>NW_027150657.1:1200000-1835490 GCF_020800215.1 Phytophthora ramorum
CGATTAATGACCGCGTGGTGTTTGGAATGAGCCGCACCGCCATCCAAGATGAGTTGAGGACTGCAGCACAGCCGATCCTGTTGTATCTAACTTCGTTGCCAGGGGAGGCAGTGCGGGCCTCGGTGTCGATTGTGAAGTGCCATGGGCTGCCGATGGGCTTGACTCTGGATTCTCATGCATCGTTCATCTTTGTTCAGTCGTATCGTTCTTCAGAAGACGTCCCAGTAGGGTTTGGAGAATTATCCGGGCAGGTATTTCCAGGTGACGTGCTTCTAATGGTGAATGGCGTTTCCACACATGAGAAGGATGTCACAGAGGTTGAGGCATTGCTTCATATGGACAACTCGACAGATATCATCTACGTCGTTTTTGTCCGTCCTCCTTCGGCGAAGATGAAAACGGCTAATGACGAATGGCAACGTATCGTGCACGATACGTCCTCGCAGCGTGCAAAGGCGAGTACTTTTCGAGCAGGGCCGATTAGTGGGCCAGCCTCGTACGATGTGACCTTTCAAGACGGCCCGCTTGGTTTGGCACTGGCGCTCGAAACTCGAGGTGTGGTTGTGAAATCACTAAACGATCACCCAGATGGTACGCTTGGTCAAGCATCTCTGAGCGGCCGCATTTTGCGCGGAGACCTGGTGGAACGAGTGAATGACGCAACTTACGGCAAACTGAATGATTTATCTCAGTTCACTTCATGGCTGCTTAGCTTACCGCGGCCATTAAAAATCACCTTTTCAAGGCAACCGCCCGCGGATGGCACCCAGCTTGTGACTCCTGAGCAGACGCACGAGCGTATGGTTGAGTTGTTGAGCAACCCATCAATGCTGTCCAAGCAGCTCAAGCTTCCAACATCCAGTTATGTCAAGTCCTTTCGCGTTGAATCATTTCCGTTGCCGTTCGAGGCCGAGAATCTACTGGACACTCTTGGTGTAATTGTGACACAGGGTCTTGTATACTGTGAGCAGCCTGCTGACGGAATGGACGGTGGGGCTGCTGCTTTGACTGTGGAAGTTGCTGACATCATTGTCGGGCTCAACGGAAAATCTGTGGTTGGTCTGAGCTGGGCTTCGGTGAAAGAATTGTGCGCGGAGATGTCATCTACGTGCCCAGTTTATCTCCACTTAACACCATTTGTCAGGGCTGTGACCTTATTACAAGCTCATGAAAGCTGTGCCGAAAGTGCCAACTTGGCGTGGTCCGAATGTAGATCTATGCTTCCCCGAGTTGAGAAGGTTCGTGAACTGGAAAGCTTCATCAAGTGGTTGATCATTCCGAGAACTTTAGCGTTTGGGAAATGCCGACATGGATACTCTTTCTATCGCTTTTTCAGCGATCACCACCGTTTGTTTGTGAAGTCGCCGGAGAAGAAGTGGTCTGTGTGTGCCACAAAAGAGCAGCTTACACAACTTCTGGCGTATTTGGAAGAGGACTCAAGGGACTCAAAGATCGCTACTCAGATTAGATGGTGCTTCCATTGGGTTCTTCACGATGACAAGGCAAGGCTTCAGTTACAGCAAGGTTCTCCGTGCTGTGAGTTCTCAAGCGATGACTTCTTGTGTGAAGGGCCCTTTGCTATCGAGAAGGAGGTTCTGCTTGTAATGGACGGGGATTTGGAAAAGTACGAATCACTGGTGGCGTACCATGGGCGGAAGTTTTTCCTCGGATCATTCTACACGCAACAGGAGGCCGAAAATGTGCTCCAACGCGCAGAGACATCAATTCGTTCCACGGGATTCCATGTGGCGGTTGCTGCTGATGTATCTACGCTACGTAATGCGCATTTCCCCTCATCGCTGATTGCTCCATACCCGAAAGCAGAAAACGTGGTGAAGCGTATTTTATCGCGCAAGTACGAGTATGGAAGTGTGATGAACGGACAAGGTGGTATGAAGCCCATTCCGATTTCGCATGATGTGTATCAAATCATAAAGCGTGGTCTGCGATCACACACTGCTATGATGAACAGCACTATGGACGCGCCGAAACCTGGGATATACCAGCAGGGAATGCCACCTGCTGCGATGTCGAGACTGCAAGGAGATCTGCAGTCGTCAGCGTATGCCGCTGCCCAAGCGCGTTACCAAGAGGCACTGAAGCGAAAATATGGTCAAATGGAGGACCCGTATGCACGCCAGATTGCCGACCAAATGAAGCGGTCACGATATGCGGATCCGAACGCAGCTGCAAGAATGCAGCAGCAATTCGCTCTTGGTGCAGCCACCAATGCTGTTTCCTTTAAGCGATCGCTGCAGGCGCTTGTAGATCAAGGGCGGGCAATGCTGGCTGCATGGAACCAATTCGCCGCGTCTGCCACTGTCCAGACGACGAATGGTTTGGCGTACGCTTGCTTGTCCAGTTTTGAAGAAGTGAAGAAGGTGGTGTCGCGAATCGTTGTCGACCCCAACGCAACGAATCCGGACCCGAAAACGTTTGTGTGTCTCCATCACGCCTATGTGATGGGCTTGATTTGCGCGATGGCAACGCAGGCGCTCACGACCAGTCAGAAAACTCACTCGGACTCGGCTCTTGTAAAGCAAGTGGCAGACGCCTTCGCGACCGCAATTCTTAGCTGTGTGGATCCGTCAAGTATGCTGCGTGCACGAGCGATCAGCGGCTTTGCCACCGCTGCGAAAAAGTGTGAACCCTCTCAGCGTGCTGCTGACTTGTCAGCCGAGCTCCACAACGTCGCGAATTTTGTGCTCATGTTCTTACGGACGACGCGCTATTTGTCAGGCGCCACTTTCGATGACCTAAGCAACTGCCGACCGCTGTTTTCTGCGTCGACTCCAGGTGTTGAAGCTCTGCCAGCGTCGTTTGTACAGCAGATCAACCTTCTCGAGAACATACGACAGGCTTTCTACCGAAAGGTTAATACGGTGTCTAGCAATCCAGCCCAACCCCAGTTAATGGCCCCAATGCCATCCCTTCAGGTACCGCCGTACGGAATGACACAGGGGTCCACTTCAATGGCTATGCCGATCAACACCTCTCAGCCCACGAACCAAGCCAGCAACAATGGTACGCTAGTGGACGTGGAGTTCGGATTTGGCCCATTGGGCGTTGTGATTAACTACTCGAACCGCGGAACTATTATCGTCACGGAGTTTTCCAACGACAACAACAACATGATGGGGCAGGCTCAAGCGAGTGGCAAAGTGCAGGTAGGTGACGAAGTCTATGCGGTGAACGACAACAGGTTGGAGGTCATTGGTATGGAGGGCTTCAAGGCTGAAGTTGCTACCGGAAAACGGCCGCTGCGAGTGACATTCCGGCGACTGCTGCCGGCTGTGCTTGGCGGTACAGCGATGGGAGGCAACGCAAATTTGGAGCAGCAAGGACAAAATGCGGCTTCCAACTTCGCTACGCCTGCAGCTCAACCAGGGCAAATGTCTTCCACATTGAACCTGCAAACCCAAAATGCGAGCACTTTTAGCCAGCAGCAGCAAGCGACGAACGTGAACAGCGACGGATTTTATCCCAATCAGCAACCGGGAAGTGGGCCTATGATTATCGGTACTAGCAATTCGAATGCAGCCGGAGGTTATCAGAACCCAGCCCCTGGGCAATTCCCCCATATGGCAGACAGCATGAATCCGTTTTCGTACCAGTCAGCACCTTCAAGCGAACCGATGGGAAATCCGTCGTCGCAGTACGGGACTCCGCAAATGGCCAGCAACATGACTGGTTTCATGGGTGATATACCTGCGCCGTCCTTCCCTGCTGCGCCCGTGGGCGGTTCGAACTACGATACATTACCAAGCCTATACGGCGATGGCATGGCTGGTGGTCCAGGTGCCCAGCCACCCGGGGGATGGCAAGGTACGCCTAACCAGATCGAACAGCCATACCCAGCGGTACCAGCATCAAACGGAATGGATATGAACGGCGGCGGAAACGTGGAACTACCGATGGATCCCATGCCGCTAATGCCCAATGCGTCGGCAGCAATGGATTACCCGTCAGCCCCACCGCCGCCATCTGGAGCTCCGAACTCGTACCAGAACAACAATCCGGGTGGATACGTGAACTTTGTTGCGCCAAATGACCCACAGCTGCCGCCGGATGGAGCAGATCCGTCACAGGTCAATTTCTACGATGCCAATGGTACAACATATCGCGGAGCTGCGGACTTCGAGCTTGATACAGGTGGCGACGCGTCATCTGAGTCAACAATCCAGACCACAGGACTTGCTGAGATCGACGCGATAGCAGACGTAGATACAGAGCCGGAGTCTCCATCGATATCGCAACTGACTACGCCAGCACAGTCAGATACCGATGGGGAGCGCACTGAATCCGATAGGCAGCGTGATCGTGAGGCACAGTTGGCAAGTCTAACTGCCGCATCGAACGCTTTACAAAGTCACTCGTCTGAAGGTAACTCGATCTCCGTACCAGATCTTGCCGCAGCTGAGACCCATTTTGCTCAAGCAGCGGCGAGTAAAGCTGCCGAAGCATTCCTGACGACGGTCTCAATGGACTCGATTGCCCAGCCAGCAGCACCGGATGTAGTGGTCCCTGAAGGAAAGCCGCCACTCCAGGCTTCCAGGCCGTCACCTCGTTCTTTTGGTGGAAAAGTGGCTCGTGTTACGGAAGAGGCGGGCGCTTCCAGGAGGTCGTCGAGAGTGTCCCGGAAGATCTCAAATATTGCCGACATGTACGACCCCGACTTCGTGAAAGCTCACTCTAGAGGCGGCGCAGGAAGTGGAAGTGAAGCTGGAACAGACGAACCGACGGATGGAGATATTGGTGAGCTATCGACCGAGCTGCTGGAGACTTTTAGCACGACAATCCGCCCGCTAAAGAAGGATCTTCCTCGTTCATTACTGCTCCTTCGAGCTCAGTTACTGACGATGGAGTCTGCGATTCCACGCGATGCTTTCCGATCGGGTCGGTGGGGACGCCCTGTGCGCGCGGCGTGGGCTGAACAAGTTTATGCGTGTGACACTTCTGCCATGCTCATGGAAGCTGTGGTGTTCTTGGAGGCCAATATTGACCCGGAGTGGCTCGACCCGTGTTGGAAGGCGTCCCCGCTACCGTCTGCGAAGAATGCGATCGCCACTTCGACGATTGCATCTACTGCCATGCGTTTGTATTCGTTGGATGATGCCATTTCGTATGGACGTATGAAACGTGGAGGCAAGCGCAAGCACCGGAACCCATCGAGTGCTGGATCTAGTCGGCCAGGTTCGCCACAGAAAACTGCTATCATCAGCCAAGAAGCGAAGTCTGCCGAACCTGTTACGGACCCTTCGGAACTGCCGTTCGTGGGCAGATTATCTAGCGGGGTGGTTGCGCTGGCTGACAAGATGATCCACAACATTTTAGAAGGGCAACGGGAACGGTCTTCGACGGCCTTCGCATACCGTAAGGCAAGGAGCGAAGTGGCAGCGATCGCTTCGCTCACAGATGATCAGGTTGAGCAATGGATTCAAGCGAGCGCAGCGCTTCATGCCAAGACCGAGTCAGCGTCTGGGCAGTCGCAGAGTGGATCCGGGCGTCACACGACCCCCAAGAGGAAGCACCCCGGGTCTCAACCTGCAGGTGCAACTGGCCAGCGGTCATCTTCCAGTCGGAAACGGAGAGCCCAGGGATCAGGAAGCGCCCCGACGCCCGTGGCGATCCCACCGGAGATGCAGTACGTCGAGCTTCGCTGCTTCCAGATGAATACTCTGCAACACTACTTCCCCCCTGGCAGTGCCCAGGATATGACGTTGCGGTCACGTTTAGAGTATATTATGGACACGCTGCTAAGGAACGAATTGGCGATGGCGTTCTCTGCTCCAGTGAACGTGAACGAAGTGCCCGGGTACGCGGATCTGATCAAGCACCCGATGGATCTCGGGACGATCAAGATCCGGTTAAGTCGCGGGTTCTACGACCAGCGCTTCGAGATGCTGGTGCGGGACGTGAGCCTCGTATGGGAGAACTGCTTCACGTTCAACCGTCTGGACGCTGAGATTTCCAAGTACGCAAATCGACTGCGATGTAAGTGCCCGCCCGCCATTGTGCATCTTCTAGTACTTTTGACACGTAGACTAACCTGCTCCTGTTTCTTGCAGCCATCTTCAACCGGTTATTCGAGCAGTGGGTCACGAACGTGCCGCCCAACACCCCAGTGACGCACCTCCCCTCGGAAGAGCTTTGCCGGCAGTGCGGCCAGATGAACGCGCAGGAGAGCATGCTGCTCTGCGACAGCTGCGATGCAGCCTACCACGCCTTCTGTCTGCAGCCGCCTCTCGCTGCCATCCCACCAGGCAACTGGTACTGTCCGCGATGCCCTGTGAAAAAGTTCTCCATGTAGTCGCCCGTAACGAACCAGCCGTGGGAATGTAGCAGACGTTTTGTTTTGCTTTGATGTCCATGGGGGTGATAGCAGGCGTACTTGAGGTGTCACGCGTGGTGGTGTGTCTAACATAACGTGTAGCCATTTATAGGGATCCTCACGAGTCCGCAACGTCCCTCCGAGCGCGAAACCCCTGCGATGGTCAAAGACTCCTCTGCGCTGCTCTCGACACGACCTCAGTCCTATAACGACGACAGCGACGGCATGGCAATGGCCCCTTCCAGTGCGGTGGACGTGGACATGGAGGATCTGGATCTGGCGGCTCGAGCACCTCGCGCAGGCTTCGTGACTGCCCCCGCAGTCGAGTTGGAGCGCGTGGAACTGCTGCAACAGGCGAATCCGACTCAACAAGCTCTGATCGGGTTTGGTTGCGTGCTTTCGGGGGGCATTCTGGCCGCTTTGGCGTCGTGGAAGCCTCAGTGGAAGGTCAAAATGCTGCGTGCGCCAGTACAAGCAACAATGGACGCGTCGTCGGTGCTGGTGGTGCATACGTTGACATGGACAACGAGCAAGAAGAAGAAGAAGATGAAGAGATTCTATGAAGAGTGCGAGTTGTTGCAGCCGGTGGACTCTCCGGCTTGGTTCGAGTTTAGGAAGAGTCGCTACGTGGCAGACGAGAGAGAGACGCTCGGGTTCTCGAAACTGGAGAACGCCCTTGATGAAAAGTTGGGCTCAGCTCAGAGAAGGTGTTTAGAGGGAGGTGGATGGTCGACGTCCCAGGTTGAAGGGCTGAAGGGTGTTCATGGAGCTAACGAGCTGGCATTGAAGGCACAGACGTGGCCGATGGTGCTGCTGAGGAAGGTGGCACATCCGTTCTACGTCTTCCAAGTACTCAGTGCACTGATTTGGCTCAGTGAAGGATATACCGCGTACGCGATCGTAATTTCTGTGCTGTCAGCTCTGTCAATTGTATGGGAAGTGCGCGAGTTGGTCACAAACGACAAGAAACTCCATTCCAGGTTGGCACATGCGGAACACAGCATCGCGAATGGGGTTCGAGTGATTCGGGACTCTAGAGAGAAACGAGTGAGCCCTGCGGACTTGGTTGTGGGCGATGTGGTGGTGATAGATGAAGGCGTCATCCCAGCAGATATTGCGCTGCTCTCAGGTCACTGCATGGCTGATGAAGCTACTCTCACAGGAGAAGCTATCCCAGTGACCAAGCAAGCCCTCGCAGCAGCGGATGCTTCGTTTGCGGTAAACGCGCAGCTCAAGACTACGCATCGAGAAAGCGTGCTATTTGCTGGCTCCACCGTGTTGGAGCTGGCTCAGTCTAGCTCGACGCAGGGTAGTCGAGATGAAACAAAGGCTTCAACGCGAGGTGTGGTGCTGAGTGCAGGCTTCTCCACATCCAAGGGAGAGCTCTTTCGCTCCATTTTGTTCCCGACGCCACTACAACTGGCGAAACGACTCGAGCGCGATAGTTATCGCTTCATGATCGCGCTCTCCATTCTAGCCTTCATCATGTTCGTGGTCCGTCTGAACGAAGCTGTTCATGACCAGGGTGTGTCGTTTGGAGAAGCAATCACGTCAGCCCTCGACTTGGTCACCATCGCCGTTCCTCCAGCACTTCCCGTGGTCTTAACGGCTGGTGTGGGGTTCGCGCTTTCACGTTTGGAGAGTCAAGCGGATGTGGCCTGCATTGACGCGGGGCGCATGAACATTGCTGGCCACATCGACTGTTTCTGTTTCGACAAGACTGGGACGCTTTCCAGTGACCACCTCGACTTTCACGGTGTGGACGAGTGTTCAGCTGCAGCCCCAGGTGCAACGCCAAACCAGAAGCACCAGCCTGCTTTCCATGGACTACAACGTGAGGTGGAGGTCCTCTCTCCTCCCACTATCATTGGCTTGGCCACATGCCACGGTCTCGCCGAGCGCTCAGGCAAAGTCGAAGGCTACGCACTCGAGAAGGATATGTTCCGTGCTACAGGCTACACGCTTGAACCCGAGACGTCCGAAAACACGGTGATGGCCGGCCAATTTGCAGCTCTGGTAGCTTCTCCGATCGGCAAGCTTTTTGGCGTTGTGGCGCGCTTCCCGTTCGATGCAGCGCGTCAAAGATCTTCTGTAGTGGTGGAAGACCTCGACAGCGGCAACCGCTACGTTTACGCCAAAGGATCACCAGAGGCTATTCACAAGGTTTGCACACCGAATACTCTCCCAAGCAACTACGTAGCTCGTGCTCGTTCCTACGCACACCAAGGCTTCTACGTTGTGGCACTAGCGACCAAGACGTTTGCTGCTGCCGCAGTCTCGCCCAAATCTGAGGCGTCCCAACCGGTGGCTCGTGATGCTGTAGAGGGCTCACTGGGATTCCTAGGTTTCATGCTGTTTGTGAACCAAGTGAAGCCGGAGTCACCGTACGTCGTCGGGGCCCTCGAGGAAGCTGGCGTGGATGTACGCATCATCACAGGCGACGATGCACTAACCGCAATTCACGTCGCACGCAAGATCAACATGAACATGCAGGCGTCGGTGCTACTTATCGACGCGCAGCGCCATAACGAAAGCGCTGGAGAGGCAGGGACGGTCGTTGTCTATACAGACGTAGACGAATTGGCTCAGAGCACTCGCGAAGGGACCTCTGGAAGTAGCACAGAAGACACTTGGGCTCCAGTGGACAGACACTCCTTCCTCTCGCTTGCCGAGGGCAGTACGCTGGCAATCACTGGCGCTGCAATCGAACAGCTTCTCGCCTCTTCAAGCGATGACGACGCCGAAGAACACGCGGAAGCCGCATCAACAGCCCCTCCAACGCTGTCACTGGCGGATTTCGCTGAAGAACTAGTGGGCCGAACGAAGGTGTTTGCTCGCGTGAGACCGCACCAAAAGACTTGGATTGTGGAGACACTCATGGCTCGTCACGGCGCGTGTGTGGCGATGTGTGGCGACGGTGCTAACGACTGTGGCGCACTCAAGGCGGCACATGTTGGGCTTGCACTTTCAAAAGATGACGCGGCGTTGGTAGCTCCCTTCACGAGCCGCTCGCTTCGCGTCAGTGACGCCGTTGAGTTACTACGCGAAGGCCGCGGAGCCCTCAGTTCGGCTTTTGTCGCATTCAGGTACATGGTCGTGTACTCGGTTGTGCAAGTGACGCTGTCTGCGACCATGAACGGGCTGCACTCTCAGATGAGCGACTCGCAGTTCCTCTTCGACGATTTGGTGGTGGTCTTTATTCTGTCACTGCTGATGGTGCGCACTCCTGCAGCCCCACAACTCGGTTCCTCCGCCGTCGCTCCGTTCAACCGCATGCCCCCCAGGACGCTGTTTGCGGCCGAGATCTTGCTGTCGCTGCTGGGTCAGCTTGCTATCTTTTTGGGCTGCGTCTACATCGCGTTGGCTGCAGCGGAGGCTCGACCATGGTTCTGCTCAGCGGAGAAGGCGCTGGAGCTCACTAGACACGCATCCGACGGTGGCGAGAGCGACCCGGACGTGGTGGAAGTGCCTTGCTACGTGTTTGTCCCTGGCGAGCCTGCAGACCTCACGTCTCACTCGTACGAGAACAGCGTTCTGTGGCGCTTCGGGCACCTCCAGTACTGGATCGCTGCAGTGTCACTCAACGTACGCGACAACTATCGAGCTCCGGTGATCCGCGCAAACCGCGCGTTTGTAGCGTATGCTTTCGGTCTGCTGATCATTCTGCTCGTGCAGCTTCTGGGCGACAATGGCAACGTGGACGATGAGCAGGCGACGACGTCGGCGGCAGTTGCCCAAGCTCTGAAATCGCGCGGCGTGGACGTCAGCTTGGGAGCGCTTGAGCTTCCGGCCGGCTTTGCCTGGTCGCTCTTCTCTCTCTTTCTCTTCGACGCCGGGTGCGTCCTCAGCTGGGAGATCTTGGTGGTCGGCTTGGTGCTTCCTCGCTTCCAGATGCAGCACCACGCTGGAGGCTTTCGACACCGCAAGGGTACGTTTGGTGGCTGGAGATCCCTCTTTGGTGGAAGTCGTGACAGCGATAAACAGAGTCTCGTGTCGCCGTACGTGAATGAACGCAATGGTCTGCTAGGTGATCAAGGTGTCAAGCCTGGAGCAGGAAAGCAAGTCACTGTGGGGAAACAGACGCTGCAGCCGCTGAGCCAACGAGGGAATGCAACTGCTGTGGGCAGCGATGACGACGAAGAGCAAGACGTGTTAGACATCCACCCGCCTGAGATCGTCTAGTAGTGAGGATACAGAAGACAGACTCTATAATACCTTTTTGCGTGTTGTTTCATGTGTATTGCGAGTGTCTCGTGCTGGTTTCGTGGTCAAATGTCCTCCATGGCGTCACCACGATGGAACGAGTTGGGTGACGTGTTCAAGAAGCCTAGTTCCTCCCCTTCGGTGAGCATGACGCCTCCATCTACTTCACTCGCGTCAAAGTCCCACAGCAAATCGATCGCGTCCCCACCTACAGCTGCGTCCTCGTCCAGTCCCTCGTCCAACCCAATCGCTAGACTTGCGAGCACATCGTCAGGAACCTCCTCGGTGTCGTCCAACTCAAACGCGACATCGGTCGGCAGCTCCAGCAGTTCGTCCACAGTCGGCAGTGCCAAGAGCTCTTCCGTGCTCTCCAGTGCATCACCACCACCGCCGTCCGAGCCTTCCGAGCTGCTGCTAGTCGGCGGCGTCACGTGCTTCCTCTTCCTCGGCCTCGGCGTCGTCGCCGCCGTCCACAGCGGGCGGCCGAACAACACGCGGTACGTGGCCAAGCAGCGTTCGCCGAACTGCCAGCTCCGAAAGCTGCTCAAGCCCGTCGCTCCGGCCACAGGACGCGCCAATTGTTGAGGCCTCGCTGGTGGCGACGCCCCAGCCCCCGCCGCCTCACGCGCCACGAAATGGTCCGCCAGCAGGTGCGCGAACACCGACGGGTCCTGCGACTTGAGCTCCGCGAACCGGAGCGTGTCGGCGCTCGTCACCACTTTCGCGCGCTGTTGCCGCTTGGATTTACTATTACTACTGCTGCAATTGCGGCGTTTGTACTCGTCCGCAGTGGCTTCCTCGGCGTCCAAGTCGAACGCGTCCAGAGCAGCAGAAGGGGACCCGGGGTGCTTCATCTGGTGGTTGCAATGGAGATTATTAGTGAACGGATGGCGGATTGTTGCTGCAATTGTTGCTAACGGACGGACAGTATATTGGTGGCTTGGTGGTGCAATTGCAATGCAGGACGAGAGCTGCAGGACGAGTTGGTGATGTCGAAGTGAGACGGCGGACGCTGGATGGATGGATACGGATATGCTGGCCACGAAAGGTCGCAGCTTGTGGGAATTAATTCCAGCAATGGCCATAAAGTGTGGAAAGTCGGACAGAGTTTAAGTTGCTGAAGATGGAGGATCTGGAGACGTCGGCGGTGCTCGAGTTCCACGGCGCGCGCTACGTGGTGACGGTGCAGGTGCAGCAGCAGCTTCTGCATGTGCAGGTGGAGGTGGCCGCGGCGGGAACGGGCACCTGGACGGGGCGATTCCCGGCATCGGACGTCGAGCAACTTACGCGACAGACGGGCAACTCAAAACGCTTTCCGGTCTTCGTACAGATGCTGCTCACGGCGCTCCACAGACGCAGCGACGCCGTATTCGTGGACCTTCTCACTGCTGCAGACTTGGACCTCTATCGCCAACGCAAACTACAGCCAGGAACGGCCACGGAAGGGTACGTCTCGAGCAGATTCCTTGGAGCAACTTAAATACCCATTCTATTTATTTCTGCTGCAGGCTGGGAGCTGCTACTGCTACAAGCAACGGCAAGAGATTCCTGATCTTGACATACGCCGTCGAGTTTGACCGAGTTCACTATCCGCTGCCGTTGACGCCGGAACTTTCACCGTCTCCTGAAGTTTTGCAACGGACCATCCGGAGGTTGAGGCAAGCGTTGGCTGAGCAGGACAAAGGAGCTGCGAGTGAGGGTGAGAGCCAACTAGCTCAGGAGAACGCGGCGCTGAGAGAAGAGAACCGGTGTCTGAAGAACACGTTGAAGCAGTACTGTGACGGAAATGGGGTGAGCTCGACCGGAGAGTTGCAACGTGAACTGGAGGTTGGTCTGATGTTGCAACGAAGTTAACGAAGTTGGTGATGAGAAATGACGGACGCTGATTGTGTTTAACAGGCGTCGGTTGAAGAGAACAAAGAGCTGATCGCACTCTACCAGCAGTTCCGAGAGGACTCGGCGCTGGAAACTGCCCACTTGCGGACAGAGATCAAGTACGTAAATGCACTGAAATTCTGTGAAAAGACTTTGATCTTACTTTAATCTGCTGCGCTGAAACTGGTGGCGCTCGTAGACAACTGCGACTAGAATCTCAACAGAGTAATCGCTCGGAGCTAGCGAAGCAGGAACACGAGCGACTGGAGACACGAAGAAAAGTCGTAAGTTATCTATTGAGGTTACTGTACTGGTTGTCTGTGGCTTTGATTAAGCTTTGTTGGCGACGATATCTTCAGAAAGACAGCAACGCTGCAGTACAAGAGACTCTCGCGCAAATGGTGCAGATGAAGGCTCAGCTAGAGGAGACTCAGCTCAAGAACCGCGAACTCCTCCGGCAACTTGCCATCGCGCGTGCGCAAGCCGGGCAACAGGGTCCACGGCAGCGGTCAGCTCTTAATGGAGGTCGGGGTGGTGACTTATCATCCCGTTTTACCAGAGGCGGGTCTCCTTCAGCACGGCAGATGCGACCCTCGGGAGGTTCAACGACCAGGCAGCAGCAGCAAGCCAGCAGTGCAGTTTTTCCAGCACGATTTCAATCCTCGTCTTCCCATTACGGTCCTTCAGACGACGAAGACGCTGGTGAAAGAACCCCCAGGAGTGCTCGACGCGGAAGGCCCACGGCGTCCGGACCTGCTTTCCGTCGCTTCGATCCGACTGCTTATCAGCAAGACAAAGAGCGCAAGCTACGCGAAGCTCGGGCACGCTCAAACTCGCGCACACGCCCACCGCGTTCCAATGGCGGGTATTCGTCGGACAGCTCAGTAGGAGGGTACTCGTCTGCAGAATCCCGTGGGTCCAAGGCTTCTTCGCGTTCAACACGATCACGGGGCTCGCGGTTATCGAGAGAGCGTCAACGTGAGATCGATGCAAGGATGTCGTCACCCAAGCGAGTGATAGAACCTCCTCCTGAGACTCGTCGTCCTCGCGCATCAAACAACTCTCCACTGCCTCGCTCAGGTCCTCCTAGCGCTCGTTCGCTGAGTCGAGGTCGTTCACCGTCGCCGGCGCCATCACACACCAGCGGAGGTGGTCGTAGAACGAACCCCAGAGGCTCGGCAGCATCTTCACCGCGCAAGCCATTGCCATCAACTCAGCAGACACCTCCGCGAAAAGCGAACCCGCAGAACCCTGCGCTACAACGAAGGAAGCAGCCGCCGCAAGCTCTGCTAGACACCTCTGCCGACTCTTTCAGCGACATCGATGACCGACTCACCGCACTGCAGCAGTTCCTCCGAGAGGCCAAGCAAGGCGGACTAGGAGTTCCGGGAGCAAGCACTGCGGCCTGATGAAAGATGCGACTCGAATCCCGCAACGCACGTAAGTACAACAGGCTCATTATTTTCGCTTATGGTTGCAATTTGGCTTGAGTGGATGTGAACAATTGAGAAGGAGGGCAGGCGTGAGTGCCTTGCACACGTCACAGAAACGTCCTTGAGCCTCGAGGGCGGGAAACAAGGGAGTGGGTAGCATCTACAGCCACGCGTTGGTGTAGTTGGTGGTCTCGTCGGTTTCGTGTGCGGCTAGTAGAGCTGTCGCTGCTGCTGATTGCCGCGGTGTGTACGCTGACGGGCTGGTGCGAGGCGACGAGTTGTTGGGAGCTGGTAGTGGCTCGAACGCAGCGCCGGAGAATGCAGGACGGAGCACTGGTACAGCAACCGAGGTCGACGTCGGAGCTGTAGATACGCTGGTCTCCACACGGCGGCGTTTGTTGGAGTAGTTGGCGGGTGCAGGCAGCGCGAGGCGAGGCACCCACTGAGCCTCGTTCGTGTACAATGGTCTGAGCAGGTCGTCTTCGATGGCTGTCGGGCTCGTGTAGTACTCGTCGACGAAAGCTGGTATGGAGTTGTCGTCCTGCAGCAACTGGTCTAGCCTACTGACAGCGTTGACCTGGAAGGCTGCGCGTGGCAAAGTCACCGTCGTGTGGGAGGACGAATCCATCGAGGCGGAGCTTGACAGGGAACTCGGGAAGGCGAGAGGTGCAAACCCGCTGTTGCGATCTCCTGCCTTCCACGGCCTAGGCGTGACAACCGCGACCCTCGGAGCGTTCATCTGAAGCGTGGGCTGGCCTCTAGCAGACGGTGGCTGGGCCTGTTGGTGCTGCGTTTTAGGTCGCGTCTCGGGCTTGCAAGGACCAGCGGTTCCCGCAGCTTTGGCGTCCGCCTTGATAGCGGCGCGCGACTGCTTCTGGAGATACTTTTGCGCGTGGGTGCGGATCTGCACCAGCGTGCGCGTGTGCACGAGGCTCGAGATCTTCTTCCACGACTTGCCGAAGCGTTGCAGCCCTTCCAGGAAGAGCTCGTGCTCTCTCTTGGTCCAGCGCCCCACCTGCGTGGCGGCTGGCGTCGCTGGCGAGCGTGAAGGTTTCATGGCCACTGACGTCATGTCACTGCCAGGGCTCATGGCCGACGTGGGGAATGTCATCACGGGCGGTGACGGCGGGTACGAGGCCAGCGAGGGCACTGGAGACGCTTTACGCTTGTCGGTTGTCGGCGTGACCCGCATGGGCGCCGGACTGAGACGACGCGGCGGTGGAGGACCTGCACGCGCCGAATAAGACGGTGACGTTGAAGCGTACGGGCTCTGCATGGGTCGAGGGGTCTCGAAGGTGGCGGGGAAGGCCAACTCGAAGGAGCCGTTGGAGCTGGTGGTGAGGTATTCGTCCCACGTGGGGTTCCTGCTGGACTCGGGCATTGGAGGCGGGCGGCTGCTTGGACGGGAGAACTCGCAGACTGAGTTCGACGACTTTGCTTTGCCCCCCGAAACCGCTCAAGATATATTCGAGGCGCTCAGGCTAGCGGCGTCGAAAGATTTGCAGACTTGTGTTCATTATGGCGGCAGTTGAAGCGCGAGTCCCACTTTGCGGCGGTTGGCCGAGCTGTCATTGCGAGTTGGCGGCTGCACTCTGCCAGACAAGGCTTCGTCGATTTAGTGATGGCGCGGCACACTTGTCGCGCGTGGCTTCCAGACGTTGCCTTGCCAGGAGGACGACATTGAGATCTCGAGCGCCGGAGCGTTACGCTGCTGCCACGACCGCAGCTGGACATGCGTCGCGGTTAGTGTCTTTCGCCGTTCGTCACGACCGCGCGCGTGCGAGCCGCTGACGTGGCCCCACGCCTGCTACGAAAACTCTGCGCCGACGATGTCCAACCGCTCGAATCCGAGGCAAAAGACTACATGCACGTACCAGCGGCGCTTCTGAGGGGAGAGTCGCGTTGCAACACCTACTTGGTATTATAACGGAGCTCGTCATTGGTAATCTGCATTTTCACCATGTGAGCTTGGAGAAGTCCACACGCGACGATTCGTCTACCGGGCAGTCGAAGCTCCGGCACGTTTGGTCATCGCCGCTGGCATGTGCACTCCATTTGCTCCTTGGTGCAGCGGAGCCCACAAACTCGAGTTCTCGTGTATCCGCTGGCCTTGGAGACCGTCGCGACCGGTTCACATAGCCAGGAGATGGTCTCGCCAAGACGGCGGACATCCTGGCATTCGGAGTCTCAATTGGACGTCCGCCCGATTGCTGACAGCTCCACGTCGAAAGTAACGTTCTACCACGCGCGACACCGGCACCGAACCTGCTTTGCTGACCCCCCTCTCCACTGGAGCTGTTCGCCGTGCATGGAGACTCCATGCACGGCGAACAGCTCCAAGTGCACTCTGAGGTGATTGCAGTTTTCGCCGCGCGGATTCCTCGCTCCCAGCCGCTTCAGATCGCGTACATCTTGTCGTTGGCTCGCACGAGCACAATTCACTTTAAAAATTTGTTGCGTACGTGCACTTGCATCGCTGGCCGCAAGGCGCGCACCAAGGACCATCGTGTGGCGCAGCAAAGGAACGCGACTGAGTGCCGACAGAACAGAGCTCGTCTATATCTCGGAGGCATCAAACAACAACCCGTTGCAACCCACGCGGACTGAGCAAAGCGTGGCATAACATTTGCAGTCCGATCGTACAGCAAGGAGCGCAGCCACCTGCATGCCTTGGCTGTGAGGAGGACATATCGCTTATTCCGATATTTCCCAGACACCGCACAGCTCAGGCTCTTACAACCCCCACCCTCCAGTGACCATGCCAGCCCCCAGCACTCGTCGCAACATCAACCGCACACGCTGCCGACTAACTGACTGCAACAAGTTCGCGCAGACGCGTGGGCTCTGTAAAGCGCACGGGGGAGGCTCACGCTGCCGTCACCCAGACTGTCATAAGCTCGCTCAGAGCCGCGGACTATGCATCGCTCATGGAGGCGGCCGTCGCTGCATCGTCGAAGACTGCACCAAGCTCGCGCAGTCAAAAGGGCACTGCATCTCCCACGGCGGTGGTCGCCGCTGTGCTATCCCCCACTGCGACAAGTTTTCGCAGGTCCGAGGCTACTGCAAGGCCCACGCAAAGGTGCTGATGGTGTTCAGGTCTCCTTCGTCGCCCACGCGCGCTGCGCTCATGACCCCACCGGCCTCCGTCAGCAGCAACCCGAAGGCCACCTTGTCACCGGTGAAGTCGAAGCTCTCCATCGACTTCCTCGTGAACCCGCCGCTTCCTACCGACTTTACGAAACCAACGAGCACTCGGTTCAACTCGCCCGTGTTTCAATTGGCGCCGCTTTCGACCGCGCGGTTGCCAATCAACGCTTTCACCAAGCAGCGCTCGTTGTTGTCGTTCCTCAAGCCAAGTACCACCACGACGCCGCCGGCCAACTTCCCACCGCTTGTGCTCTACCACTAAAGGAGCAGTAACTTACATGTTTAACCTTCATAGACCTCATATTTAACAAATGCACACATGCTTGTCTAGTTTCCGTCTTCATTTCAGTCGACTAGCTTGGCATCGCCATTGTTAAGGAAGGCGAGGGTATCGTCAAGTTCCCACTTGAAGAGCACATGGATATCGACACCAGGCGCTGCTCGCTATTACTACTGGTACATGTATTATATTATAGCCGAGAGCAGGACGGCCGCCTTTAATTAAAGGATGGCGACGAGCTATCCCGGAGTTTTTCAATCGGATGCAGGTTGTCGTTTTCCGGTGGAGTGGACTCGCTAGCCCGCACACATTTCTTGTCGAGACGCGGCGGCGCAACGTTCCGTACTTTCGGGACGCACTCGATGTCGACGAGACTGGCAAATCTCCACCCAGGTTCGCTCTTTCGCGCAGCTATTTTTCGCTGGCATGTGCTGCAGCACACGCCAGCACATTGTGCTTAGGTGGAGAGCATTAGGGCCTCGTCAGCATAGTCTTTACAGCTTACAACCACAGCCTCACCGCCTATTTTATAATAAGATGACTTTGTCAGCTTCAACACAGAGAACGACGACGGAAACATTACCGACAGCTCGACGTTGAATGCACGCACAGCGAGCTGTTATACAATGAGTCCATGCGCGCACAAATGCTTGATTCGTTAGCGCACCTGCCAGGTATGCGGTCGCTTGCGAGCACCTGAAGCTAAACGACACTTTGCAAACTGAAGCGCGACGTCGAGGTTGGCCGTAGAGACCAAACATCTCATGGCCTTCCTCGCGCGGCTTTCCAAAGGAGATGTCCACATGGCGCCGATGTGGCAGCGTTGCTGTAGCACGGCCCCATGAGGCTTCAGCCATATGTGAGCCACTCGAGCGCACAACGCTCAAGTTGTGGTACGATAGATTCCTGAGCCCACTGCTGTGTGTGGATGAAAGTGAGAGAGATGGCGAGGATGTGGCCGGCGCCTCTACATGTGAACACACGAGAGAGATCAGCACAGCTGCGCGGCGCCTCAGCGCGTTGGTGGACTCTGGAGCGGCGACGTGCACGTGCTTTACCTGCTGGAGGCGAGTGGGAACACCTGAAGCGATGTACTTGGACCACTTGACGCCGAGACCGCATGGACGAAATACTACGCCACATGCTCGGAGGCCTCGCCCACCGCCGGCAGGTTGTGAGCTCACGCATATGCTCCGGTAATGGCTGTGGATCAGAGCCCACAACTTCGACTCGAGCGGATGCTAGGAGTCTCAGCATGAACATTGCGTCCAGAGAGACAAGGCAAAGGCGTGCCAAACGACGCACACCGTGACGCGGGGACTCCACCGCGAGGCAAGGTTTCGACGCGCCAGCCGATCCCGTGGGCACCCCCTAAATCGTCGGATCGAACGTACACTTGTCCGTGCGCTTGCCTGGTTCAAAGACCAAGCCACAGGATTGTCCACCTCGGCGCGAGCGGACGCAAACAAAATTCCCGCACACCAAGCGACCGACCTCACCACTCGGCCATTTGCCAAATCCCGCTGCACGGCACACTTCAGAAAGTCCACTCGACCGATCGATCACCATGCCGACGTCAAGCACTCGCCGCAACGCCAACCGCGCTCGGTGCCGCATGTCCGAGTGCGGTAAGTTCGCGCAGACCCGCGGATTGTGCAAAGCCCACGGCGGTGGCTCGCGCTGCCGCGACCCCAACTGCCAGAAGCTGGCTCAGAGCCGAGGCCTGTGCATCGCGCACGGCGGCGGCCGTCGATGCGCCTTCGACGGCTGCTCCAAGCTCGCCCAGTCAAAGGGTTTTTGCATCTCGCACGGCGGCGGCCGTCGCTGCCACGTCGCCGACTGCGATAAGTTCGCGCAGGTGCGAGGCCACTGCAAGTCTCACTCGAAGCTCCTCCCGTCGAGCTCCGGCTCATGGTCTCCGGTGTCGTCGTCGTCGGTTCGGTTTAGCCCCACGTCGAGCATGTCGCCAACCAAGTCCAAGCTCTCGATCGACTTCCTCGTGAACCCGTGCAGTATGACCTCCGACCTCAAGGAGGAGGTGCTGCCAAGCCTTCACTTGGCTGGTTCGTCCCTGCCTCACCAGCGCCCCCTGCTGAGCTACCTCGACCCAATGACGACACTGGCGACTACGGCCGCGGCGATGCAAGCTCGCCCGACGATGGCGATGCCAGCCCACTATCCCCCGCTCGTGATGTACCGATGATTTCAACAGAAAGCATATTTAACCGTTCTTCTCAGTACACAATACAAGTACATACATACACCAACCAAACACTCATGCACGAGTTCGTTTGATGAGCTGAGCCTTTTCAGGGTCGCACAATGTCGGCTTGTCCAAAGAATCTCTGTCTTTTGCAGCTGACAAAGCCTTTGCAAGCCCCGAAGAGGACATTTCACCCCGCTTTGTCAAGCTGAGACCTTGACCATCTTTTCGCGGCAGGTCTCCATTCGTGTTTGTGCTGCCATTGAAAGCCCCGGCGATTGGATGTGCGCACACTGAGGCGCTGTTTCTCGTGCAAAACGTTGGTAAACGTATATTGTGCAGATCCTGAAGTTCATCCCGCGGCGGGGTCATGTGATAACACGCACCCTCTGCACCGAAATCGCCTCGCGCGTAGCGGCCAGACTCTATCCATCCATCCATCCATCCATTCAGACGCGTAGTTGACCGAAACTAGACGACTCCACCACGCCATTTCCACGGATCGGCCACTGTCTGGCAGTCACAACGATCCACTTCGGTTGCCGCTCCACCACATTTGCCAGCCCGCGCGGTGCGTCCTTAAAAAAAAATCGTCCTCCTCGCGCCTATCCATACCTACACCGGCGGCGCACGTGACGGGCGTCCTTGAAGAAAGTGTAAAACTGAGCAAGCCGCGCGCTTGTTCATGTAGCCGCTCTATGATCGAGTCGATCAGACAGCAGACATGCATTCGCGTAATAGCCGCCTTGGCTATGGTGGTGGCGATTCACCCTGTACGACATATGGAAGGACAAATCACTCTGCGGCCGAGTCCTCGTGACGAGGATGTTGGAACGGCGGAAAACAGACACCAGATGACCGAGCTGCGGCTGCGGACTCTCGAAAGCATTTTTCGAGGAGGAAAAAAACTCCATGTGCTCGTGAAGGAGTTTACAATTGGTGCCAGTAAGTCGGCACCTTGCTCACCTTCGTCGGCGAGCAAAATGCCCGAGTATGTACCAGAGACCTAGGCGGTAGATACATGTTCTGCACCGCAGAAGGTTGTTGAAGGCATCGCCGCTTGCGTGACGACAAACGCAGTGAGGACAAGGTAATTGCACCTACATGCATGAAACGTGGGTCAACAAACTTTGGCTCGCCAAACCTACAGTGTATTGTTGGCTGAAAATATTGATACGATCTCAAACTTACACTTCAAATATGTTACTAGTGCCATAGAGCTCGTCCACGACACTTTGCTGGCCGACAGGCCATTTCAAATATATTTTCGAACAGCGCGTTGCCATCACAAAATTTTGAGCCTCAGATCGGGAGCGACACCAGGCGCGAGCTCCTCTTCAAAAATACGACGGTCTATCCAGACTTCGCTCTCCAAAGCTGGTGCAGCCCCGCAGGGAAGCGTGGAAGCACGCTTTCTCAGCCATCCACGATCGTCTTAACCAGCAGACGTTTGAGTTTCTTCGTTAGCTGCTGGAGCTGGTCGAGTGCAGCGCCCGATCATCTTGCCGTCTCTCTTTCCCGACAGCACCGTACCTATGGTGCTGTCAGCTCCAGGTGATCGCCCCACCGGAACGACGTACAGCACCGATGGTGCGAGCGCAGTGTCCCTTGCCACTCGGGGCATTTTCCTCAGTTCCAGTCGCTGCAGGTCGGAACCGGATCCCCGCGAGCAGAACGAGCAGCGTTTTGAAAACACCGACCGTGGAGTGAACACCTCGTTAGCTCGGAGTGTACCGGTCGGTACATGTACTTTCGCTAGGGTCAGGCTCGACCGTGTTGCCTCTGCGTAGGCCACAGATGGCAGGGAGTGCCGATCCTGTGAGCGAGTTTTTCGAGTCAAACCTTGCTGCCAAATGCGCCACTTCAACAGTGGGGGTGATGCGATGTCGCCTCCATGCTGCACTGTCCGTCGGACAGCCTGAAGCCGATACATGTACGGTGCGTTGTGATGCTGTGGAGAAGTCGCCTGCTGCGGATCGTTTCCTCTTGTCCGGTCGGTGGGCAGTCGAAGCCGAGGCCGTCCAATTGGGCACGCGCCCCGCTTTTTAGTTAGGCCAGACCATCGTAGACGCGCAAGGCTGAGACTGCGGACTGCAACATCCGGCTCATCCGAGGCTAGAAGCCGGACCCTGGTCGCATTTTCGTCACCGCAGTCGCATTGCCCGCGGACTGGCCATCGGAGGGTGCGATCTGTCGCGCCTCGCTCGGCTCCGCAAAGCGCGCCCGCGTCCCAAACGAGGCAGACCGACTCGCCATTTGCGGCAACACAAAGTATATATTTCGGTGGGTCTGGGAGGCAGTACAGTACTGTATCTCCATGTCAACGGCACGAGTGAGCTCTGCTGGCTGGCTAACCCCACGTGGAAAGCCGAGTGCCAACGTCGCTTGTATTGGTACTAAGCTTATGGAGCACCCTCCCTGCCATTGCATTCGCTGCTGGAAACTTCTACGTGGCTGAGTCTTGTTTTTAAAATCCAGGCATTACATAATATTCACATGCACACGGGTGGCGGGGAGAGCTGGGCGAGGCTTCCCAAGATGAACTCGAAACTTTGGTGAGCCAAAACAATCGTGTACATGTATCTTCATCTCCAGCCGCTTGTCTGGTCGTCGTGTACATGTACTTGGGCGCTTGCTCGCCTCCTGCGCCTGTTGCTCAGTGTGTCTGAACATCGGTCGTGCGAGTCGCTCGTCATGAAAATAAAACATGCCAGCGTTGGGGGCAGATTTGCCTACATTTTGGAATTTGATGCCTACAGTTTAAGTCTTGGTGCTTGGGTCTCGAAGCTACGACGTTGGCAAAACGTCCCAAGCAGATGAAGCGAAGGCCAGATGCCAGACCTTAGTTTAGATGCGTTGCGCAGCCGCACGAGGGGATAAGGCAGCCTCTGGCAGACGGAGATCAGATCCCAGCATTTGTGAGTCGGGGCCAACAACCATGCGGCCAATACAGCGCGTGCGAGCCTTGAAGTGATGACCATCTGATCGAGCTGGACGAGCACCTCGAAGAGTAACCAGTTCTGTCTGCATGAGGGCGCTCGGAGTCCCTTGAGCGCCGTAACGCGCACTTGGATTGCCAGCGGATCCCATGATGCTGGAGGCGCGCCGAAATTCGGTGAGGCAAAAGAATCGGGCATCCTCTGATAGACGCAATCGACGAGAGGTTGGTGGCGATCGCACCTTGGTTTCTGCCTCGTCGCGGGCTGTAGCCACCTCTCCCCATCCGACTTTCATGCCGCGAGGTCGGAATATCGTGTTTCTGCACGAATGCGAACCCCGCGCGAGCCGGCGAAGCCCCGTCACGTTGCTCGGGGACTGCTCTGCCTCTCTTCACCGCTGTCTTGGTGAGACGATGGCGAGAGCAAGAAGGCAGGCGCGACCGCAAATAAAAGAAGCGGTCGCGCTGGCTAGGAGCGGATACCTGGCTGGCCGTCTCCACGGCGGAAAATGCGGCCATCGTATATGTACCGTAATACCACAAGCAAGCAAGTCTGCAGCCCACCGCAAGATCAACCGCGCAACAGAAGCTCGTGCGCAAGGCTCTCATTCATCCCGCAGAACCAAGAAATGCTCGGGCTGCAGCACATCGCAAGAATTCGGAGCATGTACATGCACATCGAAAAATACCATTTCAACGTGTTGCGTGCGGTCGTCATGGTCATCAAGCTCTACCAAAATGCCAAAAGCAGAAAGGAAGATATGTACACGTATGTACTGACCGTAGATCCATCCTACCGTTATCTTCAGACCGTCCAATGCCATATTATGAAAGTATCACCTGTACGAGTCCTGCGTTGCACTACGCTTCGAGTGACTCGCCAACTCTTGGATCCCCGGGACATTTGCTGCGGCACCACCGCTCGTCGAAAAGTAAGTCAACCGTATTTCTGAGCGTTTGACACGAATTCTCTCAGCGCGGGTACTGTGCACGGTCTCCTTTGCCACAAACAGGAAAGCGCGGCGTGTCAACCTTCGTATCTTTTCCGCAGTCCATAGACGCTCCGGCAAGCTGTCGTGTGCTCATGCGGCTCGTCTTGCAAGCGAGTAAACGCGGCAGCAGGGCGCGCTCAACCGAGGTCGCGAGACCATACGCCCTCGTAAGTAAGAGCGCCTCGTGCGTTTGTCACCTGGGCAATAGCTCTGTTCGATCCAGCTGGCGCAGCAAATATGGCTGGCAGGGCTCACGACGGGTTGAGCGCACTCGCCTATCTGGCACACGATCCTCGCAACCTCTGTCTCTCTCGCAGGAGACCCATCAGGTTTCGGCCTGTACCTCACGAGCAGAGCAGAGCTCCGGGTGGTACGGACAGTCCGATCGTAGGGCAAGTGCCAGGCTGCAGCAATCGCATGGGGCAACCAAGCTGGTCGCGCTCGGTTTCTTCCATCTCGTTAGTGTGCTCACTTTACTTTTCACCGCCAACTGCGCACATTGGCACTCGAGCACTTCCACTGCGGTGTTTGTGTCTTCGCATCACATCTTTTCCATCTCAAGCTCAGTTGGCCAGCATCATGCCGACGCCCAGCGCTCGTCGCAATGCCAACCGTGCTCGGTGCCAGTTCGCTGGGTGTGATAAGTTCGCCCAGACCCGCGGACTGTGCAAAGCCCACGGCGGTGGCTCGCGCTGCCGCGACCCCAACTGCAACAAGCTCGCTCAGAGCCGCGGCTTGTGCATTGCCCACGGTGGAGGTCGTCGCTGCCAGTTCGAAGGCTGCAAGAAGCTGGCTCAGTCCAAGGGCTACTGCATCTCGCACGGCGGTGGCCGCCGCTGCACCATCCCGAACTGCGAGAAGTTCTCACAGGTCAAGGGCCGCTGCAAGTCGCACTCCAAGCTCCTGAGCACGGACTCGTACTCCCCGACACATGGCGTCGTGACCCCGCCCAGCTCGAGCGGCAAGTTGTCGATCTCCCCTGTCAGCACGAAGCTGTCCATCGACTTCCTGGTGAACCCACTTTCGCGCAGTTCGTCCATCGGCGACAAGGCTCCAATCCAGCAGCAGATGCAGGTGCCGACCCTGCGTCCCATTACGCAGCTTGCCAACCCGTTCACCTCCGCGACCATGGGCTGCAACCCCCGCTACGGCGCGCAGGTACTGGGCAACCAGCGTTCGCTGCTGTCGTTCCTCGAGCCCCACGCAGCCGCCCCATCCTATCCTGCCCCACAGCCGCAGTACGCTGCAGTACCAGGCCACTTCCAGACACCCGTCCTGCCGTCACTTACGATGTACCGGTAAGCGGCTGCGACTGAGTGTTTGAGTGTCGTTTTGTGAGTAGTTGAGGGTATTCATGTTGATAGAGATTGTAGGGCGCTACGCCGTACTGGAGCTAGCGCCACATATTTAACCCTGGGTGTATTGACACACTCTGGTATCATACTTCGAATTCTAAGATCATAAAGTCATTTTGGTTTTGGAATACCATCGGCACATTTGACAAGAACCCAAGATATGCTCTGGCAGCTCGTTGTCTTCAGCTTTTCGTTACCTAAGCTTACTCGAAAGGTAGAGCCAGAGCCAGCAAAAGGATCCCTGCAAAACGAAGCAGTGCTTCAAAGCTTCTCAGCTGGCGGCTGGCCGAAAGGCGCTTTTGCAAACGGGAAACATAATCCGGATGTCCTACATGTAGTGTTCACGTACACTGTTGCATTAATAATCGGCGCCCGGTCGAGAGTCTCGACATCAATTTCCCATCCCAGTCGATGCTTCAGCTTGGCATCGGCTCAACTCTTGGCAGGCAGCCTGCAGGGCGCGTGCATCCTACCCTGGAACCCGCTCGACACCGTTGTCACCTGCGCTGAAAGCGATGAAAACCGTACATCAACTACAGTTGAAAATTTGCCGGGGACATCTGTACTACTGCCGGTAGTATTAATACATGTAGTACTACTATACGTGAAGTCCGATCGGCGACGTTCATATTATAGCCAAGAACGGATTCTGAATCCCTACATGATCCCCCCGCTTGCTGGTATTTGGTGCTTGGTGCGCAGGAAGCCACGTCTGCTTGGGGTGACGCTGCTCCAGCATAATCACACGATCAAGTTGCCGTCAAGAGATTGCTTGAGACCTGTGGACTTGTCACAAAATGTGACTCACAATGACTACTGTATTTACAAGTATGAAATGATCGTTTTCAGCTCAAATTGAGTCGCTCTTAAAGTGCGGCCCTGAAATCCTGGCATTATTATAATACATGCATGTAAGTAAAGACAACCCCCTCTCCAGTTTGCATACATGTACTCTCCCAACAAGAATATGAAAGCGGCTCTCAATGACCAGCTAGTTAACATTCTGGTCTGGGAATCGCTACCAGTATTGAAGGATTTGCTGGCAGAGTTGTTATTGGTACAAACAACGCATGGCCACCTGTTAGTTAGGTTGACTTCTGCACAGAACTCGTTGCTGCACAAGTACGCCAGCACAGCACGGAGAGATCTCTGGCATGTCTTCCCAACAGCAGTCGCGCACCTCGAGGAATGAGCAAACCCAATCAAAGTGCGGAGGAGGGAGAGGGTGGAGAACTACTGTGCTCTTAACCCCCCATTCGCCGATGTCAGAGGGTACGACAAGTCAGGTGTCGGCTATTGTCGTTTTTCACAAAATGTAGGAAAAGTGTAAAACACTAGCGAGGGGAGCTGTCATTGCCCTCAAAGCTTTCTTGCCGTGGTGTATTGATCAAAAGCAAAAGTGTGAACTGCTGCCCAGTCCAGACACAGGCGTGTAGCTCTCAAGCCGAGCCTAAAGCTCTGCACTGCTAGTCATATTGTTCACCACCTGCGCAATTGCCTCCCTCGCATTGCTGGCCGCACACACTTCAACATTGTTCTCATGAACCCCAGCGTCTGCAGCCAATTCAACGATATTCTCAATGGTGTTGTTGTTGGGTACACCTTTCGGACTCTGCAGGCTAAGCACCTATAGGAAGCCCATCGGGGAATAATGGGTTAAGATCTTGGACATGACGTGCAGTGATAGCAAATTTGCGGTTGTCCTGCTTTAAGCCCAGGATCACTTGCGGGCTAACAACACACGTACATCTAGCTGCGCTCCTTTTCTATCATTATCGCGCTCGAATGCGCTTCATCTACCACGCCTTCACTTGTTCCGAAAACTTCCGTCGCTCTGCGAGATGGTTAATGTGCGACTCCATGAACCTTCCCACGGTGATGTTGAAAGGACACTCCTGTGGTCGACTGCCGAAGGCACCAGGGTAGTGTTCCCAGGGCCGAGCCTTCATATAATAGACAGGCTCCACGTCCGGTTTAAAGTACAGGATCCGATCACTGTTGAGGTAGAAGAGAGGAACATCGTCGTCGGCCACGTCGTCGTGGTGAATAGGGAAAACCTGCGCCATATCGCCACACAGAGTTGAGTTTTTCGGCCCGCCGTCCTGGACCTTCGTACCAACAGCTCCAATGGCATGGTCCGAGAACGAGTACTGTGTTTCGGCTAGCTCACTTGCGTAGAAGAACAGCTCCTTGTCACCATATGAAGGAGGTGACGCTATGTCGTTCTCAGCAACAAACGACGCCAGAATCGCCGTGGCACGAGGCTGGCGCTTCTTGTTCCACATGACGAGGGACGAGTCCACCTGATGACCAGAGCGGAGATTGAACGAGTGGCTACTCAGCAAAAAATCACTTGGCTCAAAGCCCAGCTTCACAGGGGTCTTGTTCTCGAGGGTAGCCTTCGGGCGATCAAGTGTGGGCAGCGGCCGGAACGGTGTCACGTCGAAGGTGGCGAAGTAGTTTTGCTCCACTGAGACATCGGGCTTGCCAGATACACGCTCCGCCATAAACCACCAGTCGTGGCTGATACGATCGTTCATTAGCAGGTTGCCTGTAGTCTTGAACTTAACCGAGTCGAACAAGACAGTAGGGTTGACGAAGAAGGTGGTGTCAGCGTCAAGCATCAGAATCTCCTCAAATTGCGAGTATGTCACTGCAAGAGGCTTGATCATGAAAGACCGGAATTTGGCACGGCAGCCGTCGATATCAGCGCAGAACACTGGGCGCGAGGAGTTCGTGACGCTCTTGGCCTTGGCAGCAAGCTCGCAAACATCGTAGGCACGGATCTCTCCGAGCTCCTTTTTCGTGCGAATTAGCTCCACAGTCTCAGGCTTGAGATCAGTGCAGTGGGGCACTTCGATGGGCAAGGTAACACCCATAGCGCGCAGTTCCAGGATCAAAGAAAACCCAAGCCGTGCAATCGGCTCGTAGAGCGGCATCACGATACCTCGTTTGGTCGTCGTGACCTGCGTGATCTGACTCAACGTGTACACAAGCTGCTTCTCCATCATCTGCGTCGTCCGGTCCACTTGGTCATTCAATTTGTTCTCTCGAGGCGGAGAAGGCGCTACATCAGCCGGATTTTTCCCTTGCATTTCTGCAATGTTCTTACGTAGAACCTCGTCAATTGAAGCGTTTTGGTCATCTAAGTTTGCTGGATTCTCCTTCGCAACACGATCCCATGCGTCCACCACTTCGTACAAATGCTGCCGTCCTGCCAAATGTCTCTCCTCGTCTTCGGAAAGCTTTCCGACTGTAATATCGAACGGGCATTCCTGTCGACGCTCTCCGAATGCACCAGGGTAGAATTCCCACGGCCGTGCCTTCATGTAGTACACAGGCTCAGTCTGCGGTCGGAACCATAAAATACGGTCGCTGTTAAAGTAAAACAGAGGCACATCATCGTCTGGCACACCGTCTTCGTGGATCGGGAATACCTGAGCCATGTCACCACACAAGGTCGAGTTCTTCGGTCCACCGTCAATAAGTTTAGTGCCAACGGCACCAATAGCGTGGTCGGAGAACGAGTACTGTGTCTCTGCAAGTTCACTTGCATAGAAGAACAATTCCTTATCACCGTAAGACGGGGGAGAAGCAATATCGTTCAGAGCAATGAACGACGCCAAGATAGCAGTCGCGCGGGGTTGGCGCTTCTTGTTCCACAAAACCAAGGACGAGTCCACCTGGTGCCCCGCACGAATATTGAACGAGTGGCTCCTCAGCAAGAAATCGCTTGGCTCGAAGTTGAGCGTTACCGAAGTCGGGTTTTCCACCGTAGCCTTTGGGCGTTCAAGTGTTGGCAAGGATCGGAACGGGGTAACGTCAAACTTGGAGAAGTAGTTCTGCTCCACCGACACTTCTGGATTTCCGGGGATGCGTTCAGCCATGAACCACTTTTCGTGACTAATACGGTCGTGCATCAAGAAGTTGCCTGTGGTATTGTACTTCTTCGAGTCCCAGAGCTTGGCGGGGCTCACAAAGAATGTCGTGTCAGCGTCAATCATCATGATTTCCTCGAATCTGGAAAACGTCACAGCAAGCGGCTTAATAATGAAACCGCGGAATTTCGCGTGACAGTCTTCAATCTTCTCGCAGAATACTTTACGAGATGAGTCCAAGACACTTGTACTTTGTGCTGCCCTTTCACAAACGTTGTAAAACCAGATCGTGCCCAGCTGTTTCTTCGACAGATACATCTTCTGCGCGTCCAGGTTTAAGTCACCGCAATGCGGCATCTCAATAGGTTCTGTTATGCCCATGGTGCGCAGCTCCAACACCAACGAGATGCCCAGTTTGATGATACCGTCGTACACTGGAATTACGATGCCGCGCTTCACTGTTGTTTGCTGCGCAATTTGGTTCAGCGTGTGAGCAAGCTGTTTCTCTTGTTGCTGGAGGTCAGCCGTCTTCTTTTTCAACTCCGCAGCTTTCTTCTCTTCCTCCACTTTTTTAGAGTCCTTGGGAGGATCAGTTCGGTCGATGAGAGGCGGTCCATTCTTCAGAAGCGTCGTGAGCTTTTCGTTGGTTAGACTGTCTGCCGCCTCTCGCTCTACGGTGTCGGTGTCCTTGGCACTATTTTCCCATTCACTGGCAATGTCGAAAAACTGTTGCCGTTGATAAATCTGCTCCACCTCAGCGTCTGTGAACTTAACACCGGTAATGTCGAACGGGCACATCATCAGCAACTTCTTCTCTTCAAATGTACCGGGGAAGAAGTCACGTGGACGAGCCGCAGAGTAGTACATCGGCGCCTTTTGTGGCTTATATCGCATAATGTAGTCCGTATTCATGTAGAGCAGGCTCACCTCCTGGATGGGGGTATCATCCGATTTTTCCGGGAAATGATGTGCGGCGCTACCACATATTATCGACTTGTTGGCCCCGTGATTTCGGAAGTCGGCGCCAGCAGAGCCCGTGGCAAAATCGGAGAACGTGTACTGGGTTTCAGCGAGCTCGCACGCCACGAAGAAGAGCTCCTTGTCACCGTACGAGGGTGGGCGTGGCACATCGTTGAGCGAGATAAATGAAGCCAAGATAGCCGTCGCACGTGGTTGCCGCTTTTTGTTCCACAGCACTATGGATGAATCCACTCTGTGGGCACTGCGGCCGTTCCAGGGATGACTTTTCAGTAGCCCTTCGCTTGGCTGGAAGTGCAGGGTCACCGTTGATTTGTCTGCTGCAATGACTTCAGCAGACACATTCGGCCGTGTAAGCGTTGGAATGTGGCGAAAGAGATCGACATTAGCTTTAGACAAGTAGTTCTCGATCGCCATGATGTTAGGGCGGTTTGCCGGCTTGTAGCCCAGACCCATGGAAAAATTAGCTTCAGCGATCCGATCGTTGAAGAAAAGTGTGCCCGTCGCCTCATACTTCTTCGTCTCCCACAGGGTCATCGGAGTCTGGAACAACAGTGCGTCGGCATCCATCAGCATAATTTCTTCAAATCGTGAGTACACCACGCCGAGCACTTTGATGGCGAAATTCCGGTAACGACGGTGGCAAGTGTCGAGGTCCTTGCAAAACAGCGGCTTGGTGGGGTCCAACAAACTTTTAGCCGTCACAGCACGCTTGCATGCGTTGTACACATAAACTTCGCCAAGCTGCTCACTCTTCTTCATAATGGTTTCTCCATAATCCTCATCGAAGTCACCACAGTGTGGAATCTCAATGGGTAGGTCCACGCCTAGGGAGCGCAGCTGTAAAATTAATGAAACACCGAGTGTCGTGATCTTGTCATAAAGCGGAAGTACGATACCGCGTTGCACGCTAGTCTCCTGACTCAACGTGTACAACGAGTGAATGAGCCTCGTCTCCATCACTTTTTCCATTTCTGCACGCTCCCTCGCATTCTTCATAAACTCGGCCCACTTGTTCGCTTGAGACTCGGGCACTGTTGGTGCTGGAGTGGCTGTAGCAACAGGCTCGGTAACAGGTGCAGCAGCAGTCGTCTCTTGAAATGGCGTGCCATCCGCCAGTTGCTTCAAGAGTGACTCCAGCTTCGTGTTGACCAGATCGTCTGCCAGGGTTTGTTCGTTTTCACTCTCGCTCATCAGGGCGTTGCGTTCCCACTCTACAGTAATGCCATGGAGACGCTGCCGCAGCAGCACACGCTGAATCTCCACCTCCGAAAACGGTACCCCGGTCACATCAAAGGGGCATTCTTGTGGCAATTCCCAATCGCTGAACGAGCCAGGATAAAAGTCTGCGGCACGTGCTTTGGAGAAATACATCGGCTGCGAGGTCGGTCTGTACGTCATGATGGAATCCGAGTTCAGATAGAGCATGCTGGTACTGCTTTCACCCTGTGCCTTCACCGGGAAGTATTGCGCCGCCTGACCACAGAGTACTGATTTTTCCTCCCCGTGGTCCTTAAAATCGCTGCCAGCAGCACCCACAGCAAAGTCCGAAAAAGCGTATTGTGTCTCAGCGAGTTCACAGGCCACGAAAAATAGTTCCTTATCACCGTACGAGGGTGGACGGCCAACATCATTGAGCGACACGAACGACGCCAGTACGGTTGTAGCACGCGGCTGGCGCTTCTTGCTCCACAGCAATAGTGAGGAGTCGAGCTGATGGCCGCTGCGTCCATTCCACGTGTGGCTGTTGAGCAAAATATCGCTCGGCTCGAACGGCAACAACACATCTGACGCGGCTGTCGCGTTCGCACGCGAAATTGTAGGAAGCTCTCGGAAGACGCTCACGTCTGCCTTCGACAGATAATGTCGGAGGTCCGTGACGTCCGGTCGCGATGCCGGGCGATAGCCCAGCGAGAAGTTCGTCTGGCTGATCCTATCGTTAAAAAACAGCGTTCCTGTCTTCTCGAACTTGTTCGTCTCCCACAGCGGCATTGGGTTCTGCAGCACGAGCGCATCGGCGTCCACGAGCATCACCTCTTCGAATCGCGAGTAAATCACGCCCAGCACCTTGATATCAAACGTGCGGAACTTGCGGTGGCACTCGTCCAGGTCCTTGCAGAAGATCGGCTTGCTCGAATCCAGCAGGCTCTTCTCCCTGGCAGCCAATTCGCACGCGTCATACACGGAAACCTGTCCGAGCTGCCTGCTTTTCTTCTCGATCGTCTTGACGAGCTTCTGGTCCAAGTCTCCACAGTGAGGGATTTCCACAGGCAGCGTCACTCCAAGCGAGCGCAACTCCAGCAGCAGCGAAAGTCCCAGCGGCACGAGATCGTCAAACAGCGGCAACACGACGCCACGCTTCTCGCTGGTGCGCTGTGTGACGCTGTTGAGCGTGTGCAGCAGCTGCGTTTCGAGCGTCTTGAGCCTGTTCTCGTCCTTCATCTTCTGCACTTCTCCGGCCTTGAGCTTCTCTGTCTCAAGCCGCAGCGCGTCGTCGTCCTCGTCCGTTAATTGGATCGCTGGGGGCATTGACGTGGACGCCTTGGACCCGATCTTGTGCAGCAGCTCGGCGGCTTCGCTCTCGCTTAGGCGGTCAACGAACTGCGTGAGCGACTGCACGTCTGCCGAGTCGTTGGCTCTGGCTACGGCGTCGTAAATGGCCTGCAGCGTGGCGGGGCTGGCTGCGGAGCCGCCGCGCGTCGACGAGGGCGATGGCGACGTGGTGAGCTGGCGCCATGTGAAGAGCACGTCGGAGAGCACGACCAGCACGCCCGCGGCCAGCAGAACGACGATCCAGCGCAGCCGTACCGAGCCGAACGCGCGCGCCATGGCGTCAAGAGTGTTGGTCTGCTTGGTGGCGAGCGCTAATGCGGAATGAGCTCGGCAGGACGATGAGGTGGATAGACCGACCAACCTTATCTGGGGAACCCTTAATAAATGGAAGGTCCTTAACTTCAAGTTCGACAGGGTATGGGATTGTGCAGTTGTAGATTCATACAAATAATACATTCTAGAAAAAGAAGCGACAGCTGGTATATATTATGGAAGGATGTAGCTATCGCTTTAGCGATCGTCTGAAGCTGGGTTGTGTCCATTTTTTCCTGACGATCGTCTGGCGATGCCAGGTGGCGGAGGCATCACTGATGTCGGGCCAGCAGTGTCGGGTTCGCCCCCACGATCTCAACTCGTCGGCCGTGCGAATGACCCGTCGTAATCCTATGGATCACCTCGCAGTTGAGGAGACTGTGGAGCTCTACGGTGTGGGTCTCCATGCTTTGGTATCGCTTCCTGTAGGATCCTAGGCCAACAGTTTCGTGCGTGTCTGCTCAGTTGACGCCAGTACCAGCAGCTCACGTAATAACAGCGTGTCCACTATTCTGATCGCCGTTGCGCTGCCAGAACTGGCGATGATGCGGCGCCCTGTTTGCGCGGTTGCAGTGTGTAGTACTTATGGACATGTATTCGTTTACTTTGAAGTTCCTCTACTGCACCGCGGCGCATCTTACTCCATCCAAACCGTTGCAATCTCGTGGAAGCGCTGGCGCAGCAGCATGCGGTCCTCCTGTGCTGAGGAGAAGCGCACGCCCGTAACGTCGAACGGGCATTCCTGCGGCAGATCGCGCTCCACAAAGGAGCCGGCGTACACCTCGTATAATCGTGCCTGGCTGTAGTACACAGGCTTCTTTATGGGGTCGTACTCCAGGATGGCGTCGCTGTTGAGGTAGAGCACGCTCGTGTTGGCAACAGCACTAGCGTCCGCGGGCTTGACTGGGTAGTAGTGCGAGGCGTGGCCGCAGACGACCGATTTGAGTGGTCCGTTGTCGCGGAAGTCCCAGCCCACGCCGCCCACGCCGAAATCAGAGAACGAATACTGCGTTTCGGCCAGCTCTGCGGCGATGAAAAACAGCTCCTTGTCGCCGTACGACGGTGGCCGACCAATGCCGTTTAGTGCAGCAAAAGCCGCTAGTATGGCCGTGGCACGCGGCTGCCGCTTCTTGCTCCACAGCACCAATGAAGAGTCCATTTCGTGGCCAGCGCGGTGGTTCCAGGAGTGGCTAGTCATCAAGTGTTCGCTGGGCGAGTAATTCTTGAGCTCTACCGGAATTTTGTTCTCGCTTGTAGCCTTCGGTCGCTCGATGTTGCGCAACGGTGCAAACGGAGACACATCAAAGCGCGAGATGTACTGGTTCAGCTCGCTCACGTCAGCATTACCACGGACGCGGTTGCCCAAGAACATGTTGTCTTGGCTCAGTCGGTCGTGAAAGAAGAGCGTGCCGGTGTTGCGGTACTTGTCCGTGTCCCAAAGCGACATGGGGCTCTCAAAGAACAGCGTGTCGGCATCCAGCAGCATGATCTCCTCGAACTGCGAGAAGGTCATGGCCAGCAGCTTGACGTCGAACGACCGGTAGGACCGGTGGCAGTTGCGCAAACTCTGGCAGAAGACGTTGCGCGAGGCGTCCAGCGTGCTGGCCGTCTGCGAGGCCAGCTCGCACACGTCATAGAAGCGTATCACGCCCATGTCCTCCTTCTCCAGCACCGTGCGCTGCAGCGACTCCTTGAGGTCTCCGCAGTGCGGCACTTCAATGGGCAGGTCCACGCTCATGGCTCGCAGCTCCATGATCAGGGACAGTCCCAGCGCCGCGACGCCGTCGAACAGCGGTAGGACGATGCCGCGCTGCTCGGTCGTGCGCTGCGCCACCTGGTGGATCGTGTACACGAGCTGCTTCTCCATGCGCTGCACGTCCTCGGGTGAGAACTCGTCACGCTCGTGAGTCGGGAGCGGATTCTGGCCTCCGTTTCCGTCTTCACCCTTACGATCGCCCAATGCGTTGGTGCCCTTGGTGGTGGCGGCCCCAGGGTTCTCCCGCAGGCTGGCGAGGTGCTCCTCGGCGCGCGCGAGGGAGGCGGACGTGGCGCGCCACGTGAAGACGAAGTTGGCGGAGACCACGAGCAACCCGAGGACGCCCAGCACCAGCAGGAGCAGCAGGGGGCGAGGGATGCGTGGCGGCATGGCGTGTGGACTGCTGAAGGGCGAGCGGCGGCCACTGCGGGCGAGAGTTGGCAGCACGTCGCGCTCGTCGGTATGGGATCGGCGCTGCATTTCACCTGCTGCCACACTTTTTATTTGAGTGTGCACAATTTTTGCGATTTGAACGTGGCGCAATTCGTCGCTTTGCAGCTTGAAGTTGCGACGCTTGAGCTGGACTTGGTTTCATTATCGATCCAGCCAAGCAAGCTAACAGCAAGGTCCAAAGATGGCGTCCCCGCCGACGATCGACTCGGAGGCCGTGCTCATGGACTCGATCCCGCGCGTGCGTTGGAGCCCCACGAACAACCGCTTCCACTACAACATGCCGGTGGCGGCCGAGCCGGGCGAGAAGGGCTTTGTGCTCATGCAGGAGGTGGAGCACGCCGACTCGCCCAGCTCGCAGACGCTGCCGGCCAACGAGCGCCACCACCTGGAGGAGATGGAGCGCATCAACGGGCTCATCCACGACGTGGAGAACTCGGTGCATCTGCACGAGACGGTCAAGAAGCTCGAGCAGCAGCGCACGCACCACGACGAGTTCCACGAGCGCGTGGTGCAGGACGACGAGGAGAAGCCCCAGGCGCTGCGCAAGAAGGACAGCTTCCGGCAGCGTCAGGCTCCCAAGCGCTCGTTCGAGGGCCAGCGACAGAAACCCACGCGCACGGGCCGTCTGCAGCAGCCAAAGTAAACACAGCAGCGGCTTGTTGGGTCTCGGAGGTGCAGAAAGGAGAAGAAACGTACAGAAAAACAAGACGCACGACGTGAGGCGTCAGCGTCTGCCCCAGGTTGTAAACTATCGTGGGAGCCGACAGAAGTTGTCCGTAGCAAATATAATAAGCCATTCCAGTGCAAGCCCTCGTCGCTCGTCCAGCTTGCCGGCTAGGGTCGGAGAAACCTCCGCCCAAAGCTGTCCGAATAAAGATCTCGCAGGAGCAGGAAACGTCTTGCTCTCCTGCGACATAGATACTGTCAACCGACCACATGTACTACTACATGTAGTTCTTGTTCATATTGCTGAGGCCTTCTAACCCCATCCTAGCTCCGCGGATTATTTGGACAGCCTTCCTCAAGCAAGTGGCGTCGCCAACCTTTCTTGCCAGCAGCAATATCGTCGTGACACAGCGGACAGCGGTTTGCGCGGTTTAACGGTACTCGAGGGAGGCAGTCGTTCAAAGACACATGCCGCTCGTAGAACTTTGCAGTGATGGCTTCTCCACAGCGTGGACACTCGCGGTGATTCTGCTGCAGCTCGCACTCGCTCAGCAGGTGTTCGTTCAAGGTCGGAATCTCAATCACCTGACCGCACATCTTGCATGGTGTGAGCATCTTGCACGAAGCCCAAAAGTGCTGGTCCAGGAAGTCCGAGTCAAACTTCTCGTCCACTACACCGCAGAATGGACAGGTGTACTCATCTACAGATCCCTCGTCTTCACTGTCCCCAGCGTCATCCACTTCGTCTTTAAACTGTGCTTGAGCCTCGTGCGTCTTTTCGTCTCGCTTAGCAACGCTCTTGCCACCGCCATTGCTTCCACCACCACCGCGGCGGCTTGCCGCTTTAGCCGTTTCAGCTGCCTCGAAAGCTGCCTGGTATTCCTCTAGCTGCTTCGGCCGAAGCGATTTCAAGTAGCCTTCCACCTCGGCTCCCACGAGAAGGTATATCGACACTGTGATATCCTTGGCAGCGTCGCGGATGTCACGACTCTGGTGGGCTAGACAGTTGCAGTCCTCTAGGAAACTCATGATGCCAGCCACCGAAAAATCGGTATCGGGGAGCAGCTCGAACTCGGCTAGTAGCGTTTTGAGCACAACTAGTCGACCCTGCAAGAGCTTCAGTCCCAACGGCTTCTTGGAGCGCTTCGTAAGATGCGAGGCCACAAAGGCAACGCCCACATTTTTCGCAGCGGCCAGTCGCCCTAGCACTGCTGCGGCCTCGTCACGAACTTTAGCTTGTGACTCGCCAAGCTTGTTAACCAATTGTGTCATGCTATTACCGAGCTGCAGTACCATGCAGAACATCACGAACAGTTAGCTACGTTAAGTCAAGAAGACACCATTCATACAGCAGCAAGACGCACAATGTGACACATGTCATCGCGGCGCACACGTGAGCCAAACGCCACCATGCGGTCCAGGAGACCGAAAGCAGACAGCGCCACCTGAGCAATGCGATCCCCAGCACCACTTTGTGCGAGTGTGGAGCATACTTCCAGCAGCCGCATCGGCTCAACTGGGTAATTGTCCATTTCCATTGTGACCTTCCGGACCGCAGCGTCTCGGTGGTTCCACAAGTTGCTGTATACGCAGCGAGTGAAGAATGGACCAATGACAGCGATAAGTTCTTCGCTTTCCTTCGCAAGAGCTGGAGGGATTTCGTCCGGATCGGGCAGGTTTTCCGCGTCTGGGATGCCTCTGAAGTGCGGGTTTTGACCACCGTCCTCGCCGTCTTCCTGGTCAGCATAAGCAGCCCCACCTGCCGGGTCGTTCTCGTTGTCACCGGGAAACCCGCCTTGCCCAGAACTCGATTGCCTTAGTGAGCCGTTTCCGTCACCGTAGAAACTCCCGCTCTTCCCGACTTGTGGCTGCTCCTCTGGATACATATCTCGAGGCGAAAAGTTTGACGACGAGCGCTGCAGTTGCCCAATTTTAGGCAGCACTTGGCTCCTCAACGGCGAAGGCACTACCGCCGGAATCGGCAGAATCGGCTGCGTCTCGTTACTCCCCACCGACGCCTCCAGCGTCCCGATCTCGTGTTTAATCTTCTTGGCCAGATCGTAGTCCTCGTTCGCCACAGCTTCTTTCTTCTGCGCCTCGAGCCTTGCAAGTTGAAGTCCGATACTCTTGAGCTGCTCCTCCATTTGTTTGAGTCTCTTGGCCTGGTCATAGTCTTCATTAGCCACAGCCTGATCCTTGGCCACCTGAATCTCTCGGATCCTCGCTGCAGTTTTAGCGTCGAACCGCATATCGAAGCTCAGGTCCTGAGACCCGTTAGTTTTGGCTTTGGTTATCGGTTTAACCCCCACCGCTTCGTCCGTGGAGTAGCTGGGTAGTAACCCTAATGATTCTCCACACACATTGATGGCCATGATGCCCACTTGGTTGTACAAGTTGTGCTCGTTGGCGTGACACGCATGGATCCGCAGCTTGATCAGTGCTGCTTCCTGATCAATATGCACCGACTTGAGTTCCCGAGCCAGGTATCGACTCTCGACGTTGGACTTGAGCGTAAGAAACCCTAGTCGAGAAAACCTCGTGGCTTCTCCTTCAAACCCCAATTGCTTGGACACGAACAGCTCCATCTTGGTGGCGATGTGTGTCTGGTGTGACAGCAGCTGCACCTGAGTGATGCGGCACAGTCCGTCCTGTAGCTGCAGCACTATCTCCTGCGGGTACACGCAGTTCCTTCATTCCGAGCATTTAAAACCGCGTTAAATAAGATTCACATCAACTGTAGCAGTTAACTAGCGTGCTACATAACGACTATCGTCGTGGTTATATACCTGCCCGTCATGTAGCCCTGGCTGCTGGCCGCATGCTCGTCCAGCTGCGAGGCCGGGAACGAAGCGTCCTCGCTCGCGCACGCCACCACCGAGAAGCGCAGCTTGCTCATGCCGATGATCCGTTATAACGCGACTCGTCCTGTCTCCCCCTTCCCACCAACATGTCACTATACTGAAACCACTTGCCGTTTGTATTACTATATAAAATGCAAGCTCGCTTCAGTGAGCCGCAGTCGGTAACTTGCCACGTCGAAGGACAGAGGGGGAACCCTAGCGCAGAGTTTGGAGCGAGCATGGCCAAGAAGGTGGTGGAGAGCAGCGACGAGTCGGACGGCGGCCACTCGAGCGCCTCGGGCTCCGTGAGCTCGCGCTCGCGCTCAGGATCGGGCTCCGGATCGGACTCCGGCTCGGGCAGCGGCTCCGGCTCGGGCAGTGGCTCTGGCTCGGGCAGTGGCTCAGGCTCTGGGTCGGGCTCTGGGTCTGATTCCGGCTCTGGCTCAGGTTCTGGCTCGGGCTCAGGCAGCGGCTCAGGTTCGGGATCAGACTCAGTCTCCGATTCGCCGCAGAAGAAGAAGCTCAAGAAGCGCCGCACGCCCGCGCCCAAGAAGCCCAAGGCACCGGCCAAGAGCCGTCGCAAAGGCGTGAAGAAAGAGGTTCAGGCGAAGGTGAAGGCGGAGGCGGCGGCCGAGGCCGATGACGAGGCGGAATCGGACGCCAAGAGACGCCGCGGCACACTGCGGATCAAGGACGAGGAGGAGGACGACGAGGACGACGACGCCGATGTGGCAGGCCTCACGGAGGTGGAGAAGGAGAAGCGGCTGCTGGAGAAGTACGAGGCCAAGGAGAAGCGCAACAAGGAGCGAGAGCTCAAGAAGCGCCTTGCGGCCTCTCAGGGCAAAGCCGAGGACGGCTTCTCGGAGGAGGATGACGAGGAGGATCTGCCGTCCACGAGACGCGGCGGCCGCAGCAGGGAGAGCGACCGACGCAAAGAGGCGCTGCACAACCTCAGGGCCAACAAGTCGAGCGACAAGAGCAAGTCCATCTTGAGCAACAGGTTCGGAGACGACGACAGCTCGGAGGACGAAGGAGGCAACAGGAGCGGACGCGACCTGGCCGAGAAGAGACGGCGACGCAGGGAGCTGCAGCGCGGAGGCACTGGACGCCGTCGCAGTCATGGGGACGACGACGACTACAGTGACGAGGACAGTGACGGACGGAAACCGAAAGCCAAGACGGCGGACCTGACGACCGCGAAACCTGCGGATGAGGAGGAGCTGGCGGCGACCATTCGACCCGAGGAGAACGTGCCGGTGAACTGGGACCAGGCCAACTACTACCTGCTGAAGAGAAGAGTGTTCTTCGAGAAGAACTTCTTCGAGCCCTTCTTCCCGCAGCTCGTGCGCGGCGTGTACGTGCGCGTCCCTATTGAGATGGTGGATGGACAGATGGTCTACCGCTTCTGTGAGGTGGTGAACGTCTGCAAGCTGGCACGCAGCTACACTTTCTGTGGCGAGTCGACCCACACGGGGATCATCTGTGCGTTCGGCAAGAGCAAGCGCGAGTGGAAGTTGAACGGCATTTCGGGCCATTCACTGCGCGAGCGGGAGTTCTTGCTGTGGCGAGCAGTGATGAACAAAGAGCGACTTCACTTTCCCACCCACGGCGAGGTCAAGCGCCTGTACTCGAAGAAGGAGCGGATGATCACGCAGCACAATTACACGGAGACGGAAGTGGACGGAATGGTCAGGCGCAAGCAGGCTGTGGGGCTGTCTTCCGTGTCGCTGGGTGTGCAGCGTGTGCGTCTGGAGCGTGACCTGCGCGCCGCTCAAGATATGAAGAACTTCGAGAAGGCTGTGGTGCTCGAGGAGCGTCTGCAGAAGCTGCTCGCCAAGAACGAAGAGCGTAAGAAGCACAACTCGGATGACGTGCTCCGTATTAACGAGATCAATCGCCGTAACCGTGAGGCCAACATCCAGCAGGATCTCAACGCACAGCAGCTCAATGACGCCATGAACCAGAAGATGACGAGTGCTGAGCGTCTGCAGTTCGTTCGTGCCAACCAGATGACGATGTACATGTCCAAGGATAAACTGGAGAAGAACTTGGTAGAGGGTAAGCTGATTAAGCTTGCTGACGGCCGTGTCATGACTTCGAACAAGTTGCACGTGGTGGAGGCACTTCCCGACGACCTGCTCGACAAGGTGAAGGGCGTAGGCGAGAAGAAGGCCACCGGAGACGGCCTGGAGATCGACATTGATCGCCTCTTGGCCAAGCAGCGTGAGCGCAAACAGAAGGATGCCGAGCGTATGGAAGCGAAGCGCAAGGAGCGCGAGGGCCAGGTAGAGTTCGTGGGCACAGCCCCCACGAACGTGCAGGAGATGGCAAACGCTACTATCCGCATTAAGGACGACGACGGCTCCTGGATGACGCTGCGTTCACCTGCGGAGATCATGAAAGAAAAACAGAACAAGACTGTCGTGTCCGACAAGGTCAAGGCCTCGCGCAAGGGTATTACTGTCAAGGAATACTTCGACCGCGTGAAGAAGCGGCGCGTGGCTCAGTAAGCACGAGCTGTGCTGAAAAGGCAACAGACGGACACGATGAGCCCGCTCCGGTAGTTTAGCAGAGGGCACCGTACTCCTTTGTCTGTACACGCGAGGATCACACGAAAATCAAACAAAAATGCACTCTAGATACTAACACGTTGCGGTTCTTGTGCTGTATCCTGCTTAGGGAAAGGAAGCGCTGTGGTCGTTTTGCAACGGCAAAGGCCTAGTCTTAGACGTGCATGATGGCGCAAGGCTACGAGGAAAGGATGAAGATTCTGTCGTCAAGTGCTTCGTTCGGCTCTGGGGTTCAAGTCGATTGGGACGTTGCAGTCGCGTCGAACTACGCAAATGTTGACGCTCTGCACCTGGATGCCTTGGAACCTCACGCACGTGGTGCCAGTGACTGCAACGGCAGCGATCTCGCCGTCTCGTTGCACCTCGACGGAGTTAACTCCGACGAATTTCCAGTAGCAGGATCGCTCCAAGGTGCCAGCTCCGAGGTCAATCTCTTCCATGCGGTGAAGCTTCAGGTCCACGTTTTGCAGTCCGTCAACAAGCGGTCGCCACTGCTTGATCAGCGAGGCTTGGGCAGTTGCTGAATCGCTTCGAGGTGCAGCGGAGACGTCACTGTCACGCGCGCGTCGTAGTCGCGTGGTTCTTCTCGTCTCGGAATGACCTGCTGGTTCGCTCTTACGTTTCTTCTCGGAGGTGGAAGTGGAGATGCACGAGGACATTTCGTCATTGTTGTCTTGCCATCCACTGTACTCTGGATCAACGAGCGCGTAGTGCAGGCTTTTCACAGCCAACTCGCGGAAGAGCTCTTCGCGGTCTCGTTGCTGGCTGCTTCCATAGCTCACCATGCCATCGTTGGTGTCGTCGGCTCTGAGTTCACAAGAAAGCTGCTTGAGATATCCATTTCGCTCTTGACGCTCGCGAATAAGGAGATCAAGCGCGTGTTGCTGCAGTTTGCGCTTGAGTCGGGTCTTGCGGCAGGACTCGCGGTTCCGAAGACGGCGCCGGACCACGGAAGACACTGTCGGTACGGGGGTTGCATCGCACTTGGTGGTGGGAGGAGAAGCGTTTATCTCGACGGAGTGAGCCGCGTCCAGGAGCGCCGTGAACGTCGTGAAACACTCCTGAGTGCTCTTACAGTCCGCGATGCCATTGCTCGGAGACAGGCTGAGGTGAGGCCGCTCCAAAGAGAATTGGTATGCGTCGGCCATGGCTTTGGTGGCGTTGTGCCGCGAAAGCTTCGTCGTAACTTGGTCACGGAGCTCTTGGTCGACTGCGAGTCTGTGTCTTCGCCGTCTACTGCTCTGCCGTGTCGGGACGCTGTAGCAGAAGTGAAGATGGCCTTTGTCAGGGTGTCGGTCTACCTCTCGAGCCAGGACGGACTTTCTCAACGTGGAGGTGGCCTCGACCAGGGAAGCCAACCTCGCAAGCAAGCAAACACCGTTGGGACATTGCTGTGCTGCCTGTCCTGAGCCTCACATTGTTGGTTGCGAGTGACGCTCGTCTCGGGTTGCGATGGATGGAGCTGTCTTTTGTGTAGTCTGACGCCTCATCTTGAGAGACTTGACAAGAGACTCAACTGAGAGTCAAACGCCTGCTTTTGACCGATGAACTGTGTTATTCTTTGTAGCTCACTTGAAGTGGGGACACTGGATAGGGGAGTTGGCGTATTGTTGCCTTAAGCGTACTAAACAAAAGCCAAAGTGAGGAATTCAGCTGGTTCAAACATGGGCAGGATTGACCAGGGAAGCTTACAATCTAAACTCGACCAACCAGTAACTTACTCTACCAGCGCAGCCAACCCTTGCTCAGATTGCCTTGTCCCTCGTATCGCAAGCGATCACCTACAGCATGGACGCGTTGACAATTCAACAAGCTGGATGCCCGTGGCGAATCTGTCGCTGGACAGACTGACGTGGCGTGGATGATGATCAAGCGCGGGGTCTGTGGACAAATAGGTAGGCTCTTGCTTTTACATGCAGCGTTTTCAATCTTTAAACGACGCAAACACCCATAAATCCGAGAAACAGCTACAGGTTCCCTTACAGATACCCTGCACCCTCTTCACAGATTCACGAATGCACCATCCTTCGTCCACGCCATTTCTCAAAAGGCCTACTATCAACCAGACGGTCCGCGATGCTGACGGAATGGATGCTGAGTCGCAGCATTATGGTCGCTTCGAGTCCCCAAATGGTGCCACACAGTTCATGGCGCCTTCGACCCGCCAATATTGGAGGCTTGTACGTCTGGACTTTGAAAGAGCGCGTGGTACGGGCCATCTTATAGCTGTCTATTTGTGCTCTATGTTGCTAATTTGTGCTGCAGACATGCTGGTATTGGAATCGAGACCGCCAACGCGCCCCTGAGCGTGGCGCTTGTCGTGCTATCGATCGTAGATGTGCGTTCTGAAGAGGTTGAGGATCGTTTTGCAAACTTTATCTGATTAATCAACGTGTGCTGGATGTTTGAGACACCAAGTGTCAAAGTACATGTATTGCTCTCCGTACATGTACAGCGACTACCCTACATCCCTCGAGCTGGAAGGTGAATCATTTGCTCAAGTATTTGCAAGAGCGTTGAGGAAGCAAATGTTGGTGTTGGTTATCTACCGACGAGCTTATGCTGTGGGTCGTGGTATGTGCGCTATGTGTCCCGAGTCACCAAGTGAGAGCGTGGAGATCAGTTGCATGTCCTCACGAATGTGCAATCCATTTGTGAACAAAATTGTAACATACAACTGTCCTCTATCCATGTACTGTACAGCGATAAGCTCTTCCAACCCGTCGTTGCCCATGGCCATATGAAAGTGGATACACATAGAGTCCCGGAAAGATCAACGGAGTCAAGGGTACCCGTGAACCGTATTGCCCAGCGCCGAGTCTGAGGTTCCAATTGTTTGCGAGAAGGCAGCCGCTACCGTAATGTTCTACATGTACTGGTTCGAGACTGCCTTGACGGGCCCAAGCTCAGAGTGAGGTGAGGTGTGTCACCTCAAGTGACATCCGTCCAATACATGTACAGTTCTGCGGGAATACAACGGGACGCAGGCTGGGAAATACGATTAGAGATGGGAACGTTACTGTTTTTGTGGCCTACTTGTTGGCTTTTTGCTATTATACCAACAATGCCAGGAGGGGATGAACTCCAGCTGGCTCGGCAAGCCGAAACAACGCCTATAATAGCATGAACGGTACATGTATTGAAGCACAGTCAAACATGTTATTCAGCCTAAAGCGTAATCATCATGGCGTAACACTACAGGCTAACATCATAAATCCACAGACAATATATAAGACGTACTTTGCGGCATGAACTTATTCGTGTCGCCATATAATGCGGGCACACGGTTGAATTGCACGAGCGCAAACAAAGTACACTATCCAGGGGCTTGAAAACAATTCCCTACATGTATTATAGCCTACCGGTACAGTATTGCTGGTGCAGTGTACATGTACTAGTATTGTGCATGTACATGTACAGATGTCCCCGCCTAATGTGCAACTGCAAGCAGCAATTTACCTCGCACAGGTAGTATAGATGCGCATGGGATTTGAAACTGGTCGGGATGGGATGTACTGAGGTAGATGCAACGTGGAGAGAAAATGTCGCGATGCGGGAAGCTTCTAGCATATGGAAACAATAAATTCATAGTAACTTAGTACTTTTGCATCTATATGGCACCTGTGCGAATCTTGCAACCTCGCAGTCTTTATACGTCTGACCTTTGCAGATTTGGCGGGGACGTCTGTACTCTGGAAATCACCATCCTACTACCGTTCTCGCCCAGGCATTGTGCAAGCGCACTCTGATCGTGAGATTCTCGGTCGGAGACTCTCTGCTAATAATTCATTCCAGAACCTGCTCCCAGAGCTCACAAACGATCAAGCACCAGTAGTTGCATCCGTTTCTCAAGAATACCAACCATGCGCCTGAGTCTCTTCCTGCTGCTTGTGGTCCTCGCCTTCGTCGCATGCTGTAGCACCGTCGTGGCTACTGAAGAAGCTGTCCAAGCCAGCAACCTGGTCCCCGAGTCCAACCAAAATCTTGCCGGCGAAAGCCACCGCAACCTGAAGGGAAGCAAAACGACTACCACTGCTGACGCGGAGAGTGAAGAGCGAGTTGGTGCCACAACCCCCAATTTCGGCATGCTCCAGGGGTTTCTCAAGCTCCCCAAGCTCCAAGGCCTCGCAAAACTTCCTTTGATTAAGCAGCTCACTCAGATCAGCCAAAAGTTTGGCAAGTACTCCAGCAACGTATTCCAATGGCTCATGAAAAAATTCCGTATCTACAACACCAATGCAAACATTTAGATCCTGGACACCAAGATCGAAGCAAGGGGAAAATGCATTTATGTTTTCATTTTGTTTTTCGCCTTCTCAATAAATTCACTTGCCAAGAAACTCAATCCACTCAAGAATTTGTCAAGACTTGTCAAGTATTGAACGTCTTTTTTAAATGTACTTGTTTTCTGCGAGGTGCGTGCACTGTATTCATTCGACTAATACTTCCACTATAATACGTGTAACGTTAGCGGCAAAAAAACAAGCGTAGGAATGATTCGCATGTGAATGGAAGAAGACAAGTAGCTTGTTTTATTTTGAGATCATACATTTGAGCTTTTAAAGTAAAAGCTCTAAGAGCGGCAATACTGTCCGATCTACAGGATGGCAACTCCGTGATGAAAATATTGGCGTGTGGCCATATTGTGCCGCAGTTCGCAAATAGCGCCAAAGGGCACACGTGGTTCAGGGTTTATCTTCGGCGCCTACGGATCCGGATCTTTCGTCTCGGCGCGAATTCCGCCGCGTGGCGGCTGAGATGAAGAGAGGAGGTGAGCTCTGTACGACAGGCACGGTGTCAGCTACCTGCCTGGCGTTTGCCACACAGGAATCAGCCTGGGCGTGTGGGGCCTGGTGACCCCTGCGTGTTTTCAAGATCAACACTAAGGCGCGACGGACCTGGCGGACCCTTCGCGTTCAAGATATCGCTGCCAAGGCACAGAGGACCCGGTAAACCCTCTAGTGCTCAAGACTCGCTACCAAGGTGCAAGGACAAGGTGACCCCTCGCGCTCAGCTCAACACCAACGCACGGAGGGCCTGGTGTCCCCTCGTGTCCAAGATCTCACACCAACAGTGCTTCGGACTTGGTGAGCTCCTCGCGTTTCCGTTCAAGTACCAAAGCACAGAGGACTTGGCGGTCCTCCTGTGTACCTGTTCTCCACCGCGACGAGAGGACTTGGTGGCCCTCTTGCTTCCATGCGTGCCATGCCGAATCACCCAGCCTAGACAAAGAATTTCAGGGTTTAAAAATCTCCCAAGGAGCTCGGGCTTCGACGCCCCAAGCGATACAGGAGTCTATAGCTAGCAATGACTAACGAAATGGATGACCCCCTCGGACGGGGGCATGGTGGTAGAGCCCGCGTTCTTGAGCTGCGAATTAGTTGATCAATAATGTTAACAGGTCACTCTGATGCAAGATTGAGAATGTGTAAGCGCCATATATGACCAGCGGCAGCTACACCTTCTCACGTACGCAAAGTGACGTGTTTAGCCTCCCATGTTCACCTCTATCCGGTCAAAGGGGAAATCAACGTTGGACACCATTTACACGGGCAATTTGCTAGTATTTTTATAAAAAAACAGCGTAAAGTCGACCGCATTTAAAACTAAATCATTGACCCTGCTGGGAGAGCCGTTTGCATTGATTTTTACACCCCGTCTCCGACTCAATCGGAACGGAAAGCAGCATGTAGTGGGGGAGCTAGGCGAAACGAACTCCGCAACTATGCAATTCAACCTAAATGAAAGCGTACCCACTAGCTTGTTTGTTTCTGCACGAATTGGTGCTCGTCTCGACACAGAAAACAAAGTAGTTGCTGAAATATCGCATCCTGAACAATGTCAACACTGCGGCGAGATAGCGTGCCATTTTCATACGAATACCACCATTACGTGGACCACCTAGTAAATGGGAATTCCCAAAGCGCACAATATGGGCAGCGGAGTAAGAATATGAGAAACAAAGTGCAGCAGGGTGCAGGCTACGAAGAAGGCTGGAATGTACGTGGACGTGTGGTGAAGACTTCTAGCAGGGAGAAGAAGGAGATCCAGGCGGTCTTTCTCTCAGCGTATCCACGAGGTACCGATAGGGTTAGGTTAATAAATGGATTATGAGAGCAGCGACCTCTGCTCGTGATTTCAACGCATTTGGATGGAGATATCTTTTTGGAGACGCTGGTTCTGAACTCGACATGTAACGGGGTACACCGACGTGTACCCATGTTACATAAAGAGTGACGGGATGTCTCTCTTTTGTGCCCATGGTACGTGGTACCGGTTGGCGGTGAGCCAACCATTGGGCACTTGTTTAGCTTTTACTATAGTTGACTTAGAGTTTGTAAGGATCAAGCTTGACTCACCTACAAAATATATTCAGTCTTTAAACCTCGTAGTCGGTTCCCTTAGACCGGGAACCGTTTGACCGAGAGCTTACGCTCTCTAGCACTTCCTCTGTGCAAGGTTCTGTGTGCCCCGTCACACGACACCTTCTACAGACAACACATAGTCTTAAGAACATAATGAAATGTTTTAATTGGCTGGTTTTAAATCAATCATTTCCACTGCGGGATTCGTTGTTTCGATTCCCCTCCACTCCCAGTTCCGGTTAAGTCGGGTATAGTGTGTTAAGTTCGGTCATTCCAAAAAGGAGTTAATCTATTTAATTTTAGCTTCCTGGTTTTTCAGTCGTTTGTCAACTTGGGGTGGGCTGAGGAGGGGGTTCGAATATCCTCTCCTCCAGCCTTATTCCAGCGTAGCACTCTGTTGCAGATCAGCTCCGGATGCAGCCGTTGGCGCATCGGAGGCTGGCGCAATGAGAGACGAGGCGAGGTGAGAAGTAGAGAAGTTACAGCATGCAGGTAAGGATTGCAGTAGGATTAATGGCTGGTAGACAAGCGCTGCCAGCTATGCGTGAGTAGGAGCTCAGTCTTGAATCAGCAAGGTCAGCGCAAGGTGTCAAGAAGGTACGAGTAGGACAGAAGACAAGAGACAAAGGAAAATAAATCACGTTTATACGCTGCTTGTGGCTACGTCTTGCTGGCGAATGACACGCGGTGCCGCCGACCAGATGTAACTGGAGGTCTTGTGTAAGGTCTTAGGTTGGGCTTGTTACCTTAGAGGTAAATCGGAAATTGAACTAACATGTCTTATCCGTTTGCTGTGTACTATCCATTTACCTAAGAGCTCCCTCGTGGTGTGCAATCTAGAACATGCAATGCTTGGTTGGGGCTTGCTGGAACTAGCGTTTGCGCAACCGTGGTAAGTATGCAGGCGGCGACTCGGGCTCTCTGTGTGCGGATTCGACTGATGATGTTGCGTTGCTCGGCTCTTACACGTGCATTGAGTCTTGACCGCCAGTAGACAGCTAATGGTACATCAATATCCAGCGTACACGAATCGACAACATTATCCACGACGCCACCAGATGATACATCAGAGTATAGGTTACTGGCGGATAGCATACACAATAGATTTCCCGTGAGATTCGTGATGCAGGCGCGTCATACGTTGTTTGCGCCTGTCTGTCTGCTCCAGGCATTCGTCGGCGGACCCCCAACGTTATACCGATCTCACAGCATTATAACCCCACTTGCCGTCTACAAAAACACTATGCCTCCACCCCACACCTGGCTGAAGCTGAAAGAATGCCGACTACGTGAAGTTCCGTTGGGAAACTCTCTGCTGTTCAGCGGTGTGTGATAAGAGGCTGCGGCTTTGTATTCTCTGCCCTGGGGATTACGAAATGAAAGAGAGACAGCTGTACAGCAGGACTGAGACTTGCGAAAGCAACACAGGGCGAATGAAATGTCAAACGCGCTGGAAAGTGTCATTGTTCAATGGAGTTAAAGTGGCTTACTCTCCGCATCGATGCACCTCGTTTTCGTGGCGACGTCAGTTGTGTGGTGCCTCCTCAGCCTAAAGTTACAACAGAGATGAAAAAATATAGACGAAAATGCCGTGCCACCTCGTCTGATCTGGAGCAACCTATTGCGAGCCCCAATGTACCGAAACCGGTACTTGGCTATCCGTCGAGCGCTCAAGTTCAACGTAATGTGAAGCGTATCCGCTGGCTGAAAGGTTCGATTGTACACGTTAAAGAGCCGGTGCGATCGAAGGTGTAACGGGGCCACGCTGGCCTACACCGTTGCCGAGCAAAAGAACTTGTGAAAGGGGGAGACCAATTGTTCTTCGGTGTGGTTCACACTGGTCACCTTAAGTACGAATACGTACTTCACACGAATTGGTGTGTGGCACTCGGCAGCACGTTAAGTACGATGGTGTACATCACACTAGGTACGGAGTCGGACTTACCGTAGCGGATCAAATGGGGGCCACCCATTTGGGAGATCGTCAGTTTAGACAGGAGTTCAGTATGCAGATAGTTTACAGTAGTTAGAACCTTACAAGTGAGATTAATACAGACAGTTTAACTCTAACCTGGAAGTTCGCAAGTCGTTTGGTACTCGGTACCCGGAAACGACTGGAAGGCAAGCTTACAACAGAGACGCCAGGCGTCTGTTGTGGTTAGCGCGTTAACGCTTCCTCTAAGGCTAAGGTGCGTGTGACCCCCGTCACACCTGGTAGCACTTGTAGTCACTCCCGCGACCGGCGCGGATCGCTACAATCAAGATCTCTCTGAGGATGGAAGACTCAGAGAGCAGGCTGCTGTCCCGGCAGGATTTTCCTCATCTTTCAGATGCCCACTGGGCTACGCTAGAAAAGATGGTCAGTCTCCTGGGCGAAGCAGCGTTTGCTGGATTCCCCAACCTCCCTGCAGAGCAGCAGAGGTCACGCGTGGAACGCTTCGACAAGTACGAATCGTCGCTGATTGCTCACGTGAGTACTGCAGCACAGGAAGCTGCTCGCACGGCGATGCGAGCTGAGGCGCAGAGTGTGGCGCAGGCGAACCCCTCGGGTCCTGCTTCATACGCCGCACGGCAAGGAACTACGAAGCCCGTCAGGATGTCGGTACCGACGTTCGACGGCAAAGAAGCAGACAGTCTTGTCTTCTGGATTCGTGAGATCGAGATAGCGCTGAGCGCTGGGCAGATCTACGAGTCAAGAGCCCAAGTTGCCTTCGCGCTTTCCAATCTGGGAGGGCGTGCACGCGCATGGGCGATGGCACGAGAGACTTCGTCTCCGGGGTATTTCACCTCGTGGGCGTTCATGGAACAAGAACTGCGTTCGACTTTCCTCCTGGCCAATGTGGCCTACCGTTACCGGTCACTCTTTTTGCGGTGCAAGCAAGGAAAGCGCACGCTTCAAGACTACGTCATGGAGCTGCAGAATCTCGAAGCTGCCATGGCAGGTGCTCCCCTCTCTGAGGACGTTAAGGTGACGGTCTTCATGGATGGCGTCCGTCCGGGCCCGGTTCGGACTGAGCTCTTCCGCAGACAGCCAACGACGTTCAACGATGCCGTGCACATCACCATGCTGGAAGATCATTGCGTGCGCTCGGCGCAGGGTTACGCGGGTCGCACAGAGGCGACGGAAGATCCCACTCCTATGGAGATCTCGTCGGCCGAGTCGGCTCGTCCCCAGCGCAATCAACGCGCGAGTGGTCGCTGCTTTGGCTGTAATCAGCTTGGTCATTTCCGCCGGAACTGCCCAACGAATCCGTGGAAGACGGGCCGCGGCAAGGCCGCTCCGTCACTCAATGTGATCGAGTCTGCGGTTTCGGAAAACGGCGACTCCCAGTAGGTGCGGGACGCCCTGCTGGGAGACATCGCTCCTCCTCGAGGTCGGTAGCTCTGCCACCTCCACCTCCTGGGGAGCAAGTCCCAGGGACGACACTTCTGTGTCTCTCCGTGGCCGCCGCGCGGTCCAACCTCGTTGTTGTCACAGCCAGCGTTAAGGGATATGACGAGCCGTTGAAGGTCCTGATTGATTCGGGAGCGTCCTACAACTTCGTGACGAAGTCCAGTGTGGCTAGGAACAGTGCATTGTATGCTAGTGCTTTGGAAGCATCTAAGCGAAATACAAACGTATCTGTTCGCCTGGCGACTGGATCCATCGTGTCTACACGGAAGGTTCTACTATCTCTAAACGTCAAGTTTGACGACTTCAATTCGGTCGAACCGTTCATTGTCCTCGACATGGACGATCGATACGATCTTATCCTAGGCATGCCTTGGCTTACTAAACATGAGCCATGGATTGATTGGCGAAGTCGCACCATCGGTGCTAGTCACAAACCCCTCGCGGACAGAGCCCTGGCGGGTCATGTCCCCTCCTCTTCCCGAGACGGGTTTGTGCACGAACATCGTGTGCCACGCGGCGAACGGCACTTTGCAGGTACTTCGGAAGTACTTGGACTGCCTTCGGCTATGCCGACCGCGAGTTCTACATCCTCGAGAGCTTATGTGCCTTCGGTGGGTGTGGGAGAAGCTATGGGATTTTTGTGTGCTCCTCAGGATGAGGCTCATGGAACTCTCAAGAACGAGAACGTCGCCTTTGCCCACGGGGCGGGCGGCATACAAGGCGTCCGAGCTGTGGCAGCTCACGCAAGAGAAGACGCTAGAGCTGGGGCTCGCGCAACCGAGAGTGGTCGAGCGGGGTCTCCCACTACGCAAAGCGTTCGAGCTGCGGCAGCTCACGCAAGAGAAGACGCTAGAGCTGGCACAACTACAGCGGGACTACGTCCAGGCGTAGTACGCCGCATTGCAGACCCCTCGGAGAGGGTGGTCGGACCAACGGTATTGGACATGCTCACGGGCGAATACAAGGACGGCGGGAAGTTAGCTGTTCTGCCCGCGGTAGCAGAGCTACTGGAACTCGAAGAGCTCTCGTATGTCGAGTTTCTCGACTCTCTGAAGGCGGGCGTGCTCGAGGAGATGGTCCTGATCCGACGCGAATTCGATTCGATCGAGCTCAACACCTCCTCGGTCATGGACCCCGAGGTGTTGGAAGACGAGAGGACCTCCTCGCGGCAGAAACGATATGGCGCGGCCATTTTGAAAGACCCGTCGGATCCGTACTACCCCCTTTTGAAGGAGTTCTCGGATGTGGTCAGCGATAACCCACCGTCGGTGTTACCTCCAGATCGAGGTGTGCGACACGAGATCGATTTGGTGCCGGGCACCAAATATTGCACCACGCGCCAATGACCACTACCGAAGGAGCAAGTCGATGTGATCGACGCATTCTTCGCGGCGAAATATGCCGCGGGCATGGTGCGCGAGTCAAAGTCGCCGCACTCGTCTCCGACGTTTTGCGTGCGTAAACCCAATGGGAAGTGGCGTATGGTACATGCGTTCAACAAGTTGAATGCAGCAACCATCCCGGCGTCCACGCCAATCCCTCGCAAGGACGTGTTACAGAACAACATGGCGGGCTGCACCATCTTCAGTGCACTCGACATGGTCGATGGCTACTGTCAGCTGCTGGTGCGGGAATCAGACGTCCCGCTCACAGCGGTGAGCACACCCAGCGGGATGCTGTGGGAATGGCTCGTGATGCCCCAAGGGTTGTCGAACGCACCAGCCACGTTCAATCGATTGGTGACTCAACTCTTCCGGCCGATGGGGCAGTTCGTACAGACGTACTTTGATGATATCTTCGTGCACAGTCGTGCCTCAGGAGACAAGACGGCTGTCGAAGTGCACGTTAACCACCTCCGCGAGGTATTGATGTGCATGCGCGAGAATCGCTTGTATGCGAACATCAACAAGTGTATCTTCGGAACCGAGGAGATTCCCTTCTTGGGATGTTTCCTTGGCAAGGATGGTGTCCGTGCGGACCCTGAGAAGATATGCGCGATCGCACAATGGCCAGTGCCAGTATCCCAGAAGGACTTGCGCAAGTGGCTTGGCCTTGCCAACTACTTACACAAGTACAGCGCCAACTACGCTGAGATGGCACGGCCACTGACGAACCTCTTAAAGAAGGAGGCGGAATGGTCGTGGAACGATGAAGCCCAGCAGGCTTTCGAGGCAATCAAAAGCAGCCTGCAGAGCGCTCCGATTTTGGCTTTGCCCGACGATGATCGTCCTTTCAGTGTGGTATGCGACGCATCCGACTTTGCCATAGGCTGTGCCCTGCTGCAGGTCGATGCCGATGGCAGAGAACGGGTAGTATCTTTCCAGTCGCGCCAACTCAAGACGGCTGAAAGAACTACCCTGTCCATGACAAGGAGCTTCTGGCGATGAAGTACGCGCTCGTAAAGTTTCGGGTACACCTGCTTGGCAGCGAACCCTTCGTGATCTACACAGATCATGCGTCTTTGCGGACAGCGACGTCGTCGCCCCACCTCTCCCAGCGTATGGCGAGGTGGCTCTCCTTCTTTGCGGAGTATAACTTCACGGTGGAGTACAAACCAGGGAAGCAGAACGTCCTCGCGGACGCGTTGTCCCGGCGCCCGGACTATGAGCTGGCGCACGTTGCGTATCTCGAGTCCCCACTCTATGAGCTGCTACGCGAGGCGTACGCAGAGGATGGCGATCTCGCCGATCTCGTAACTTCACTGAAGGTGCCTGAAAAGGCTGTGAAACTCACAGCTCGGCAGCGCTCACGGTTGCACCGCTACTCACTAGCGGACGGTCTCCTCTACTAACAGGTAGACGAAAGCGACGAGCCCCGTATCGTGGTTCCCAACGACGAGAACTTACGTCATCGAGTCCTCTACGAGGCACACGACACGCCGCTCAGCGGTCATCTTGGCCGAGAGAAGACGTATACGTCTGTGGCGCGCAACTTCTGGTGGCCACATATGTATAAGTGGGTGCGCACGTACGTGCAGACGTGTGAGACGTGCCAACGCGTGAAGCCCGCCCCATCGTCGTCGGCTCCATTGATGAGCTTGCCGGTGCCGGCTGACTGTTGGCGCTCGGTGAGCATGGATTTCATCTTTGAGCTTCCGGCGGACACGCGCGGCCACACTGGCATCTTGGTCTTCGTCTGCCGTTTGAGCAAGATGGTGCGGCTTGTCGCGGTGAAGAAGAGCGTGACGGCGCCGCAAGCGGCACAGCTCTTCGTCGATATTGTCTTTCGACACCATGGCCTCCCGGAGGCGTTCGTGAGTGATCGAGATCCGCGCTTTGTGTCACACTTTTGGACACACTTGTTCCGTCTTCTCGGTACGAGATTGGACATGTCCACAGCGGACCATCCACAGACCGATGGTCAGACGGAGTGCGTGAACCGAGTGTTGGAAGACGTACTGCGCAGCATCTGCACTGAAGACCCCACCAAGTGGAGCACGCTGCTACCCCAAGTGGAGTTTGCGCTGAATAATGCTGTGCATTCGTCGACGGGTTTCACCCCATTTTACGTAAATGGCTTGCGTCATCCGCGTACGCCGCTATCGTTGCCACCGGCTTCGAGTTTGGGTGGGGGAGAGGCTATCGCCGAAGATTCGCGTGGCCTTCAAGGCCTCCGTTCGTCCGTCAAACGGAACCTCCTCACGTTCATCGAGACAAGTGAAGCAGTACGACAGCGCGTCCGGGACGCTATGGCGGCTGCTCAAGACACGCAAAAGGAACATAGTGACAGGCAAGGGCGTAAGAACACGCACGTGTTTAAATTTGGGGACCAGGTCCTCTTAAACGCTAAGAATATCCCTATCCAGGCAGTCACTGCGGTGGGCAGCACCAAGCTTCGGCCACGATTCGTGGGGCCGTTCACGGTCATTGGGGTCCACGGCAACGCGTACACGCTGGACCTGCCATCGGCCATGGCCACGCATCCAACGTTCTACGTGGGCTTGCTCAAGCCTTATCGCCCGGCTGAGGCAGACGACTCTGAGAGTCCGACGAGTTCGAATACTGCCGAAGGACGCTCGCCATCATCTGCATCAAGTCAGCTTGGGGTGGGGCTGGAACAGCCGGCGGAGCAGCGGCCCTCTGAGGGGTCTGATCCTCCAGTGCGCCCACGCGGGCATAGAGCTGTCGGATCCAGTGAAGATGATCCCGAAGGGCACCGCGGTCCTCCTGAAGGGCTCGTTCGCTCTCCGAGCAGCGGTGAGCGACCTGACGAAGCTCCTGCTCGAGGCCATCAACCCGCTGTTGCAGATCATGCGCTCCGCGCTCGAGACGACCTAAATCATGAGGGACGTCCCGTCTTGACTCAACAGTCGACTCGACAAGATGCACGCGACCGCGTAGGGACACAAGATCCGTCCGTTTCATCTCCAGCAGCCTTTGGCAGCCCTCCACAGCAGTCAGGAGGCTCCCCCGGACCGACGAGACGTCTTTCGTCGAGGTGTACGACACCGACGAGTGACGCGAGGCGTCCGGGTCCGTCGACACGTCCGTGGCGTCCCCCGCCCCCACTGATTGGTAATGAGGGCGCTCTCCACTATCATGTCGAGAGGATACTGAAGCGCCGCGGGCGTATCGGTCACTACCAGTATCTGGTGAAGTGGCGCGGTTATCCAGAGGATCAAAACACGTGGGAGTCTGGAAGACGCCTCTCGGAGGACTGCGCCGACCTCGTGGACGCTTATGAGCGTTCCCACGGAGCCAGTCGGCGTTAACCCGGCCAAGAACACTTCGAGGTTCTATCGGCTGGGACTGCCAGGACTTCTGGACCTTCTGAAGGACCTCCTCGAGGATGACCCCCGGGGTGGGCAGGTTGCGGTCGAAGCTGCGGGTGCGCCACTGGCCGTCGACGACCATCTTCGCCATACGAAACCGAAGACGTCGCTGGGCGAGCCAATCGAGGCGATACGGAGAATCCGGAAACTCAGGCATGGGATATCCCAAGTGGCGGAGCCACTGCGTGAACTCAAGTTCGTTGGATTGACGGGCCAGGCCCGTGTCGTCGTACAAGACGACCGGACACTCGTCGTAGTGCGGCAACCTGTGCCCGGGTTCCCGACTCCGCCGGAGATATTCGCTGTAGTCTCGGAAGGACCAGTATCGCAATGCGAGAAGTTGCTCTCGCGTTCGAGGAGTCGCAGACTCGTGATCGCGCTTCGAGTCTCGGCGCTGCTCGATGGCTACCTTCACATCTCGAGCGCGCTCGCTGAGATGTTGTCGGTTGTCGCGCTGCAGCAGCTCAAGCGGGACGTCGTCTTCACTACAGACGTTGGTGATGACTTGCGGTTCCCGCTCGGTCGATGGGATTCGACGTGCAGGCTCGGCCTTCGCTCGCTCCGTGTTGCGCTCAACGGCAGCCTTGCTGCGAGGAGTCATGGGACTCCCTGGATGGAGAGCGCGTTGCTGCTCCGTGAGCTTGGGGTAAGCATTGGGGTCGTTGACCTCCCCTTGCTCGAGTCCCTTCTCGGAGTCCGACTCGTCGTAGTCGACCTCGTTCGAGACGTCCTCCGGAGGCGAACGCTTCGCGTCCCAATTCGGGCCTTGATCAACCTCCATCTCCGTGACGGACGAAGTCCGATCGGCGGCAGCCTGCCCATCGCCCGCAGGTTGCGAATCAGGGGCGTCGTGCGCTGTGTGAGCCTCTCCTTCGTTTGTCGAGTCCCGCGGGGCACCCGGCTGGGTTTCATCAGGCGTAGAGGCCCCGCCACTAGCTCTTGGAGTTTCCTTGCCGCTGGCCGAGGTCGTTGGAGGCGTTGCCGTAGATGCCGACGGCGTATGCTGGTCGTCCGCTCCTGGAGCCTCCTCCATGTCGACATCCGGGCAATCCTCGTCGCCAAGAATGAGCCCAGGGTTCGTACAGTCGGTGTCCGACTCGCTGCTGCTGCTGGCCTCCTGCGGACCGGGCAGCTGCACCGCTGTGCGCTTGCTGCTGGATCGGGACTTGGTCTTGGCAGGCTTGGCTCGAGAGGGCGGATCGCCCGGCTTCTTGGAAGCGGATTTTGCTCTCGGGTGTTTGGGAGGCTTCTGCGCCTGGGCGGCATCGCCTTTCTTCTTGGCATCGGCAGCGCTACGCGCTTTGGCTCCGCCTGTCTTCGCCATCCCGGATGTGGGCGTCTCGGTCGCGTGCCCGTTGGGCCTGGTGTGTCGTCGGTGCGTGTTCACTCGGGCGCAAAATGCGGAATGAGGCAGGGCCTTCTTCGTCGCTGGATTCCCCCTGGGACAGGTGCTTCCCGTTTGGGTGTGGGAGGGTGTAACGGGGCCACGCTGGCCTACACCGTTGCCGAGCAAAAGAACTTGTGAAAGGGGGAGACCCATTGTTCTTCGGTGTGGTTCACACTGGTCACCTTAAGTACGAATACGTACTTCACACGAATTGGTGTGTGGCACTCGGCAGCACGTTAAGTACGATGGTGTACATCACACTAGGTACGGAGTCGGACTTACCGTAGCGGATCAAATGGGGGCCACCCATTTGGGAGATCGTCAGTTTAGACAGGAGTTCAGTATGCAGATAGTTTACAGTAGTTAGAACCTTACAAGTGAGATTAATACAGACAGTTTAACTCTAACCTGGAAGTTCGCAAGTCGTTTGGTACTCGGTACCCGGAAACGACTGGAAGGCAAGCTTACAACAGAGACGCCAGGCGTCTGTTGTGGTTAGCGCGTTAACGCTTCCTCTAAGGCTAAGGTGCGTGTGACCCCCGTCACAGAAGGCGTTCGTGGCAGACATAGACCCTGGAGAGCAGCGTTCGTGTTTGCCAACCGCGAAGTTGAAGACGGATTTCCTTTTATAGGTAATGCTTGCTCACCTTCAAGGGCTTAGGTAAAGGGTCCAAGCTGGCTTCGGAACAACCGTAACAGAGTCAAGAACCAGCATTTAGCAAGGAACAGTACAATATATTAACGCTTTCATGACAGCACCAAAAAGCTCAAGTACAAAGTGTATCCATAGAACAATTTTATCACCATGTGTAGTTGCGTTGGCGTTTTGACCACCAATGCCACCTTTCATTTCTCATCTTGAAGCAGTAGGTTTTACTTTGAGCTATTGCGTTTGTTATTTACTCAGCTAACTTGTGAGTCTGTGGACAGATGCGGATATTGAGGGTTACCGGTTTGGTATCGGTTATTGACCATGAACCGGTTATCCCGAACCGGTCCAATCCGAACCCACGCCGATTACGCCACCTGTGGGTACAAGATTGTACGTACAAGATGGTCATCGACGTGGCGCTCTCTGATTGACTGAAGTGACTCAATATCCTGTAAAAAATCAAGTAGTGTGTATCCAGTAAATCCAGAGATAGCGACAAGGCTAGCGAGCTAAAGAATTCATTCAATCACTTTTGAATCTTCGTTCTACCCCTCAAGTGGTCAACTTCCGCTGCTCCGGTCTCTCCCAGAGTGCTGCCCTACCTCCGCTCCGTCAAGCTTCACGGTGTCCAAAATCCATAACTTCGATCAGCGGGGTTTATTTCCAAGTAGTTACTATATAATTTTCAAGTAGTCATTTCTCGCAATAATGTTCCAATTACCGTGTCTGGTGTCACTTTCAATCGTACTTCAGCAAAATTCCTAGATGCTAAAAAAGAATGCCCCAACTAGTTATTTTTCATTGTTGAGTAGCTACTTTATATCGTACCGAATCAGCATCGTTCAAAGCTACACCGACAGATAAACCAGAGCTTTTTACCGTATGAGACGGTAAGCACTTCGCCAGGGTCCCCATTGCGCAACGTAGTCGCTACTACCGAAACTCGTCCTTGACCAACTTGAAAAAATCCAGCAGCGGGTGCGCATGAGTGGTTCACCCATGCAACGATCGCACATCGCTCACGACTGTCAATCTGTAATTGGTTTCCGTTCTTTGATCGGGTTTTAAAACCAATCCGTAACCCGTCGTTGTCCAGAGCTTCTTCGACTTATACGCCAGCTTGCCGAAGTACTCACTCAATATTGCCCTGCAAAAACCCGGTCAAATGCACCAAGCCATACTCCCTAGTAGTTCGAAATTGTATCAGCCGTACAGCCTTGATTTCTCGTAGTACGTTTTGACAGCGCGCCGGGCGCTGCCGCAGGTTTCAATCTCGTGCTGTTTGCTGCAGCCTCACTGTCCAAGCACGAACGTATAATCCAGTCGGATATTGTATGAGTTGTAGTATTCGTGGAGTTGTTGCTCATTGATCGACCATGACACTACTTCGTATTCAAACAATGGTTTTGCAAAACTTGCTGCAGCACGACATGGCGCCACTGTAGAAACAGTAGGCAATGCTCTAGGTACCAGCACAATATCGTTCCTATCAGATAGCAACACTTGCTCGCTCGATGAAACTTCAATAGCGGCTTGAGAACCAAAAGCAGGGTTCTCTGAAGCCTTGAGCGCGAGACCCACGAAACGTGAGTTTTTCGTAAATCGCGACTACTTGAAAGTGAGATAACTTCTGCGCGCGGATGTTTGCCGTGTGATACACTATAGTGTTGTTTCCCACTGCAGCAGCTTTTGCTTGAAACTGAGTTTTACGGCTGCGTTTCCGGTAGTATCCACGCCAGACATGTTGATGGTCTGGACATGATTATGGTTTTGGAGAAGTATACAAAACCAAGTCAATAAGCAAAACAAGCCCTTGTGTCCAGCAATTCATACCACCCACAAAACGTGTCTTACCAGCACCAGATTCACTGGTGAGGAAGAGGAGAGCTCCCCGCGCATTTTAAGCTCTCGCCCATGCCTGAGTGAGCCATTTTATGAAAGTTAGAGCCCCCAAGCAAGCGAAACAGGAAGCAGCGGTAGCAAGAGCTGCACGCAAGGTGGAAACTGTTTCTCGAAAAGCAGCACGTCAGCAAGCTGCAGCAGCAGGGAGACTGAAGCGCCAAGTGGCAGCGCAGCAAAAGAAGGCGGTGGCATCCGGCAGAAGATGCAGGGCGCAGTTAGCTGGGTCCGCGCTCACTCAAGGGCCTGTAGCTCTTGACCAGAACTCAGTTGTAGCTTTCGCCGACGTTCAGACCTGCATACTGAACACAAGTAATTTGCTGCTGCCCATATTTGTGTCCACCATATTTTCCCTGTGACGTGTGACTACTTGAATTTTGGCAGAGGTCCTGAGGTGACCATCAACATGTCTGGCGCGGATATGGACTATACTGTTGATTTGTGTGCTTCAAGAATTTCATTTTTGTGTGTGTGGGTTGGCTCTTGCCTCTCATCGCTCACGAGCCTAGTCTATATATTTTCCTTCAAACAATAAAAATATAAATGTTATAAGGGCGAATCATTTGCTTCTGCGATGGAGAGGCAAGCTTATTTTCATCACCATTCTCGATGTCAGCCCAATGCGCTTTCGCTACACGGCGTGGTAGACAACAAGTTGAACCCTGTCCATCAGCGCACATAAGATTCACCAATCAATCGACAAATGTAAGACTTCATCCAGTCAGTTACCATGAACATGCCAACTTACAGCTCTGTGTCTCGTCGTCGACTTTGTGAGATGTGAGCAGCAGCTGGTCAATTTCTTTCTGGCACTGGCACGCACAAAATATCATAAACACCATACAATCCCTGACAAACACAATGGGATCCAGTCCAGCACCATGACAGAGACGGCTCATCTGCCAGTCGGCGCATCCTGTCAGTCAGTTGCAACTTGTCGTTAGGTCTAGGTTAAAACGTCTCACCTCCCAAAAGCTCCCTCCCTCCCTCCCCATTCAAGAACTAGACTGAGTGGACTGAGCGCGGCCTTCAGCGGAGCGTGGAGCGCGTCGTCTGTGGTCCGCTGCGGGCGGGTGCAGGAGTATCGTCGGTGGCCAGCAGCGTGGGTGGAGCGCGTCGTCGGTGGCCTGTTGCGCTCGGCTGGCGCGACCAGCGCATAGAGCTGATCTGGAGCGTGTCGTCGGTGGTCGTCAGCGCGCGGCCAGCGCCTGGTGCTGGACTGGAGTGGGTCGTCGGCTGTCTGCTGCTCGCAGATGACTCTGCTGCCTGCCTGGATTGCGTGCACCACGCGATGAGCGTCATGTTGGTCGCTGCAAGATCGAGACACCATCTCGTAAGTGCAATAAGATAATAAGTGTTATGGTCGCTTTACTCCGGGGTGTTATCTCTTCGTCGTTAACATGATGTGTTTTGTATGTGTGGCTTAGTCTGTTACTGTGTAGATAATGGCAAGCATAATGGATATGTGAGCGCTGCAAACGTGTGTTATTATCATTGCTACCTACAGACGCTGAAGCGCGTGGCCAATACTTTGCGGGCGCCCAGCGTTTCGAACTCGCTTCCTGTTTACAAGGATTTCCTCGCCAGACTCGTCCACTACGCTGCGGGACTGCTGGGCAAACAGCAAGTGACAGCAGTACCCCATTTTGAAGTGGTATTTACAGGGCCACGTACTCGCTCTTGCTTTGAGCGAAGTGCAAGTCGTAGACGCCCTTGTACACTAATGTAGAGAGCTCCGAGCTCAATCCGCGAGTCCTCTCGCGCAGCTTTGCCACTACGTGGTAGAAGCACATGAGGTACGTAAATGAGCAGTCGGCGAAGACACTGCGGAAGGCTTTGTGTTGTGCCTTGTCTGCGTCTCCAAGAACGAATTTCACCTGCCACTCCGCGCCGTTGACCCGAGCATACACACGGCACAACGCAACGAGCGCGGCTTCAAAGTGCTCGTACTGGAGCTGCGACGTGATGAAGAGCGCCACCAGGTGGAAGGCTCTGGTGGCGTCGGTGATGCCGCAGACAAGCACCGGGTAACCAACGCTGTTCAGTTTGAACGTAGCGTCGAGGTGCAACACAAAGGTGTTCGCGTCCCGCGCGGCGTTGCGCAGAAGTGCCTTGGTGGTCATGCCGATCAAGAACGGCCGAGGATCTGAGCCGTTTCCAATCTCGGGGAGGCCAGAGGTATCGTACGCACTAGTGAACGTAAAGGAGTCGTGGTCGCCTTCACGCCCACTAAATGCGGATGCCCGCACCGCCTCCACAATCGCCTTGCGCTTGTCGTTGCCGCCCAGCCGCGTTCGACGAAAGTGATGCACAATGTTTTACACCGAGCGCAGGCTGGGTAGCGCGGCAGGACGGTGACCAAACTTGCGTCCCAATGCGTGCCGGATGCGTAGCGGCATCACGTTTTCGCGGGCCAGCTCCTTGATGAAGTCGCGCTGCTGCGGCGTGATGCACAACTTGGACGGCGTTCGCGCGCGCGAATGGTGCTCGCCCAGCTCGTGCATGTCGACGACGTCGGTCTCCTGGCAGACCAGCACCTTCAGCCGCCATGGGCAGACCTGGTAGGGAACTGCGTCCGTGCAGTGCTTACAGGCGCAGCGCAGCACCTTGTAGCGCATAGAGTGCGGAGTGCCGCTGCTGCAAGCCGCGCACGACATCAGCTGGCTCTTGACAGTCTTCCACGTTTTCATTCCTTGGAGAAGGAGAGCGGAGTCTTCGGACGAAACACCGCTGCAGAGCAGGTTCCAGGCGTGCGGGCGGGGCATTGTCGAGAAGCGAGCGGGGATCTAGGCGAGAAGGAACTTGTTTGGAAGTAGAGAGAGTTTGAAGCAGCAAGGTCTCGGACGAGCGCGACCAGTCAAGTTGTACTTTAGGCTACGGAGCGCGTGATGTGATTGGGTAAACTCTTCATAATAGAGGTATATAATTGGATGAATACTATCGGTTGTGCTGGTGCGCACTAAGGGATGATTGCTTATAAATTCTTGTGGTCTCCTGTGATTTTGTGGTGGCCGCGAATGTTCTGATGTGGTGAAAACACGTGGTATTGTGCTTGTCAGCGTGCATGGTGTTTTTCAGGCATTTGTGGTGGTTTTGGAACCTTGTCACTGGCACGGATGCAGCCGTTGCTGGTGTTGTGGTCCACCTTGATTAGTGTGATCCACATAATATGTGTATTAATATTGTAGTACCCTACACCAAGTGCAGCAAAACCGAGAAGCTGCTTGAAGAGCAGAAGATGAACCTGTGTGCGTGCCAGACACTGCCTGGTTCCCCCCATCTAGTTGATGCCGCCCACCGTAACTATTAAGGACCGTACATATTTCACCGCCTGCAGAATGGACTAAAGCAACCCTTCCCTCCAATTACTATTCCAAGATTCGCGTGTGCTTAAATGATGGATCTATGTATATCGTGTTGAAGGTGTAAATGGGCGCGGTCAATTCGATACGGTCGCAGCGAGCTAATCGCCCAGTTTGCGCGCGCCCATCTCCCGTGATGATGAATGTCAGCGATCCGGCTCCTCATTGGCACACCCCGCCAGCCAGCGTTTTGCCTCAACATCCTCATTTCTCAAGAGTCGTTCTGCTGCGCAAGTCGGCAAGTATAAAACGCCACGATGACGCCGTCCGACACTGAAAAGACCGCCAGCCGCTGCTCGCCCGCCTTCCAGATGCGCTCACTGCGCCCCGTTTCCGCCAAGATCATCTCGTACGGCCGAGAGAACCAGTCGCACCGCCGCCCCACGCTCTACGTGCTGCGCGTGTCCCGCAGCGGCGCCGCCGACTGGTACGTCGCCAAGCGCTACTCGGAGTTCCGCGCGCTGCACGACGCGCTGCAGCGCCAGTTCAGCAGCAGCAGCAGCAGCAGCAAGCACCACGCCGGCTGCAGCGCCTGCGAGGAGCTCCAGTGTTTCTATGGCCGCGTGCGGTTCCCTGACCGCCACATCTTCCAGTCGGGGCTGGGCTTCTCCAAAAAGCGGCTCGACGCTACGAGGATGGAGGAGCTGGATAGCTACGTGCGATTCCTGCTGGAGACTACACAGGGTCTGCTAGGGGACGAGGAGGAGGAAGACGACGAAGCGCCCGAGTGGGACGGCAACGATGACAACAGTCACTGTCTGGCGCTGGACCTCATCCGGGAGTTCCTCATGGTGAACGAAGACCACGCGATCGGTGCTGACGGTGTTCAGCAGGAAGAAGAGGCCAGGAAGGACAGAAGGGCGGCTGGCGCAGCGTCGCCAGCCGTGCCTAGGCGACAGCTGCACCGGCTAGCGAGAAGGAGCTCGTCCGTCACGAGCTTCCACGTGCGCGAGCTGGACCTCGTGCCCGTGGCGCCGGAGAAGAAATATTCCCCCACTGGCCACTCGATGCGCAACCTGTTTGCAGAGGACTGGGACCCCACGTTCGCGGACGTGTTCGACGAGCGGACGGCGCCGCCCGAGGACGCCTTCATCCACCGCCAGGTCGAAGACGCTCCCTCGCGGACCAACACGCTGCGGCTCATCGAGAGCTTCCCTCGTCGCTGAAGGGCGAGCAAGACGGAAGAGACGGCCCTTGAGTGCGCGCCGCCCCGATCGGCTTGCACGACACTGCGGCCTGATTTATTGTAAAAAAAAATTCGCTATCTATCGTTTAAAATCTAATGACCCCATGAATGCACTGATGCAGCCGCTCTTGTTAGCGACATCTCCGTGTTCACTGAGCTTATGCCTGTCGCCGCAGGCTGCAGTGAAGCCGGCGCACAGGAGCAGTTTCATACACGCTTTCAAATCACAGCTTCGTCCTTGACCAGGACTTCTTGTGGTGGAAACGAACCGCGGGGAAGCCTCGCCGAGGAAGCGCGCCGCACGCCAGATGATCTTTCTCTCCCCATCTCGAGGGGGCTCGTGATTCAACCACACACCGGAACGCATCCCTTTGACTCGTCTTGCGTTGCAGACGCATTGCCAACGCTGCACATTCTCCTGTAAAGCGGCAGCAGCATCCGGGCACCCCCCAACTTACGCGGGCAATGCAAGGCCAATGGAATCCCTACTCAGTACGCGCACCGAGATGTTCCGCCAGTCGCAGAATTAATCACGACCGCTCGAAGAGGCACAAGAAATGTAGCCATTCACGACTACTGTAGTTCCGTCGATTCCAGCATGTGCTAAGCTTACACAGCGTTTTCCAATACGACTTCGTGTCGGGCCCTTCGTATCGCGTTGGAAACCAGACCAACCTGTGGATACATGTAGTGTACGAGAGCGTCGTCTGGAACTGGCCACGTGCAGATTTGGGTCAAAAATAAAGATGGTTAACATGTAACATGAACTGTCGACGTGCCAGCGCATTTTTGGTGCATACAAGGCGAAACATTGTTGAATTCTACCCACATTGACGTAAAAGCAATAGGCATCGCTTCATGTCCATCACGCAAAAGTGCAAGACGAATAGAAGTGGTAACAGCGCGTCGTCTACGCCTTAGCAGCTTCAATTGCCTTGGGGCCGGCATCCCGACGCAGCAGGTACAGCACGCGCATAGTGTACTTGGTGATCTGCTCCTTAGTCATGACGAGCAGGGCGCTCTTGATGACTGTGTTGAACAGCTGCGCGGAGCAGCCCTTGAAATACCCGCTCGGGCCTTCCAGCTCACCAATTCGCTTGAGCACCTGCACCATGGAGTTACCCATCTCAGCGTGGTGGTGTTGGCCACTGGAGCTCTTCTGCGGCCCAGCGACCTGCTTTTTCTGCGCCTGCATCAGCACCTTGGCACGAATAATCGGGTACGTGATGATCGTGGCAATCGCCTTGGCAATGGCGGCTAGAATGAAGGCCTCCAGCGCAGTCAGCGAGCTCACGCGCTTGGCATTGCTGGCCGCCATCTTGGAGTGCTGCAGCTGCAGCTTGAGCTTGTCAAAGACCGTGTAGTTGATGGACGGGTTGCTCACCAGCACGAGAGAGGGGATGAATCCCTTCCAGAAAGACAGCAGGCCGTCCTCGGCGTAGATCTCCTGGGCGAGGCTCCACATGGTGCGGCTTGGGGGCTTCTTCTGCTCCCCCTTGTCGTCCGCGTCGCTGGCCTCGTCGTCACTAGGCTGAATCTGCGCGCGCGTATTGATCATCTCTAGCGGCAGCGTCATGGACATGTTGAGCGCCCCCGCAGTGGAGGCCATGAGCAGACTCATGCCCGTGGTGATGGGCGTGCTCGAGTGCTTCTCCACGGCCGTCTTGAGGAACGAGTACCAGTAGAAGTAGGCGAAGTTGGACGAGACCGTGTGCACGACCTTGGAGCCGAGGCCTGCGAAGAGCCCCTCGACGCCCTCCCGGCGGTAGATGAGCCACACGGCCAGCAGCAGGTTGTTGGCCTTCTTCTTGCGGGCGGCCAGCGCCTTGGCCTTGGCCTCTTCGTCCTGCTCCTCCTTGCTGTCGTCCACGTCCACCTGGCGCCGCGTCTTGACCACATCCAACGGGTACAGCAGCACGGCTGCAAACAGCGCTCCCATAGCGCCAGCCTGTGTCAAAGTTGTAATAAACCGACTGGGTGAGTATTTTATCTGGTAAGCAACGGCAGGTTTGAGCGCGTACAGAGGCGTCGACGAAGGCCTTGAAGGCGGGGGACGTGGGGTTCTTGACGTCGGCCATGGCTAAGAGATCTTGAGCCAGCAATTTCGCGAATGTTGACTCGAAGCAGGCGTCGGTTTCGTGAAGTATTCCTAGTAGGAATATTACTTCAGGGAGAGGCGAAGCTGCGACATGTGTGATGGACACTCCGAACGTCCTCTTTGCAAGGCCAGCAAGCGTTGCTGCTGACGGTGCTGTTAGCGCAGCAAATTGCCGGTCAATGACTGCTGCTGCTAGCACGCCAGGCAGGCTTTACGCTTGCTCGTGGCATTTGTGGGTGCTGGGAAATTTTGCTGGGAAGCACGCTGTGTGCAAGAGCGCCGAGAGGAGCGATTGCGCGGCGCGATGCAATGCTGGCCAGGCAGAGACCGAAGGATCTGCATCTCGGTCGCCGCTGCGAAAGAAACACCGCCCGTGACACGCCCTCGAAAGGAAATGAACAGCATCCGAGCCTCTAAGTTTGAGGTCCCATGCAACTAAGTGATCCCACGTTATGCTGTTCAACTGAGAGTTCAATTGACGAGCACGTCGCGCTGACGCCATACGCTCTTCAACTGTCGGTCGCGCCCTTTTTCGACACCACCCCCGCGTTTGCAGAAATCTCTCCATTTGAACGGCAGCAGCGCAGGACCCAAGAGCTTCCCAGTAGTGAGTCAAGGTCTCTCCGCCCCCTCCGCCCACAGCAGCAACATGGTAACAGCCCCCCCTCTCTACAATCGCCTCTGTGCCAGCTCGTAACGTTTATGTCTCCAGGACGAGCGCGACGATCTCTACCTCATGGACGAAGGTACGCAACGCCAGGAGGGATGGCACCTCACTGCTTGTCACTAATCGCCCTCTCTCTCTCTGCAGAGCTCGAGGACGGCGGCCGCTACTACGACGACGCGGACGAACTGACGAGTCCGCCGCGGCGTCTGAAGCGCGTCCTGTACCCGCCGCGGCTCATGGTGGACTTCAAGAGCTTGGGCGTGCGTTCCTCTCCGTTTCCCTTATTACTAGCGACTATGGACTGACTGACTCGTAACCATGCACAGGTGGAAGCACTCAAGCGATACGCCAAGTTCTACCACATCAAGGTGGGCGACGCCTCGGTCAAGGAAGAGCTGGCGGCGCAGGTGGCGCGCCACTTCGACATGTCGCTCGAGGTGGAGGAGGACGACTCCATCGTCGCCTTCATGCAGCGGCTGCGCAACGGCGAGCGGACGGCCGTCAAGCGCTCGACGGCGCGCGACAAGGAGCGCAAGGCGGCGGCCGCGGCCGACAAGGCCAAGCGCAAGTCCAACAGCCGCAAGCGCCAGCGCGACCACTCGGTGTCCGTCTCGTCGGGACGCAACGCTAGCAACAGCTCGAGCCACCACACGAGCAACGGAAACGCCGGCAGCAGCTCTACCATCCACGGCAACAGCCATTCCAGCGGACCCAGCAACGGCCACAGCGGTCGGAGCCACGGCAACGAAGGACGGAAGGCGCCTCCTCATTCCAGCAGCTCGAAACCCTCGAATGTCGCGGGTGGCAAGACCAAGAAGACCAAGAAGGACGCGGACACGGGCGAGGACAACGAGCTCTACTGCATCTGCAACCTCCCGAGCTACGGCAATATGATCGCGTGCGACGGCAAGACGTGCCCGAACCCGTCGCAGTGGTACCATCTCGAGTGCGTTGGCTTGGCTGACGGCCGCCACCCGGACACGTGGTTGTGTCCCGAGTGCGACCCCAAGGGCTTCTCTGGTGGCTCCAACAGCCACAAGAAGAAGAAGAACAAGACGCGGTCCAAGTCCCCCGGCAACAAGTGATGGATCTACCGGTAGCCCCCCTCCCACGCATGACGCATCGAGGCGAACAGCCAGTGTCGGTGTGCACGAGTTGCTCTTCCCCGCCGCGTGATCCCTTCCACCACCTTCTGTCTTCGATGCTTTCAAATATACCTATATTGTTGGTCGCTTACGTTGGCGTTGAGGAGCTTGGTTCACACAAGGCAGTGCAATTGATCTTTGCTCAGGCGATTGCACATCTGTAGACGAAAAGCGTTGCGCTAGTCTGTACGTTTCGTCGTCACGTTGCGCGCGTCAAGATGGCTACACGTTGAAGCACATCGGACTGGATGATCTCAAGCGAAGGCCCACAGCTTGACCCGCTTGTCAGCTCCGGAGGACACGAAGGCTGGCTCGGTCGGGTGCCACTGCGCTTGAAGCACTTTGCCGTAGTGTTTGTGGTAGCTGGCGACCGGTTGCAAAGTAGAGTTACTCGCCTGCATGACGCACAACGTACCATCAAAGGCTGCGCTAAGTAGCCATCGGCCCCCAGGAGACCATCTCACTGATCGGCACTCGTCCTCGTGAGGCACAACGATTTGCAGCGCCTCGCGTGCTGTTGAGCGCAAATCCCATAGAGCCACGCTGCCATCCTGGTGCCCTGAGACGACCAGCTTTTCATCACTCGGTTGAAAGTGGAGGGAAAACGCTGCGTGAGCTCCACACGTCACTAAGCGCTCGCAACGGCGGCTGCGTGTGTCCCAAAGCCGCACAGTCTTATCAAGTGCTGCACTCAGTAGCAAAGTGTTAACCGATCCCGAGGTCGAAGGTTGAGGCATAGCAATCGCCTGAATCTCGCCCACGTGGCCGTCAAACGTCTGGAAGGGACCCAGGCTTGAGCTCCTCTGAGCACGTCGAATGTCCCAACAACGCAAACGGCGATCGCTTGTCGAGGCGACCCAGAGGAGATGCGGAGATGCAAACTCTAGAGCTCGTGTCTTGCCCAACGAGCCGCTAGTGTCGCCCCGCTGTATCCAGAGTTCGTCGGCTTGCTGTAATTGGAATGGATCTCTCTCTCTCGTAGTCAACACTTTCACCGATCCGTCCGCTGCACCAGACGCAAGCATTGTAGCAGCGCCAACTCCGTCGGGTAGATAGCGGTTGTAGGAGACACAATAAATGCCCGAGTCATGATGCTTGTGTCTTTCCAGCGCAACGGGTAGCAGCGGCAACAGCAGGTTGAGAGGCGATGCCCATGCTTGTTGTTGTTGACGCTGCTGCAAGGGTGTTGCCAAGTCAAAGATCCGTAGTGCGCGTGCATTGGTACCGACAGCAAGATGTGTCCCATTTGGGTGAGCATCCAGCGCGCGAACTGCTTGGGGCTCTTTCACCTCGGCAATTACACTTGCACACACCACATGCTCAAGCGTGAGCTCGTCATAACGCTGTGGTGGCCCCTTCTGCAAAGGTATTTCATTACCAAATTCCACTCCATCACCCAGCTCTTGCTGCAGTTCATTCGAGTTGTCTTCGTCTGGTAGGGCTGCTGCATCTTCAATGCGAACCTCAGACTGGTCGACTTCCGGATGCGCTTCCAAGACGTCGAACGTGCTTGTTGTGATGCTCACAACGCTCTTCCTACTCCAGCTTGCCACGAAACTTTTGTTGGAGTCATTTGAGCTTCTAAGCTGCTCTTGGTCCATTTGCACTTCCTGGTCATGTTGTGCAGGCTCACTGTCACCAGATTCAGCTGGCTCAACAACAACAGCATCCAGCTTAGGGCAGTTGCTACTCTCCAGGTCATCTCGCTCGTTTCCTTCATCTCCATGACCGACTTCGAGCTCTGCCACTCCTTCATCTGCCTTTTCAGCCAAGCACTGCAAGCTAAAGCCCTCGGTCTGTGTGGCTACGTCACTCCACTCCTCCAGTCCACAGCTCACAGCAACATCAACAGTCTCCTTCACGTCAGGAGTACCACTTCGCTCGTCTCCTTCCTTCAGACGTTCTTCCACTTCCTCGGTCCACTCGTCTGTATCGGCATCGCCCTCATCCTCCCCCCATTGGCGCCTGCGAAGACTCACGGACAGCGCCATCGGGTTTCGGCGTCTACTCCTTGAGCTTGTCCAATCTACAGAACGTGCAACGCTATCGGTTCCTTCTGTATCGAGCCCATATCCACCAACTGATTCTCCATCACGCGGCATTTCCAGAAGCAACAGTTCACCTCCTTCCTCCTCCCCATCAGCTGCTTGTACCTCATTAACATCACTCACTACCGAAATGCAGTCTCCTGTGTTGTCACCGTTCTGTCGGTGGAAAAGGACCGCATCGTGGATCAATCCAACGAGTTGCAGCTTCGGCATGGCCACGTACTTGAATGTATCAGTCTCCATCTCGTCAACGGGAGCTCGAAACAGCGGCACCAGCTTCTCGAAGCACTTTAACTTGGCTTTCGCGAGTCTTGCTCGCTCTTGGGTACTTCCACCGCCTAACGTCTTCATCACCAACACTTGGAGCTCGTCAAGAGCAAGCAGAGCAGCCTCCATCTCTTCCGGACCGACACTGTCGTTCTGCAGAGGCCGTAGCAAAGCTCGAGCTCTGTCCACGTCTCCATCGAAAATCCATCGGCGCAGCAGCGTCAGCTCACGCGATGAACCTCGCAACCACGTTACGTCGAGGCCGCTTTCCTGCTGCAACGCTAACGAGCTGGCAAAAAGCCCTCTAGCCTGCAGATACTGCGCGATGAGGTAAAGCACATCCGGGTGGCAGGGTATCGGCGCCATTCCTGGCGTCGCTTCACGGACATCGCGCATGAACGCGAAACTGTGGCCAAAACGGAAGCCACGTGCGACGAACCAAGCATTCGTCAAGGAAGACAAGGGCCAAAGCGTTGATTTATCTCTAAGTTGTAGTTCGAGGCTAGTTCAAGACATAAAGAGCGTAGCATAGCATAAGGATAGGTTGTTGGTATGTCCCTGGAAAACATCATAAGGTCCTGTCTGTCTACATGGTGACGATGCTGCTCTTGGGCGTATCGGCTCCTGTGCCACCGAGAGCTTCACTCTCGGCCGCGGTAGCTGCCCCGAACGGTGTCGCTCCCCCGAAGCCGCCAGCCTCCGCCTCCTGCTCGCGCTTTTTCTTCCGCGAGTACATGGCGAACATGAGCGCGCCGATGATAATACAGGCGGCCAGCACGCCAATAATGATAAACACCGCTGAGCTGGTGCCTCCGGAGTCCGACTCGGACGCCACTGACCCACTGTTTGCCGACGTCGGACTCGCCCCTGCCGCATTGTTGCTGGCTCCCTCCGTGGACGAAGCCGACAGCGAGGACGACGAAGAGCTGCTGAGTGAGCCATTCACGGACGAGAAGCTGCCAGATCCACTCACAGAGCTCGACGTCGAGCTAGAGCCTGAAACGCTAGAAGACGTGGAGCTGGACGTGGACCTGGAGCCAGAAACACTAGAAGACGTCGAGGAGGACGTCGCGCGGGACGAGCTGGTGGACGAGCTCGACTCCACTGACGTCGAGCTGGCGGTGCTTGACGAGGTGCTAGAAACTGTGGATGCGGTCGTCGATCCCGAGCTGGATCCGGACTCGCACTTGTCGCCGGAGAAGCCTTCGTTGCACGAGCAGCCGAACGTTGGCGTGCCGTCCGAGCCCGAACTCACGAGACTGCACGAGCCCTGGCCGTTGCACTGCACGCCATTAACACTGCATCCATCTGTACATGCACCCAACAGTCAGTCCCCCTTCTCACCACATGCAAACGCCCCCACTTACCGCTGCACGATGAGCCTCCGTAGTATTCGTCGCACCGGTCAATGGACAGACACTTGTAGATGCCGTAGTTTCCCCCAATTTGCGCGCATCCCTCGCCCGAGCCACCGCAGTCACTGGATGCCTGCCAGATGCAGGCCAACTGGCCGTTAGCCGTGTCCGACGGGCAGTTCCCCGTCGCAGAGCCGCCGCAGCCCGCGCCGGCCACACAGGCCTGGACAGACAACGCCGAGTCGCCCGCCACGCACGTCTCGCCGTCGCCGCAGTCTGCTGTGCTGGAGCAGTTGATGGCCATGCGCATCGCCTCAGCGCTGGGCAACACCAGCGCCAGTAGCGCCGCCAAGAGCTTCATGTCGTCACGCACGCTTCGCTTTCGAAAATATTTGGCTTTTGAGACGCTGGAGCGGGAGAGCGAAAAATGGTGCCGCAAATGTGGTACATGTTATGCCCCTTGCAAATATCAAGTGTCGTCGACAGAAAACGGCCGGAGTGGGCGAAAAAAATAACGACAGTCGAGGAGCCGATATTTCTTTCGAGGCCTCGCTATCTCGCTGAACTCTGTTGCTCACGACTGCTGCTGGCCCAAGTAATGTGCCAGGTGGCGCCTGTCGGCGGTCTCTGCCAGGACGAGTTTCGCAGACGCCTCCGTGTGAGTCCCGTGTGTCGATAGCGATGGTGAGGACGCGGGGGGTGTGTGTGCTGCTGCTGGGCAATCATGATTCGCACCCACGCACGGTGCTCGTCCTCGCTGGATTTCGCATGGTTATCAGACACAAGGACATTATCGTAATAAGGCATCTATCAGTTACAACGGGTCAAAATAGGCGTAGGACACTGCTTCCTTGACGAACTGCAGAACCTAATGATCAACAAAGACAGAGTTAGTTGAAAACCAACAGGTTTAGTACTGAAAGTGGAGATATCGGCTGTCCAAGACAGTTTTGATGTTTGACAAGGCCAGCAGGCACCTGCGCACCAGCCAGATCAGGACCGCTGTCACAGCAAGATCAATCGCGACCTCGTTTTTGAGAATCGAAATCGGCACGAGACGTTGCCAGTTTGAAGACTTCTCTCGTGAAGTCTGAAGCGTCCTCCTGCTGAGCTCTTATACGATGTTGAACGATGTGTGCGGGTTATTAGCACCTGGAGAGTAATTTGCCCTCTGCTAAGCAATCTGGATGGTGTGAGGAATAACTCCAGTTGGAAAGGTACCATGGTTGTTCGCTCCTCATCGGTCTAATGCCTCTCCAGAGTATGTCAACAAAAATGCAAAGCTGCACACAGACACAAGCAAAGGGGTAGCTAAATTGGAATAACATTGACTCTAATTTTTGGGACCATGAATCGTGGCGTCTACATGGTGGCGATGACGTGTCTCGGCGTACGGCCCGTGTGTCCGTCAGCAGCGTCCACCGCGCCCACGGCACCGACACCGTGCGTTGAAGCGAGCGCATTCGCGTACTCTTCCTGCTCCTGCTGCTTCCTCCGGCGCGAGTACGCAACCAGTAGGACCGTTCCGATCAGGAAGAAGGCAGCCATCACGAGGACGAGAATAAGCACTCCGGGCCTGATGCCGCTGCTAGAAGAACTGCTCACCGACTCGGCAGCTGCCGTTGGCGAAGAGCCCGATGAGGACTCATCGCTGGAGCTGGAGGCACTCGAATCCTCTGCATTGTCTGAAGACGAGACCTCGGACCCATCGGTGGACGAGTCGCCTGAAGCATCCGTAGACGAATCGTCCGAAGTGTCAGTAGAGGAGTCTTCGGACGCATTTGTGGACGAGTCCTCCGAGGTATCAGTAGACGAGTCGCCCGAGGCGTCCGTAGAAGAGTCCTGCGATCCGTCCACAGAAGAGTCGTCCGAGCCGTCCGTAGAGTCATCAGCGGAATCAAGTGCTCCCCAAAAAGAGTCTTCGTCCGTGGCCGAAGAGTTCGATGCGGTCGAGCCGGGGGCAACCTCGCACTTGGGCCCACTGTAGCCGTTGTCGCATGTGCAGCCGAAACTCGGCGTGCCGTCAGCTTTCGTGGACATCATATTGCAGGATCCCTGGCCATTGCATCGCACGCCGTTCACACTGCACCCGTCTGCAATAACAACCAGTCAGTCAACCATTTCAACAACCATGAAAAAGCAATGCTTTCTGTCTTACCACTGCAAGAAGCGTCTCCGTAGTAAGCATCGCATCGAGTGAGGGACACACACTTGTAAATGCCCTTCTTTCCGTCCATCATCGCACAACCAGCACTGCAGTCGTCGTACGGTCTCCAAAGGCAGGCGAGCTTGCCACTATCGTGATCCGACGGACAATTGCCAGTCGAGGAGCCACCGCAGACGGTAGCAGGCACACAGGCCTGGATCGACGTATCCGCGTCGCCTGCCACACAGGTCTCGCCCCAAGCGCACTCCGCCGTGGTGGTGCAAGATATAGCGGCCTGCACGGGCCCCTGGAAGGCCAGGAAAACCAGCGTGGAGACGCCAAGAAGCTGCATATCTACCCGAATTCTTCTTCGTTTGGAGAGAATTTGCCACTGAGCCAAACACCGCGGATGGTGAGGCGGTTGAGGTGGACATATTTGGAGGTGGTGGGCAGGAAGGAGACACGGATCGAGGAACTTTCATTGCCCGCACGTGTTTGATACAAAGCATTAGTGAGAAGGGCAGAACATGGCAGCCTTGCAGCAAAAACCAGTCGGTCAAATCCCGCATTTTGCCTCGAGCGCGTGTCCCCAGGGTACTTGAAGGCTCCTTTCGAGGCTTCGTAAGCGGGAATGGCTGGCTCTGGCTTACCCTGCGTACAGCGAAAAGAGCCGTTTGCTAGCATTTCGGGATCAACCAGTTAGCGTTGTTGGGAGGGCATTCGTGTAGGCCGCTGTACGTTGACGCCCCACCCGTATCCATGCCCGCACGAGTGAACGATTGGAATTAATCGAGGTGTCTTGAAGCCATACTGTACCTATCGCAAGCAGGAGTCGATTGCTTCGTAATGACTTGGAGCTGGTCGCCCCGCTCGACTACGCAACCGTAAGGAGGTCTGGACACACCACTGCGCACGGGTACGGAAGCCAGTTGCCTCGATTCGCAGCTCGATCTCATCGACACACCCCAAGCGCTACTCCGCAGTACTAGTACTATGGTATTAATTAATAACGCGTGCTGACTCAATGCCCTCGAAAAAAACTCACCGAAAGGTGCACCTTCCAATTCCCGAGATATAGGCGCCATGCAAAGCACCGAGTACCGATCACTTCCACCTCCTTGCTACGGCACCTTCGCCGCACAGTGTGTTGTCCGTTTCTTCGACTGCAGCCGATGATGTCGAAGAAGCAGTCGCAGGGGAAAGGTAGCGTATCATCGATGCCTTGAAAATTGCCTGGTGACTTTAATTGGGTCGCATCGGAGCAGTATAATAGGTCCCCGCTAGAGCTCGAATCGAGTCGACAACGTACGGGTTGAACAATGACTAACAAAGGTACGCATCCAGGACGCAGGCTACGAACACCTCGCCAGCCGCACATGTCGGAATGAAATAGTTTGCCGTTGCCTGGGATGTTTCCAGCGAAGAAGCCTGAGGGTTCCAACTTCTGCGATTGTCGGGGGCTCGCTCGTGTTGATACTCGTTGTGCGCAACACCCAAGACTCCGGCAATCGAATCTTTACAATCGCTTCGCGTTCTCCGAGTATCGGCGCGAGCCTTGTAGGCAAAATGTTTGATGCTGCTGTGAGCTTTCATAACTGAACACTCCAGTACCAGTGTGCTCCCTACAAGACGAGCACTCGCAGACTGTTTCTGAATATGCTCACGATATAGATCTCCCACGCTGCGCAGTACACAACGACGTGATAGTCCTCGAGGTGTGTATTCTAGTCTTCAGAGTTGTGACCACGCCATCACTTTTCCAGCTACTGGGCTTTAGCAGCACACTGGAGGCTTCAAACGCTCGGACGCGCAGCAAAGCCTCCATGTTTCCAGATGTGCCGCGCTCGATAAAGGTGTTTGGAGGCTGAGCATAGGCACTCGACGTAGTCGTGACAAGCAGAACAATAACCGGTCTCAGTTGAATGCCTTCAGTAGCTCCTTTTTGGACGGACTACCTTGAGAAGTACGCTCATCGAGATAACACGCGAGCTGGAGGAGGCACCAGTAAGCCAAAGAATTGCAACGCAATGTCAGAGCATGCTCCTCCAACAAAACCCGACTGCCAAAGCGACATTTTTCTCCTCCAGCCACTCCCCAGACGAGCACAAACGGGTACTCGTTTCTCCTCGAAATGCCGCTGATTGACCTTACACTGCCAGCAACATATCCATTACGTGGAAGCTGTTTTGTTTCACACAGACAAAAAGCAGACGTGTTAGTATGTGGTATGGTCCTTTGCAATTCAAGGTAGTATAACATACAGATTCTCAGTTGCGTGCTCAAATAATACTCCATCAAAGTACGCAGACAACACGACGGTAAATAGCAAGTTTTGCGGACCAGCAGCATACACGAAGTGCGTGGATCACGACCTTGAGCTATGTGGCGCTCGGTGGGCGAGTAAATGAGGTTGAGCAGCAGTGCAGTAATCCCTGGACATACGCTATGACGAGCCAGGGTAGCAGTTCGCAATTGCGATGGTCACGTCCAGTGTGAAGATCACGGGCATGTTTTAACAAGAGAATCTTCGAATTGTTCATAACTTGATCCAGGGCTATTCACGCTATTGTTGCTGTCATCTGCTATCATTCTCAATGTAGCCTCCGCTACATGAGCACGCTCGCATCTCGGTCACACAGCAAATTACCCTTCAAATACGTCGTGCGGCGGATCTAGAGGACCAGCACTCGCAGACCCGAAGATAGCACACGGTCAGCTACTTGAAGTAAAAGACGGCGTACTCTTTCAGGAATGCGGTGACATTCTCGAAGCACACTGTACCGCACACATGACCTGTGACCACGACGTGTCCTCCGGTGTGAATATTTCTTCGTCGCAGTGAGTAGCTGTGCATGGCATCATTCTGCTGGGCGGAGAGCTACTACAGTAGAAAGACAGCACCTCCACTAAGTTGGGTGCACCACTACTTTGGAAAGGACTGAGCATCTTAGGCTGTAACGACTACCACAATGATGAAAATGGTAGAGAACTGGCCTACAGAGCACGATAAAGCATAGTATAGTCAGAGCTGTAAGCTACATGTATACCTTACCTACCTGTCTTACCTTCCGTTGTGTGGAGTGAGGTGTCTCCGCATCCGATAGTAGATAATAACATAACGCAGACGAAGCGCATGGCTTGGGTGGAGGGAGGCCCTGGTCGTTTCGCTTTTCAGTGAGGTACATTGATGTCACTTAGTTGTGCTAACGACTTCCTATGTCCGTTCTAACCATCGCCCCTATGTCGGTAGTTAGCCGTCTCCAGGTCCTAGCTTACGCTTCCCCGTTACGTGCCGGTGTCCTTACTGACTGTCGGCCACGACGTCCGCTTGCGCCGCGTTGTCCTCGTGTGTTTTCCATTGTATCATGTCTCCATCTAGGTGGCGGAGTACTTTCCTCCATTTCCCTGAATCGGTGCCCGTGTCAGCCGTGTACTGTTGTACGCTCGTTCTGCTTTCGAGCGCTGTGTTTGTTAGCTCCATTGCCATACGGTTGGCTTCTTTGGCGTGGTGTAACCATTCTACTTCCCGAAGCCGATCCACGATGCGCCGACTCCTCCAGTAGACTTGTGTTAAATGCCGTGCCTTTGGGGGTTTGCGTTGCCGATGCTGTGCAATCAGCATCTTGTTCGTGCTCACCACCCATAGCGGCCAGTACCGCTTCTTCTCGCACGCCTTGAGTCCCATGAGGAGCCCTAAGTGTTCCGCTTCCGTGGTCGTCGGTGACGAGCTGGCGTATGACATGTGCCCGCTCCAGTTGGCCCCGCTCGATATGTCATTACAGCTGACAATGATCGCCCCGCAAGCTCCTGATCGTTTTGTTCCTGCCACCCGTCCGGCCACGTACAGTATGTACCTGGTTCCTCCCTCGGCGTAGGGAGGCCCTGGTTCGTAGTAACCCTCCTGAAGGAACTGGAAAACACCGGCGGCGTCAATAAGAGGAAACCCAGCACGCTGAGCTGGTACTCGAACCCGTGGTGACGTTGCACGACGCGAAAAGTACGCGCAATATGCAAGACTTGCAAGATAATATGGGCGCCAATGGCGAGATATACATTTCATACACCGTAGCAACAAAGTCATACTATTTCTTAGATATTTTGCATCGATTGCAGTCTGGCAGTCTATCTCTTACTGTTAGAAGTGTGGGCACAATGGTGATGAAGTCGACAATGCTCACAAGCGCTAGTGGTATCAAGCAGCCAAGCCGATTCCTCACTATCCGAAGGAGAAGCGAATGGATGCAGCTCCCACAGTGCAGCTTCACCGTGACTCGAGATTGACACAAGTACGTAGGGCTGACCAATGTGTTGCCAATCTTGCGTATTGCGCGGGTTGAGGCTCTGCCGCAATCTCACCAATGGTCATTATGTGGACAGACCTACAGGCTTTCTGATTGACGCTACCAGTGTGGCACTGAGCTTGTTGCTTGTTGCTGTTGTTGTTGCCATCACCGATGTAAAAGTGTTTGAGGACGGTATTGACTCTGTTTTGTGTCTGCTAGACGACTTCTGAACTCGACGACGACAGCCACACCTACCATGTCTTGTAAGTTGTCTGCACAGGGCTCATCGCCGCAGGTCACGCATCTAATGATGAGCTGTACATTCATACAGCAACCGAGTAGGTCGGATATTTTACATCGATTGTGGAGCTTGAAACATGTATTCCATGCTACATGTTATAAACACAATCTTCGTAGCTTTATTCGACTGTGACCTCGACCTCGAACTGCAACTCTCGTGGCTTAGACAAAGTTCTACGGGTTGTTGCGCAAATTCATCCACGCTCGGAACATCTTATCGGCCTTCTTTTGAGCCTCAGCAGCCTTCTCGGCCGAAGTAAGCTTCGGGGTACGCTGGAACTTTGGAAGCTTGAGCCAGTCCTTCAGCATGCTCAAGCTAGGTGCCACTCTCTCTTCGTCGGCAGTATCCAATTCAGTTGTCGTCTCGCCCCCCTTGAGATAGCGATGTCTTTTCGCGGCAGTCTCGGTGATGGAGTCGGTCGCCAAGGCGCTATCTTGGATGGAGTTTTCAGCGACCGCGGCAGTACTGATGAAGGTGGCGACCACGAGCAGAAGCAACTGGGTCGTGCGCATGATTGATGGTCTTCAGCAAACTTGACACACTTTAGATTTCCACTGCTTGGGGGTTTGAGAGCTGATCGAGGAATGAGCTTGCGAAGAAGAACCTCACCCCACGATCAGGCTCGGCCCAACAATGACTGGGCTGCGCCTAATCTGAACAAAGCATCTGACTAGCTTGCAGCCTTCGTAATATTTCTGTTAAAACTATCCAAAACACCATGATCTCATGAGCCCTAAACTTTCACTATAGTTTATTTCATATATTTAGCGATTTTACAAACCTCCCTACACAGATTTGTATTGTTTCGAACGGGCCATTGCAGATTTCGAGTGGTAGTTGAGGCAAAACTAGCAGCTCACTGATGCTAAACTGTAAAAGCTGGTTGTTTACGTACGTCGCGAGGTCTAATACATGTACGTGATCGCTAGGTTTGACCCAATCCCGTGATAACCTGACGCCGTTTGCCTAATTTTTCTTGTTTTGGGGCATCAGCTAAATAGGCTCGTGATTACTCCGATTTTCTAACAGGAGCGTTCCTTCGAGAGCTGGCCATATTAGCTAACAGAAAGTTCTGGTTGCGTGGCTTGCGTGAAGCTGACTGGCCTGACGTGCTATGAAGTCCATGCGCCCGACGAGCGTACTACCTATGTATGAGGAGTGCGCCAGACTATACACGCTTTAAGTGTTGAACGTACAAACATCAGGGTTATCAATAAGGCAAAACCTCCAGCGATACGAGGACTCTATAGTTTCTTAGCTAAACACAAATAGAGGACCTCTTAACCCCCCCCCCCCCCCCCCCCAAACGTCAACTAGCGCTGTGGTCAGTGTTAATAAAGCCGCAATAAATTGACATTATCCATTTTTTGTACTCTGCCCGATTTGCATTAACCCTTTCGTGACCAATAGGGGAATTTTTGCCCCCCTTGAAGGTCGTCTCAAAACCTGCGAGAAAATCAGCTGTCAAAGGGGGCAAAATGCCCCCTTTGACGGAAGTTCAACAAAACACAGCACCTTGATTTGAAACAGCCAATCGCGTCGCATTCTGGCTTTCCTAACCGCTCGATATTTTACCTGGTGTGAATACACCGATGTAATATACGCGTTTAAGTGCGAAATATGGTACACACATCTGCATTTTATTCACATAAGTCCGAGATTGCGTCAGCATGCATCGAGAAAAAAAAGCAATCACTATTACCAAGTCCCGCCCTTGCCCCTGTTGCCAACGGCTGGACCTTAGCCATCTCAATACGGAAACAAAGATTCTCGCCAACGTTGCTGCTATTGTTAGTTTCTGCTCGCCATGCGTACCGCTTTCACTGTCGACGACGACAAGCAGCTTGTACAACTGGCTCGGAGTTACATCAATGCTGACTCGTGAATCCCATGGAATGACGTCGCTCACCAAATGCGGTCCTCGAAACACACAGCAGCAGCACTACGCCAGAGGCTCCAGTCTCTTTTTCGAACGTGGGGCAGAGATATCACGCGCTTCCCGACCAACTTCTTCTCGGTGGTGCGACGTCAGCGCGGCCGCCCTCCTGCCGCACTGCAGCGACTTTGGGCCTGCGCTGCAAGCTCACAGACACCTGGGGGCACATCCAACAACTACGATTACAGCCATGACACGCCCGTACTCTACACAGACCCCATCATCTCCGTCTACTACCAAGCTTGGACTGGCGAATGACGCTATTAAAAGCGTGAAGGCCCCTGTCACCCGACAGCAAGTTTTACCAGTGTCATCGTCGTCTGGTACAGTTGGCGACGCCCTATCAGACATCGTGAGCGATGAAGAGAGCAACGAGAGTGCGGATGACGACGCACTTCCTTTTGCCCCTCCTTCTGTGTATCAGTACCAACTACCGTTATCTCCATCAAGTGCGGAGGAACCTGTGACCTCAATGTTTGCTGACATGCCGCGTGCCAGTATCGCACATAGTGGGGCCACATCTCACCTGAACGCTGGAGAATTGCTGCCGGGCGGGGTCACGACGATGCTGCAAGAGCTTGGTGAGATCGATGAAACTGACGTTTTCTTTAATATTGGTGCGGAGCTTGGAATTTGTTTTGCTCAGTCGTTCTCGCGACCAAGATATCAAAGGCCATTGCTATCGAAATGAACATAAAAGTCTTCAATACTGGTGTAGAGATGATTGCAAAGAGTCCCTATCGTCAACATGTTCAAGAACGAGCGGAATGCTTCTGTGGAGATGATACTAGTCTTTGCTTCTCGCGAATACCCCGTTTGAATTAGCTACAATTGTCTTTTGGAACAACATTTTGTTCGGGACTGGCACGATTGAATTCGTGAATCGCGAGCTGAGTGAAATGATTCAGGTGCGTCTGTTCGTGAGCACAGCTCCTATGTGCCCAAGACACCGCGAACCTTGCTTCTCCGAGTTTTGTTCTTCATCTGAGCTGTTCAAAGAGGTGGAGCTCATCTGTAGCTGGAAAGCCGAACCTCGGCGCGCGTACTTCTATTGTGCCTATTGAAATGTTTCATTTGAATAGTGAAATCAAGATAGACGCACATTTCAAAATCGTATGTTGATTTCAACCAAAACTTATCGCTCAATTTTCATACTCAATTCAAGACAGATGCAATTGTGAGCTACAAATTGATCGAGCGCACATCACTTCGGCGAGCCTCTGTCACTACTTGTTGTCCGTGACTTGCGTTGAGCTGGTCAGTGTGCTCCTTTTTCAGCTTGTACAATTGAGAGCTCGTGCGTACCTTGCCCATAAGCGAGAGTAGCTTATGTGCAAGATAAAAGTGATGATACTTCTCCACGTTTGCTGCGGGCACATGTACGGCTATGTGGCCACAAACACGTGCTAACAAAGTCAAATCTTGTGGAGAACGCAGAAGTCCGTAACTTCCGTTGCATATCTGTCCCCCCACTTGCACACAACGCATTGTCGTCGCTTCCGATTCGACTCCGGGTATAGCTGCTTCGATGCAATTGCAGAGCACCGCTTCTGGGGACTCCCAAGACTCCCGTCGACTTGGCGTCCTCCGGCAATCCACACAGCACTTGACGGTGACATCACTTCCTCCACTCCTGCCAACGCGTCCAGTGAATCTACGTCAGTATAAAGTATGCACCGTTCACTAGGCGCCTCTTTCCATTTCCTAATCAGTAACTCTGAGCTGAGCTGGACGATGAAAACACGATGATGTGGTGGAGCGGGATCACGAAAATTGCTGAAGCGATCGCAACTCATCAACGGTTGCCCGAACTGCCGACTGTCGGAGGGGGTACTCTGTTGATCCGGTGGATCTTGACCTTGTAGCTCACCTCGTGTACCCGACGGCTTGGGCGGGTTTCGCTCTTCCGGTGCCCACGCGAAGGAAGTCAGTGATGATCAGGCCAGAACCGGGGCTTGAGGGACCTTCAGGGATGGGGGGGGGGGGGTTGACTGCCACGCGGATATGCTTCACGCAGCAGTCGGTTCGAGTGTCGATCCGGTGTGATCGATCACGGGGTGCGTCCATTGCGGGGTGCGTCCTTTGCGGGTCCTTTTCGATGCTTGCCGCCTCCTATGACGGGGTCTTGTTGAGTTGGAGGGAGAAGGGGGGCGCACCTGGCCAAACTATCCAGGGGCTTCCACACTCACGCTTGAGTCACTTAGGGTGGTTGTCCAGTCGTCGGGTAGACCAATATACTTCCTTCCCCGGAATTCGGAAGACCACTTGCGTGCTACAAGGAAAATCTCTCTCTGTTTATCCATTAAGAACTACGTGCCTATCCCCCATCGCGCTTGCGTGTCCTATGATTGCTGACGTCCACGGATCTCCAGTGTACCGGGATTATAGTGTACATGTTGGTGTGGTGTAGCGGGATCCGTCAAAATCTGGTTAAGACTGGATCCGGCTTCCCAACAGCGCTCAGACACCAGCTAACGGAGGGGGTCCCCCGATGATCCGTGATCTGCTGAACTTCTCACCTTGTGTACCCGTTGGTGGGCTGGATCTGCTCTCTCGGCGCTCCGAAGAGATGTAGCTGTGTGTTTCTTGACCGTTCTGGCGGGACGCGGGGATGGGGTGGAGCAGCGCGGAAGTCTTCGCTCTGCTGCCGGTTATGGATCCAGATCCAGAGCGATTTAATCAAGCTCTGATCTGACGGCCTGGACTTGATCCGGGGCCGGGGGTTGCCTTTGGGGTGTGGATGTCTCCTTCCTTTGCGTTACTTGTCGCTTCCTAGAGCGGGGGCTCTGGGAGTTGAGAAATCGAGAGATCTTTGGGCCAAGTAATAACTCCGTCGGATCTGAGATCTGCGCTTGATAATAGATCACTAGAGTAGGTAAGATCTGGGCAACATATTATCCAGGCTTACACAACAACTAGATCAGCTACTCCTTGTCTTGCCAACACCTTGTAGGGCCAATGTAGTTCCCGTTTCTTGGCGGAGGCGAAGCCCTCGTGTAGTTCAGGGCACATTCGATTCTGATTTATGGTTAAGTCCTATTACATCCTTGGTCCTATCCTGCATTCACTCATCTACGGTGCACGACCGACTATGCGTCTTTTCTACCTTCTCACTATCATTTCCGTCGTCCTCTGTACTGGATACCTTGATGCAATCATCGGATTGCGACACCTCACCATCCCATGCTCCAATATTAGGCGAAACCCGAAATCAGGATCCGGGATCCGCCTTTGCCTCAGTGCCGAGCCAGATCGTAATCTGGGCGAACTTTACTGTGGGTCCAGATCCCGATCTGGCTAGCTTCGGTCCCCAAGGCTTCCCCCATCTCGGCGATGCTTGATCTAGGTGCGCCGTCACATCCTCAATCTGCACATCGCCCACTTTGACCTGGTACCGCTTTCCTTAACCCCCCAGTACTCGCGCCGATTTTCACGTCAAGTCCTGGTCTTAACATGTTGTTAAAAACAACATGTTAAGGAAAGCCTACACTTGAGGTTTGTATATACCCACATAGGTGCCATGTCTTTTTCTGAAACCAAAACCTGGATGTCGGTGCATGGACATTGGTGCAGGACGTCTCTCTCCGTTGAGGGCGTATATGACACCATCGTTTCGACAACCCCAACGCACATGTCGTATATACTACATCTGTTGATGAACTTTCTATCGAGGACGTCCTTTCCATGGTGGGCCGATGAGCAAAATGCAGACACCAATACTTAGTTTCATGGATTGCACACGTAAAATGTATTGCGCTTAGCGTCACGACGCTACAATGCCGCTCACACATCGAGCGAGACACTTGATTACATCCTGCGTGGCGTCTTCACCGGCGTCATCCTGAGCGCTTTCCGCGTCCTCTGCAGCGTCTTCTTGCTCCTCCGCCATGTCTAGACAGTTAGATAACAATGAAATAAAACGAAATACAATAACTCACCGCGTCCGTGAAGTCAGCAGGCGTGAGTTCCAGCATCTGGCCTTGCAGGACGCGCAGGAACTTGGCATGGTCGGCTGGAGGCTCGCCGCGCTGCTTCTGGGCCTCTCGATAAACAATGTAGGCGTTCATAATTGCCATATCGACGAGGCCCAGAAAAATCGTCTTGTAGTACTTGCGGAACACCACAGCCATTTGCAGCGAATAGCGCTGCAGGCGGAGTTGGTCGTGAATGTCCACGCCCCCCATCCAGCGCTGATAGTCGCGCATCATGGCTGGACAGGGGACAACAACCTTCCGCCCGCCTCGCAGGCGTCGCTCTGAGCAAGGCATGCATGCACAACACAAGTAGTTAGATAGTAGCTCGAACAGCGAATTCCAAGCAAAAACTTACCGCACGACTGCAGCACTTTGCTGCCGCCTGTACACAGAAGGTGTACAGGTTTGCGGTCCCACCACAGCAAGGCAGTGAGAGGGGGGCAGCACTTGGCAACCGCCATTCTGGTGGTGCCGCGCGGGACCGTCAGCCACCAATTCGCATCTGGGCGGGAAATCACTGCACCTTTTCAAACCGGTTGTGCTCATCCTCTTCACTTTTTATGGCATTTTTCAGCCTAGCCCTGTGCAAAACTGCAGAAATAGTTCGAAAAAGCATGTTGTCTTTAACAACATGTTATGAAAAGGTGCAACCAGCGACGTTGTAATATACAACCTTGAGTACTGGGGGGTTAACGATGGTTCCATGAACCGCGGTGTACCTCCAGTATACCTAGATCTTGATCTTGGTACAGCTGCGCGCCCGGGTTATCCGCCGGATCTGGCACCCATGGCGGGGCCCATCACTCGCCTCGTCCTTTCTGGTCCTTTTCTCGGCAGCATCGCCATCTTAGTCCGGATCCGTCCAACTGTCATTGTCTCGGTACTGTGACCTCTGCATTTCATTTCCGATTGCATTTTCTGGAAGGAACTTCACCACAACCGCCTCCTGCGCGTAGTTGTTGCCGCGCAACGGCATCACTGCGGGCACGCCTTCGTGTACTCCCATCATTCCTGACGCTTCCGCCACATGTCCGCTTCTGGATCAGCCTCAGGCCGCTCCATGGGTGGCCAGGATCCCGGCGGGCATCGGGCGCCATCGCCCTCGTCAGACCAATCGCCGCTAACATCGCCTGTCGCCGCCACCTCGGATCAGCTGCGCCGCCAGGTACACGATCTCTCCAATCGGGCTGCGTTACTGTCATCCCAGCTTCGCATCGTAAGTGAAGCGCGAGACACCGCCCTCCGCGGGGAGGAGCAAGCGCAGCGGACCCTTGTACGTTCCACTCAGGGTCTACGGGCCTGTGATCGAGTGTGCGATCGCCAGCAGGAGGAGATAGGTCGCCTCCAAGACGAGGTCATTCACCTGCAATCACGATCCGATCCGGGTGGTGACCAGCCATATCCGATCCTGCAGTTTCGTCAGAGAGCTGGTCGGCAAGCCGCCATCATATCTGACCTTGAGCGTGAGCTTCGCCACGTCTCCCGTCAGCGAGACGAGTATCGAGGAGATTGCGATCGTCTGACTCGCGAGATGCGGTTGGCTGGCGACGAGGCTGAGGTTGCCCAGGAGGAACGCCATGAAGATGAACTTGCTCTGGAGCATGCCAACCACGATCTGCGAGTATCCGGGGATCTTCTAGAGCGTTTACGCGATGATCTCCACACCATTGAGAACGAGGCGGTGATCCGGAGTGCTCAGCTAGATCAAGCACGAGCGGCGGCTACGGCAGATGATTCCACCCACGGGGAGCTCCAACGCCTCCGGGATACATTAGCGAGTACCGATTCGGACCGAGATCTCGCCCGATCCGAACTCGCCGTTGCTCTGGACGACCGCGCGAAACTGGACGCTGGTCTAGGTCAGAAAACGCGGGGTCTTGCTCGCTTACAGGGTGAGATTGTCGGCTTGAACGGTCACATAACCGATCAGGGTACGTTCAGCCGCCTAAGCTTCCGTTTAATCGATCTGAAACTCACACAACTTGCTTCCACAGGAGGGGAGCTTGACGTGGCTCGCCGCACCATATCGCGCCTACAGCATGATCTGGACGACCTCAACGACCGAGGATCGGCCTTAGCTCGTGATCACAACGCTGTGACGATCGAGAGGGATGTCGCCCTTCAGCTTTGGCGATCGTAGCCACTGCGGTTGGGGCATCGCCCCCACGTCTTGCAAAGTGCAGGAAACTCTGGCTCCTCATTCCCCGGAGCACCACCTATCTGCTGAAGGTGACGTCCCTGATCAGGTCATCTCTCTGGGCGAGCCGGATTCAGTTCCTCAGGACAGTCAACCTGATCCAGAGCATAGCGGGAACGGATCTCCGCCTCATGACCCGCTTGAAACGTCAGGCATACTGGATCCAAATGGCAGCTCCGGTGGTCCACCGAGTGACCTCCCAGGATCTCCAGATCCTGCCTCACCAAAACATCCGCGTAGCCGATCCCTTCACCTGGATCCTCACCTCTTCGCCCCCATAAGAAGGCCCGTCCCGTCGAAATTGAAGATGACGACGGTCGGGAGGACGCCCTCGAGATTGACGACGATGGGGGCCACGATCACGCATCATCGGACCACGGTACTGGAGACCCCTAACATCCTCCTGAGGTCGGATCGGAGCATAGCAACGGATCCGGCCGGCGTCGTTCTCGATTCTCTTCGTCCGAAATGCCGGGTGATGCTGAAGAGAGTGATGACGAGGAAGACTCCGCTGAAGCTGAGGACGCTGAAGAGGCTTTCAATCATGACACCTTGCGCACTCTGGCTCAGTCCCGATCCGAAGATCGCCGCCATAAACACGCGACACCCCCTCGCCGGCCCTCGCCCCGCCAAGGTGCTGGAGGATCAGGAGATCCGTCTGGATCTCCCGGTACGCCGGGTGGTCTTGAGGGGAATCACGGAAATGGTTGCGCCAGGGATCTGGTTGCACTCATCGAGTGCCTCCAGAAGTGTTGTCGGCTCGTCCTGTGATACCAGAGGATAAGCCAGCTTCGTGAGGCGTGAAACGACCCCAGGGTACCATGTGACCTTCTCCGATCTGGTGGAGAAGTGAAGGAAGTAAATGTCCAGTAGAACATCTAGATCACACCAGCTGTCCCGCATAACCAAGATCAGGAGCCAGAGTACGTGCTTCCAGCGAGTTCCCGCGTGACCGCGCCGATTACTACGACTCTTGCGATGGCGAGCCTACGAGGGGTTGGCTTAGCACTTAGCCTTCGAGATCGGGAAAGAGTGCGTGCTCTCCCAGTAAGTCTGCAGATCATGAGTCTCGTGGACTAGATACTCTCGGGCGAACTGTCCCAAGCGGCCGGCAGCAGCTGGATCGAAGGTGATAGCCTGGTCGGAGTTATCCAAGGCCTCCCAGAGACGAGTGGCCAACAGATCCCCACGTTCTGCTCGGTGATCTGAGGCGAGGCGGGTGAACGCCTTTATCGTCCAGGGTGTATAGCGCACGCGCACCAGAAGACTCGGCCAATCAGGAAGCTTAAACTTCGCCTTTCGGAAAGCCCTATGGGGTCAGACTACCTCCAAAAGTACGGGACCTCCGGAAGTAGCTTGGCGTGTGACCTTGTGTAATCCCTATAGGTGTCGTTTGTCTTCGGAAGACCGGACTCCACCTGGTGAGTTGTTCCTACACAATCAAAATGAATACAAGAATACAGAGTGCGTACGTTCACTTCCCGACGCAATTAGTACAGCTGACTAGCAAAGCCTTCCCAGATGATCAAATAATACAGAGAGTTATACACAATATACAGCTGCTACTTATTCTTTTGGACCCTTGAGCAGTGGGTCCGTACACCAGTCTACTTTGTGTTTCACCTGGAAGACTGGTCCCTTCCAGATGCACCCTTGTTGCGCACCACTCCCAGAAGGAGGATTTATAACTCCTTCCAGAAGATAACTTTCAAATATATCCAAAAGGAAAAACCACTTCCGGATCACTCAATATACAGTCCTTATCACACAGCAGTCTATTCGATCAAATTCCGGGGGGTGACTACTAACAACCTCCTGAAACGGCAATTACTATGAAATGGGGGGTCTAGAGGACACACTCCCAACTGAAATATGAAATAGGACAGATCACGTACGAATGCGCGTCACCTAATTTGGTCTTGAGCCTTTCGGAGAGTTCCATGGCGGTCTTCGCGATCACGACGCGTCCAAACGCAGGCTGGGTAAACCCGGGTCCCCGGAAATCACGGCGGCTTGTCCGGCGTTATCTCAGCGTGTTTCCAGGCTATTTGGTGGGGCCGGACGTCGTCATTGTGCTAATCTGCTCGATCTGCAATCGCCTCACGGAGTTTTTCGTTGACCCGTTCTAGGACCCGCGTATAATAACGCTGGGTCCGGTAGCGCCATCGGCGTGGATCGCGATCTTGACGTCGAGTACTGCCCATCGGGATCGTGGCCTCTAATGTAAATCTAGGATCCCAACCATGTACCAAATAGAAAGGCGTATCACCTCGGAGCCCATCTTGGGCTGTGTTAAGGGCAAACGTAAGCCGCTCTGCGTACTCGTCCCAATCTTGTTGATCCAGATCCTGGACATGCATCTAGAGTGCGCGCGTGATCGTCTGAACCATGCACTCCGCCGTCCTGTTCGCTTGCGGCCGGTAAGCCATAGTGGCCCACTGACGCTGTCCTAGGATCTTGTTGAACGCTCGGAAGACGTCGGACATAAATCCTGGCTCCCGATCATGCCGAATCACCTCACTCGCGCCAAATCGGCGAAATACACATTATTCGTAGGACTCTGCTGTCGTTTGCACCGTCCTGGATGAGCTGGCCTTAGCCATCACATAGCCGGTGAATAGATCGACCCAGATCAGCAACTCCGTATTGCTTCTATGCGATTTCCGCAGCGAGGGTATGTGATCCATGGCTATAATCTGGAACGGATAAGTTGCTTGGATATTCCCTGGTGACTCGCCTCGGATAGTGAGCCGACCTTTTCCGGTCTCGCAGTCTACACATTCCCCAACATACCGATGGACACTCCGATACAAGCCTCTCCAGTGGAAGTGATCTCGGATCCGCTGGTAGGTGCGGTCGATCCCTTGGTGGCCCCCTTCTACACTAGCATGGTAGTGGTGCAGGATATCCTGATGGAGGGTTTTGGGTGTGACTAACCGTATCGCGAGATCTTGATCTTCGTCAGATTTCCGGCTAGGTGGACAGTAGAAGAGTAATCCGTCCAGATCCATCTCGTAATCCATTGCTAGATTGCTGTAAGATCGAGCTTCGTCCTGGGCCAAAGTAGCTACATCGCCAGCCAGATACTTCTTCATTCCGGCGATCCATGATTCTTCATCCTGGGCCCGACGAATTCGCTCTATCCTGAGCTCCCTCACCAATTCTTCCTGCATTACCTTCGGACTAGATCCCGATCTGACTCCAAATCGGGTGGTCACGGCGAGATCCGGCCCACAGATTTCTCGGATCGCACGGTTAGAAACTCGTCAAACCGGTTTAGGGTCACCAAATCAGGATAGTCCTCCTCGTCAACCAAGATCCCCGATGGTCGCTGAAGGGCAGCTCCAGCTAGACTGTCAGCGGACCCATTCCAATCTCGCTTAACATGTAGCAGCTCATGATCTGGCCACTCTCGCACTCGATCTAGAGCCTTCTGCTTCAGCAGGATCAAACCTGGGGCTTTACAATTAATCTCTCCTCTCACTTGCCGGATCACCAGGTTGGAATTCCCGCATATCACCAGACGTCCACGCTCCACTTTAGCCAGGAGATCGAAACATAACAAGAGACCATTATACTCCGCTTCATTCACCGTCATCCTTTCTGCATAACCCGATCGGGCTTTCAGCACGGTCCATTCGGGTAGTTTCCACAAGATCGCGCTGTACGCGCCTCCTTCTCGTTTTACTCGGGCCGATCTGTCGAAGCTTACCACGTACAATTCTTCATCAGCCTTCACCGTGGGTACGGGAGCTTGGGTCTGCCGTCGGGGTTCTTTCTTAGGCCCCATCGCGATCAACGCCTCCTCCACATCGGATCTAGGTGTAATAATGGCAGCCATCTCCCCTAGGATTTCGTCTTCGCCTTTGGTACACTTCATAATTTCAAGTGTTCATGGCGACAGAAGAGATGCCTTTTGGCCCAAGCGTCCCTGGAGCCCCGGCGATCGGAACAACCATGCTAACGTCGAATGTTGCGTTAGGATTGTGGTGTTGTGATTCACAAAAACTTCGTTAGTGCGGCTTCCACGCAACAACACAACAATTCGCCGAGTCAGGTCGGCGTTGTTGGGCTTGCGCAGGGTTCTGTTGGTTCCCTTTGCGGTTCGGCCCAGCCGGGTCCAGTTGAGGCCCTGTTCTTGCTGAGTACCAATCCAAACTCCAGAAGCTCGCCTGAGCGGGGCAGCTTCCGTTCCTCAAACCCTGTGACCTCCACCAGAGGATGGACGTCGGCGCGCTAGAGCTTTTACAGGTCCCCGAGCGCAGAGTACGCTCAGCTAGAAGATTGCGGTGTCCTGGGTTGTGCAGACCCACCGACTCGTCGATTCGACGAGGTTTGTCTTCGCTGGTAGCGAGAAGTACCCACCTCGGGCCGACCTTGATTTCTTGGCGCTACTAGTCGATTCCCCTACAAGCTATGCCTCTCGGGGAACGACGGCAGACATAATCCAGCCCACGCAGGGACTTACCGGAAAGTATACGCTGTTCTTGGACTTAGAAGACTCTGCTCTGCTTTGTTATCTCTGTGTCTTCGGGGAGTCCCTTCGGGCTCCCCCCTTTGGTCTCCTATCGATCCTATACAAATACCTAGTGAAATGGAGTCGTTATAGATCTCCCTGCGACTCTTCGCTCAGCTTCCTAGTTGATCTTCGCCGAGTCGGGTCGTTATGGATCTCGGTCGACCCTTCGCTCCGATTCCTGATTTATCCTCTCCCACTTGGAATAACTCCCAAATGGAATACGCTCGCTGAGTCGCTGAGTCTTGGTGCTCCCCGAGTCCGACCGATTCGCCGAGTTCGCCGCTTAGGTGCGAACTTCGATTAGGTACGACGTACTTAGCTGAGCCAAAATGGGTGGTCTACCCAAAATATGAGTTTCCCTACACCACAGGATCCGGATCTCACGTTCTACCAGAAGGTTGTAATTCTGATCCAAGATCCGTAACAACGCCAACACTTCTTTCTCGACCGCGTTATAATTCAGCTCGTTCGACTTCAGTGTCCGACTGGCGAAGGTAACCGGACATCATGACTTTGTATCAAGGCGGCGGAAATAGCCCATTCTCTAGCGAAGACAACTACTACTGGGAGTAGATTGGGATCGAAATAGCGCAGAATCGGAGCGGTGGCTATCTTGTCCTTCAAAGCCGCAAACGACTAATATACTCTGACCCACCTCTCGTCAGCCACGTCTATACCCGACATTACCGGAATCGTAGTCGTTGAGAGGAAGATCTCGGGATCGGGTTCAGGCAATCCATGATCCAGGATCCGACGAAGATCTGGGCGCTTCTTCAACTTAGCGAACTCCTCTTCACGCAATTCATATTAGAACAGCAGCATAGATCGCGAAGTCCTCGATAAATCAGCTCTAATAGTTCAGGCCGCCCATGAACGACTGCATGGATCTGAGTGATCCAGGGAAAGGTAGATCCGTCAAAGTCTTCATGTCCTTCGGATTAGCCATCGTCGGACACTCGGTGTCCCAAGTATTCCACCCGGGGAAGACCCAAAACACTCTTCACCACACTTATAGACGGATTCCATTTGTCACACGCTTCGAGCAGATTCTCCACCCGGTGGCACAGTTGATCCCAAGATCCAGCTGTTACCAGGATGTCATCGATGTAGGATCTGCGTCCTAACACTGACGGACGACCTGAATCTTCCGGTTCTCCAGCTTCAACGAGATCTGGAGTGAGTCCTGACTCATCACAAGGCGGTATCCGTGTAAATCCATATAGCGCATTATCCAGAATAGTATACTTACATTTTAAGGAAAAAATAAATAAAATGGGCGGCGCTACCGAGCGCAAGATTTTGAAGGCTACGGCACGATGAACACCAGCATCACGTACAAGGAAATGGTCACCCTGGTCGTCGTGGGCGCGTGCACCTGCAAGGAAATATTCTTGGAGGCCTTCTTAGTACTTGGCCAGTGATAAACATGACGAGTAAGGAGCACATTATATATTTTCCCAAACCGTGGAGCATGTTGTTTGCTTGGATTGCGAGATGGCATATTAAATTTAATGTCCCTAAACCTTATCATAAATTACAAGTAGGATTTATTTTGAGATCGTAGAGCAACCTATTGGTCTCAATAGCATGTGCAGCTGTACGATTGTATTGCAAGAAGAGCTAGATCTCCAGGGTCATCGGGTTGAGGCTGTGACGGAGGGGGGGAGAATACAATGCCCGCACGCGAAATGAGTCGTTCAACATCATTGGAGGTTGGTCGAACTCAGTGCAGTAAGTTACCAATACTTATTGTTATGTTTATTGTAATCTGCCCAGCCCTGTCTTTTAAAGAAGGCAAGAAAAGCAATGAATACGATAAATCCTTCAGGAGAGAGTCCCTGCGGAGGTTAGGAAGTGTGCACTCTTGCCCTGAATGTTCTGTTAGCATGCATCCTGTTTGTGGTACTGCTGTAGACCTCGGTAAGTGAGAATGACACTAATTCGCCAAACCTAAATTAGTGTCAGTTCAAAAATAGCGAGACTCACACTAATTTCCGTGATGAAGACACCTTACATAAAATAAGAATCGGTGACACTAATTGCGGTGACTACTGTAACTTTGGTAACTTCGAGGCAGGTCTAAATCTCCAATACTGCCCTACATCTCCATTAAAACGGACAAGTGAGCTATTGACAAAAACGCACGACACCAGGTGTGAAAATCACTTGTTGAGCTCGCGATATCAGTCTCATTTTCAATGAAGCGTCGGTTGTAATAGATGCCATGTCCACACAACCTCTCTAGAACTCGTAGATTTGGTGATTTCTTATGCATCGCCACAGCAACATCAACATGTCGTGGGTGTAGGAAAAGTGCATACAGCATTAGCAGCTACTCGCACTGTTGCCACTTCTTCTCCGCGAGCGACACAAGCCCCATGTTATCGAAGTCGCCCAGGAATCCAAAGTAACTTTCTTGATATGATGTCACCACTTCTGCGACTGTGTTATCATCACGCTGTAACTTGTACGGCACGTTTGAAAGCGGGCAAATGACTTCTTCAGCAGCTTCGAGTTGATGCCAAAATGTTGGGTCGCAAAACAACACGGAGTGCCTGAGGAAACTCACCATCGTCGACGTACTTGATGGCATCTACGTATCCAACGCTGCTGTAACCTTTGATGTAGCTTGTGAAAAGACGAGTTCAAAATTGCCGTCACCAAGATATTGATGTCATGAGCAAAACAGTATACATACGCAATGCGAGGATGGCGAAGCGCTAGAATACGCCGTGCACGCCCACATTGACCAGCATTATTTGTTACTACAGCTCCAATTTCCATTCGTTTGTCTCAACACCCTTCATTACCTTCTCCATTTGTTCTGCAATTACAGTACCATCGTCCTAGATCCAGTCAGAAACAGCCCGTACTTTACGATGGTACCGGAGAGAGCGACCATACACCTTAGCAAATGCAACTTAGCAATGTTTTGCCAAACATCAGATCAGAAATTCAATCGCCCAACACTGAATGTCAGTCTGTTGCTCAGTGCAACAAATTATTCTTGTGCTTCAACGTTGCTTTGCTCATCCAGAATTCGACCCACATTTTTCTTCTTCGGAAGAGCTCTCGGGCAGGCCCTGTTCAGGAATAAAAACAAACGTATTGTTCATAACTTCTCGATAAAGCGATCATGTAAGCAATTTTCTGCTTGAAAGTAGATGAGCAAACAATGAAATTCCTCGAGATATTCGTTGCTGAATACATTGTCGAAATATTCACGGATAAGTCGCTAGTATTTGTCGGAGCTCGTTGCAGATGCATTTTCAATTGTGTTTTCTTTAGCACTCTGTCGTAAGAATCCGCTCAGAAGTGTCTGCGTCACTTGTGGCGACTTGACGACGTCACCCCGTTTCATGGCGTCTTGATAGTACTGACAAGGCTTATGATGGTTTGTAAACTTGTTTATTTGCCTGAAAATGACCTTGGGCTCAAGTGGATCATCGTTTCTTGATTTGTCGCCGTATGCGGCTAGGTTTGCTGGCGGGGAGGGGGGGTTGGTACTTGACCACACGTATAGTAGCACTTTCACTGGGCGTATACAATCGCGTAACCACATTGCCTCGCGGCTTTATTTTGGTTACCGCGACTTTATATTCGGCTTTTCGGCTGTTCCCCGCGGCTTTTTAATCCTTTCGTGAAAGCTGGATCTTCACTCAATTAAACAATACTATACAAACCGAGATGTTAAGCCGTGAAAGGGGGCAAAATGCCAACGGCACTCGCCTTGAAGCAGTCACTGACTGGGGATGGTGTTTTGGAGGGTTGGGGTAAAATAATATGATGAAAGGGGGCATTTTGCCCCCTTTGATGAGTCACACCACTACTATATCAGCTTCCGCCTATTTTTCTGATTGGCAAAAAGAAACTTTGTTGTCAGCCACGCCTGTTGATTGGCTGCTCTTCTAGCTGGAGCGATGACGTAGGTTGGTAGATACTGGACCAGATCCCGTTAGACGAAGTACCACTTGAAGTATATTGCCGCACATGCTAGTGACTGACTCTCACAGCTTCATCCTCTCCAGTTTGCGTCTGTGCCCGGCGATGCATTGGCACTCCGTGCAGCACATGTGGACTTTGTAGTGGGCCAAAGCGGCACATCCATGGCGAAGGAAGCAAACAATATTGTACTAATGGCCGACGAAGTAGCCGTCATGGTAAATGCTGTTGTCTCTTGACGCGATGTCTTCGAAGACGTCTAGCAGATCTTGCAGTTCCAAGTCACCGTCAGACCGTCGTGCTCGGCGTGGTATGCGTCGAAGTCGTCACTCTCCTCCAGTATACTATCACTGCCGTGCCGATCCTGTGCATGACGGACAGGGGGCTTCTAGTGCATTAACCGCATAGACGCAGCCGGTCGCTCGTCTCGCCACGAATGACCAAACCCACTGCAGGCCAGATGCTACCGCAGCTCACACTGCTGCTCCTACTCACGTGCCTAGGGGACAAAAGGTTGACCGCTTTTCCGGTCCATGCGTCTGTGAGCGACGATGACGATTCGGACTCCACGCAGTACTTGACCCAACACCTTCATGAGGCAGCATCTCTTTAACCAAGTCAACTCCTGCCACGGCGTAGCGGACACACCACTGACTGCACACTCCAACGCGCTCGAGTGCGGCACGTCTTTCTACAGGAAATTCATTTGCAAGAGAAGGAACGGGAGACAGCACAGAGTCAACATGTAGCTATGTGGGGCTATAAAGACGACGAGGCAACCCAACTGTCATTTTGGTCATCTGTCGAAGACAGAAGAGCTGCAGTGAAGATGCTAGTCAACCCGTATGGGTCACGCAAATGTTCCAAGCCGTGGGGCAAAGAACACTAGTCGGAGCATCTCACACTGATCAGTGGTGAACTAGCGGGGCAAACTCGCATCTTCGTTAACGTGTACGTGCCCAGGATAATTGTTTGCAGACTCTACAGAAGGGAGCAGGACATTAGGCTCTATGCCTTGGATCATCACACTCACGCACACACAGCAGCTAGCGGACCTCAATAATTAATCTTTGGAATGTAAGAGCCGAGATCACGAAATCAGTGCGGGGGGGGGGGGGGGGGGGGGGGGGGTAGCTGCGGAGGAGGAGTCTCCGTGCGGAACAGACCATAGGACGGTGTTGCTAATGCTGCACCAGCAACAAAGGGCCATAACATGAAGGAGTTTAAAAGCCATGCGAAGAAGGGAATGATGAATGGTATCCACCAATGAATAAAACGGATCAAGAGCAAGTTCGGGAAATGCGATCTGGCAAAGCCCGGGGCAGAAGATCATAGGGGACAACTGCTGGAAATGTTGTAGCAGGACAAGAAAGGGAGACGGGCGCTAAAGAGAATGATCTTGGTAGCCGAGAACGGGTGGTCATCAAAGGCACGGTATTTCTTCCGGTGTATATGTACTAAGTTCTGGGAAAATGTCATTCCTACACTGACGCTCAAAGACGGTGCCACCCAACGCAGCCCACACGACACTTGCAGACCGTTGGGAGCCGAGCCTTAGTGGAGTAGCGGTGGAACAGGTATCGATAGAGACAGATGTGGAAAAAATGGCGGTCAAATGGAAAGCGGCGTATCTCAGTAATATTGGTAAGGAGATCACGGCTGACGAAGTAAAGAGAGCCATTAGGAAAGCAAAAGGGGTAAGGCGTGTGGGCTCGATGACCTGGGTAACTACTTCTATCAGGACAACTGAGATAGCAAGGTACCTATTCTCACACGAATTCTGAACGACTACATGGAAACGGGGATGTCTCCGTCCTCATTAGTGGAAGAATTCATTTTCAGCATCATCAAGGGTGGAGTGTCGTGTAGGAACACGCAGAAAATCTCACTACCGAACGGTATGAGTCCACACGCTTCCCTCGCGAAAGGTCAGCGAACGTTGGATCAACACCTGAAGACCAGGAACGATCCCTTACACCTGGTTGGTTGCAAGCACCTCTGTATACCAAGGTTGAGTTCGGTCAACCTTAAAACCTGCACTACTAGCCACGAGCGAGGGCTAGAATGCTTTCGCGCGAGCCCCCGCAGTCCCTCAGAAGGGAGGGTACCGACAGTCAGGCCTAATACGGGTTTGCCGAGGGTAACCTCGGCGGGTAGTGAAATACACTTGGGAACACTCGGGTTCCACCAATATATAGGGACCGACACTCCTTGTCGCCCCTAACTCTCGGCCACTCCTATCTCTTGGACTGACCAGCAACAAACTCTCGGTTCAATGTACCTCGAGCTCGCTGACAGGCATCCCACGCAGCCGAGCGTATCCAGACCCTAAGACAAGCTAGCTAGACTTACCGAAGACGGACTTGACCCTTGGTGGCTTGTGGGGAAGACTGCTGATTTATTTCTCTTATCCTACAGCTCTGGGAGCCTCTGTAGGTCATCATTTGGCTAGTCCTATATCTCTATACAAATATCAAGTGTAAACAGATCTCTGTGGGAAATCGTATAGCCGGCTCTACACAGCCGAGGGTACGACACGAAATGGGTACAAACGAGGCTTTTAACCTCGGCCGGGGTTTTATTAGACCCAGCCGAGACCTCGGTCACTATTGTTCCTAGGTCACTATAACGCGGGAAATGAGAACAGCCAATCAAGACACCCTGTCGCCTTTCGCTGAAAGGTGCAACGTCCGCCAGACCGTGACAGTTCGGCTCCAAAACCCAACGCCACAGGAGACAGAAGTAACCCAATGAATTATAGGACCATCGCGCTAATAAACCCCAACTACAAGATATTCACAAGGATCGTAGCTTCGAGAGTGAGGAGTCATGTTACCCAGTTGGTCCACAATACGCAATGTTGATTCATACCAGGAAATACGAGACATGAAGTTTTAGACCTATACGAGGCGGCCAAGGCGGCGTGCCAAGCAGGAGTGGAAATAACAGAAGCGCAAGCGTATGACTTGCTTGATAGGGATTTTCTAATGGAGGTCGTTCAGCGAAAGCGAATGCTGCCAGAGATCTACACGATAATGGCGGCAACACATGTCAATACCACATTAAGATTTATGGCTAATGGCGAACTCTCACGGGCCATCACAGCGATCAAGGGTATAAGGCAGCCTGCTCCATTTCACCACTCCTGTTCATCTTGGCAGTGGACCTGCTCTATGATGAAATCGAGAGTGGTAACAGATTAAGTAGCATAGTACTGGACAACAAGCACCTAGACCGACAGTTGAAGGTACCGGGCTATGCATGTGATACAGCAGTCTATATCACACATCGGATCATGCAAAGAACAGCAATACAAGCAGTTGCACGATTCTCGGCGTGTTCGGGACTGCTGCTCAATGTGTCCAAGTCAACAGCGATAAGGTTAGATAAAAAAAAACAGGGGTTGAGTCAATGGACATAGATGACGCACAGAAGCAGCAGGACGTGGTGGAAGCCGCTGGCAGCACTCGGTACTTAGGTCACATCACAGGGGCAGGGGGTGTCACAGACGAATCATGGACCAAAACCTTCGCAACATAGCATTTGAGGCTGGCACTCGCGGAGTCCAAGATCAACACAGCAGCACATTGCTGCGGTGATCATCGTTCCTAAACTATTTTACGTAGCGAGACACGCATGGCTGGCACACGACATCATACGAAACGCTTATCAGTGTGTAAGGAACTTTGTCTGGAACGCCTTTTTTTATGAGCCAGATAAAGCTGCGAGAGAGTGGATGGAAGCGGCAGTTGTGGAGCAACCAAGGAAATATGGAGGGTTGAGCTTGCCTAACATGGAGATCGAGTTGGCGACAATGAGTTCGAGGACGGCGGAGCAATGAGTGCTGACGAGTGATAGGAGCAAGAAGTTGAAGGGAGATATCCTCTTCGAACGAAAAGGAGAGGATATGACGCACAACGTGCCCAACAGGAAACGGAATCTGACCAAATTTTCAAGGGCGATGCGGTCGACAGGATGGACCTGGGTTGAAAGAGCTTGTATTGAAGACTCAGAAGGACAACCGAAAGTAGAGAGTGAAGTGACGGAGCGGATATGGTTGCTGATACTCAGCAAATGGGTCAGAACGGCGTGGGGTCCAAAGGAGTAAAAAAAAAAGAAGAAGTTGATGGTGAAGCTAAACAGGCGATGGCCAAGGCGAAGAAGAGAAGAGCAACGAGAGGAATTCACTGCACTCCATCTCCTACAAGTAACAGAGTAACCTGTCCGTCCGTCCGTCCGTCCGTCTGTCCGTCATTCCGTACGCACCCGGAGCGTAACGCAAATCCGGACTTTCCGTTGGCTATAAATAGCTGCCGAGCGCAGCGAAGGCGGCCTCCCCATTCGCTATTATTATAATACGAGGCCTCTCATTGGCTATTTAGTGGAGCCTCTGCGCGATTGGCTATTATAATGCGTAGAGTGGACTACATCACATCGGAACTAGCCGAATGAAAGCACTGCTGATTGGACAAAATAAACCGCCTTTCAACAACTTTTCTTTTCATTTCCATTTTCAAAACGACGCTCCGGCGACGGACCAGCTCGACGGAGGACCGGGCGGGATAGCTTCGCAGGCAGGTCATCCCCGCCGCAGGCAGGGTAGGTATAGATTAATCCTATTTAATTCTAATACATAACGATTTCGGGAGTGCCGCCTGTTGCGGATAACTGGTACCTTCAGGGCAATCGAGGGGTAACCGTGCGTGTTAGAGGAGGATAACCGGAGCCGTGCATTGTGTGGGAAGGGCACAACTGCATGGAGGGATGGGTACCCTATGACGGCCACACTGATGCGGCCTAGCCAGCCCCCAAGAGGATCCCATCCCTGCCCAGCGAGCCAGGCCGACCTCTCTCGAAGCAATCGTGACGGTTACCCCGTATTTTCGGGCTTTCTGGTGAACATGCTATTTTGGGGGGCTCCCTTCACCCCCGGGAAGCATAATTCCAGGTTAGAGGTCCGATAAAAAGATTGCAGCTGGCGCCCGAAATGCGTTCCAAGACAGTCCGCCATCCAACCTGCTCTTCGGAGCCGCGGTGCTGAGGCGCCCATTTATGCCCGCCGGCATAGTGGGAAGTCTCATACCAATCCGGGGGACTGGGATGGGTACACACGGCGATAAAAGCCGGCCTAGCCGGGTCGTCCATCCTAGCCCCGGGCTTGACACCGTGTAATGGGACCGGCCCGTAGTGTGGTAACATGCTATTTGGGTTTCTGTGCAGTTACGGCTGTGGCGGACACTTTCCAATCAAAAGGACGAGTCGGCACTATTGTGACAAGTGAGGACCGCTCGACGGTGGCCATTTGCAGTGGTACCGGTGGAAAACCGTTGGTTTGGTGCAGTCTGCGCTCAAACTCGGGGTTTGTACGGCCCTTTAATGCCTATGATGCCTTGCTGCTAAAAACATTATTAAAAAAGATTCCCAAAAAGCTGACACGTGTCCCTTTACAACCAAAACGGTTAATTGCCTGAGCTGATAAAGCTCAGTGGCATTGAGCGCGACCGGTAGACCTCCGTTGCCAAAGGAAGCAACCAAAAAAAAGAAAACAAAAAATTGAGGTACCGAGTCGCGCTTCAGCACCTCGAACCCGCAGCTGTGTCTCCAAAGGTATTGAGACGCAGCACCAATGCGGGGGTGCTTTAAAGGGATAACGGTGGATGTGAGGGACCAGAAACAAACAAAAGCAAACGCGGCAAGGCTAATGAGGTGTTTTACAGCCGTGCAGAACTCGGGTTCGTGGCGAGGACTGTGCAAGACTGGTGGTGCTACACGGGTATCCTGCAGGTGTGTCTCCAGAAGGCGTCTCCTTGCGAATTGCGAGGTACCGGCCGTCCTTTTACTAACGACTGCAGTTTTGGGTGGTTGTTTTCCAATGCACGTGCGCATTTATTGGGAAGTCCACTAACGCTGCATTTGCTGTTGCAGTTGTTGCGGACAGCACCATGGTGAATGTCGGCAGCAAGCGGGAGCGGTACGGCTGTTTCTTGGTTGTTGTCAAGTGTCCCTTGCTCAGTGGTCTCTTTTGTTAGTGATGAGCGGCGTCAGGAGCTGGACCAGCGCCATACCCAGGCCCTCGATGCTAACGCGTCACCACAAGGATATGAGTCTCCAGCGTCTAAGAGGCGACGGTTGGGGCGCCGCCGCGCGGCTCAAAGGCGGTTTCGGGTGGCAATGGAGCAGATGGAACAACTGAGCCTACAAGAGGCGGCCGCAGGTGGAGGGGGCGTCGTCACAGTGACAACGGGTGAAACCGCCCCTCCTGTGCCGACGGTCGTTGGACAAGGGGCGACTAGCCAGCTCTCTGCAGGTGCTCCAGTGCAGAGGGCGACTGACCCACAAGCAAATCCACGTCGGATGAGGGAGGCGCAGCGAGCGCGATCCAGACGAAGTAACATGACCGACTCTCAGCGGGAGAGTGCGCGGCGGCGTGACGCGGAGCGAAAGCTAGCCCGGCGAGCCCAGCTCCGTGCCGAGCAGCTTCAGGACGTACGAGAGCGAAACCGGATCGCACAGCAGGAACGTCGGCATAATCTGAACGAAGAGGTCCACGCTGCGGAGCGTGAACGCAACAGTGCTTCTCGCGCGCTTCACAGGAGTGTACAGGATCGCACTGAAGAGCGCAGAACAGATCGTGAGCAACACGCGGAGCGCCGGTCTCAGCTCACGCAGGAGGAGCGTACCGAAGAACGGTTGGTAAATCAAGAGCAACACGCGGAGCGCAGATCACATCTCACACAGGAGGAGCGTGCCGAGGAGCGGATAGTAAACCAAGAGCAACACGCGGAGCGCCGTTCTCAGCTTACACACGAGGAGCGCGCTGAAGAACGCATGGTAAACCAAGAGCAACATGCCCAGCGCCGATCACAGCTTACGCAGGAGGAGCGTGCTGAAGCGCGAAGGGTAAACCAAGAGCAACACGCGGAGCGCAGATCACAGCTTACGCAGGAGGAACGCGCCGAAGAACGCATGGTAAACCAAGAACAACATGCGGAACGCCGCAGAGAACAGACTGAGGAAGAAGCACTGGAGCAACGCGAGAGAGAGCGATTTCGGCGTAGATCGGCTCGACGTGGAGAGGCGTTGGCAAACCACGACGATTTTGACGTGGCCTACGTCCAGGGTCCAGACGTTGTGAATGGGCGCCATCGGCTTCCTCCCACCACTGTTTGTGAACATTGTGGCGCTTGGAAGTGGCCTGGCGAATCAAAAATGAGCTGTTGTCTGGAAGACAAGGTTCGTCTTCCCCCTTTACGGCCTGCACCTCCAAGATTGTTGCAACTGTACCGGGATCCAGCGTTTCGACAGCACATACGAGCGTATAACCAAGCTTTTGCGTTCACGTCCATTGGCGCTTCGTGCTCCAACCGATCCTTCCAGGACGTCAATCAGGATGCAAGCGTAGCGGGACAGAGGGGCGTGTACACGTACCGCATCCAGGGTGCAATGGGTCACTACTTGGGATCTCTACTCCCCTATATTGATCCCGCCACCGGAGAGCGCACGGATCCTAAGTTCGCGCAGATCTATATTGTGGACCCGGACATGCAGCAGCGCGCCCAACGCCGCAGAGGAATTTTTGCTGACTTGGATCCTGTGGCGTTGATGGACATTGAGCAAATGATGGAGCAGCACAACCCATTCGCTCAGCAGTTCCTGAGTTTCGGAGAGCAAGTGCGCTCGCGAGACACGAGCGACGTCGTGGATATGGTGTTCCGCCTCCACGAAAATATAGCGCATCCTCGGACATACAATTTGCCAACCGTTTCTGAGGTAGGCGCGACGCTCATCGAGGACGGCAACCTGGATAGGCCTCGCGATCTACTACTGTATACTCGGGATCACAGGCTTCTGCGACTGTTCGAGACGCGCCCGGAGTATGATCCGCTTCAGTACCCTCTTCTGCTTCCGTATGGGGAGCTGGGTTGGACCTACACAGACACATACGCGAACGGAGTCAGACGTCGCAACAAGAACCAGATGTCCCTTCGCGAACATGTCGCCTTCCGGTTGCACCAAAAAGTGGGAGATCAGTCTGCTCTTCATCAAGGCGGCCGTCTCTTTCAGCAGTGGTGTGTCGACCAACGCGCTAAATGCGAGCAGGAGCAACTTCGCTGGGTGGCCTCACATCAGAAGCAAATTCGCGCCGATCAGTACCGAGGGCTTCAGGACGCACTGCTGAACGAAGGTACAATTCAGCTGGAAGCAGGCGAAGGGCTACTCTCCGAGTTTGACAGAGGCGATGGTACGTTGGTCCACCCTGATCGAGGCCGTGGTGGTGATACCCATTTTCTCAACCAAGTGGGACGCCGCGTTATTCTGCCCTCATCTCATATGGGCAGTCCTCGAGCGATGTACCAGTCCTACCAAGACTCAATGGCCATTGTTAGAGAATTCGGCAAGCCTGATGTGTTCATGACAACGACCTGCAGCCCTACATGGGAAGAGATAGTGGAGGCCCTTGGGTCCGATCAACAAAACGCTCAGGACCGCCCCGATATTGTAGCCCGTGTCTGGCAGCAAAAACTGCAAGCTCAGCTTAAAGACCTGAGCGAAGGAGTGCTGGGCCGTATGGAAGCGCGGATTTACGTGGTCGAGTTTCAAAAGAGAGGGCTCCCTCACGCGCACATCTTGATCATTTTGGCTGAAGAGGACAAGCCACGTACTCGCCAAATCGTAGATCGTATGGTGTCTGCAGAGCTTCCTGACAGAGAAAAGTTCCCGCAGCTATTCGAGACGATCATGACATGCATGCTGCATGGACCCTGTGGAGCGGCAAACCCGTCATGCGCTTGCATGAAGGACGGGAAGTGTACGAAAGGATATCCGAAACCTTTTGCAGAGGCGACAAGGACCAATGTGAACGGCTATCCGGTCTACAGACGGCGTCGACGAGCTGAAGGCGTCCTGGTATGGAAGGGCAGGGAGTACGACAACGCCACTATTAACCAGTGGGTTGTTCCGTACAACCCGTACTTATCCCAAAAGTACAATTGCCACATCAACGTCGAGGTGTGCACGGATATTTCAGCTGTGAAATATCTATACAAGTACGTCTACAAAGGGTCCGATAAAGCTGTGCTAACTGTCGAGGCAGTTCGCGCGGGTGGAGAGCTCCCTCGGCAAGAGCCAAACGAGATTCTGCGCTTCCTCACGGCCAGGTACATATCTCCAGTTGAAGCCTGTATCCGCTTACTCGACTTCTTGATCCAAGGAAAGACACACGCAGTCACTCAGCTTACCGTTCACGTTGAAGATGCCCAAACCGTGTTCTTCAGAGCGACGGAAGACCCGGAGCGTGTCCTTGGTCGTGGGAATCACACCATGTTGACCCGCTTCTTCGAATTGTGTGCGAGCGACGAACCCGAGAACCAGATCGCGAAGACAATGCTGTACCAGGATATACCCAAGGAATTCCGCTGGATGGGAAACACGAAGTGCTGGGTTCGACGTAAAAGGTACCAGGCTGCAATTGGTCGGATGGTGCATGTTTCACCGCGTGATATGGAGCGCTTCTATTTACGCCTGCTATTATGCCATCGCCGAGGACCGAGGTCTTTCGAAGACCTGCGGACAGTTGATGGTGTGCTGTGTCCCACGTATCGAGACGCGGCTGAACATGCCGGCTATCTGGAGAACGACAGCGAATGGGTTTTGTGTTTGTCGGAGGCTGCCGAGTTCCAGATGCCGTACCAGCTGCGCCAGCTCTTTGCAACAATCTTGGTCTACTCGGCGCCTACGGATGTTCGGGGTCTTTGGGACCAATTCTTCAAAGACCTTTCGCTTGACTATGCGTACAGGAACCGAGAGATGTTGGACCCTTTTAAAACGTCTGTTGTGACGTTCGACACACTGAAGAGTATCCAAGACTTGCTCAGTGTCAGTGGGTACTCCGTCCAAGACTTTGATCTCCCTCGGCTGAGCGAGTTCCCTCGCCTGGTGCTTGAGTCTGTTCTGCAAAACAATCTCATCCGACGAGAGCTAACGGGATATGACGCGTCTGTTCTTGAACAAATTGTGAGTGAGGAGGACCACCTAAACGAGGAGCAGCGCTTGACCTATGATCAGATCACCCAAGCTGTCGAGGACCCACAGGAAGGCAGGAAGCTATTCTTCGTTGATGGACCAGGCGGTACCGGGAAGTCGACACTGCTTCGGAACATACTGGCCAAGGTTCGTCTATCCGGAAAAATTGCAATCGCGGTCGCTTCCAGTGGGATTGCTTCTCTGCTGCTTATGGGAGGTCGGACAGCGCATTCTACCTTCAAAATCCCCTTGAAGATAGACGGCGAATCTACTTGCAACATCAACAAGCGATCCCAGGTCACGGAATTGATGAGGAAAGCAAGTTTGATAGTTTGGGACGAGGCACCCATGGCGCATCGGCACGCGTTTGAGGCAGTGGACAGAACGCTTCGTGACGTTTTGGATAACGAGGCAGAACCTTTCGGTGGGAAAGTCGTTGTGCTTTCGGGAGATTTCAGGCAGATTCTCCCCGTGGTGAAGGGCGGCTCGGCGACAGAGACAATCGACGCATGCCTGAAGTCATCCGAACTGTGGCCACTTTTCCAGAAGGTGCGTCTGACAGAGAACATGCGTGTTCGCACGGCTGCCACCTCTGATAGTGCTGCAGAAATGGCTGCGTTTTCCGAGTACCTGCTGAAGGTTGGAGAGGGGAGACACGAGGTACACAATGATCTGGGGAATGACTACATTAAGATTCCACGTGACATGCTCATCGACAACCCCGCCGGTGATCCAGATGAGGACGAGGAGATCCGACCGGGAGCTATTCCGCGAGGTATGCGGCGCATGATCGACGAGATGTACGCCGACATCAACAATTCGGAAGTCGCAACGGACGAGTACTTTGCGAGTCGCACCATCCTCACCACCACGAACGCGATAGTCCATCGTATCAACGAAGCCGTAGCGGATCGTATGACTGGGCCAGCTCGAGAATATGTGTCCACAGACTCAGTGGAGGATGACGAGGACGGGAACTTATTCGAGCAGGAGGTGCTCAACTCCCTGAACATCAGTGGCATCCCACCCCACAAGCTGAAACTCAAGAAGGGGATGCCGATCATCATGATGCGGAACTTAAATCCCGACCTGGGGTTGTGCAACGGAACACGCCTGCGAATCGTCGAACTCAAAGATCATGTCATCCATGCCACCATCATGGCCGGCGACAGGCAAGGCCAGCATGTGTTGATCCCGCGCATCGTGTTCATCAGCGATGGCGACATCCGCGATTTCCCATTTCGACTGAGACGCAGGCAATTTCCTATCCAGACTGCCTTTGCCATGACGATCAACAAGGCGCAGGGACAAACGGTGCAGTATCTGGGACTGTACTTGGCGACTCCTTGCTTTTCCCACGGTCAGCTGTATGTGGCCATGTCGAGGGTTACGTCGAGATCGAGATTCAAGGCGTTGGTCGAGTATCCAGAGCGGGAGGAAGAAGACGGAGTGTACACGGCGAACATAGTGTACCGACAGCTGTTCGAGAGGGCGTAGGCAGCGACTTCGTGTGAATGCATATTTTACGAAAGTAATACATTTGTCACTTTGCATAGCGGTAATTGTTGAGAGTCACCATTCCCCCTCGAGCGCAGCGAGCACGCCTGCGGTTTGAAGTCCGTGTGCGAAGCACGCGGGTGAAAACCCAGGACCAAACAGTGCATGGTAGACAAGCGGAGGCGAAGCTTGCGAGCCGCAGCGGGCTTAGGGTTCGTACACACGGGAACCACGTGAGACGAGCGCAGCGAGTACGCCTGTGGTTTGAAGTCCGTGTGCGAAGCACGCGGGTGAAAACCCAGGACCAAACAGTGCATGCTAGACAAGCGGAGGCGAAGCTTGCGAGCCGCAGCGGGCTTAGGGTTCGTACACACGGGAACCACGTGAGACGAGCGCAGCGAGCACGCCTGTGGTTTGAAGTCCGTGTGCGAAGCACGCGGGTGAAAACCCAGGACCAAACAGTGCATGCTAGACAAGCGGAGGCGAAGCTTGCGAGCCGTAGCGGGCTTAGGGTTGTGGTACAAGTCAACATTAAAACGTATCGATATAAAATATAAGCCTTTCATAGTAAACCGTAGTAGTGAAGCGAGCTGGATGAGCGAGCGAACGGGCACCAACAAACCATGCACCCACCGCCCGCAACGCGGGCGGCGCTCGGCTAGTCCCCTACAAGTAACAGAGTAACCTGTCCGTCCGTCCGTCCGTCCGTCTGTCCGTCATTCCGTACGCACCCGGAGCGTAACGCAAATCCGGACTTTCCGTTGGCTATAAATAGCTGCCGAGCGCAGCGAAGGCGGCCTCCCCATTCGCTATTATTATAATACGAGGACTCTCATTGGCTATTTAGTGGAGCCTCTGCGCGATTGGCTATTATAATGCGTAGAGTGGACTACATCACATCGGAAGTAGCCGAATGAAATCACTGCTGATTGGACAAAATAAACCGCCTTTCAACAACGTTTCTTTTCATTTCCATTTTCAAAACGACGCTCCGGCGACGGACCAGCTCGACGGAGGACCGGGCGGGATAGCTTCGCAGGCAGGTCATCCCCGCCGCAGGCAGGGTAGGTATAGATTAATGCTATTTAATTCTAATACATAACGATTTCGGGAGTGCCGCCTGTTGCGGATAACTGGTACCTTCAGGGCAGTCGAGGGGTAACCGTGCGTGTTAGAGGAGGATAACCGGAGCCGTGCATTGTGTGGGAAGGGCACAACTGCATGGAGGGATGGGTACCCTATGACGGCCACACTGATGCGGCCTAGCCAGCCCCCAAGAGGATCCCATCCCTGCCCAGCGAGCCAGGCCGACCTCTCTCGAAGCAATCGTGACGGTTACCCCGTATTTTCGGGCTTTCTGGTGAACATGCTATTTTGGGGGGCTCCCTTCACCCCCGGGAAGCATAATTCCAGGTTAGAGGTCCGATAAAAAGATTGCAGCTGGCGCCCGAAATGCGTTCCAAGACAGTCCGCCATCCAACCTGCTCTTCGGAGCCGCGGTGCTGAGGCGCCCATTTATGCCCGCCGGCATAGTGGGAAGTCTCATACCAATCCGGGGGACTGGGATGGGTACACACGGCGATAAAAGCCGGCCTAGCCGGGTCGTCCATCCTAGCCCCGGGCTTGACACCGTGTAATGGGACCGGCCCATAGTGTGGTAACATGCTATTTGGGTTTCTGTGCAGTTACGGCTGTGGCGGACACTTTCCAATCAAAAGGACGAGTCGGCACTATTGTGACAAGTGAGGACCGCTCGACGGTGGCCATTTGCAGTGGTACCGGTGGAAAACCGTTGGTTTGGTGCAGTCTGCGCTCAAACTCGGGGTTTGTACGGCCCTTTAATGCCTATGATGCCTTGCTGCTAAAAACATTATTAAAAAAGATTCCCAAAAAGCTGACACGTGTCCCTTTACAACCAAAACGGTTAATTGCCTGAGCTGATAAAGCTCAGTGGCATTGAGCGCGACCGGTAGACCTCCGTTGCCAAAGGAAGCAACTAAAAGAAAAGAAAACAAAAAAATTGAGGTACCGAGTCGCGCTTCAGCACCTCGAACCCGCAGCTGTGTCTCCAAAGGTATTGAGACGCAGCACCAGTGCGGGGGTGCTTTAAAGGGATAACGGTGGATGTGAGGGACCAGAAACAAACAAAAGCAAACGCGGCAAGGCTAATGAGGTGTTTTACAGCCGTGCAGGACTCGGGTTCGTGGCGAGGACTGTGCAAGACTGGTGGTGCTACACGGGTATCCTGCAGGTGTGTCTCCAGAAGGCGTCTCCTTGCGAATTGCGAGGTACCGGCCGTCCTTTTACTAACGACTGCAGTTTTGGGTGGTTGTTTTCCAATGCACGTGCGCATTTATTGGGAAGTCCACTAACGCTGCATTTGCTGTTGCAGTTGTTGCGGACAGCACCATGGTGAATGTCGGCAGCAAGCGGGAGCGGTACGGCTGTTTCTTGGTTGTTGTCAAGTGTCCCTTGCTCAGTGGTCTCTTTTGTTAGTGATGAGCGGCGTCAGGAGCTGGACCAGCGCCATACCCAGGCCCTCGATGCTAACGCGTCACCACAAGGATATGAGTCTCCAGCGTCTAAGAGGCGACGGTTGGGGCGCCGCCGCGCGGCTCAAAGGCGGTTTCGGGTGGCAATGGAGCAGATGGAACAACTGAGCCTACAAGAGGCGGCCGCAGGTGGAGGGGACGTCGTCACAGTGACAACGGGTGAAACCGCCCCTCCTGTGCCGACGGTCGTTGGACAAGGGGCGACTAGCCAGCTCTCTGCAGGTGCTCCAGTGCAGAGGGCGACTGACCCACAAGCAAATCCACGTCGGATGAGGGAGGCGCAGCGAGCGCGTTCCAGACGAAGTAACATGACCGACTCTCAGCGGGAGAGTGCGCGGCGGCGTGACGCGGAGCGAAAGCTAGCCCGGCGAGCCCAGCTCCGTGCCGAGCAGCTTCAGGACGTACGAGAGCGAAACCGGATCGCACAGCAGGAACGTCGGCATAATCTGAACGAAGAGGTCCACGCCGCGGAGCGTGAACGCAACAGTGCTTCTCGCGCGCTTCACAGGAGTGTACACGATTGCACTGAAGAACGGATGGTAAACCAAGAGCAACATGCCCAGCGCCGATCACAGCTTACGCAGGAGGAGCGTGCTGAAGCGCGAAGGGTAAACCAAGAGCAACACGCGGAGCGCAGATCACAGCTTACGCAGGAGGAACGCGCCGAAGAACGCATGGTAAACCAAGAGCAACATGCGGAACGCCGCAGAGAACAGACTGAGGAAGAAGCACTGGAGCAACGCGAGAGAGAGCGATTTCGGCGTAGATCGGCTCGACGTGGAGAGGCGTTGGCAAATCACGACGATTTTGACGTTGCCTACGTCCAGGGTCCAGACGTTGTGAATGGGCGCCATCGGCTTCCTCCCACCACTGTTTGTGAACATTGTGGCGCTTGGAAGTGGCCTGGCGAATCCAAAATGAGCTGTTGTCTGGAAGACAAGGTTCGTCTTCCCCCTTTACGGCCTGCACCTCCAAGATTGTTGCAACTGTATCGGGATCCAGCGTTTCGACAGCACATACGAGCGTATAACCAAGCTTTTGCGTTCACGTCCATTGGCGCTTCGTGCTCCAACCGATCCTTCCAGGACGTCAATCAGGATGCAAGCGTAGCGGGACAGAGGGGCGTGTACACGTACCGCATCCAGGGTGCAATGGGTCACTACTTGGGATCTCTACTCCCCTATATTGATCCCGCCACCGGAGAGCGCACGGACCCTAAATTCGCGCAGATCTATATTGTGGACCCGGACATGCAGCAGCGCGCCCAACGCCGCAGAGGAATTTTTGCTGACTTGGATCCTGTGGCGTTGATGGACATTGAGCAAATGATGGAGCAGCACAACCCATTTGCTCAGCAGTTCCTGAGTTTCGGAGAGCAAGTGCGCTCGCGAGACACGAGCGACGTCGTGGATATGGTGTTCCGCCTCCACGAAAATATAGCGCATCCTCGGACATACAATTTGCCAACCGTTTCTGAGGTAGGCGCGACGCTCATCGAGGACGGCAACCTGGATAGGCCTCGCGATCTACTACTGTATACTCGGGATCACAGGCTTCTGCGACTGTTCGAGACGCGCCCGGAGTATGATCCGCTTCAGTACCCTCTTCTGCTTCCGTATGGGGAGCTGGGTTGGACCTACACAGACACATACGCGAACGGAGTCAGACGTCGCAACATGAACCAGATGTCCCTTCGCGAACATGTCGCCTTCCGGTTGCACCAAAAAGTGGGAGATCAGTCTGCTCTTCATCAAGGCGGCCGTCTCTTTCAGCAGTGGTGTGTCGACCAACGCGCTAAATGCGAGCAGGAGCAACTTCGCTGGGTGGCCTCACATCAGAAGCAAATTCGCGCCGATCAGTACCGAGGGCTTCAGGACGCACTGCTGAACGAAGGTACAATTCAGCTGGAAGCAGGCGAAGGGCTACTCTCCGAGTTTGACAGAGGCGATGGTACGTTGGTCCACCCTGATCGAGGCCGTGGTGGTGATACCCATTTTCTCAACCAAGTGGGACGCCGCGTTATTCTGCCCTCATCTCATATGGGCAGTCCTCGAGCGATGTACCAGTCCTACCAAGACTCAATGGCCATTGTTAGAGAATTCGGCAAGCCTGATGTGTTCATGACAACGACCTGCAGCCCTACATGGGAAGAGATAGTGGAGGCCCTTGGGTCCGATCAACAAAACGCTCAGGACCGCCCCGATATTGTAGCCCGTGTCTGGCAGCAAAAACTGCAAGCTCAGCTTAAAGACCTGAGCGAAGGAGTGCTGGGCCGTATGGAAGCGCGGATTTACGTGGTCGAGTTTCAAAAGAGAGGGCTCCCTCACGCGCACATCTTGATCATTTTGGCTGAAGAGGACAAGCCGCGTACTCGCCAAATCGTAGATCGTATGGTGTCTGCAGAGCTTCCTGACAGAGAAAAGTTCCCGCAGCTATTCGAGACGATCATGACATGCATGCTGCATGGACCCTGTGGAGCGGCAAACCCGTCATGCGCTTGCATGAAGGACGGGAAGTGTACGAAAGGATATCCGAAACCTTTTGCAGAGGCGACAAGGACCAATGTGAACGGCTATCCGGTCTACAGACGGCGTCGACGAGCTGAAGGCGTCCTGGTATGGAAGGGCAGGGAGTACGACAACGCCACTATTAACCAGTGGGTTGTTCCGTACAACCCGTACTTATCCCAAAAGTACAATTGCCACATCAACGTCGAGGTGTGCACGGATATTTCAGCTGTGAAATATCTATACAAGTACGTCTACAAAGGGTCCGATAAAGCTGTGCTAACTGTCGAGGCAGTTCGCGCGGGTGGAGAGCTCCCTCGGCAAGAGCCAAACGAGATTCTGCGCTTCCTCACGGCCAGGTACATATCTCCAGTTGAAGCCTGTATCCGCTTACTCGACTTCTTGATCCAAGGAAAGACACACGCAGTCACTCAGCTTACCGTTCACGTTGAAGATGCCCAAACCGTGTTCTTCAGAGCGACGGAAGACCCGGAGCGTGTCCTTGGTCGTGGGAATCACACCATGTTGACCCGCTTCTTCGAATTGTGTGCGAGCGACGAACCCGAGAACCAGATCGCGAAGACAATGCTGTACCAGGATATACCCAAGGAATTCCGCTGGATGGGAAACACGAAGTGCTGGGTTCGACGTAAAAGGTACCAGGCTGCAATTGGTCGGATGGTGCATGTTTCACCGCGTGATATGGAGCGCTTCTATTTACGCCTGCTATTATGCCATCGCCGAGGACCGAGGTCTTTCGAAGACCTGCGGACAGTTGATGGTGTGCTGTGTCCCACGTATCGAGACGCGGCTGAACATGCCGGCTATCTGGAGAACGACAGCGAATGGGTTTTGTGTTTGTCGGAGGCTGCCGAGTTCCAGATGCCGTACCAGCTGCGCCAGCTCTTTGCAACAATCTTGGTCTACTCGGCGCCTACGGATGTTCGGGGTCTTTGGGACCAATTCTTCAAAGACCTTTCGCTTGACTATGCGTACAGGAACCGAGAGATGTTGGACCCTTTTAAAACGTCTGTTGTGACGTTCGACACACTGAAGAGTATCCAAGACTTGCTCAGTGTCAGTGGGTACTCCGTCCAAGACTTTGATCTCCCTCGGCTGAGCGAGTTCCCTCGCCTGGTGCTTGAGTCTGTTCTGCAAAACAATCTCATCCGACGAGAGCTAACGGGATATGACGCGTCTGTTCTTGAACAAATTGTGAGTGAGGAGGACCACCTAAACGAGGAGCAGCGCTTGACCTATGATCAGATCACCCAAGCTGTCGAGGACCCACAGGAAGGCAGGAAGCTATTCTTCGTTGATGGACCAGGCGGTACCGGGAAGTCGACACTGCTTCGGAACATACTGGCCAAGGTTCGTCTATCCGGAAAAATTGCAATCGCGGTCGCTTCCAGTGGGATTGCTTCTCTGCTGCTTATGGGAGGTCGGACAGCGCATTCTACCTTCAAAATCCCCTTGAAGATAGACGGCGAATCTACTTGCAACATCAACAAGCGATCCCAGGTCACGGAATTGATGAGGAAAGCAAGTTTGATAGTTTGGGACGAGGCACCCATGGCGCATCGGCACGCGTTTGAGGCAGTGGACAGAACGCTTCGTGACGTTTTGGATAACGAGGCAGAACCTTTCGGTGGGAAAGTCGTTGTGCTTTCGGGAGATTTCAGGCAGATTCTCCCCGTGGTGAAGGGCGGCTCGGCGACAGAGACAATCGACGCATGCCTGAAGTCATCCGAACTGTGGCCACTTTTCCAGAAGGTGCGTCTGACAGAGAACATGCGTGTTCGCACGGCTGCCACCTCTGATAGTGCTGCAGAAATGGCTGCGTTTTCCGAGTACCTGCTGAAGGTTGGAGAGGGGAGACACGAGGTACACAATGATCTGGGGAATGACTACATTAAGATTCCACGTGACATGCTCATCGACAACCCCGCCGGTGATCCAGATGAGGACGAGGAGATCCGACCGGGAGCTATTCCGCGAGGTATGCGGCGCATGATCGACGAGATGTACGCCGACATCAACAATTCGGAAGTCGCAACGGACGAGTACTTTGCGAGTCGCACCATCCTCACCACCACGAACGCGATAGTCCATCGTATCAACGAAGCCGTAGCGGATCGTATGACTGGGCCAGCTCGAGAATATGTGTCCACAGACTCAGTGGAGGATGACGAGGACGGGAACTTATTCGAGCAGGAGGTGCTCAACTCCCTGAACATCAGTGGCATCCCACCCCACAAGCTGAAACTCAAGAAGGGGATGCCGATCATCATGATGCGGAACTTAAATCCCGACCTGGGGTTGTGCAACGGAACACGCCTGCGAATCGTCGAACTCAAAGATCATGTCATCCATGCCACCATCATGGCCGGCGACAGGCAAGGCCAGCATGTGTTGATCCCGCGCATCGTGTTCATCAGCGATGGCGACATCCGCGATTTCCCATTTCGACTGAGACGCAGGCAATTTCCTATCCAGACTGCCTTTGCCATGACGATCAACAAGGCGCAGGGACAAACGGTGCAGTATCTGGGACTGTACTTGGCGACTCCTTGCTTTTCCCACGGTCAGCTGTATGTGGCCATGTCAAGGGTTACGTCGAGATCGAGATTCAAGGCGTTGGTCGAGTATCCAGAGCGGGAGGAAGAAGACGGAGTGTACACGGCGAACATAGTGTACCGACAGCTGTTCGAGAGGGCGTAGGCAGCGACTTCGTGTGAATGCATATTTTACGAAAGTAATACATTTGTCACTTTGCATAGCGGTAATTGTTGAGAGTCACCATTCCCCCTCGAGCGCAGCGAGCACGCCTGCGGTTTGAAGTCCGTGTGCGAAGCACGCGGGTGAAAACCCAGGACCAAACAGTGCATGGTAGACAAGCGGAGGCGAAGCTTGCGAGCCGCAGCGGGCTTAGGGTTCGTACACACGGGAACCACGTGAGACGAGCGCAGCGAGTACGCCTGCGGTTTGAAGTCCGTGTGCGAAGCACGCGGGTGAAAACCCAGGACCAAACAGTGCATGGTAGACAAGCGGAGGCGAAGCTTGCGAGCCGCAGCGGGCTTAGGGTTCGTACACACGGGAACCACGTGAGACGAGCGCAGCGAGCACGCCTGTGGTTTGAAGTCCGTGTGCGAAGCACGCGGGTGAAAACCCAGGACCAAACAGTGCATGCTAGACAAGCGGAGGCGAAGCTTGCGAGCCGTAGCGGGCTTAGGGTTCGTACACACGGGAACCACGTGAGACGAGCGCAGCGAGTACGCCTGCGGTTTGAAGTCCGTGTGCGAAGCACGCGGGTGAAAACCCAGGACCAAACAGTGCATGGTAGACAAGCGGAGGCGAAGCTTGCGAGCCGTAGCGGGCTTAGGGTTGTGGTTCAAGTCAACATTAAAACATATCGACATAAAATATAAGCCTTTCATAGTAAAAATAGTAGTGAAGCGAGCTGGATGAGCGAGCGAACGGGCACCAACTAACCATGCACCCACCGCCCGCAACGCGGGCGGCGCTCGGCTAGTCTCCTACAAGTAACAGAGTAACCTGTCCATCCGTCCGTCCGTCCGTCTGTCCGTCATTCCGTACGCACCTCCAGCGTAACGCAAATCCGGACTTTCCGTTGGCTATAAATAGCTGCCGAGCGCAGCGAAGGCGGCCTCCCCATTCGCTATTATTATAATGCGAGGCCTCTTATTGGCTATATAGTGGAGCCTCTGCGCGATTGGCTATTATAATGCGTAGAGTGGACTACATCACATCGGAAGTAGCCGAATGAAACCACTGCTGATTGGACAAAATAAACCGCCTTTCAACAACTTTTCTTTTCATTCCCATACGTGGTCGAGTTTCAGAGAGATTCCAGGCAAATTCTCCAGGTGGTGAAGGGCGGCTCGGCTACAGAGACAATCGACGCATGCCTGAAGTCATCCGAACGGCGGCCACTTTTCCATACGGTGTCTGACAGAGAACATACGGCTGCCACCTCCGATAGTGCTGCTGGAATGGTTGCGTTTTCTGAGTACCTGCTGAAGGTTGGAGAGGGGAGACGCGAGGTACACAATGATCTGGAAAATGACTACATGAAGATTCCACGTGAGATGCTCATCGACAAGGTCCAGATGAGGACGAGGAGATCCGTCCGGGAGCTATTCCGCGAGGTAAGGCGCAGGGACAGAATGTGCAGTACCTGGGACTGTACTTGGCGACTCCTTGCTTTTCCCACGGTCAGCTGTATGTGGCCATGTCAAGGGTTACGTCGAGATCGAGATGCAAGGTGTTGGTCGAGTATCCAGAGCGGGAGGAAGAAGACGGAGTGTACACGGCGAACATAGTGTACCGACAGCTGTTCGAGAGGGCGTAGGCAGCGACTTCGTGTGAATGCATATTTTACGAAAGGAATACATTTGTCACTTTGCATAGCGGTAATTGTTGAGAGTCACCATTCCCCCTCGAGCGCAGCGAGCACGCCTGTGGTTTGAAGCCCGTGTGCGAAGCACGCGGGTGAAAACCCAGGACCAAACAGTGCATGGTAGACAAGCGGAGGCGAAGCTTGCGAGCCGTAGCGGGCTTAGGGTTGTGGTACAAGTCTACTGTAAAATATACTGATATAAAACATAAGCCTGTCATAGCAAAAATAGTAGTGAAGCGAGCTGGATGAGCGAGCGAACGGGCACCAACCAAACATGCACCCACCGCCCACGTTGCGGGCGGTGGCAATACCATGAAGCGAAGGATCACTGGAGGATCTTGTTAAATATATGGGGAAGCGAAGAGAGCGAAGGAGAGGCAGACGCAGAAGTTGTTGACGCCATCATCGGCTTCAAGATCAAGAGGATACCACGATTGTTGGCAAATACAGAACGATCACACTTGCGGGCACGTGTACGAGGTCGCCATACAAATGTGGGCAATGGGGTGTGCGATTACATTGACAACGATCTGGCGTTGGAACGTGGATCGCCAGCATTCTGATGACCGTAAGTGAAAACGGTGTCAGACGCCCTAGCAGGGCTGGGAACTGCGCTAAGAGAGACGGGAGAGAAATTCAAGCTGTGATATTATCTGATCAACAGGATATCCTACCACAAGTGATGTGTGGCAATTGAGTTAATAAGACGGTTGAGATGGGAGACGGAAGCTACAACGCGGCAGGACGTAGAGAAGATCATCAGACCCGGCTTCGTTGACAGTGGGTCGCGTGGAAATCCAGATCCAGATAGTGACGGAAGCGTGATCCTGCAAGTGACAGCAGATCGTCCGAAGGTGATCTGGGCGACACCCATGGCTTTGAGCCACAGAGCAAGCACCAACAATCTAGCGGAGATGGTCGGATTGCATAGGCTGTTGGCGCTAGCGGCGACGAAAAAATGAAGAGGATTGTTTGTGGTGGGAGACAGTGCCCTCATCCTTCGAAGGTTGGAGGAAAAGAGAGAGCCGAAAGTCAAAAGACTGCTGCATTGGTATCAGTTGACGAGGCGCATAGCGGGCGAGTGTGATGTGCACAGTTGATTGCATCATTATCAGGCACACAACAAGATGGCGAATTGGCTCGCGAACCAAGCGATGGACAGCAAGAGAAGCGCGGTGTATGCGAGTAAATTATCAGACCAGAGGACGCAACTGCTGCAAGGGGTGTCTAGAGAGCAGAAGGAGGTGTACGACACTGGCAGGAGATAAGAGGAAAGCGGCTGGCTAAGAGCAGCAAAGAAGAGAAAGAGGTGAAAGGAGGTGTAGGAGAGGAGTGAGAGCACGAGTAGAGAAGCAAGCGACCACGAAAAACTGAATTAGGCAATATGCCAATCTGGAATGGTGATTAGAGTTCGGGAAGCTGGTCTCGTAACACACTACACCTCACCCTTATCGTTAATATCAATCCCTCCGTATACCGCACTGTCCGAAGCGAACTTATATTATAGCCAATGGTAAGACGTTTTTGAATATCACATGTTTGAAGTCAAAACTGCTTGATAGGGGAAAAATATCATCATTATATTGCATCGTCGCCAAATTCTATAAACAACAGCCAATACACCGTCTAGTTACAATCTTTGATTTGTTGTTGCTAACAATTATTTTAATGTCGCACGCATTGGTGATCACAAGGCGACAGTATTTAGTGTATTTTGTAGGAATGCTCCACCCTCTGGCGGGAGGTCTTGGCGATCCTCCTGCTTCCGTAAAGCTTATCTACCGTCCACCACGGCCTCGATATATCAACATTGGGTTAAAGTCCCGCAGAGATATTGAGCTTCGACTTTCAGGGCTCTATAGTTTCTAGATAAAGGACCTCATTAAAGCCAAACCAAATTTAGTGTATTTTGTAGTAATTAGAGCAACCCACTGGTAGCACTATCCGGCTGCTATAAACCAGATTTGTTGGGAACTTGTCATCTGGCCGAGCCAACGGCGATACCAAATGCTTGACAAATATAGCGAAAGCTCTGTCGAAGCTATTTTTTTCACACCAAATTTGGCGAGGCAGATAGCGCAGCCTGTGCGTAACGGAGGAGTGCTCCTTCGAGTACGCCTTCGCATTGAACGATCTCCATCAAAGCAAGAGTATCCAACTTCGTGCTAGTGTAGCTAAAGACAAGGAACTTTGTCAGGCATGGTCACACATGAGCGGCAGATTTGCATCCACTAAATCTGCAGCGCTAGTATAGCCCAGTTGTCAAAATGTTGCCGTAGGTTTGAGCAGGGTTGACATACCCATTCTCCTCGTAGCACCAAGTCTTAGCTCGAAGCAGTTTTGCCACATCGAGTAGAGAACAGCGCTGTAAGCCATGAGAATGGCGTACGTGGCCTTGGACTCGATATACTGGCCAGTGTACTACTGCTTGTAGCCCAACACAGTGTACACTAACGCCACGCGGCGCATGTGGATTGCAGGGTATGTACAGCATGTGCAGTGAACAACCTTCAGCCTCGGGAGCTACAGGTCCAGGCGCAATGTAGCACGACGATCCATTCTTCTTGCTACGGGTGCTAGTCAACACGTAGCCGTAAGCCGCAGCCTGGGAGCTGTCATCAGCCAGGGCGGCCCGCTGATTGTCCCCCTTCACTAATTTGCACGTGTCCCTCACAAAACTCCACACGAGTGTCACCAGGAAGAGCGCTGAGCCGATGTTGTGCAGCTCTTAACCGCCTTCAACGTAGTGTGGAGGGTGCCAGCGACCAGGAGCGTGATCGCCAGGATAGCATCGACGATATGCTGGTACAGCACCTTCGGCGCGCTGAAAGTCAAGTTGAGCATACCCACCGGGGTGATGTACTCGAACCCGTAGACCATGACCAAGTAGCATGTAATGGTGGTGTACGTGGCCGACCTGCTCCGCACTTGTAGCCATGTGAACCTGATGTAAATGTAGCCAAGTGACGCTCATAGCACAGTGCACAAAGCGTGGAGGGCTCAGACGCCCAGATGAAAGCGTGCTGAAGGTCACCCTCGAGGAAAGAAAAGTGTGAACGGTGCAAAACAAGTCGCAGAATGAAACCCCGGCATCCGCACGACGTCATTAGGTCCCTCTAGTCAACGATTTAGGCACTGTTGTCGGTGGTGGTGGTGGACACGTTGGATTAAGCATAGTGCTCGAAGCCCGTGTGCACCATGTCGGCGAACATGACCCCTTCTTCGTCGGCCTCCGCTAGCAAGTCTTGTATTAACACTAAATGACTGAGAAAACCGATTTTCGGAATTTTCTTAAGGCCATATTCGCCAATATTAGTTAAAGGTAAATTTGAGCGGCGCAAGATTGTTAGGACTTACCATAGAGACACAATGAGCTAGAGAATGCTCTTGTTTAAGTGCCTGTTTGTCCGTCATTGTTGTAAGTGTAGGCCGATCTCCACTATAGACACGAGGATTGCATCATTTGGCCGCCACCTTAAATGGAAACGCAATCATATTCAAACAACGTGGATTACATATCCTCGAACAACGGTGCTTTATCTCACTAAACACAGGAGACTAGACGTGAAGGAGCATGCAGCTACGCGGAATGAGCCGTCCAAGACAGCTTCTTCGTGAAGGAAAGCGTACAGAGGCAGCGTGCCCCCCCCCGTTGTTGTCACGTTGTAGAAGGAAGTAACCACTGTATGGTACAGGTTATGATGCAAAAGATCTGCAATCAAGCCGAATCCCGGCTTTATACACACGAAGACCTTCGATCGAAGGTGTTTTGGGTGTGCAAAGTCGGGTTCACACCAAAAGCCGCGGCCAAAATGCCTCCTGGACGCGCCGGCACCGACATTCGCGCTCCAATAACTTGCACGTCAGAGCGATTCTGAGGACACGGGCTCCACCATTTTAAATGTTTAGTGAGTGTTGATGCGATGACCAAATTGCAGAAGCATCGAGCGATTATTCGACTTTTGACCGCATTCCGAATAAGGGACACTTCCGGTATGTGTTTCTCAGTCAAAAGGTTTTAAAATACCTTTTGAACACACTACCAACGAATACCCTGTACTAATTGTTCGATTCGCCATATCCGTTTAGAAAGGGTACCGCGTTTTTACCTTCTGGGGATATCCTGTCTAGCACACCACGCCCCCGGAGCGGCGGATATGTGTTGACCTAAGCGATATCTTGAGCTAAACTGCAATATCACACACGATTATAGACTCTATGGGCTTCCATGCGTGGTACTGTTGAAAAGGCCCATCGGTATCTTGTACTTGCCTTGTGACGGATGTCTTGTTACTGTGTCATACAGTCTGTATGCCCATCTTTTTTCGCATCTTGGATTATACTACTCCGATCCACAACTGCAGTCACGTACCACTCTTAAACCAAATCCACAATTACTGTCAGGTAAAGTGACTTGCTTTTATTATTGAGTTACATGGGCAAGCCAGCCGCGGTGACAACGGACTGGACAACATCACGAGAGTAGAAAAGGCTCACGGGAAGTCTTCCCTCCCGAGCAAGCTTGCATTTTGACATATGCGCAGGGCGGAAGTTGTTGCCGCCGCCATCTTTCATGCATGCCTCATCGTCGCTTGGAGTGAGAGAAAGGTGCTGTTTAACGTTGAGCTTGGCAGCTCCCAAAACGCTTCTGTCACCGCCATCACCAGTTCGTCCAGCGTTCTGGTTGTCTTCATTACCTGCCGTGCTTGAATTGCATTAAACACCCCCAAGTCACAGACATTCAACAGGATGGGCGACATCTGAAGTGTGCTCCCAGATTTGGAGCTCGATCGGCTGTCGACCATTCATCGATGGCAACGCGCACAGCATTCGAATCGCCTTGCTCACGAATTTCGTTTTAGCCCAATCAGAGCCTTCAAACGCATATATTGACCAATAGAGACCAATGTATGCGGTTTCCTGACAGCAGTTGTGGATCGGAGTAGTACTTTCTTCTGTCGGCAATGATTGCGTTCCTGTTTACGGACGTCGTCAGACTTCGGTATGTCCGTGATCCATTACACACGGAGCACGAGATTTGACTTTGTTATTTGTGGCATTACCGTATCGATCATGCCCTAAGCGAACGCCAACATGAGATGAATAGGGTAGTTATGCTATTGCAGCAGGTAAGATTTAATGCTAAAATACTAAACGTTATATAAAAAATATGGACACGACGGGAATCGAACCAAACGCTGTGCTCTTGCCTCTTGAGCTATGTGTCCAAGCTCGCTTGGTTACCTTTACATTTTCTACAAGAAAAAACTAAGTCTACTAAAGTGAAATTATGTACGACATTTCTTCCTCATCTGAACTGCTTGCTTTACAAATCATCATCTGAATCACCGAAGGCACCCAGACGTTGAAGCTTTTGTACTCCGGTGTAGTGTTTTAGTGTGGGCAGGATGCAATGTCATATGCATTTTTCAAGCAACTCTATTGGCAGATACTCATGTTCGCTTATGACAAAAGCTCACTTTGGACATGAGCGATACGATCATCTAAATCGCGAGATCTAAATCGCGATTCACTCCATAGACGGAACTTATGCAACTATAATACCTGCAAAAAGCTAGAATATAATCAAAGGCGGTTAGCTATTGCTAGGAAATTATTCGTTCGTCCTCATTGACTTCTGCTGTTTGAGGTCCTGCTTTTGGCCTAGCTCATCTCAAAAGCTGGTTGCATCGCAGAAGTTAACTTACATCTGTTGAAGAAACCTCATTGTTTCGACCTACTTAGTACCAAAAAGCTAAGCCATTCGATAGTGGCGATTTAATGACGCGATAACATCTGCACCAAGTCGTTGGCGCTTATTAATATTAATACTGGGCGTGTTAAGTGCAACATGCAATGGGGCCGGATGTGTTGAACTCTTAGAAATGAGCTCGCTTGCGAAACCTTACCCACCCACTGCAGCGAACCCTAAAAATGACCTAGTATTTGGTACACTTTGTAATTTTTCATTTAGTAATAAATTACTGGTTCTAAAAGCTATCAAATTTTCGCTTGTACTGTCCTGGGATTGGGTCAAATTCGAATCGGATCACGCACATGAAATAGCCTGCCGACGTTCGTAAACAAGTGCTCAACTGCTCCAACTGATGATAAGCTAAACTTATCAAAAAATACTGAAGCCCCCTATTCAGTTTCAAAGAATAATGCGAACAAGGACAGTTATGTCTCATGAAACTCACAATACACTGGGTTGTCTTGGATAGTCTACATAAAAGTCAGATGCTTTGTTTCGACTCGGCCCTGCCGATCGTTATGAGGCCAAACCTGATCGTGGGATGAGATTCTTCTTCGCAAGCTCATTCCTCGATCAGCTCTCAAACCCCCAAGCAGTGGAAATTTAAAGTGTGTCAAGTTCGCTGAAGACCTTCAATCATGCGTACGACCCAGTTGCTTCTGCTCGTGGTCGCCACTTTCATTGCGTGCTGCAGTGCTGTCACGGACGCTGAAAACTCCATCCAAGTTAACGCCTTGACAACCGACTCCATCACCGAAACTGCCACTAAAAGCCATCGCTATCTCAAAGGGAGCGAGACGACAAGTGATGTGGCTACTGTGGATGAAGAGAGATATGTCCCTGGCTTTGGCATGCTCCTTGGTGCGTTAAAGCTTCCGAAGTTCCAGGGTCTCGCGAAGCTTCCTCTAGTCAAGCAACTCGCTGCGATTAAAAATAAGTTCGGCAAGAAGGTTGGTGATGTATACCTGAAGTGGGTGAAGAAGCGCTACAACTCCAACCCGCAAAACTTCATGTAAGCCACGAGAGCTGAAATTCGAGGTCGAGCTCGGAGTCATACAGCATGGAGTTTGCGACGTGGAATTGCGCTGGTGGCTGGTTGTTGCATTTAACATGGCTTTTTGTTTTCGGGCGCTGCTTTCAAATGAAATACGCATGTCTCGCTATGCGAGCATCTTTTCCCTTACTAGTCACAATAAATAGCTTTTTGCGAGTACTTGCTGAGATCGCAAAGTCGTTCACTTGCATTGTTCATGCTATAAAATAATCGTGGCGAGGAATCTCCTCGGTGCCAAAACATCTACTACTACAGTAATAGAAGTATCCACCCGCAGACGTGTTTGTAGATTCTGCTGCACATGAACTATTATAACCGTTTGTGAGTGCGCTTGTCTGTTTGTGATTTCTACTACACTGAACAGCAGCCGCGACAATGGGTGGCGATATGCTGTCAGGTGTGAACTTCGAGGTCAAGAAATGGAGAACTGTTTAGCCCCATTACTTTGTTCGCTAGATTTGATATTCACCAACAGTTTGCAAACAGTGGGTGCTGTGATGCGGTGGCGGGGGGTATCTTGTCAAAAGAAATGATTGCTGGACCATTTAGTTGCAGGAAAAGAAACTAACAAAGATAAGATCGTGCTACTACCTAATACTTGAAGAAACTTACAGGTGTGCCGTTGCAACGCTATTTAGTCTCGCAGTAGCTCGAATAATCCTCAGTACTCCGTGAGTTGGCATGCACGGATATGTTTGAATGTGGACCGCAACACTGTATGGTAACTGGGGTGATGCAGGTGCTGGAAGAACTCCACGCTGTGCTACTCAAATGCCGGATTGTTGACCGTACCAGATGCCGTACTCGACCACGCTAATGTAGGCGAGGGCTTGCAGAACTGTTATCTGGCGCGACGCTGATAACATATTACGTGGTCTCCGAGGTTTATTATAGCTGTGGCACGTGTGATATTCATGCTCATGAATCACACGGGCTACATATAACACACAGGCCTCATGCAAAATCTATCTCAGCCAACGCGAAGCCCTAGCTTGAAGAAGAACTAGATGAACAGCTGCATGAAGTAGAAGCGGTAAGTGTCAGCTTTCAAATGATGGGGTCACGGCAGGAAAACACAGCCCTCCAGCATGGACGTGCATCAACAAGGGTTTATTCTACTATGGGTACCCGCCTCCGGAGAACATGAAAGACAACATGAACGATAATGAGGAAAGGCACCAAAACAGACTCAAACATCAATCATACCACAAGCTGCACACGGTGGTAATGTGGCCTTTTACTTGATGTTTATGTTTTCCTTCCCTATAGAAGCCTGTTAATATCCAAGATGTGACTGCCTGTCGTGGAGGAGATTGGCTTTGATCTTGGGTAGTGAATTGGCACTGGTAGACGTGGAGCGGGTCTTGCGCAGTTTGTAGTGGGTTTCGCAGAGTAAATATTCTTGTCTGTTCAGTCTTCGCGAGCATACGGACTGCGTCGAGGCTTGCTTTCGCTGGGATGCTCCATTAAACTGTGAAGAAGCGTTGAAGCGTTCGATCCAGTTCGTGGGCTTGGTTGCCGTCTGGTGTTGTTTCTGTTGCTGTTTTGTCCACGCTCGCTAGTATATATATGTGTTTGCTGCGTCGCTGTGCTTTTCCACTGCTTGTGGTTCGTGTGTTGGAATTTGCACTTGATCCACTTCACATTGTCACCCAGGATCTTGTCGCCGTCGTGCACTGACATGATCTTGATCGTCTGTTAGCCTGAGTTGCTGTGCGCAAAGAAGCGGTTGCTACCATGCAGCTTGGACTCCGGGAAGGCTCGCGGCCGCCGTCTGCGGTGGGTTTATCTTAAGCACGTGAGTATATCGACGAATAATGTACCTAAACAAACTAGAGATACATAAAACAACTGAAAGAATCTTCGGAGCACCGAGCTTCGGAACATCTGTATCCGGAATTATCCGTATGGGTTAGATTTGGTATAGAAGTTTCTATTGCTATAGTTAAGTTAATACACACGCAGACGTAGGGCGGCTGAGGAGGCCACGTGGCCTCCATCTGCGGGGACGGCACTTCCAATTTCGCCGCCCTCCCCCAAGTCCCCTCTACGCAACGGATAAAGCATCCGAGTAAAAATAGTGCCGGCAGATACAAACAGTAATGTGGTGCATTCACAAACACGACGTCTAAGCTAATAGATAGAGGTGCGTAGAAGCTCGGGAAAGCATCGCGTTTGCCCATACTGTAAGGAAAAAAATTCGATAACCTTTCTTAGCCCGGTTAGTGGTTACCATTCTTCTTGTCCCTCCCTCGTGAAGAAGCTGCGAAGCGGGGAGTCGGTACTCGACGACTCGAGCCAAGTGTCGTCGAACCGGAAATCCCACCAAGCTGGGTCTCGTCCTAACAGCACTACGCGGGAGCCATCGCATTTCGAGTTGCTCGGCTCAGAAGCACCCGCTCAGCGTCCCAGATGAGTTTCTACGAGCTGCTTGTAAGTGAGTATATCACAGACCTTGATGCATTCCTGCCCCCGCGGACTTGGGGCTACGCTGGTTTAAGTTGATGGAGATGGAGACGTCGCATTTGTGAATGCACCACATTACTGTTTGTATCTGCCGGCACTATTTTTAATCGGATGCTCCGACGCTCGGATTCTCCCACTTCCTGTTCGAAGACAGCGATGAAAAACGATCTTTCTCTTGTATAAGATGTGCAAGGTTTTTGGTAAATGTGTGAAGGTATCGTTCTGTACACTTGGCAGAACAACTACATGTAGAGTTGTAGACTACAAGCTCCAGTTGTAGTGCCTTTAAATAATACTATTTTGTGCATAGTATGTCATAGTGCTATTGTAATACTGTCAGCGCTATCAATCGTCTTTGAGAGAAGTCCCAGTCTTCTCATTTCACACCATCATTTCGCTGCTCGAATAAACCAAGAGTTGATTCCATGCCTTTATAAGGGCGTTAGCTAGGACGAGTATAGTTTTACTAAGTGACATCAATGTACCTCACTGAAAACGAAACGAAGAGTTAATGCCAATGTTGATTTTAGTACTAATAATAGCAATGCTATAATATAATATTAGTAGAAACAATCGGCTGCTATCAATTCCTGGTGCATTGGCTAGCCTTGACCACGATCTTCCACCATCCCATGGGCAGAACGGCCGAAGGCTTCACGACACTATGACTGAGATACATCACCTCCGAGTAGAAGATACGTCAATCAACTACCCTCCCAGCACAACGCATTGCCTCTAGTTGTCCGAGCCCTGGAATTATAGTCCCGACAATTGGCAACATATACGAAAGAGTTGCTCCACCACGACAGCGTACCTGCAACACTTCGGATCCGAATATAAGACGAGGTTTAGAAAACTAGCAGCAACAATGCACAACACAAAGGTTTATCAATCAGGCAAAGCCTCCAGCGATACCAGGACACTATTGTTTCTTAGCTAGAGGACCCCCCCCCCACACACAAAGTTTAGGAATTTCAGCACAATTATGGAATCGTACGAACTGATGTTGTGTGGTACATTCGCACGGCTAGACCGTTTAGTTCTACAAAAGCTGGAGCCCGGGACATTATATTTACGTACTCCAGACTTTGTTGTAATCCAACGTTGCGTGATTCGTAGTACTATACTATAACCTGGAAAAAATGAGACGCACATTATGCTCTTAGTAGCAACGGAACAAAATCTCTACTGATCTAGCTGCAAGTTCATATTGACCTCACGTTCAGCTAACGAGCCCATATTAGAGTTTACGTTCTGGTCTCCATCGAGCCTCCCAAAATTTCCGACCCAATGCGCGTTGCGGAAGATATCGGACTTATTATGTAGAATACTAACGGAACAAGTGCAAAGAAAATATTAATACTAATTTGTATATTAAACTCAAATGTTACTGGGATTGTATTAGCGGAAGCCTGTGCTCTCTGGCACAACATTTATCACAGGATTTATTGTGTTTTGCAGATTTTTTGTCGCTCCGTTAATGCCTTAGATAAAAGCTACGTTCTTCACCCGTCAACACATCTACAACAACGAATCTCAGTAACAACAAATCTCCTCATAAGCAGCGACCCTGGTCGCCGCGGCAAGTTGCCGGCAACCACAATTCTATTCTTTTGGTGTTCTTAATCTTAACAGGCTATAGGTTAGAGGCTCGCCGCTGCCCTTCCTGATGCTACATATAAAAGCGTCGAGTGCGTGATGTACAACGTGGACTTGTGCGCCTGGTACGTTGGCTTGCCCGTCAGGGCGACAGCGCAAAGACCTGGTCGGCCTTCGTGTGCAGCATGCCGCCGTTGAAGATCGAGTAACCTTCCCTACTCGGCGTGCGTGAACGAGATGCGGCCGGCGCTGAGGTCCGCGCCGTGGCCATCGCGTGCAGGCCATGACTAGCGGAACTAAGGTTGTCAAAAGAAGGGGACTCACTGTCATGAAGACGTAGGGCCGGAGCAGACTCAAGTTGATTTGTATGTAGTATTTAAGTTTTGGCTCGTTTTAATGTAATTATTAAGAGTTATGCTCCTTTTCTTAGTTTTTAACGTAAAACGGCTTAGTCAAATATCTGCAAGTGCAATGTATATTAGAGAGGAAACTGGAGCACCGCAGATTTGGACTTCAGCACCGTAATAAAGATGTCACTACATAACCCCCCCACCCACCCCTGATAATAAGTACCGTTATGCGGAGACTGCAGCACCGCAAAATAGGAGCTCTACCACCGTAATAGAAGACTACGACACCCATGGAGGGGGCGATATCACTATAACTGAAAGCAACACTTCGTCATTCAATGCCCTGACCCATAGTACTTACGCTAACTACTGCAGTGAGATACCAAGTGAAGTGCACAAAATATTAGCTGTGCTTGCAGTTGAAGCAGTACACTATCTCGCTTGCTAATATAAACACCTAATAGCACCGTTGTTGTTTTATTTGATTGCAGTGATGTAGTATTCTATCTACGCCGAGACACCGACGAAGCTGATGTTCGACCACGGTCTCGCCTCATGCACACCAAGAAATACTTCCCATCCCTGATAAGCTTACCACGACCATGGCTGCCGCTAATATCCGTGTGGGGCTCGTGGGTTATGCACGGGCTCCAACATCTTCCACGCGCCGCAGCTCATGAGTCCTGACCAGCTCAGGCTCACGCACGTCTGCAGCTGCAAGAGCCAAGCACGGAGCGGGACGCCGCAGGTAGACACGGACTCGCCGTGAGTACAAAGAGCGCGTGAAAGCGGCGAAACGACGTCGAGGGGCGATAGACCTCGACGGCAGAACCAAAAAATGGCAGGAACGGAGCCCACAACTGGCGGAAGGGCTTGCACTACTCGAATGGAAACGCATCCGGAGAGTAGTGGGCCTCAATCCGTGGGGAGAATAACTACTACTACGCCTCAAGCTCAGAGCATTCTCGATGTTTGACAGGCGACACGACAAGATCGGCTGCCCACATGAATCCTGTGTACACTTGCTGGACGTGGATCTGGAACACGTCTTCTGGGGATGCCCAGCGACGCGAAAATTACGGAGGCACCTACTCTAGCCATGGCGACAACTCGGATTGACAGACGGCGGACTGCAGCAGGAGGTATTCGGGATGCAACTCACGCAAATACCGGCAGGCGTATGGGGCAGCATGGCTACAGTACAACGGGAAGTGATGGGCTTGCGCCCTCAGATTGCGGAGGAGGTGACTTTGCTCGTTGAGAGCAGCTGGCGTATTGGGTGGCCATCTATCTCCACGCAGCTTGGCGGTGGCGGGTCAACCACTTTGACGAGTCGAACAACATCACGGAAGGGCACCACGTGGCACTCCTTAACAAGCGGTTGCGAGAGGGTTACAATACTGTCCAGGCACACCTACGGGCAGCGCCATCACTAGTAGTTGGAGCGACGGCGGCGAAGATCGTCGGTAGAGCCCTTCACTCGGGAGGGGACACACTGTGTAAGGCTTGAGCTAGTAGAAGGCCGCGAGTGAAGGTAGTCCGCGATGTGGAAGCGTGTAGGTGGTTAGACGCAAATTGCAAAGTGATATTAGTTGGTTAAGGCCCTGTGGCCGGCCGTCTGGGCAGTGCCCAAGGCGGTGCTAAAATGAATGAATTTGATTGGTCAATCCACTTCAAGTTGAAGTGGGTTGACGTGCGCTATACAAAAGTAAATGTGCACGACAGAGATCATGCACCACAGTGCATGGTCTTTACTTACCCACTTGTCTTTGCGTAATAGTGGATGTTGTAGTTTGGATATGCGGGCCTTGACGTGCTCGTCACGTCTCGGTCCTTACATCCTCCCGGGTTTGACTTCACGTTGACGGCGCTTGAAGTCGTCGACGAGAACTTTCCAGTGAGAGACGTGCTTGATGTCTTTCTCGAGTTCCCACGAAGATTCGTGGTCTGGGAGACCATGCCACTTGACAAGCCACTCAGTCTTGCGATTGAACTGACGCTTGCGTAGAAGTTTCTCGATAATGTGGAGGTCTTCTCCAGTGTCTTCATTCGTGATGATGCGAGATGCTTTCGGAAGAACACGAGTCTCAAACTTGTCCGGGTTGGAGACGTAATGGCTGAGAACGTCTACGTTGAAAGTAGGGTTCAGCGACTTCATACTGCGTGGCAAAATCAGACGAGCAGCGTTGTCGTTGATCATGCGCTTGATAACGAACGGACCAACTTTACGAGCGGCTAACTTTGCACGTTTGACGTCAATGTCTTTCGCAGCATGCTTGAGTGGAATACGGCGTGTATCCAGCATAACCAAATCTCCTTCCTTGAATTGCACATTGCTACGGTGTTGATCGTAGTACTTCTTTTGCGATGCTTGAGCCTTGAGTAGGTGCTCCTTGGCTTTGACAATAATTTTGTCACGTTCATCCTTGAAGCGGTTTGCATACTCAGACAGTCCTTGTTGTACTTGAACTGTGGTAGACAGCGTAGGAAAAGTTCCGAAGGGATTGCGTTCCTTACGCCCTGTGTCTACTTCAAATGGCGAAAGTCCTGTAGAGGCACTGACTAGCGTGGCATGAGCATACTCAATCGTCCCCAACTTGGCAGCCCAGTCATCACCATGATACGAGACCATGCAACGAAGTGCGTCTTCTAGTACCAGGTTTTGACGTTCAGTTTGGCCGTCAGCTTGAGCGCGGTACGACGTTGTCATATTCAATTGTATACCCATGACCTGCGCGAGAGATTTCCAAAATCGCGATGTGAATTTGGGATCACGATCACTGATGACCACTGCAGGCACTCCATGATGCCGAACGACGTTGTCGAAGAAATAATGAGCGATTTCTTTGGCATCATCGGTAGTGTGAACGGGACAGTAGATCGGACGCTTGGACAACTTGTCCACGATGGTCATGATAGCATCATAGCCATCTGATTCTGGCAATCCAGTAACGAAATCCATGGAGATGACTTCCCAACATTCCTTAGGAATCGGAATTGGAATCAGCTTGCCATTCTTCTTGGCGTTGCTGTGCTTCCAACGTGTGCATGTTTCACAACTTTGCACGTAATCAGAAACGTCTTCATGAAGCGACGCCCAGTAGTACCATTGCTTGATACGGAGGTACGTACGACGAATTCCTGGGTGCGCGGCAATACTGGAATCATGAAATTGCTCAATAATCTTCGTCCTTAGATGATTGCGCTGCGATTTCGGGACACAAAGTCTCATCACTTTGGACTCCTTGTTGTCCGTGAATTGCACATAAAGCAATTGATCCTTGAGTATGTATGGATCATGCGGACTACGACACTTGTCACGAAATCCGGGATCAGTGCGGTAGGCTTTGATGAACTCTTCTTTGAGATTCGAAGTCCATCCTAGCGAACTTGCATGTTGCATTTGCACAACTGATGTGGCAATTTCTGCATCTTGAACAGGAGTGTAGAGATAACCATCGGAAAGATCATGTAAGGCGATGTGACCAGTAGAAACATCCGCCATCTCCTCCCCCGAAAATTCAACAGGCGAGAGAGCTGCAGATATCATGGTCGTATTCACCTTCTGGGAGTCTCTATCATGTTGCTGTGCACGGTAGCGTGATCCAAAACTGGCACACTGCGGTGTACACGTATGAAAGCTGATCGTATTGATAGCGGAACGTGCAATACTCAGTGAGACTGGAACCGTCGCGATTTGACTGTCTGGAGTCAATAGCGAAGCATTGACTGTGCGTAGATTGCTAATTACGCGAAAACTCGATGTCGGTTTATCACTTTCAGACTCACAATAATGAAAACTGATTGTGCAGACAAGAGGCGGAGCCAATTGTGGTGATATCAACGCAGTCGGAGTTGAATCCATTGGAGGACGGGACAGTGCATCAGCTACGACATTCATCGATCCTTTCAGGTGATGCAGGGTGAAGTCGAACTGAGCAAAGAAGGTCAAGAAGCGTGCAAGCTTCGAAGAAACCTTCGGGTGGTGTAACAACCACTGACATGCACTGTTGTCCGTGTAGATGTCGAAATGACGACCATAGAGGTAATGACGCCATTTTTCCAGCGACAGCTTAATTGCATAGAGTTCCTTCTCGTGGGTAGGCCAATTTTGTTCATGCACACCCAACTTCTTGGAGAGGAAAGCTAACGGATGATCGTGTCCGTTGTGCTTTTGCGAAAGTACTCCACCCACACAATATCCTGAAGCATCGGTTGTCACGATGAACGGAAGAGAGAAATTCGGTAAAGTCAGGACTGGGGCGGATTGCAATGTTGATTTTAGCTTGCTGAAGGCGGTATCATGCTCTTCATTCCAATTCCAGGTATGGTCCTTCTTGACTAGAGGTCCAAACGGTAAGGCGATTGTCGCGTAGTTGTAAATGAAGCGACGGTAGTAGCCTGCTAGACCCAAAAAGCTTTGCAATTGCTTTTGGTTCATGGGAATTGGCCAATTGGCGATCACTTCAGTTTTCTTGGAATCCACCGCAATACCTTGACTTGACACGGTGTGGCCCAGGAACTGAACTTGATTCTGCCCAAAATGACATTTCGAACGATGACAGTACAGCTTCTCTCTGCGTAACACTTCGAAGAGCGTGCGGAGATGCTGCAGATGCTCCTTCATGTTCTTGGAAAATACACAAATGTCATCCAGATACACCACGATAAACGGATATTTGCCTAGTAGGACACGCATAAGACGTGACCAGACACCTGGCATTCCAGCAAGACCCATTGGCGCAACACACCACTGATAGGTCTCAGAATGAGTGCGGAACGCTGTGTACTGACGACTTTTCAAGGCAATCCTCATCTGATGGTAACCTTGCGCGAGATCCAAGACTGAGAAGATGATGCATCCATACATCTTGTCAAATGTTTCGTCAACTCTTGGGAGTGGAATTCTGGCGATGATCGTTTGCGAGTTGAGCCAACGATAATCAATCACCCAACGAATCGGTAACGTAGCATTTCCCGACCGTAGCCACTCAGCTCGAGAAAGTTGTTTCCCTGATTTCGGGTCTTTCTTCGGGATACCAAAGATGTTGGAGACCCAAGGTGAATCGGATAGTTCGATCCAACCTTTCTTCAACTTTTCTTCGACAAACAGATCAAGGGCATCTTGTTCTGTCTTCGAGAGCCGAAAAGGTGCGCGTGTGCTTGGCATAGCATCTGACTTCATGTTGAGCTCGAATTCCACGCGTCGATGAGGAGGTAACCCATCGGGTAAAACGTCTGGAAACACGTCAGCAAACTCATCAAGGAGAGGCACAATTTCTTGTGGTTCCTCCGTGACGGGTTGAGCTGGAGTAATTTTGACGCGGTAAATCTCATCGTAGTCATGGCGCTTGGCTTTGGCTTTGAACTCAGCACCAGATACTTCCACCTTGCGCAACACTGGCTTTATTCCTTGCGGTTTGAACTGCAGGTGATGAGTACGCCAATCAATAATTGGTTGGTACTTGGTAAACCAAGGTTTTCCGAGAATGACATCGTGTTCAGGACTCATAGACCATTCCAGGACCTCTAAGTCTCTGAATCGATAGCCATCCATCTCAATAGTGACCTTGCCCTTGTGAACGGCACGTTTTTTCGTTGTGCTTCCGTCAAATAAGGTGACTTGAGAGATCATGGTGTCAGGAATAGTATCCACCAATCCAGGACGAATGACATTGCATGTGGCTCCCGTGTCTAACATAATGGTAACACGTTTGCCTTCACACAGACCTGGCTTCCGAATCAACTCATTCGGAGCTGGTAGTGACTGGATGGTAGCAGCGTTGAGATCATTTATCTCAACAACTTCAACGGACTCTGGCTTTTCAGTGGCCAAAGTGTGAACAGCGAACTGACCACGCTTAGTGTTAGACGGAAAGCTGTTGTTCGCTCCATGATTCTGTCGATTTTGAAGCTTGAAGCACTGTTCAATCGTGTGACCAGGCTTCTTACAGTACCGACACTTCTTCGGGTTGCCACTGTTGCGGTTATTGTTCTGAACAGGGCGACGATAATTGTCACGGCGGGGTTTATGCACATGACCAGTGTCGATTTCCATAGGCTCAGGTTCATTGTCAGCAGGACGCTGTGGAGCCGTGTTGGAACGAGCGAATGACGTGGAGTTGGAACGTCCAAAAGATCTTGGAGGTGTCCAACGATTCTTCTGAAACGGACCAGCACGAAAGTGCGATCTGTCATACTCGAGTGCAATTGAGAGAGCCTCAGATACCGTCGTGCAACGACGATACTGAACTTCTTCTTTCGTGGGGCTAACAAGACCTCGAATGAAGTACGTGATCTTGTCAAGCTCACTCATGTCCTTGACTTGCATGATAGCAACGCGGAACCGAGAGATGTAGTCCTCCAAGCTAGAACAACGTTTTTGCTTGAGACTGTACAATCGATCTCGAAGACGCTCCTGAAGATCCGGAGGAACAAATTCCTTCGTGAGCTTCTGGATCAAGTCTTGGACGTCACTAATGGAATCCCTGCAAAGCATGTACCATGCAGCAGCATTTCCCCTGAAATTGGCAGTCATCATGGCAATGATGCGCTTACTCTGATTCTCATCTTGCCAATTAATGTTCTTCGCCTCAAAGTAATGAATAACTTGGTCGAAGTACAATTCAACCGAGTCACCCATGTTTCCATAGAAGCGAGGTAGGCTTATACCTTCAACTTTGACTTCCTTGCGTTGCGAAGTCAAAACGTCGATTAGTGCTTGTTGCTTCTGCACCATTTCGACCACAGACTGTGTCAGACGGTCAGCAGACCATCCGCCAGGATTTAACGAAGTCATGATAGTGTAACTTGAGCTAAAAGCTGATTAAAGTTACGCTACGAATGTACAGCTGCTAGCTACTAGAACTAGAGCTATAACGACACTGTCAACAGCTACTCGAAACGGGCGCGCTTGATGCTGATAACGCGATCAACAAAAGCACGAACTTCGGTGTCGATGCGGTTGACGCAGGTGTTCAAGTTGTCGACGGTCTCGTAGAGAAACAGTCCAAACTCAGTCTCGATAACACGGTCGAGGTGAGTTTCGAAAAACGGAAAGAAAACTTCACGGAGATGTTCCGTCAAGCAAGTAACCTCGTACTGCAAATGGATAGCAGCACGAACTGTGAAAGCGCGTTGAACGGCTTGTTCAATGGTGAGAATGCGACGATGTTGCTGATCTTCTTCCCACTCACGAGCAGTACGCTTAGGCATAGACTGGAAAAATACCCGAAGCTTACGCCAAAGCTTACTCGAAAATTACGCGAAAATTCAGGAAACGACTGAAAATTACGCGGATTCTCAAATTCGGAATTATACGGGTGCTGGGGTTTAGGCAACTACTGATTGGCTGAGCCAAAGTGCAATTACACTAAAACAATGCGAAAAAAAGTTTAAAACAACACTTAAACAACGCTACTTAGCGCTAATTCAAGCGTTGGCGCTTTGCCTTGTAATTGGATTTCTTCTGGCAGAAACCCTGAACAAGTAGCTCTTCCTTTTGAGCCTCTTCAAGTGCTCTTTTACGCGAGCTCTCCTTAAGTTCACGGTCGAATACAGTAGTGAGTGTGTTATGAATACGCACTACTTGTAAACTTAGGATACGGCAAGCTTCTCGATAAAGTATACGCTCGGACTTGGAGTGAAAACTCTTCTCCTGGTTTTGTAAGTGGTGAGTTAAGCTTGCAAGGCGATTAACTGAGTTTAATCCCTTAATACGAAGTCGATCTACTGCTTGTAGATTAGGGTCTGGGTTTGAGTTGAGGTTTTTACTTTTTTGGTTGTTCACCTTGGTCATACAAGGCCAAAGGATTCCGCAATATACTAGGCTTACGTGCGGGAAGGTGACTAGTGAAGCGAAAAGCGTTAAACTAGTACAAATCCTTCGGATAACTAACCGTTAGCAAAAAGCGTGAGGCTAGTTAGCGTAATCGACTAGCGAAAAGCGTTAATGTCGATTATGCAAGACTTTATACGGCTAGCGAAAAGCGTTAATGCCGCTAAGTCAGAGAACACGTAGAGTAGCAGTATATGCGAAAGCAGTAACCCTAACCCGGATACTGTAGCAGTAGTCGAGCTGAAAGCCGAAGTAGCGAGTCGAGTCGGTCGATTGAAGATCTTCTGACCACTTGCCCGGCGAAAATGACCGTAAGTGCTACCAGATGTAAGGCTTGAGCTAGTAGAAGGCCGCGAGTGAAGGTAGTCCGCGATGTGGAAGCGTGTAGGTGGTTAGACGCAAATTGCAAAGTGATATTAGTTGGTTAAGGCCCTGTGGCCGGCCGTCTGGGCAGTGCCCAAGGCGGTGCTAAAATGAATGAATTTGATTGGTCAATCCACTTCAAGTTGAAGTGGGTTGACGTGCGCTATACAAAAGTAAATGTGCACGACAGAGATCATGCACCACAGTGCATGGTCTTTACTTACCCACTTGTCTTTGCGTAATAGTGGATGTTGTAGTTTGGATATGCGGGCCTTGACGTGCTCGTCACGTCTCGGTCCTTACACACTGCCAGCAGTGGATCACGCCGAGGGAGGAACCAGGTACATACTGTACGTGGCCGGACGGGTGGCAGGAACAAAACGATCAGGAGCTTGCGGGGCGATCATTGTCAGCTGTAATGACATATCGAGCGGGGCCAGCTGGGGCGGGCACATGTCATACGCCAGCTCTTCACCGACGATCACGGAAGCGGAACACCTAGGGCTCCTCATGGGACTCAAGGCGTGCGAGAAGAAGCGATACTGACCGCTATGGGTGGTGAGCACGAACAAGATGCTGATTGCACAGCATCGGCAACGCAAGCCCCCAAAGGCACGGCATTTAACACAAATCTACTGGAGGAGTCGGCGCATCGTGGATCGGCTCCGGGAAGTAGAATGGCTACACCACGCCAAAGAAGCCAACCGTATGGCGATGGAGCTGACAAACACAGCGTTCGAAAGCAGAACGAGCGTACAACAGTACACGGCTGACACGGGCACCGATTCAGGGAAATGGAGGAAGGTACTCTGCCACCTAGATGGAGACATGATACAATGGAAATCACACGAGGACAACGCGGCGCAAGCGGACGTCGTGGCCGACAGTCAGTAAGGACACCGGCACATAACGGGGAAGCGTAAGCTAGGACCTGGAGACGGCTAACTACCGACATAGGGGCGATGGTTAGAACGGACATAGGAAGTCGTTAGCACCACTAAGTGACATCAATGTACCTCACCGAAAAACGAAGAGCCAAGCACGGACCGCCACACCTGCAGTCGCGCGCTCCATGAGCAAGCTGCTGACCACGGACGTGCAGCTCGTGGTCATCACAGCTCCCACGACGCCCTGTACTTCAAGCAGGCATGGAGGCCAAGCACCATGTGGTCATGGGCAATCCGCTGAGCGTCAAGGCGCAGCAGACCAAGAACCACTGCGTCATCGACCAGGCAACGACATATTTTTCTCCGTGTTCCACTAGCGCCGCTCCGACAGCGGCTTCCTCACTTTGCGGCTCGCTCGGACAACACGGAGTGCCGAGGTTTGACGCCCAGTACAAATGCTACCATGAAGGACTATTAGAGACGGCCAGCCACTGTGGCGACGTGTTGTACGGCCTGGGCGCTCTCGCCACGGACGGATAGCCGCCGCAATCTTATTGTAGTACGCCTGGTCTGAGCCAAACTTGGTGGGGGTGACATAACGACCTCTCGGTCTCCTGGCCCCAATCACGGGAGCCGACGTCCTTGGCGAGCATACCGACGCTCAGAATTATGTCCCTCTCGTGGAAAGTCTTGTACTTGGGCTCTAGACGGAAGAAATCGTCGTTATTGGCGCATTCGCACTGGATATGCACGTCAGCGTCGACCGGATAGGGCTGACAGAAGATATGCAGAGCTTGTGAGTGAGAAAAAACTGGAGGTGGACCCAGAACGCTGGGTCGAGCAGATCCCCAGCGTGGACGTGGCCAAGAAGACTGAGTTGCGTGGGCTGCATATCTGTTGAGAACGAACAACTGCACTTCAAGCTGCATCGTACTCGTACTAAGTATCCTAGAGGCCGTGTCTGCTGTAGTCCGTGACCAAATCGTTCAAGGTGACGAGTAGATTCGCATCAATCGAGGTCGCAAATGAACGCCCTCTACGATCATTTCAGCTTTCTACTGGTTATGGGGCAGTCCAAGGCAGTGATGTGCCTACAACGCCTTTTGTTGATGGTCTTCCCTGAACTAAGGCTCTTCAGTACGATAGAACCTTTCGGCTAGCTAACTTGACTGGCTGCATATGCGTAGTTACAGTGATGGCATACATCAGGAGCCAACCAAGAGCGAGCAACAACACTACTCGATGTGCTTGGTTAGGTAACACAGTCGTCGACCGAGCTATGGAAAGTCGGCAGGGCTCAAGCCTGTCTGTGCATGGGTAGCATCAGCACACAGCCACCATGCTTTTTGAGAGCGTGGTGATGCGCCACTATGCGGTCTTGATGAACCGTCATGTGTACTATGATATTCGCCAAAACGCTTTGTAAGCGCTACTGAAGTAATGCTGAAAAACAGTTAGTCGATATCATTATCGTGGCATGCCTCTCACAGCGTTAACAAACAAAATGACAGATCACTTCGATTTTCATTGAGGATCGTTCATCCTCTACTGTCTTGTCGTGTTTGAAAGTTGTCGCAGTAGCCACCAGCAGGACGGGAGAGAGACGCATTGTAGATCGCCTGGACGTGGGCAGAGGCTTGATAAACACTATAGTAATGGACCTTGGAGCGGTGGAGAGCAAATTGAAGTATGAGGTCAAAGGCAACCAAAAGATGGCAGTGGCTCAGTTCTCGAAACAATTAAAGAGCAATGGTAATATATGTTTTATTTTGTTGTACATGGACAGTTATGCCCACATATTCGCCACGGTAAACAATACCAATACCTGCATCTGTGCCCCGCTCATCACATCAACAACACCTGAAATTAATCAAAAGATTAATCTCAGGTATTATTGATGTGATGCGTTGCTTTTTGTAGCTGGTTAAGCGCTTGAAAGTAAATTGCGAAGTGATATTGGAGTTAGAGTGCCTTGCCGGCATGTTTCTTAAAGCTGCTACCCTTGGCTGCTCTCTATGATCCTCTTACTCCTGCTTCAGATCGGTCTTCGTGCTACTCACCATCTGAAGCCTCTCACCGCTGTGAATCCTCCTCTCAGAAGTCTCTACGTCTCCACATTCATGCCTGCACTGCCTGTCATCGAAGCTCACACCAGTAGCCAAACACCACGTCGATGCCTGCTGCCTTGGCAGCACATCGTCTCAGCGCTCGCCATGATCTCAGCCACTAACCGGCCGCCACGGTCGACACTGTCACGCTCTCTACGGGAGCTGTCTTCCCAATGATGGCTCCGAGCACTACACTTTTTTTGTATACCACATCGACGTACCAATAAACCTGGCCAACTTAGTACCTGACAAATCTAGTATCTTGGCGAACGTATTCACTTCTCGATCCACTGACTCAGCAGTCAAGCTTAACTATGGAGATTAATTAATAACTGCTAAACTTCAAACGTAATGCTCGATTGGGATGTCTCCAATACATTTGCTGTATGAAAAATATACACTTTCATACTTGCGACACCACAGATCACACACTGAAAGTGTTTCGGATCGATTTCTGCGTCCATGCTGCTTCCTCCTCTGCACGTTGCTGACCCCGTCGTCTTTCTCCAGTATCCGAAGGCCAGACAACACCTTCGTATAGCCGACGAGCTTTCTCCTTAACTAGAACCCTGGTTAGACTACTCCGTTAGGCTTGATACTGCAGCACCCAATTCCCAAACGCGACATCCACAGCAGGGTGCGCCAGGACACGTGCACATTTGCACTGGAGGTCCTGACCCTCGCCCTCAGGAACTTGCCTCACTTGCGCAAGGTGTTAGAGATCTGTGCTTTGTAATGTAACCTTTAAACAGTGTGGGCTAGAGCTTGGCTGTCTCTGCTAACTGGTGCTGAGAGGGAGACAAGTTCTTGTGTGTCATTCGCAAATGTTTTGCTTCTGCTCGTACATTAGGTTGACCGGTTGCTTTGGCCGCTGCGGCATTGTTCGAGTACTCGAACAACGCAAAGTGGAGCACCGATGACAGCTAGCTCGCAAACGATGGGGTAGTTGCGGTCCCCCTCTGATATCTAATCATCCTGTTCTACTTCATAAACGTATGTCCACCGATATTATTAAGTTGGACAAGGTTTTCTTGTATTCACAGTTTCTTTATGTACTTCTATAAGTTTTATAGTTCATTCGATGAAAACGGAGCACAACTGTATTACGCAACTTCTTTACCAATTACGATGTAAAATAAACAGTGACGTAGACACAATACACCGCCGGTGACCAATGCTAAGCCGTTATCGGAAGTCGATCGACGACCGAGAGTATAGTAGTGACCGAGTAAAGAGCAATCCAACATGGGACGATCGTTTTCGTGGTGCCCCATGCCGATAAACGTACAGGATCCACGGGACACAATAACAGGTTTTGCAGTACAGAAGGTAGCGTCAATAAGAAAGGGTCCGTAACTAATAACTTTGAAATCCTATATATTCGATTATAGAGGGGACTATTTTAATTACTGATAGAAGTGACGTCAAGGTTCAAATTTCGCGCCCAAACTCAAACAGATCGGCTCCCTCACTCCCACCAAAAAGACTCAGAGCCCACAGCCGACATCGCCACGATGCACTGTGTGTGCCCTATTGAGAACCTGGCCTACATGTCCTTCAACACGAGGCGTTGTGTCTCGTTGCCCAAGCGCGTCCGCCAGACCAAAGTCCAGCAGCCCCAGATTCCTGAACAGCACGAAGGATCCATCGCATCCCAGGGTACGTACCTGGTGGGGTCGATACTGGAGCTCGAGTCGCGAAGAACTGCATTGTTGAGAAACCAACCGCAGTCGTCTATGATGGCACCGCAAAGGATTGGATTTTACAGTGCCTAGGGATTTTGGACAAGGCGATGGGGAAGAGCGGCAAACGCATCTGCTGCTGCTAGACAAGGCCCCTTTTCACAAGATATCATACGTTTTGCCAACAAACGTCCCAGTCAAGAGTCAAGATGCAACCTCCAAACACTACGGCAGTGCTGCAGACTCTGGACCAAGGAATTATTGCTTGGTTCATGCAGCGCTATATAGCAGCGCGTATACAAGAGGCTGCACCCCACTTTCTGGACGGAAACCTAGAGCCGTACGACAGTGCGTCATCCGAGGCATTGAAGTAGATTTGTGACGCGTGGGGGGAGATGCCTACAGAACAGTAGCGCGCTCGGTGCTCTGTTCGAGCTCTCTTCGTGCGCGAGGTCTCTCAGCTTACCAAACAAAATAGCAATTCATTGTTCAGTACTCCTAATCTATACTTGAATGACAGTGAGAGAGTATCCAGACGTCGATTTTGGTGCTACTCAACACATGTCTTATAGAGAAATCGCTAAATGAACCCACAGCAGCCTTTGATTTGTTGTTATCGCACTCAACTCCAGCCATGCATTACCCCCCAGGGCACATCGACCTGCACAGGGAATAATTCGATTCAATAATGAAACTAAGTCATAATGAACATCATCGAAATAGTTCGTGCATGGTACAACACAGAGGAGATGCTGGCGCTTGCCTTCAAACGGCAATGTGGATGTGCGGTGTGCAGGATGGCATTCGAATGAGCTCCTCGTGGAAAATCATGCTCCTCGCCGAAGGTCCAGTCCGCATCGCATTTTCCTGGTTAAAACACACAGCATCACTACCGCAAAATTGCTTCGTAACTCCTGCTACTTCACTGATGTTCGTAGCATGGTACAACACAGAGGGGTGCAGGCAGCTAGTTTTCAACGTCACTGTGGATGTGCGGTGTGGAGGGTGGTTTTCAAATTAACCCCTCATAGAACACCATGCGCATTGTCCGAATTCCAGTCCGCATCGCATTATCCGTTTTGCTTCTCAAGCCGCATCACATAAACGGTATCTCAAGACATGCCACTTCATCCTTGAGGTCGCCATACTATGACGAAGCCTTCACAAGAACTTCATCCAACACCAATCACGGAAGTCGAATCGGTGACCCAGCAGGATTGGCTCGGTCTCTTCCAGCCATCACCACAAGCAATGACGCGAACAAAGCACATCTATTCGCACAGCATTTGAAGCAACCTTTCATAATGACATGCCCCCTGTTGGCGGTGACTATAATGTCGTGGAGACACAGCAATGGCCACAAAACGTCTACCCCATTCCGAACAGAGTGTTCTCGGTGAACCGACCGTATCCAGTTGCGAGACGATCACCTGTTAATGACGTCTGCGGCTGTGACAGCCAATGTGTGGGAGACAGCGGGTCCACATTAATTAGTACGTGCTTGAACGTCGCCACGTGCTGTCGTTGTGACACCACCAACTGCTCCTTGGGTGAAACCTGCGGCAACCGTTTCAAGACGCGCTACGGTATCGACTTGATTCAGACCCTTGTCGGACTTGGTGTCGTCTGCTGTGGGCCAATCCCGCGTGGCGCCTTCGTGATCGAGTACGTCGGTGAAGTGCTGCTTGTAGACGACGCTGACAAACGCAACACCAAGCAATACCAGGCGGAACTTCGTACCAGAGCGTACTGGGTGGGTGGAATGAGAGTGATCATCGATGTGATTTCTAGTGGCAACATGAGTCTATATATAAACCACTCTTGCCGCCCCAACTGCGCTGTCTATGAGTGCAACTGGACCAACACGTCGCGCTTGGGCATATTTTCGTTGAGCGATATCCCACCACTGCAGGAGTTGACGTTCCAGTACTGCAAGCTCAACCGGCTGTTCCCATGCCAGTGCGGCTGGCCAATTGTGCGTCAAAACAGGTAAATCTATAGCCGTTGGAGCCGCTCATGATCTGCGTCGTTCGTCACGAGATTAAAGCATGCCATGAGATCAGGACAGAATCAAGGCAGCAAGAATGCACTGGATGCAGTTGCGGCTGACCAAAAAATATATATATTGCCAACCGTTCACGTGCGCTTTTGCTCAAACAATTCCAATGCCTTACGTACTTTTGTTGTCATCGCTACGGCGATAGTCTGACACTCGCTGCCACATCATTCTCCATCGTCGCCACATTTACCACAATACACTATCATCAATCCATACATCTCCATCTTCCCAACGTCGCTGCTTCTGTGGTCACTCCACAGTAGTGGAGATACAATAGTAAATGAAAGCATTTGCCTACTCTGAGCTTGAAACTCCCTCCTTTAGTGTGCCCTGCTGCCACATCACCAGTGACCACTGTAATCAATGTCGCTGCTTCGTCTTGCGGTGCTGGCAACGCTGGGAGCGTCTTCAATCACCGTTCAGCTAGATGATGGCGACTCTTGCTGTTAGAGAAGCACAGCCATGGCCTCCCGACCACATACCCCCCTCCCCCCATCCTTCAGCGCCACATATAGCGGTGCTGGAGGCATTTCGTGGCGTGGTGTATGCCTCAGCCCCATGAGTAGCGCCACGGTCAGCATCCTTGCAGTAGCGGCATCCTCCCAAGAAGAGAGGGAGAGGAGAAATGGCGACGCTTCTGGTGACGCCTCACAGGGTTATTTCTCATGTCCACCACGCCGGTATGTGTGCTGCACACCCACACATGCGGCACTCCCAAATCAGCTTTTTATATATGGTACGGCCGTATGATTGGCTCTTCCCGCCCGAAATGACCTGCTGAGGTAGCCCCACTGGTTACTTAAGCGGTTCCGTGGTTGCTCACTTAAGTTGATTACTATGCGCTCGCTCAACAGTGAAGAGTCGCGACTGTTAACTTCAGCAACACAAATCAGCGCAGTACCGTGGTTTGTCGTTCAGGTTGTCAAAAGTTAGGGCTAAATAAACGAGTATAGAAATATGTGAATTCCATTGACGTTGACATTTAGATACTCTGTCCCGTGCGGGATTGGGACTATTGTGAAGGCAGGATAGTCGAAGTTTAAAACAGCTCCAAAATGTTTAGAAATTCATGAAATCAAAGACTGGTTGAAGTTTCTATCCCCGGGCTCCGTTATGCTCTCAGCCTCAAGCTGAGAGAACAGTAGCGCGTCTCGAGTCTCGGTCGAGTCTCTTCGCGCACGAGGTCTCTCAGCTTGCTAGATGAGTGCTGGCCGCTTGGATGTTAACGTTGGTACTCCTTGCTGAGCAGTACGGTCGCTATGCTTCGGGTCGCTAATATGGTGCAACGGTTAGTCCGCTGAAATCGCTACTGCACTGAATTCGCTGAATAACGCGCTTATGCATCTGCTGGCCGCACTAATTTGTCTATTTTGCTTACTTTTGCCGCAGAATATGAACGATAACTCGTCCGCATGCCCTACAGTCTTATATTTATCTGAAAACCCGCGTACATCCGTCTTATTGCACAACTAACAAAGGTTCTTCCGTGACCTTAGATTGGATCTATGAGCGCAGAATCTCAATGAATTGTGATATCATTACTACCGTCTTACCCCGCATAGAGCGCATGAGCACTCAAATAAAATAAAATAACCACTGAGCACTGTATTCGTTTACACTGCCTAGGCATTGTCGAGTGAACAAACTCACTACCTTTGAAGATGAAGCCCTTGAGCACAACTTCGACATAACATGTATAAGTATAGATGTTGGGTCTCAGAGTTCAATGTGCTGACGGCTCCGCTGGTAAGATCATGGATTGGCGATCAGCTGGTCTATGGATCGATTCCAGTCATGTCAATTGAGGGCCCAATGTAGCGGGGCTACACAGTCGGTTCACCTCCTACCTTAGTGCAACATACACTAATGGATACATTCAGGTTGGCCACTCCACAGGGTGGTCCACATTCATAACAAAAGCATATGACTGGTAGAAAGCAACATCTTTCTACCAATGAGAGTCATTCAATAGATAGGGGTTCTGCCAGCCATCCAATGGCAGTACCTCTCATTAGAAATATCAGTTTTAGGAGGAAACCCCATTTGCAATCAATACAGTTCTCATTTGGCACCAAAGCTGTCGTTCGGTTCCTTTGTCTAAGTTTAAGTATACTTGCGGATACAAGTATACTGAATTTAAGCTAAATACACCTACGCTTCCTCATACACGTGCGCACACGTGTAAGCTTATGTAGTGGGTCTAAGCAGACCCAATAATGGGAAGAGGGTTGTCGCGAGTCAAAACTCGTTAATGCTCCGCACAAAATGGTATGTTCAGTTTGGTATTTTCATCGGTCCCGTACAATCAGAAACTAACATAGTTTGTTCTTCTTTTCGTTGTAGCTAGACTACAACAGATACCCGTCCACCTTGACTGCGAAAAAACTACCAAGCAGACATCCTTGGCTGCGTTTTCCGCTGCATACGTGAAACTGGATTCAAGGCGGCCCTCTGCGGGTCACATCCGAAAGGAACTTTCGGAAGGCACACGTGACTTCCGGAAGTAACTCGACATTGGGGGGACTTCTGGAAGTCACTTGGCCTCAGTATGCTGTGAGAACTTGTACCAGTTCTCTGTTCATCCTCGTTCTTCCCTGTCGCGCGCACTTCTGGACCAATCATCACTGCGAGTACTTCCATGGGAAATGGGAAACGACGCTCGGACATTTTACGTCCAGTCGCCACGTGTCAGAAGGGTGGGTGTGGCAATATTGGTTAACCCCTACGGGGCGGTCAGGAATGTGCAACCGTGGGACGAGGGACAATGGTCGGAACATTTGATTATGGCGACGGCGGAGTTGGCTGGCAAGAAACTACTGCTCATCAACATCTATGCTCCAGCAAATGGAGCCGTTCGCGTACAATTCTTTATGAAATTGAATCAGCTACTTCTGCGGATGGCGTGGATATTATTTGCGGCGGGGATTTCAACTGTGTCCAAAACAATGGACTAGACCGAGTAGGAGGAGCACGCAGAACAGAGATGGGGGTCAAGGAGCTATTACACGCTTCCGCAAAACTGGGACTATTGGATGCCGGCTACGCTATTATGCCGGAGAGTAACAGCAGGAGGGCAAGAGTAGAATATGCGGCTGCCAGTCACACGCACTTCCACACAGCAGCCAGTGGTAAACAGGGATCATCCAGGCTCGATCGGTTTTACGTGGGAGTAATGGCCAAGATGCTGGTGAGAGGAGTAGAAACAGAGGAGGCACAGTGCCAGTCGGATTACCGGGCAGTATTGTTAGAGCTACACTCGCCGAATGGGGTCATCAGAGTAAAAAGGCGGCCGAAGTTGTACCCAACCCCGGCATACGTCCAGGCGGCAACGACGGGCCTCATATAACAAGAAATTAGGGACCTCACAGAGAAGCAAATAGCAGTGGCGGCAGCGGACTCGGCGATGGCATGTGATCACTTCAAAAAAGGAATCGCGGTAAGGATGAGAAAGTTGAAGCAGCAGGCACGCCAACGAATGACACACGTGCTCAGACAGCGAATACAGATGATCAAGGAGCCACTAGGAAAATGCGACAGGGGCGAGACTGACCCTGAGTTGAATCGACCTGACCTACTGAAGGCACTATGCAACATCCAAGAGACTCGTAAAGTGCTCAAGCGTCGAGTCCTAGTAGCAAACAACGCGTGGAGCTCAAAGGTGTCCACGAGGCGGTTCTTCCGGAGGATCTGTAACAAATACGGAGATAACACGATACCCAATCTAGTGCTAGGAGACACCGAGAGTTTTCGCGCCACGCATGACAAAGCAAATATACTAGCCGACAGCTGGGCTGAAATCTTTAATGGCGAGGCGAAGGCGGAGGACACGATTGGCGATTTCATAGCGCAATATAAGGATACGTGGTGTACGGTGGATATGTCGGACTTGGACGACGAGGTTACGGAAATGGAGGTGACGGCACCAATAGGCAAGTGCAAAGCAGGAAAGGCATGTGGCTCAGATGAATTGGGGAATGAGTGGTACAAGGACCACGGTAGGCTGCTGGTGCCTGTGCTTACGCGGTTGTACAACAACTCCATGAAGGAAGGGCTTACCCCTTCCAGTCTCTTGAAAGCTCATATATTCACCATCTCCAAGGGCAGTGACACCTCCAATCCACTTAACTACAGGCCAATCGCGCTCCTGAACACCGACTACAAGATTTTAACAAGAATATTAGCTTGGAGAGTTAGGAAATTTATCGGACATCTGGCGAATAGCAGACAAGGTGGATTCGTACCGGGGCGGAACATTCACGACATCATTGATCTACTGGAGCCAGCTAAAGAAATTTGCGGGAACACGGGGCACGTCAGTGCTGCGCAGGTGCTTTTACTAGACTTTGCTATAGCCTATGATTCTCTCGACAGGGACTTCCTGATGGCAATACTCAGAGCCAAAGGTTTTCCACCGAAGATATGTAAAATCATCAGGGCGATACACATGAACACAGCTGTCCAATTCGTGGCGAATGGGCACTTATCTGGTAAGCTCGCGGTCACCAGTGGCATCCGGCAAGGGTGTCCGCTGGCCCCTCTCCTTTTCATCATCCTGTGGACACCTTCTATGACGTGATAGAAGCTGAGACGGGAATTGAGGGCATCCCGCTAGCAGGAGAGCAGACAGCAGCGCCGCTGAAAGTGGCGGGCTTTGTTGACGATACAGTCATTTATATTGCGCACGAGAGAATGCAGTCGGCCGCTATCCTAGAAGTTAAACGGTTATCAGCGGTGTCAGGACTAACATTGAACGTACAGAAATTAGCGGCAATAAATTTAGGGAGAGCGGGGTATGAAACGGAGGACGTAGAGGATGAACTGGACCAAGAAGCGGGACCGACAGTAATTGGAGCGGTAGTGGAGGTCACGAACTCGGTGCGGTACCTGGGGTACATTGCAGGAGCCGGTAATATGCATGGGACAAGGCCTTCACACTGTTGAGGGTCAGATTGGTCCTAGCAGAAGCCAAAACCAGTACGGCACAACAGCGCGCGGCAATTGCAGCAGCAATCATCATCTCTAAAATGATGTATGTAGCCCGCCATGCGTGGCCAACCCCAGACATTATCAAGAGTGCTGATTTATGCATTAGAAATTACGTGTGGCGGTCGGTGTTTGCGATGACAGATCAAAAGTCAGTGGGATGGACACAAGCAGCCCTAGCCGGACAAAATCCAAGTAAAGGGGGCATTAGAGTGTCGGACATTAGAACAGAGATGATGACCATGAGTGTTACAGTAGTGGGCAACTGGGCTCTCACACAGAACCCCCAGCAACAATGGCTCGGAGACATACTCCAAACCAGGGACAGAGGAGATGCGGCCCCTCTGGTGCCACACGGAGCGGTACCCAAGAAGGAACCGTTGGACACGTTATGGGGTACGGGGCGACCATGGACTGAACGGCACCTGCACAATATCACGCAGTACACTTACGATAAGTGGGAAGGAGTGCAGGAATTGCGAGCGTCACTCAGACTCACCACAGGGGTCCGGACGAGGTGGACTAGCGCTGGCTTGTAGATCACCTGTACAGGTCAAGCGCGACAACTAATGGGCAAAAGACAGAATAGGAGGCATGCAGAAAATGAAGAATGCTCACAAAGAGGGATCCCTGAGGTGCTGCTGACTCAGTTATGGTTAGGGGACTCACAAGGAGTAGAGTGCAAATGGTGTAAGTACAAGCCCCTATGTTCAGCAGTGGCTGGCAAGCGTGTCAAAAATGTGCTTGAAATCAGACTCGAGAGGGTAGGCGAAATCACTTTCAGGTCAACAGCACATGTCATGTCAATGCCCAGTGGAGTGGCTCATTGCTTCCGGGAGCTATGCCTTAACCTCCTGGCAAACTTCCCGGAGCTCATATACACAGAGACGGAGAAGAAGGTGCTGCACGTATCCCATCCATTGGAGGATCGACAACATATTTTTACGGTGGTGGGACCGAGGGAGCCCGTGATTGAGCATACGTGGGGAGCGGAGACTACGACAATCAACTGGCATCCAACTGGGGAATCATTACATACGACTATAGCAAACTACCTGAGGACAGCGCCCAAGGCGAAATGGGTCACGCCCCACCCCTGGCTAACCAAAGGTGTGATCATTGTGGGCGGGGCGGCGAAGATGGACACAGTCACGCAACAGGTACAAAATCATGATGAACTCAGTCAGAGATGAGGCGGCAAGAGCGGCGGTGCGGAGAATAAACCAGAGCATTGCTCGAGGACATAAGGGAGTGGCAAAAGCGCTTGAGACCCTGCAATGGAGCCAAATCCAGAAAATGGAAAGCATGTCGCCATACCACACGCAAAACGTCATGAAACTCAAACTCATCCGATTACGACTGTGAGCGGGGGCAGAGCTGGGGTATCGCTGTCCAGCGGCAGGTTGCGCCACGGCGACTTCGTGCGGGACGGTGCACCTGACATGGCTATGCAACGATGCCAAGCAACATTAGGATGCAGATGGGGCATATATCCGCTGACTCAGAACTCCGCACCGAGACTCAGCATGGCGGAATTCATATGTTCAAGATGGACACAACACAAGGAGGCCCCACAGCGCACGTTGCAGACGACAATAACGAGAGTGGGTTTCTTTGACGGGGGTCCCGGACAATCCGGGACCTGGTGACAGCGGAAGCGTAGTAATTGAGATCAGCGGGGAGACCGGGGAAGCGCGGCTGATCTGGGCAGCAACTACTGCTCTAGGAAATCGGAGCATGGCGAGTAATGTGGCTGAGTTTACTGGATTACATCGGCTACTAGCACACGCTGCATCGCAAGGGTGGATGGGATTGCATGTAGTGAGGGGTAGTGCACTCATCCTGCGGATGATGAGCACACGAAAGAGACCGAAGGCCAAGACGTTGCAGTCGTTGTACAGCAGCACTAGCAGATTAGCGGATATCTGCAAAGTAGAGACCTGGACTCATCATTACCGTAAACACAACAGGATGGCCGACTGATTAGCGGACGCGGCCATGGACAAGCGGAAAAGCGCGATGGTCACCTTCAGAGCGGGCCAAGACAGTCAGGGACTGGGGAAGGGATTGAGAGACAGAATAGCGGAGGACATGAGACAGTGGGAAACGACAAGCAGCTCGAACAAGACGGCCAATAAGAGGCCTGAGTGCGAGAAGCGACAATCAGGTCGCTGACACAACAGTCAAGTTGTAAATACTGGACTGGAAGGGTTATTAGAGTTCACTCCTAGAGGTAGGAAAAGTAACACAATATACCTCAACCCACCAAAAAAAAAGTCTTGCTCTTGGCAGACCATACAAAAAGCAAGACGGGCTCTGCCAAATACGTGTAAACCACTTGAATTTCGTAAAAACGGGCCCCGATTTTTTCAGAAATGGTCCCCAAGTTGAAGTACGGTGTTTAGAAACTACTCCGAGCCGCTTAGCTGTCAGCTTAAGCTGAAAGAACTGGAAGCAATCGTTCGTCGATAGATAGAAGATCGCCGGCTTTCTGAACCCGAGTCAATAAACGTACTTAACACGTGCAAATTATAGCTATAATTCAGTAGTTTTGGGTCTCTGCCAGATTTAATATGCCTTTTGTTTGGTACTTCCTCCGGTTGGAAATAAGTGTAACAAAAACCCTGCTCGACCCTGTATAAACATTTCCCCTGGTCTTTCAATAACACAAAAAAGTGGGGAAAACAATGTAGCTACGATCAAAAAGGAGGAAAACACTCATTTCAACGATTGAAGCTGCACGGACTGCAGGTTTACTGTGAAATCATGGCGCAAACCCAATTGTAACGACGATTCAGAGGATGTGACTGAGGAACTTAAGGAGGCAACGAGAGCCGGCGAGGTGGAAACGTTAGCTATCGGCACTCCAAATCGTGATTTTACCCCGTTTCGGTTTTGGAGTTCTTGTGCTCACTTCCACACAAAGCTGGATACGACGAATCGGAAACCCCATCGACGCGTCATCCTCACCACATCGACAAAGGTCAGTTTTCATCGCCTGCCGACTCAAGACAGTGTCCGATGAGAACACGAGCACAGATACAGTCTTGCCGCTAAGTGCAATCGTCAGAGCGGGAGCGTTGGTAGAAGCTAGTGGTGGAACTGGATCGAGGGACATGTACTGGTAGCTCGCAAATTCACGTTCTCGCTCCTGAAGTGAATTAACGGCTTGTTTCGAGCTGGTGCAGTCCCAAACTTTAAATCGCTGGAACACAATACTAGTAGTAAGCCACAGAAAAGCAACGCAATGCCAGAGCATACTCTTCCAACAAAGCTTGACTGCCAAAGCGACATACTTCTCCTCTAGCCATTTCCCAAACGAGCACAAACGGGTACTCTTTTCGTCTCGAAGTGCAGTCGATCGATCATACAATGCCGGCAATACAACGTGGACGCTACTTCGATTCACACCCACACGATAAAGCAGACGAGTTCGTATTAATGTGTGGTATTATGTGGTCCTCAGCAAATAGTACAGGCGACCAAGGGCTGGACTACACTTACTGGAGGAATAAAAATAGTGCCGGCAGATACAAACAGTAATGTGGTGCATTCACAAACGCGACGTCTCCATCTCCATCAACTTAAACCAGCGTAGCCCCAAGACCACGGGGGCAGGAATGTATCAAGGTCTGTGATATACTCACTTACAAGCAGCTCGTAGAAACTCATCTGGGACGCTGAGCGGGTGCTTCTGAGCCGAGCAGCTCGAAATGCGATGGCTCCCGTGTAGTGCTGTTAGGACGAGACCCAGCTTGGTGGGATTTCCGGTTCGACGACACTTGGCTCGAGTCGTCGAGTACCGACTCCCCGCTTCGCAGCTTCTTCACGAGGGAGGGACAAGAAGAATGGTAACCACTAACCGGGCTAAGAAAGGTTATCGAATTTTTTTCCTTACAGTATGGGCACGCGATACTTTCCTGAGCGGCTACGCACCTCTATCTATTAGCTTAGACGTCGTGTTTGTGAATGCACCACATTACTGTTTGTACCGAATACCCTTAGTCACATTGTCCTAATCATCTGTATATGTCAACGTTTCTACATAGGATGCATCCCTCTTCTAGCCCGGATACAGACCTCTACATGCACTAGCCAGTGGTTCACTTGTCATTAGCCATTTTGATATGGCTCCAGCAGAGAAGTACCGTCCAAAACGACGACCATGACTGCCAGGAGGCCAAGAGCGGTCTAATGTGCGCTGATAGAACGGGACCAAGAAGACGCGAAAGATGAGCCCGTGGAGATCGAGAATGCTGGTGATATTGTGGATGAAGCTCTCCAATCTGGCCAGGTAGAAACTGAGGTTGGAGCGTTTAGTGTAAAGGACGGTATTGAGCCGAGCTTTCCAGCACGCCGAGCACTGCCTCGCCCGAGTTTGCAATCGCTTTTCTCGCCGAAGCGTTGCGAATAGCTTTGCGGGACGCAACAATGTTGAAGTATATCCTCGGATTTGTTGATTTTACAACGTCGTCATTTTTTGCATGGAGACTTACCTGAGACTGTTTACATACCCTCTGCCAACTGTTTATCGCGGGATTGGGTCAAACGGATCACGTACATGTGCCAGCCTGTTGACGTTCGTAAACAAGCAATTGGCGCCAACTGATGCTAAAACTAAGCTTATCACTTGAGACTTAAGAAGTACCGCTCGAAATGATACAGCTTCAAATCTGAATAGGGAGGTTTCTATACGAGTTTACATCGGAAAAAAACACTTCGAAGTATGAAACAATTGAAGTTTGTGGTCCGATGCTTTGTTCCGTGTTGTTGGGCCGAACCTGGTCGTGGGGTGAGGCTCTTCTTCGCATGATCATTCCTCGATCAGCTCTCAAACCCCCAAGCAGTGGAAATTTAAAGTGTGTCAAGTTCGCTGAAGACCTTCAATCATGCGCACGACCCAGTTGCTTCTGCTCGTGGTCGCCACTTTCATTGCGTGCTGCAGTGCTGTCACGGACGCTGAAAACTCCATCCAAGATAACGCTTTGACAACCGACTCCACCACCAAAATTACCACCAAAGGTCATCGCTATCTCAAAGGGAGCAAGACGACAAGTGATTTGGCTACTGTGGATGAAGAGAGATTTACCCCTAGCTTTGGCATGCTCCTTGGTGCATTAAAGCTTCCAAAGTTCCAGGGCCTCGCGAAACTTCCTCTAGTCAAGCAACTCGCTGTGATTCAAAATAAATTCGGCAAGAAGGCTGGTGATGTATACCTAAAGATGGCGAAGAAGAAATACAACTCCAACCCGCAGAACTTCATCTAAGCCACGAGAGCTGAAATTCGAGGTCGAGCTCGGAGTCATACAGCATGGAGTTTGCGACGTGGAATTGCGCTGGTGGCTGGTTGTTGCATTTAACATGGCTTTTTGTTTTCGGGCGCTGCTTTCAAATGAAATACGCATGTCTCGCTATGCGAGCATCTTTTCCCTTACTAGTCACAATAAATAGCTTTTTGCGAGTACTTGCTGAGATCGCAAAGTCGTTCACTTGCATTGTTCATGCTATAAAATAATCGTGGCGAGGAATCTCCTCGGTGCCAAAACATCTACTACTACAGTAGTAGTAGTATCCACCCGCAGACGTGTTTGTAGATTCTGCTGCACATGAACTATTATAACCGTTTGTGAGTGCGCTTATCTGTTTGTGATTTCTACCACACTGAACAGCAGCCGCGACAATGGGGACAACATGCTGTCAGGTGTAAACTTCGAGTTCAAAAAATGGAGAACTGTTTAGCCCCATTACTTTGTTCGCTAGATTTGATATTCACCAACAGTTTGCAAACAGTGGGTGCTGTGATGCGGTGGCGGGGGGTATCTTGTCAAAAGAAATGATTGCTGGACCATTTAGTTGTAGGAAAAGAAACTAACAGATATGATCGTACTACTACCGAATACTTGAAGAAACTTACAGGTGTGCCGTTGCAACACTATCAAGTCTTAAGGGTTACTTCGAGTATGATCCACGCCGCCACTTTTCCAGCTACTGAACATCAGGAGCACACCGGAGGATTCAAACGCTCAGATGCGCAGCAAGTGCCAGACGTGCCGCGCTCGATGAAGACGTTTGGAGGCTGAGCGTGGGTATTGCCGCAATTTTCTCGGCACTCAGCATAGTCTCGACGAATAGAACAACAGCCGGTCTCATTTAAATGCCTCTGTAGCTCCTTTTTGCGATCGTGATGGACTTGAGAGCTCATAAGAGAACACCACGAATGATCATGTGTCCGTGCAGCTTCCATCGTTGGTACTTCGCAACATCTAAATAGCAAACCTAAGAACAAATCTAAATAACAAGACGATGTATTTACTGGAAAATGCATCACTTGATACTTTAATATTATCAACGATTTACTGAGAAATACATCACTTGGTGTTATAATATTATGAACGATGGAAGCTGCACGGACTGCAGGTTTACTGTGAAATCATGGCGCAAACCCAATTGTAACGACGATTCAGAGGATGTGACTGAGGAACTTAAGGAGGCAACGAGAGCCGGCGAGGTGGAAACGTTAGCTATCGGCACTCCAAATCGTGATTTTACCCCGTTTCGGTTTTGGAGTTCTTGTGCTCACTTCCACACAAAGCTGGATACGACGAATCGGAAACCCCATCGACGCGTCATCCTCACCACATCGACAAAGGTCAGTTTTCATCGCCTGCCGACTCAAGACAGTGTCCGATGAGAACACGAGCACAGATACAGTCTTGCCGCTAAGTGCAATCGTCAGAGCGGGAGCGTTGGTAGAAGCTAGTGGTGGAACTGGATCGAGGGACATGTACTGGTAGCTCGCAAATTCACGTTCTCGCTCCTGAAGTGAATTAACGGCTTGTTTCGAGCTGGTGCAGTCCCAAACTTTAAATCGCTGGAAACACAATACTAGTAGTAAGCCACAGAAGAGCAACGCAATGCCAGAGCATACTCTTCCAACAAAGCTTGACTGCCAAAGCGACATACTTCTCCTCTAGCCATTTCCCAAACGAGCACAAACGGGTACTCTTTTCGTCTCGAAGTGCAGTCGATCGATCATACAATGCCGGCAATACAACGTGGACGCTACTTCGATTCACACCCACACGATAAAGCAGACGAGTTCGTATTAATGTGTGGTATTATGTGGTCCTCAGCAAATAGTACAGGCGACCAAGGGCTGGACGAAACGTACAGATTCTCAGTTGTGTTAAAACAATACTCCATCAAACTACGCAGACGGCACGACGAGAAATAGCGAGTTTTGCACCCCACCAGTATTCATGTACTCCGGTACCGACGCAGTGCGTGGGCGACGATCTTGAGCTACGTGGCGTTCCGAGTGCGAATAAATGAGGCTGACGAGCAGTGAAGTGGTCCCAGACACTCGATATTGCGAACCGGGACAACAGTTCGCAATTGAGGGCCACCACGGGCCGGTGTTAGCGAGAGAATCTCATTAAAACAGTGAATTGTTTGTGAATGAACTTGATCCAAAGGGTACTCATTCTCATTCACGCTATTGTTGCCATTATCGCTGCCATCATTTTCACCCAGCTGCTCAAATTGATGTTGCTGTTCTAGGCGAGTGCGAACACGAAACTTGTCGAAGGCTAGCGCTTGCAAGACCGAGAGAGCGCCTGCCGCTTCAGCTCGAGGAGAATCACATTTGCCTGCTAAGATAAACACAGCTGCAGCTCCGCCACATGAGCACGCTTGGCATCTTGGACATGCAGCAAATTACAGTTCAAATACGTCGTGCGGCGCCTGTAGTGAACATTCAGGAACATCAATAATAAAACAGCGTCCGTGTTGCCTCGACCCTGTCGAGAACAGTAGAACTTCTTTCAGGTATAGGGTGGCATTTTCGAGGTGGACACGACCTGTGACCACGACGTGTCCTCCGTTGTGAATACTGCAGTGAGTGCAATTATTCTGCTGGACTGAGAGCTCCGTGAGGCGCGTAACCTGCCTCTAGGATCACTCTCACGACCACCACGATGATGAACATGACGAAGAACTGGCCTACAGAGCACGATAAAGCATAGTTAGATCTGGGAACTATACCTACGTTGGACGAAATGGGCCTTACCTGTCGTTGAGTGGGGTGAGATGTTTCCGCATCCTGTAGAGAGGGTAGCAAAGACGAAATGCATGGACTGGTGGAATTTGAGCGGAGGGAGGCCCTGATCTGCGTAGTAACTCTCCTCGAGGAGCTGGAAAACACCGGGGGCCACCAAGATCAGGCTTAGAAGGAGGAAACACAGCATGCTAAGCTGGTACTCGAGACTGCACGGCGCGGTAGAGTCTCAGTACCACACGAAGGATACGAGAAAATACGCGCAATACGCAAGATTGTTCCGTGGCCACCGCCTAATGGCGAGCTGTACATTTCATAAAGCACCGATTAGTTGGATATTTGTATTTGCAGTCTGGAAGAAAATTTAATACCGTTGCTCACAGGTGCTATCAACTTGATAGTATCAAGTATGTAGCCAAGCTGATTCTGTACAGCATACATGTGCCAGTGCATTATCTAAAGGAGATGGAATTATCGACTCGCCGCATGCAACTTGAACTCGAGATTGACACCCAAACGTAGTCTGCTACGAAGAGCCCTGTGCACACAACTTTAAAGACGGGCTGTCGTCGTCGAGCTCAGGATTCGTGTACAGAGTCAATCATCAATCAAGGGGTTAATGACTGTCTATATGAAATCTCAGGTGGCAGCAGCAACTAGCTCTAAGCTGAGCGCCACATTGGCAGCTTCAATCGTAAGGGCCTGTAGGACTGTCCACACAACCACTAAATACCAGCACAGAAGTAAAAAAACTCCAACGCAGCTAACTGCTGTAATTATTTACCGTGCGTCGTTCTTTCAGAATCCAGACCTGCAAGTCCCTCGACCTTGGCTGGTGAGGGTCGTCGTGCCGCCTTTGTAAGCAGCCGCCGTTTATAGGAGACCTCGCGCTTTGACACTCGCAGCGCCGCTTTTCGACCTCCACATCCTCAAACGCGACGTGAATCTATCGGTCGTAGCGTTCGAGGGAGAATGAGCCATATCGAAGGCGCTTGTATTTGACGATTTTGCTGTCTACATGTTGACTTCCGGGTGTTTGGCCCTGTACCGTTCATTGTACGCCTTGACCCACTTGAGGTACTTGTCTCCGATCTTGGTAGGAATCTTCTGCAGCATCGACTTCAGTCTGCTGAGACTGGGGACGCCACCTCGTTCCTCGTGTATGGATTCGTTTTCTTCAATAGCTTTCTTGCTGCCCTTGAGGTAGCGACCAGTGTTGTCAACCCTGGCGAGAACGGGGCTGGAGTTGGCCACAGCGCTGACGACCTGGGCCGAGTTGTCGGTGACGGTGAGCCCGTTGGTGCAAGAAGCGAGAGTGGCAGCCACCAGTAGGACGACATAGTTTGCACGCATGGTAGTGAAGCGAAGTGAGAGCAAATTGCGAAATGATGTTGCGTGAAGACCTGTACATATACAGAACATGTTGCGAGTCGCTGTCACTGTCAGTGGCAGTGACAGTTTGTCAGCGAAGCAATGCGCAAAACGTTCGGTTTGCTCCATTATGGGATCTGTCGGGAAGTACTGGTCGAGGAATACAAGGCAGTTTTTGTTAAATACATGTAATAAACCCTGCGTACTATTATAAGTGTCGTCGTTAGTCAAATTCTCTAATATATCACACATTTTCAATTAATCATGCAGTCATGGGGGGTTAATATGTGCTACATTCGGTTTAGGACCAAAGCCAAGAAGGTGTCTTGCTGAGGAGCAAGGCTGCCGAATGGCAACCCCTACAGAGGATGGTGGGAGGGTAAAATCAGTTCTAGCATGCCGATCAAGTCGCTTGGTTGCCGATCTCGATGGTGCTTGGCCTGAGTGGCGGATGTCGTAATGCGAGGCCGAAACCCAAATGAGCAACTTGTAGACCGCGTGGCGACCGGTGAGTGGGCAACCCTGGTGTCCGTTTTCTGCTGATGTTACAACTTGTTTCTGGTGCTGCTGCAACATGAACTCTGCTGCAACATGAACTCTGCTGCAACTTGAACTTGACTACCAGGTAACTTGTCCTGTGTGCTCGACGACTTCCTTGTGCACACAATTTCGTCAGCTCCGTCTGCTTATCCGCTTCGCTCACCAGCTTCACTACCTACACATACAAATAAACCGATTACATGAACCACGGAAACGCAAAAATGTCTGCTCGCAGAATTTATTCAGGCATTGGGCCAATGTCCGATGCACTCAAGTAGAACGTCGCCAAGGGATGCAGATTTACCAGCACGATCTTAACTGAAGATCCGAATACAGTCGTGTTTATTTTCGCTCTTAGTCGGTTGCACACTAATAATTCTCGTTAACGTACACGATAGCGCCGACAGAAAGTGAAATGATTCCTACAACCGCTAGCATCTTCAATACACTCTTCGTCACGCTGATTGCAGGATGCACTTCCTTCTTTTTCACAGCCGTCTCCAGCTTTTTGACGTCTGCTGCGTTGACCTTAATCGGATTCTGTCCCACCGCAGACTTGACCTTACTGAGCTCCGGACTCTTCGCCACCAAAGCCTCGACCTTTTGAGCACTGGGGTTCTTCCCTAAGAGAGCTTGGAGTCTGTGAATACCAGGCAGGGTGTTGAAAATCTCCTTCAGCTTGGAGTAGCCTGGTAGTCCTCTCTCTTCGTCCTCAGTACGCGTAGACTTGCCGCCGGTAGTCACTGCAGCATTATTCAGTCTTCGGAGAGCGGGGGTCTTGGCATTGCGCTGCATGCCCTCACTGTCTGCGATCACGCGGTAGGAGTCCGTCGTCAGGGCGGTGGCAATTTCATAGCAGCCAGCTGCAAGGGTGAACACCACCAAGAGCAGGAAGAAGCCGAGACGCATGGGGCGGTGATAGTGTTCAAACGTGGATTGCACAATGAGCTCCGGACTGCCATTGGCGGCGCAGACCTCATGCAGCGACTGCTTATGTACTGCTAAGCCAGCTGGAAACTCGTCGTCGTCGTCGGCAATAACCGTTGCCTGAAAGTGAAACTCTCAAGTTTGCCTATTCCAAAAGGGTACAGTTTCCTCAAAATATCCGCCATGATCTATGCACGATGAAGAGCAGGAGGAGGCTTTGCCGGCGATGGGGGGCAGCACACGGGCACAGCAAAGGGCACTTTTCACAAATGTACCGCAGGACGATCACGGAATCGATATCGGAGGGATTAAAGATGTGAAAGCGGATTTGTACTTGATTTATTCACATCAATGATCAGAAATATCGGGATATCGAAACGACGAGGTGCACTTAATGAGAGGGACCTCTGTACTGCATACCCACTTCGCACTCAGATCGAGATTCAAAAGTCCCGCCCAGAATTCGATTATCGTCGCAGTGGACAAGTGTCAAGCGAACCAAGGGGAAGTGGATGACAGTCAAGAATAAATGAGAGATCGTCCTCGAGAACCGCCGTAGACGTCCAGTCCCTTCGCTCTCGGAGCTCCTGCGCTGGGCTCAATTTGCCTTCTCTGGCCGCGCATCCTGAACACTCTCCGGAAAGCAGAAGATATCGAGCGCAAACCCCGCATGGTGAAGACCCCTATAAACCACGTGCTGAACCTACGGTGCCCGGACGACTAGAGGATTTCCTCCAGCAAATGGAGCAGGAAACTTTCCGACGGCTGGATGACGGGCTTCATGAAGCGCCACGACCGCCGATTCCGCCAGCTGCATGGAGGAGCTGACGCAATGTATCACGCACTTCCAATAATACCCGAGACGAAGCCCGTGGGGAAGACTATCTACCACGTAGACCAACTGCAGGCTATGGAGTGAGTTCAGGTCGCGGTACGAATAGTCTGTGTGCCCGCCGAATTCATCGGTCGAGTCGTTTAACCGTCGCCCTCTACCCGGGACAGCTTTGCCTTTCGTCCTGTGTTCGTGCGGTACCGGTGATTTACTAGATAGTGCACTGGTAAGGAGAAGCTGTTGCGACGGTAGGCGATCTATTTCTTTCTGCATCGTACGACCCAATGCAAGAATTGTAGCGAGACACTGCCACCTCCAATGCTGGATGTAAATCATTCTCCTCGCCTCCAAGGTTATGGCGCATCATTGCTCAGTGGTTCCCGTGGAACTTCCACGTCGTAGAGTTGACGTTGCTCTGAATCCAGTTTTACTGAGCGTGGATCGAGGCACGTAGAGTTATCGACTTAGATTCCACCAAAATCATTGATCAGCTTATTTTTTAATACTGCACCTTCGCTCCGTAAACGCAAAATTGACCAATGTATCAAAATGCTGGCATGTTGGAATGCGTTTTAAGAGCCGGCCAACTTAAGTGATTTAGACAGAATTTATCATACCATTCCAACGATGAACACACTCATCGACAATGCGTAGCACTATTACCGCTGATCTGCCGTACAGCAATCTGGAAACCTTATCGCTTTATGGCCATGTACTCACGGATGTTCTCGCCGTGAACTTCTTGGGGTGTTTCTCCACAGGAGCCTTGGGATCCAGACAACCCCTCCCTATCCTTGAGGTCTAATACAGTCGGCCTTGCCTTCGATAGTCTTATCGATATCCCAAACGCTGCCGACGCGTTAGTACAGTTGCGAAGTTATCTTTATACATCTGAGTCAGCTCTTGTAGTTTTGATATATCTGTGCCATCGCTTAGCATTGTCACCACGACGTTTACCCAACCTCTTTCAGCAACAAGTCGTTCAACTTGTGTTGGAGCAGACATTGAAAGAGGTATCCAAATTGCAACTTGCAAGGAGGCCTTGCTCCCGAACAAAGGGTGAATGGCTACACTCAAAGATTCGGAACACGATTTGAAGTCAAATCCCAAAGACATTGTTCTTGTTGGTAGAGTGTTTGCACTGCAAACTTTGCAGGTTACATGACGACATGTACTTGCGCTTATTTAATAAAGTATGATATCAATACAAGTACCGCTACATATTTGTATAGTCTGCAGTGCCCACTCAATTTGCGGCAATATAAGCAATTTTTCCTAGTGAAAACTGCTTTCGAACCGTATCTCGTTCAGTTTGCATATGTCAATCTCTTGAGATGGTGGATTGTAGACGCTTCTGCATATTGGTACCTAATTGGCCCCCCTTGATATGACGTGTGTTGGTTCATACTGCATAAAATAGCATTTTGCAGTGTACGGACAACATGCCCTGGTCTGGAGCCAAGAGACCACCGTATCCGCTGTGAGTCTACTAAGACCCTTCATTTCCCGTTTGATCTGGAAGGACTAACATCAACAAGTCGACGTATTACCTCGCTACAGCCGACCATGAAGCTAAGCTACTTTCTGCTGCTGGCAGCGACAATTTCCATCCTGTGCAGCGCAAATTTCGCCAACGCCGAAGCCATTGCCAAGTTGAGAGACCAGGACACCAACGCCAAAGTTGCCGAAGATGTTACGCACCGAAACTTGAAGGGCAGCAAGAAGACCACGACTGAAGGCACTGTTGCAATCAGCGAAGAGAGATTGGCACTCCCGAGTGTGAAGAACGCTGTCAGCAAGCTTAAATCCATATTCTCGAAGAACCCCGACCTCACCAAGACGTTGAAGCAGACAACTCCTGGTGTAGGGATCAATCTTCAGAATCCCGCAATTAGAAAGGAGATGAAAATTGTGGGAGCTCTTTTGGCGTTTATTATCGGCACTCCACTTCTTGCCGTGGGAATCAGTCGGATCACTGCATAGTGTATAGTAACCTAGAAATAAGCTTATATCTGTTGGTTGAGAAAGATCTTGCTACATGTAGCTCGTAGTTTTAGAAATCAACGGCACAAAGTTGTTATTCGTAGCTTTGTGATCCATATTCAAACACTTCCGTACAATTCATGGAGTAATGGGATTTGTTTTAGCTACTGCAAAACTAAACACTAGCAAGCCGTGCGCCTGATCCTTGCTGAAAATATTAAGAATAAAGTTCGAGAAATGTACTCCCCTCACTCCGTTGAGAATAGCCTGAAGATTTTCAATAAGCGATCTCCAGTGGTGCATGAGCTAGTATACTATACGCATAATGAAGACGCATCCTTCAAGTACTTCGTATTATCCTAGTAGGAAAGATTTGTTAATGAATTACCGAATCATCTCAACCACTTTTGTGTAGCATGATCTTGTATGCGTCCGGAGGGTCGAGAAGCGGAATTTCCATTCTTACAACTAAATAGGCCAACAATCACTTGTGTCGAGCATTCGTACGACAGTTTGACGACAGTGATATCATTGGTCAAAAGTATCCGGCAAGCGCGACAAAACTGAAGCAGAGCGTTCAAGTGGGTGCGTTTGTGCTTGGCGTCTTCTCTTCCTCTGTCTTAATGCAAGCGTTGTTGCTCTGTTCGTGTTCTGTCTCTCTAACTAGACGAGGCATTATGGTGATCTTGAGTTGTGTTAACCGACGAGAGCGACGAGAAGAGCTAATCGGCAGACCGTTCACCTCAGTAATACACAGCATCGCTGCCTGCTGTACAGTCATAGAGGTAGGTGGTTGCGCTCCAGTCTCGCGTTCAATTGCTGCAGAAATGTGCTGCATCATAATTCGCCACTCTGAATAGGTTTGCCGCTTCCTCCTCGTAGATAGATCACCTGTGCCTGCTCCTCCCTGGTTGCGCTCAGCTTCGATGCGCTTCGCTTCAGACCGACGAAAAATGTCTTCGTGTCATCAATGTAGGCGACAGCGAGTGGCAGTTTCTTCTGCCGGAAGATATCTTTAATAGCACTTCGATAGCTGCTGAGGGTTGTAGCCTTGAGAGTTTTTCAGTATCGTTCATCTTAGCTAGCAAAAAGGCCTCAAAATCTTTCGGCGTAAATACATTGACGTCAATTTCACCGTTAGAGTCAAAGTACCTCGCAGAGTCCGTCTTAGTCGCATGAATCCATGTAGCAATGCCGCGGCGATAGCTGCGGTAAGCCGTTTGAGTCCTGGAGGTTGTACATGCGCGGCGAACGTTCTCCGCGTTGAGAGACTCGGTGGGTGGCGTTGAGGAGCTCGGAATAGCACCATTGCTTCTCGCAATAATGGTGGGGTCTTCGGGGGAGGACGATCGCGCAGAACGGGATGAGGGCATGGGGAAATGCTGGGAAAAATTCGATTCATTAACTTAAGATGGGGAAATGCTGGGGGCTGAGGGCTGGGAACTGGAGACTATGTGAGTTGCATTGAGCGATTTTAGCCAATGATATAGCTCAGTCTGTCGTATGACGAGTTGTCGAACGAAATGCACATCGAAATCATTGTTGGCTAGAAAATAGGACACATAGTAAAACCTAATGTAAATCTCGATGATAATTCACATTGATGGCAAAACATAAGCCACGGCAGCTCTCAAAAGACAAGATATGTCTTACGAAAGCGCATGAATCTAGTTTCTTTTTACAATATAACCTCCGCCACCGTATCACGACAGCCGCAGCTAGCGTTCGCACGAACTCGAACTGTATTGCTGCTGACTCTGTTATTAGTGTAAACAGGTCGATGGCGTGAGGCAGTTCTCCATTTGTTCATCTCGAAGCTGTATAGCAAAGTACCTGACTACATAGTACCCCTCATGGCAGCGGTTGTTTAGTATTGTAGGAATCACTAACAGGCTTACACGTTTATAAACGCCACTTACATGTAGTAGAGTTCACAGACATGGCACTGCGGTGGATATACCACCTAAGACATGTGTCTTCTAATTTAGTTGCTGACAATGCAAGAGAATGACTTATGAAGCTTCGAGTTAAGAATGGAAATTCCGCTTCTTGATCATCTGCATGCATGCAAGCTCATGCTACAAAAATGTCGTTATGATGACTCGGTTATTCATTTACAAATCTTTCCTACTGGAATGACCTTGATGCATGAGTTTTCATTCTTCGTACAGTATATCAGCTCATGTTGAATGTAGAGTACTACTTGAGATCGCTTTGGTGAAATCTTCAGTTTGTCTCGACGTGAAATGTTATTCTCAACGGAATGAGGCCAGTACAATTCTCAGACATCGGAATTTATACTTTTCAGTGCGCACGATTGCACCCCGAGCGGCCCGTCATACCGCGCTCAGCGTAAACTACGGATTTCACCCACCCGTCATACTGCAGTCCCCGTAAACAGTATGATTTAGCATCAGTACTGCTGCGGAGTCTATTAGGTAACCTTATATGTAAGGAGAGGCCAACAACTGCCTGCCCATTGGAATTCACTTCGAAATTTACTTTGCAACGCGCAACACGTCACAATCAGCTCTTAGCTCCCCAAACAGTGCCAAGCTCGCTGGAGGCCATCAATCATGCGCACGACCCAGTTGCTTCTACTCGTGGTCGCCACTTTCATTGCGTGCTGCAGTGCTGTCACGAACGCTGAAAACTCTATCCAAGTTAACACCTTGGCGACCGACTCCATCACCGAAACTGCCACGAAAAGACATCGCTATCTCAAAGGGAGCAAGACGACAAGTGATTTGGCTACTGTGGACGAAGAGAGATTTACCCCTAGCTTTGGCATGCTCCTTGGTGCGTTAAAGCTTCCGAATTTCCAGGGTCTCTCGAAGTTTCCTCTATTCCAGAAACTTGCTGTGATTTACAAGAAGTTCGGCAAGAAGGTTGGTGATATATACCTGAAGATGGCGAAGAAGAAATACGACTCCAACCCGCAGAATTTCATTTAAGTGAAATTTGAGGTCTGTGTCAGAGTCCTACACAGCTATGAAGTTTGGGGTAAAGCTACGTGGAATATCATACGCCATTTTAGCTCTTATTGATCTCAATGGATCAGCAAATGTTCGGTAAAAGCTCTTATCGGAACCAGTGGAGAACTACGTTTTGTATAGCGAGGCACAAGCGGTCTGGGTCGCCATTAAAAGCAGAAACCAGCCACCAGCTCGAAGCTTCATAAGTCATTCTCTTGCATTGTCAACAACTAAATTAGAAGACACATGTCTTAGGTGGTATATCCACCGCAGTGCCATGTCTGTGAACTCTACTACATGTAAGTGGCGTTTATAAACGTGTAAGCCTGTTAGTGATTCCTACAATTCTAAACAACCGCTGCCATGAGGGGTACTATGTAGTCAGGTACTTTGCTATACAGCTTCGAGATGAACAAATGGAGAACTGCCTCACGCCATCGACCTGTTTACACTAATAACAGAGTCAGCAGCAATACAGTTCGAGTTCGTGCGAACGCTAGCTGCGGCTGTCGTGATACGGTGGCGGAGGTTATATTGTAAAAAGAAACTAGATTGCTGCTGGTGACTGGTTCTGCTTTTAATGTCGATTGCGAGCGACCCAGATCACTTGTGCCTCATTATACGAGACTTCGTTCTCCTACTGGTTTCAATGAAAGCTTTTTACGAACATTTGGTGAGACGTTGAGGTAACCTGAAGAGTTAAAATGGCGTATGCTGTTCCACGTAGCTTTAAAGCAGTACCGTTATAAAACTTTTAAGTATTTAAAAATAAGTAATAAAAAAGGTAACATTGAACTGCTACAAAAGTATTCATAACCCTACTCGCAAACAAACCATTCCCATAGCGCCCGCGCGTAGCGGGCATCCAGAGCTCTAGTTTTGAGCGTCAGAGGAGTACAACAAGCGCGTGAACGCTCGTTCAAACAGCACAGGTGCCAATTGGTCGTAGTACGGACACATTTTTTGCGCTTTTGATGTCGCCCTCATCCGTAACACCCTGGCCGGTATTGGCTCGCCAATCCTCTGCTCGCTTGAAACTCGCCTCGAGACTCTTGATCTTTTTGCGAATGTTGTCGTTCCTGCGGTGCGTAATATCGACATCTATCATCCTGCCGTTGATTATCCCACACAACGACTCCATCGACAAACCGGAGCGCTTCACCCTTCCTTTCCACTTGCAATAATTCCCCCCTGTCGTGATCCAGTCCAGGAGGATATCCATGGATCCAATCTGGTGCCGAACCATAGCCTAAATTTCGAGCCTAAAACGAGATTGGACACCCACTATCGAACCGACCATTCTCCCTTTACCGAGGAACTCTGTACATGTATTATGCCTAACCCTGACCGAGTTGTAGAAAACAATGCTTCGTTACACTAAGATAGTAATCTGTGGACTGGATTTCGCTCTCCCTTATATTATAAACAGTTTTTTTTTCATGGTACCGATCGGCATACCTTTTAGTAATGTGTGGTCATCAACCTGGATGATGACCACTAACACACCATGTTTTAATATTAATACATACAGATCACTTGTATACGGTGGATTGACTCGGTTCCATAGCTGTGCAGAAGACCATCGCTGTGGGCTAACTTGTGTTGTTGTGGAGTTTTCGTGGCGTCCTCATGAAGATATCCCACTGGCTCTGGCTGCCAGCCATTGGCAAAGAATCACTAAACGCTCACTTTTGATTTCTTTGTGCCAACCACAAGCTACTCCTAACAGTACGACTCAGAACCCCAGCTCCAGCGATGAACATCGGACGCCTCTTCGTTGTCGTGGCTGTCGCGTTCTTCTCCGTCGAGGCCGCCTCGATTGACCACGACAAAGTACAGCCGTTCCCTCAACCGGACCCTGTTACAATCACCGAAAAATCTGGCGTCAAGTTCAAGCCGGAACTCAAAATTGACACTGAAGACGGATGCGTCTCGTACCCCGCTGTGAACTCTGCGGGTGAGACCAGCGGAGGCCTTAAAGGAACCAAGGGTACTTCCGCTTGTACGGGTCCTATATTCGGCTCACAGGTCTACGGCCGTGCTGAATGGTACAACGACGTCTGGGCCATCATGTACGCCTGGTACTTCCCGAAGGGCTTTTGGAATGGACGCGCATATTGGCGCCACGATTGGTCCAATGCTGTTGTGTGGATCGACGACCCCGCACTAGAAAACCCGACAGTATTGGGTCTGTCGCTATCAACGTCCGAGAACAAGTATGGACACAAGTATGTACCTGCAGAGGCGCTTAGAAATGGCACCACTCCAAGCCTTTATCGCATGATGCCCACATATAAGTGCGCTGCATTAGCGCTTTATTACGCTTCTGGCGATGTCCAGGATCTGATCATGTGGGGTCAGCTCACGGACGCAGCTCGTGCTGCACTCAACGACCAAGACAATTTTGGCCGCACCGAAGTACCGATAAACGACGACCATTTCCTCAAGCATCTCGAGAAGGCGTGGCCATTTTAGCTGCGAATGCTGCTTCTGGTCAGTGTAAGGGGAACTCTGTTTTCTTTGATGACCAAAACAACCCCAATGTGTGCATACACAGAGTGCCCCGTACTTCAGCGGAGGTATAACACAATATACCTAACACACATAAAAAATAAAAATACTTCAGCGGATGTACCATGTTACTACAGGTCATAGTCAACTAACTATCTTAATATGAGACGGCGTGAAACAAAATAATGCTAGTTAACCATTTAGAAAATTACGAGCTGGGCACACCATCGTAAAGGGGAGAGTCTCAGCTACACGTAGAGCTCCCCAGCACCAAAATCCACGTAGTCTTCGCTGAGTGAGGGTCTCTGAAAAAATGTGTTGCCTCGAGATCTGGCCGAACTCGATTTTTTTTTATTGATTGACTGGGGGTAAACTGAACCAACGGAGCCGTTGCGCCTATTCCGAGCTCCTAATTCGACTTCTTCTTTGTTATAGACGCAGTATTATGAGCACCAAATTCTGAAAATCAAAAATCGAGGTGTATATTTAGGATTTTGGTAGCGATGGAAACAAGAATCATTTTGATTTACCGAGAACAAAACACTGCCCGGGCTCGGAAATCGCATCAGTCACGACGTTTCCTTACGTGGTCTTTTCTTCACATGTGACGGCTCCTTCGCCATGGATGCTTCGTCTCGACCACTGCGATCTCCTTCAGCTGGCTGCTGCTCGGTTTGCATTGCCTCGGCTTCATTACCGGCACTGTTTACTGCAGCTTCACTTGGTGGATCACGCTTCGTTGCTGCTTCTCTTCCAGCTTCTTTCTCTTGGCGGATGCCTTTTGACGTGCAGCTCGAGCCCTCTTGATCTCGTTTGCTTTCCGTTCGTCTTCGTCGTTCGGCGGAGCGTACAGTGCATCGTTCACAAACTCTTCTGGAACGTGTGGACGCACTTTGTTGTACAGTTGCTGGATCTTCTCGGAGTTTGGTGGGGGGTTGGGCAGCAACTCCAAGTGGCTAGTGAACAGTACACGCACGCGATCCGCATCCACGACAATTCCATCGTATTTGCGCCGCAGATCTTAAAGAACTGGTGAGGACCTTGGACCTCTCTGGCAAGTCACAACCCCGGGGGAATCGCTCTTCATGACGAATATCTGAAACTTCCGGATATCCTTCAGGTCCTTGTAAGCCTCCTTCACTACCTCGCGGTACTCTCTGAACGTATTGTTCTTATTCGGCACGTGCACGAGTGCTGACGTAGCCGATGCGTCGTTGACCGCTTCTAGGAGGCGATCCATCGTCCATACATCCACCCGACTCAAGTGCTTTCGCACGTGCCCGAACCCGCGGTCGACTGCGTTCTTGGTGTGCCCCTTAACGAAGAATTTCAGCTCCACAGTCTCCAAGTCACCCATGTGTGCCAGTGCGAGCAGCGCCTTCAGCACGTAGTTGTTTTTGTTCTGACCGCCACAATTATCAGCGTAGATCGTTAGCTTTCGGTGGCCGCCTGGTAACACGATCTTGTGGATGAAGTGATGCAGCAAGGAGTTGACCTCGTCTGTACCCTTGCCAGCTACCGTCTCGTCGTAGATGTAGTTGTATTGGATGGTCTTGTTCGCGTAGTAAATACCAAACATGTTGACACTTCGCAGCGACAGGAAGTACCACTGCGACGGCGTGCTGGTCACACTTGGTAATGTGAGGTTCTGACTGTAGTCTATAATGAGCACCGCGTGGTCTTCGCTTGCAGAAGACAGATCCTGGTTGTACGCTTCCCTTAAGTCCCGAGTAAATCAAAATGATGTTAGTTTCCATTAGTCTAAACCAAAATGATGCTTGTATCCCGCAGGTACAACGAACCTCATGTGTCGAGCTGCTTCGGTGTGTCGCCCCAGTTCTTCTGTCAGCTCAGCAGTAACCCCGCTCCGCATCCGCGCGCAGTAGATGCTACAAACGTCGCAAACATTGCTGCGCTGGGACCTGATGCGAATAGTGTTCAGGATCTAAACTTAAGTTAGCGTGCTGTCTTCTTAAGCAACCGAGTAAGCATTGCCGCAAGCAGCATGTCGCAGGGCATGTTGCCTTTGAACAATGCTTGCACTTGTGGTCCGGACCGGTCCCGTGGAGATCGAACCGTGCTACTCGAAATATTCGAGTAGAACTCAAGCTTATCACGAACGTGAAAGTGCGCAACTTCGTTTGAGGTTGCTCGCAGTTGCTGAAAGGTGTTCAAGTGAAGGTTCCCAAAGGTGCGCGAAGATGCTGAAGGTTCTCAAACACAAGTTGCTTTAACGGGAGTCATTATCCTGAGGTAGCGAACTACGCCAAGGTGTCCATGGCAGGCAGCGGCATCCTCGTTTCTGCGCTCTCGGATAGAATCAACACTGGCGATCGACACAGGCTGTCTTCGTTCAGCCTGGCGTTGCCGCTGCAACTGGGGTTTTCGATTCTGGGGCCCCCGACGTGGGTCATGGTGGGCAGCATCTTCTCTAGGGTTATTAATACAGGCCGGGTAGGGGTGGCGACGTTACCTTTTTAACGCTAAATAACGTTTTATTTTTTACAGTTAAAAGGTGTCCGAGTTAGACGTGCTTAGCTCAGAATAACACACAATTCACAGGCTTGTTCATTGGTCAAGATCAAGCCAATCACCGAGCCAGGATTCGTGAAAATGGGGTAAACCACATATAAGATGTAGGGTATTGCCATAAGAAACGTTGATTCAGGGGGAACTTCCAAGTTGGTCCACGACGTTCTGCTCGTTGCTGCTCCAGAGTTCGATTTCGTTCTTGCTCGTGATTGCTGTGAGTGACAAGGAGGCAACGGCTGAAAGAGAAATGTCACTTCGTTTGTAGCTGTGTTTACGTACATGTATAGTGAAGGCAAGTGCACGACTGCTTTTTTGTAAGCAAACTGCATTTATCGGTTGGCGAGGTTGAACAGCAACGTGAAGGTTGTGAGATTGAGGTCGTGGACATGGGGAGAATCGAAGGCCAATGAAGATTGTGGGCAAGGCGTCACCCTGAAGCTCAAAGCCATTTCCCTGCTGCGTGAGACAGCCTGTAGTGTTCACCAGGACCAAGAGGGTTTTCCGCCTTGGAAACATTTCCCTTAGTGTAACACGACATCCCTGAAAAGACGAAATAAAGATCTCATTGTGCTATTTTCTATCAAGAGCTTCCGACACTTCGCCCTACCAGGTCTTCTCCTGAACCTAGTGCTACGCAGAAGACGCTGCGCGTAACCAAGGAAGTGTCTCCTAGGTCGGAGGGAAGCATTCTCACTGATCGGACTTCGACCGACGGCGGGAGGCGCTCAAGCTGGTCGAAGGAAAGCATTCAAGCTGATCGGAGGAAGGTGCTCACGGGTGTACCAAACCCGTGGAGAAACCATTCCTGGTCAAATGCGAATTGTAACAACATGTTGGTGTACAGTCTGTCATCCTGAACGACACGGTGTTCCCTGGACCAGGGATTCTGGCAGCCTGCCAGAGAAGGGGGTCACTGCTCTTGATCAGACCAGTTTGATCTACCAGGATTGTTGTCGCTGGCTACGTGGTACCAACAAGTTGATGGTATTGTTTGGGAAACCGTGGCTCAGCACTCTGTGATCTCGGGTAATCACGTTCCCTGCATACATATGCATCTGGTGTGAGCAGAAGCCTGCATAGTAGTTTGGTAGGGCAGAGCTCAAATGCCCTATATTGTCAGGTGTTTGATGGATGTCGACGTGCTGGAGCCACATGCATAGATCTTGCATACTGGGCAGACGGTCGGTCAGACAGGATGACTCTAGATCCTAACACAAACACTGAATCCATGGATTCGCGGAAATCACCAAAGTGTGATTATTTTTGAATCCTCCGTCATCGGCGCACATCGTTTGCTGCCTTCTCCTCGCTCGCATACACTCGTCAAGACTCGTGCACGTTTGAAACAAGGGCTTCAGAGTGACTCGCTACACGCAAAGTCTCTAAGGTTATGAGCCCAAGCTCTACGAGCTTGAACGAGAATGAACAATACACCAATGAATGCGGGTGCGGCAACTGCCCAAGATGGGAGAGCAGGACAACGACTCTACGGAAGGAACAAACCTCTTAAGTACGAAGAAGAGGGCGGTTTCGATCTCTACAAGGCATTGCTGAGGTCGTACCTTGCCCAACGCGGATGACGGGGCGTCATCGACGGCACAGAGGTGCGCCACGCGACGGACGCAGCCGTGCAGCAGCAGTTTGATGAAAAGGACGGGCTGGACAAAGATGCGATACGTCGAGGCGTCCTGACCAAGGATGCGATGAAAATCTGTGTGCTCGAGAACGATCGTGAGATGTGGCTTGCATTTGATCAAAACGAGACCAAGCATGCATTTTCGAACGTTCTAATGGTTTGGAAGAAACTATACTCACATTCATTCTCTGCTGGTATGAATATGGATGCATACCTTGACGACATGGAGCTGATGCGCTGTCAACTGCGCAATATGAACGACGTAATCTCGGACGAGGACATGGTGAAGGTCATTCTTCAAAGCGTTGCATTTGAGTACCGGGGTGTAGTACGGATCTTCGATAAGGCCGTACGTGGAGGCAACACTCCATCGCTCATGGCCCGCAACACTCTTCGCGGTGAGGCAGAGCTAGACAAACAGCGTGATATGCTGAACGGCAAGGGTACCAGCAAAGAGCCTGCCGAAATCATGCAAGTTCAGAAGCAGGAGTCAGAAGACCAAGATCAGCATCGACAGGGCGGTGGCAAGCGGTCCAAACAGCAGAAAGGTGCCGCCAAGAAGAAATTCAAAGCGCAGCAGCAACTGAAGGCTCAAGGTGGCGAGAAGAAGTCATCTTCGATGGCGTTGATACGCTGGAGTGGATCAGGGTGCGCAGATGACAGCACGAAGCCATTCATTGCAATGGTTCGAAAAGCTGCGTGTGAGACATCAGTGGCTGCAGTGAAGAACTCATTTTTTCTCGGTGTTGATTAGATGGTTGACATGGGTGCTGGTTTTCATGGGTGCACTAACTCGGCGGCGTTCATGATCCTACAGGAAAACACGATGTCTTTCGTTGGATGGAGGGACGAAACTAGCCAAAGCGAGGCTTTCAGACAGATACGGATCTGTACAAGTGACCAGATGTCTGGCAACGACGTGATCTTGGACCTGGTTATCGGGTTGGGTTCACTGAAGGCGGCGAACTCCAACACGACATTGGGTTGTGTTGCGTGTCAGATGGCAACGCAAAACCGGCGACCATACAAGCGCCATGACAAGAGAAGGAAAATTCTACATGAGCAGCTCATGTCGGGCGTGTGTTACGTTGGACTGGAAACGACGGGTAGCAATCGTTACTTTCAATTGGTGCAGGACGAGGCCTCGAGGTGCAAGTGGTGCTTTCTATTGCGCACCAAAGGAGAGGCAGCGCAGGACGTCATGAACCTGATCCTGCGGCTGGAGAGAGGGCACGTGATAAAGCGATTTCGTGCAACCAGGGAAAGGAGTTCCTCAACAATAAGTTGATGAGCTTCTTGGTTGAGCATGGGGTCCAGCTGCTGAAGACCAACGCGTACACTTTTGAAGAGAACTGTCTGTCGAGAATATCAATGGGAATTTGCTCAACAGGTTTCAAGCAATTCGTCAGGCAGCTGGTCTTCCGTCAGCACTGGGGGGGGGGGGGGGGGGGGGGGGCTCTTATACGTGGTAGATGTGGACAATATGAGTCCACCAAGGCGTTCACAGGCACAAAAACGGACGTGCACAACTTACATATCTGTGAATGTGTAGCTTGTGCGCATGTTCCGAAGGTGAAGCGGTCGAATAAGCTGAGACCGATAGCAGTACCGACACTGTTCCTCGGATACGCGGAGAGTTCGCTGGAATATCGACTACTTGATTTGCGCAGTGGAGGCCCTATTGAACGGCGTGACGTGTCTTTCCGGGAGGTCATTACAGTGGATAGCAGATATGTGTATAATTTACTTGCCATGCGCTGAAGTGGCACACAGGTGGAGCTACCGGTGAACGTTTCTTTCGTTAAGCTACCTGATGATGGCGTTCGTGACCACGGACACGTACGCTGTGGGCATGCGGACGTGGGAAATCGTGTCGAATCCGAGGACGTGGATATGGCGCTAGATGGGCCACAAACTAGGCACCAAAAAGCCGTGGTGAATCAAGCGATGGCAGCAGTTCCAGTGATGACTTTAACTTCAGGGGGAGCTTCGGAGTTGCCGATGTACGTGGTGCTACTAGTGACAGTGGGAGGTTTTGTTGGTGGGTGTGATGTCACACGCTTGCGTGTGGGTTACACGCCTGCAGATCCCGGATGGTGCGCTCCAAGATTGCATATGTTGCATGTCAAGGCGTGTGGGGTGCCTTTAGGATCCCATGCTGTGCATTTGGGTGCGTGTGAGACACGCAAAAATAGAGTTTGTTGTTGGGCGTGTGGCTGGCGTTCCGTAGCCCGAGTGATTAACGGGATTGGTGTGTAAGCCAACTGGCGCGGGTTCAAATCCCACCATATCAAGGATCGCATATCATGCTTTTCGTGGCATGGCAACACTTGTAGCATGTGGGATGCGCATTTTTATGGTGCCATAGGGCTCGCAGGACAGACAGGTAGAAAGTAGAGCAGACCAAGTTAACTCAATCAATCTCACTCACTTTTGGCTTTTCAATCTCGGCCCGAAGCCGTCTTCTTCCTACCAACCTCCGCACGCGTAGATAGCCAACTTTCTTTTCTTTTGCACGAAGTACGACAAGTTCGCCGAGTTCATCTAGCGCATGTGCACTTCAATCGCCAATTGGGTCCCCACAACAGCATATACACCTGCATGTCCTCTCCAACCAACGCGGCGCTCGCAAAGACAGCGACGACCGAGCTCGAGATACAACCCAAGCACTTGGGTGATGGCAACGACTCTATTCCAGTGTATGCTGATTGGATTAGTAGGCGGGCTGCTGAACCCTACAACAGTGCGTGAGACGATGGCGTCAGACAATACTTCAGAATGGCGGCGTACAATGGACATGAAATCCGCCAATCTGATCAAGAACATGACGTTGGAACTGATGCCTCGACCTAGGTCGACGAAACGGAAACGAGTCAACATTTTGACGTCGTTGTGGGTGCTCGTGTTCAAGTGAAACGAGTAAGTTGATATAGAGCGGTTCAAAGCTCGTCGTGCTATCCGTGGTTTTATTCAGAAATTTGGCATTGACTATTTGGCTACGTGCTCCAGTAGTGCGCATTGAATCAGTACGGCTGGTACTGGTCATTGCAATCATGCTTGGACTCGATTGCCAGCATGTGGATTTTATTACGGCTTTTCGGAACGGGGAACTCACTGACGTGGACTCTACATGGAGCAGCCCGGGGGCTATCAAGACAAAACTGATCGAGTCTGCCGGCTGTTAAAGGGACTTTACGGTCTTAAGCAGGCAGCGAGGATCTGGAACGAAATCATGCACGTGTACTTAGTGCAGCTGAAATTCCAGCAGTGCGTGTTTGACCCTGGGTCTACTAACACGAAGTTGTGAACAGCATGATTGATTTAACTGTTTATGTGGATGCCATTGTCATCGCTATAAAGCCAGTTCAGATCACGGTGGTAGTGCAAGCACTAGGCGCCACGTTCTCGCAAAGCGGACGCGCTACCACTGCGCTATGCGCCCAGCAAGATGGAAAACCTAACCTCCTTTTTTGCCATCGCTTTCAGCCTCCCCTGCAGCGTGCAGCGCTCTCTCAACACCACCCATACCACAGCAGCTGCCTGCCACTGGGTGGCTGCATCCAGGACGTCGCTGGGTCACTGCACGACCACACGCCGCGCACACAAAAGCCGAGTCGTGTGCTGTGCTGTGGCCACCCACCCGAGTCATGGCCTCACGTCTCGAGCAGCCGTGACGCTGGCGTCGATCGGGTTTCTGGTTGGCTCCAGCAACGTGACCACGACGTCGGCCGGCCGTTTTGAGGCGTGCATCGACTTGAGCAAGCCAGACCGGTATCGGTTGGTATACGGCAGCACAGGCGAGTGTGCGGCCGCGTCCTCGGCCATCCCAAGCGTTTGAGAGTGCCGGAGAGCATAACTGGGCGGCGTCTTTAGGCGTCCGCAGCGTTGCTAGAGGAGGTGAGTCGAACAAAGAGTTGGACACACCGGGGATTGAACCCGGGGCCTTCCGCTTGCAAAGCGGACGCGCTACCACTGCGCTATGCGCCCAGCAAGATGGAAAACCTAACCTCCTTTTTTGCCATCGCTTTCAGCCTCCCCTGCAGCGTGCAGCGCTCTCTCAACACCACCCGTACCACAGCAGCTGCCTGCCACTGGGTGGCTGCATCCAGGACGTCGCTGGGTCACTGCACGACCACACGCCGCGCACACAAAAGCCGAGTCGTGTGCTGTGCTGTGGCCACCCACCCGAGTCATGGCCTCACGTCTCGAGCAGCCGTGACGCTGGCGTCGATCGGGTTTCTGGTTGGCTCCAGCAACGTGACCACGACGTCGGCCGGCCGTTTTGAGGCGTGCATCGACTTGAGCAAGCCAGACCGGTATCGGTTGGTATACGGCAGCACAGGCGAGTGTGCGGCCGCGTCCTCGGCCATCCCAAGCGTTTGAGAGTGCCGGAGAGCATAACTGGGCGGCGTCTTTAGGCGTCCGCAGCGTTGCTAGAGGAGGTGAGTCGAACAAAGAGTTGGACACACCGGGGATTGAACCCGGGGCCTTCCGCTTGCAAAGCGGACGCGCTACCACTGCGCTATGCGCCCAGCAAGATGGAAAACCTAACCTCCTTTTTTGCCATCGCTTTCAGCCTCCCCTGCAGCGTGCAGCGCTCTCTCAACACCACCCGTACCACAGCAGCTGCCTGCCACTGGGTGGCTGCATCCAGGACGTCGCTGGGTCACTGCACGACCACACGCCGCGCACACAAAAGCCGAGTCGTGTGCTGTGCTGTGGCCACCCACCCGAGTCATGGCCTCACGTCTCGAGCAGCCGTGACGCTGGCGTCGATCGGGTTTCTGGTTGGCTCCAGCAACGTGACCACGACGTCGGCCGGCCGTTTTGAGGCGTGCATCGACTTGAGCAAGCCAGACCGGTATCGGTTGGTATACGGCAGCACAGGCGAGTGTGCGGCCGCGTCCTCGGCCATCCCAAGCGTTTGAGAGCGCCGGAGAGCATAACTGGGCGGCGTCTTTAGGCGTCCGCAGCGTTGCTAGAGGAGGTGAGTCGAACAAAGAGTTGGACACACCGGGGATTGAACCCGGGGCCTTCCGCTTGCAAAGCGGACGCGCTACCACTGCGCTATGCGCCCAGCAAGATGGAAAACCTAACCTCCTTTTTTGCCATCGCTTTCAGCCTCCCCTGCAGCGTGCAGCGCTCTCTCAACACCACCCGTACCACAGCAGCTGCCTGCCACTGGGTGGCTGCATCCAGGACGTCGCTGGGTCACTGCACGACCACACGCCGCGCACACAAAAGCCGAGTCGTGTGCTGTGCTGTGGCCACCCACCCGAGTCATGGCCTCACGTCTCGAGCAGCCGTGACGCTGGCGTCGATCGGGTTTCTGGTTGGCTCCAGCAACGTGACCACGACGTCGGCCGGCCGTTTTGAGGCGTGCATCGACTTGAGCAAGCCAGACCGGTATCGGTTGGTATACGGCAGCACAGGCGAGTGTGCGGCCGCGTCCTCGGCCATCCCAAGCGTTTGAGAGCGCCGGAGAGCATAACTGGGCGGCGTCTTTAGGCGTCCGCAGCGTTGCTAGAGGAGGTGAGTCGAACAAAGAGTTGGACACACCGGGGATTGAACCCGGGGCCTTCCGCTTGCAAAGCGGACGCGCTACCACTGCGCTATGCGCCCAGCAAGATGGAAAACCTAACCTCCTTTTTTGCCATCGCTTTCAGCCTCCCCTGCAGCGTGCAGCGCTCTCTCAACACCACCCGTATCACAGCAGCTGCCTGCCACTGGGTGGCTGCATCCAGGACGTCGCTGGGTCACTGCACGACCACACGCCGCGCACACAAAAGCCGAGTCGTGTGCTGTGCTGTGGCCACCCACCCGAGACATGGCCTCACGTCTCGAGCAGCCGTGACGCTGGCGTCGATCGGGTTTCTGGTTGGCTCCAGCAACGTGACCACGACGTCGGCCGGCCGTTTTGAGGCGTGCATCGACTTGAGCAAGCCAGACCGGTATCGGTTGGTATACGGCAGCACAGGCGAGTGTGCGGCCTCGTCCTCGGCCATCCCAAGCGTTTGAGAGCGCCGGAGAGCATAACTGGGCGGCGTCTTTAGGCGTCCGCAGCGTTGCTAGAGGAGGTGAGTCGAACAAAGAGTTGGACACACCGGGGATTGAACCCGGGGCCTTCCGCTTGCAAAGCGGACGCGCTACCACTGCGCTATGCGCCCAGCAAGATGGAAAACCTAACCTCCTTTTTTGCCATCGCTTTCAGCCTCCCCTGCAGCGTGCAGCGCTCTCTCAACACCACCCGTACCACAGCAGCTGCCTGCCACTGGGTGGCTGCATCCAGGACGTCGCTGGGTCACTGCACGACCACACGCCGCGCACACAAAAGCCGAGTCGTGTGCTGTGCTGTGGCCACCCACCCGAGTCATGGCCTCACGTCTCGAGCAGCCGTGACGCTGGCGTCGATCGGGTTTCTGGTTGGCTCCAGCAACGTGACCACGACGTCGGCCGGCCGTTTTGAGGCGTGCATCGACTTGAGCAAGCCAGACCGGTATCGGTTGGTATACGGCAGCACAGGCGAGTGTGCGGCCGCGTCCTCGGCCATCCCAAGCGTTTGAGAGTGCCGGAGAGCATAACTGGGCGGCGTCTTTAGGCGTCCGCAGCGTTGCTAGAGGAGGTGAGTCGAACAAAGAGTTGGACACACCGGGGATTGAACCCGGGGCCTTCCGCTTGCAAAGCGGACGCGCTACCACTGCGCTATGCGCCCAGCAAGATGGAAAACCTAACCTCCTTTTTTGCCATCGCTTTCAGCCTCCCCTGCAGCGTGCAGCGCTCTCTCAACACCACCCGTACCACAGCAGCTGCCTGCCACTGGGTGGCTGCATCCAGGACGTCGCTGGGTCACTGCACGACCACACGCCGCGCACACAAAAGCCGAGTCGTGTGCTGTGCTGTGGCCACCCACCCGAGTCATGGCCTCACGTCTCGAGCAGCCGTGACGCTGGCGTCGATCGGGTTTCTGGTTGGCTCCAGCAACGTGACCACGACGTCGGCCGGCCGTTTTGAGGCGTGCATCGACTTGAGCAAGCCAGACCGGTATCGGTTGGTATACGGCAGCACAGGCGAGTGTGCGGCCGCGTCCTCGGCCATCCCAAGCGTTTGAGAGCGCCGGAGAGCATAACTGGGCGGCGTCTTTAGGCGTCCGCAGCGTTGCTAGAGGAGGTGAGTCGAACAAAGAGTTGGACACACCGGGGATTGAACCCGGGGCCTTCCGCTTGCAAAGCGGACGCGCTACCACTGCGCTATGCGCCCAGCAAGATGGAAAACCTAACCTCCTTTTTTGCCATCGCTTTCAGCCTCCCCTGCAGCGTGCAGCGCTCTCTCAACACCACCCGTACCACAGCAGCTGCCTGCCACTGGGTGGCTGCATCCAGGACGTCGCTGGGTCACTGCACGACCACACGCCGCGCACACAAAAGCCGAGTCGTGTGCTGTGCTGTGGCCACCCACCCGAGTACATGGCCTCACGTCTCGAGCAGCCGTGACGCTGGCGTCGATCGGGTTTCTGGTTGGCTCCAGCAACGTGACCACGACGTCGGCCGGCCGTTTTGAGGCGTGCATCGACTTGAGCAAGCCAGACCGGTATCGGTTGGTATACGGCAGCACAGGCGAGTGTGCGGCCTCGTCCTCGGCCATCCCAAGCGTTTGAGAGCGCCGGAGAGCATAACTGGGCGGCGTCTTTAGGCGTCCGCAGCGTTGCTAGAGGAGGTGAGTCGAACAAAGAGTTGGACACACCGGGGATTGAACCCGGGGCCTTCCGCTTGCAAAGCGGACGCGCTACCACTGCGCTATGCGCCCAGCAAGATGGAAAACCTAACCTCCTTTTTTGCCATCGCTTTCAGCCTCCCCTGCAGCGTGCAGCGCTCTCTCAACACCACCCGTACCACAGCAGCTGCCTGCCACTGGGTGGCTGCATCCAGGACGTCGCTGGGTCACTGCACGACCACACGCCGCGCACACAAAAGCCGAGTCGTGTGCTGTGCTGTGGCCACCCACCCGAGTCATGGCCTCACGTCTCGAGCAGCCGTGACGCTGGCGTCGATCGGGTTTCTGGTTGGCTCCAGCAACGTGACCACGACGTCGGCCGGCCGTTTTGAGGCGTGCATCGACTTGAGCAAGCCAGACCGGTATCGGTTGGTATACGGCAGCACAGGCGAGTGTGCGGCCGCGTCCTCGGCCATCCCAAGCGTTTGAGAGCGCCGGAGAGCATAACTGGGCGGCGTCTTTAGGCGTCCGCAGCGTTGCTAGAGGAGGTGAGTCGAACAAAGAGTTGGACACACCGGGGATTGAACCCGGGGCCTTCCGCTTGCAAAGCGGACGCGCTACCACTGCGCTATGCGCCCAGCAAGATGGAAAACCTAACCTCCTTTTTTGCCATCGCTTTCAGCCTCCCCTGCAGCGTGCAGCGCTCTCTCAACACCACCCGTACCACAGCAGCTGCCTGCCACTGGGTGGCTGCATCCAGGACGTCGCTGGGTCACTGCACGACCACACGCCGCGCACACAAAAGCCGAGTCGTGTGCTGTGCTGTGGCCACCCACCCGAGTCATGGCCTCACGTCTCGAGCAGCCGTGACGCTGGCGTCGATCGGGTTTCTGGTTGGCTCCAGCAACGTGACCACGACGTCGGCCGGCCGTTTTGAGGCGTGCATCGACTTGAGCAAGCCAGACCGGTATCGGTTGGTATACGGCAGCACAGGCGAGTGTGCGGCCTCGTCCTCGGCCATCCCAAGCGTTTGAGAGCGCCGGAGAGCATAACTGGGCGGCGTCTTTAGGCGTCCGCAGCGTTGCTAGAGGAGGTGAGTCGAACAAAGAGTTGGACACACCGGGGATTGAACCCGGGGCCTTCCGCTTGCAAAGCGGACGCGCTACCACTGCGCTATGCGCCCAGCAAGATGGAAAACCTAACCTCCTTTTTTGCCATCGCTTTCAGCCTCCCCTGCAGCGTGCAGCGCTCTCTCAACACCACCCGTACCACAGCAGCTGCCTGCCACTGGGTGGCTGCATCCAGGACGTCGCTGGGTCACTGCACGACCACACGCCGCGCACACAAAAGCCGAGTCGTGTGCTGTGCTGTGGCCACCCACCCGAGTCATGGCCTCACGTCTCGAGCAGCCGTGACGCTGGCGTCGATCGGGTTTCTGGTTGGCTCCAGCAACGTGACCACGACGTCGGCCGGCCGTTTTGAGGCGTGCATCGACTTGAGCAAGCCAGACCGGTATCGGTTGGTATACGGCAGCACAGGCGAGTGTGCGGCCTCGTCCTCGGCCATCCCAAGCGTTTGAGAGCGCCGGAGAGCATAACTGGGCGGCGTCTTTAGGCGTCCGCAGCGTTGCTAGAGGAGGTGAGTCGAACAAAGAGTTGGACACACCGGGGATTGAACCCGGGGCCTTCCGCTTGCAAAGCGGACGCGCTACCACTGCGCTATGCGCCCAGCAAGATGGAAAACCTAACCTCCTTTTTTGCCATCGCTTTCAGCCTCCCCTGCAGCGTGCAGCGCTCTCTCAACACCACCCGTACCACAGCAGCTGCCTGCCACTGGGTGGCTGCATCCAGGACGTCGCTGGGTCACTGCACGACCACACGCCGCGCACACAAAAGCCGAGTCGTGTGCTGTGCTGTGGCCACCCACCCGAGTCATGGCCTCACGTCTCGAGCAGCCGTGACGCTGGCGTCGATCGGGTTTCTGGTTGGCTCCAGCAACGTGACCACGACGTCGGCCGGCCGTTTTGAGGCGTGCATCGACTTGAGCAAGCCAGACCGGTATCGGTTGGTATACGGCAGCACAGGCGAGTGTGCGGCCTCGTCCTCGGCCATCCCAAGCGTTTGAGAGCGCCGGAGAGCATAACTGGGCGGCGTCTTTAGGCGTCCGCAGCGTTGCTAGAGGAGGTGAGTCGAACAAAGAGTTGGACACACCGGGGATTGAACCCGGGGCCTTCCGCTTGCAAAGCGGACGCGCTACCACTGCGCTATGCGCCCAGCAAGATGGAAAACCTAACCTCCTTTTTTGCCATCGCTTTCAGCCTCCCCTGCAGCGTGCAGCGCTCTCTCAACACCACCCGTACCACAGCAGCTGCCTGCCACTGGGTGGCTGCATCCAGGACGTCGCTGGGTCACTGCACGACCACACGCCGCGCACACAAAAGCCGAGTCGTGTGCTGTGCTGTGGCCACCCACCCGAGTCATGGCCTCACGTCTCGAGCAGCCGTGACGCTGGCGTCGATCGGGTTTCTGGTTGGCTCCAGCAACGTGACCACGACGTCGGCCGGCCGTTTTGAGGCGTGCATCGACTTGAGCAAGCCAGACCGGTATCGGTTGGTATACGGCAGCACAGGCGAGTGTGCGGCCTCGTCCTCGGCCATCCCAAGCGTTTGAGAGCGCCGGAGAGCATAACTGGGCGGCGTCTTTAGGCGTCCGCAGCGTTGCTAGAGGAGGTGAGTCGAACAAAGAGTTGGACACACCGGGGATTGAACCCGGGGCCTTCCGCTTGCAAAGCGGACGCGCTACCACTGCGCTATGCGCCCAGCAAGATGGAAAACCTAACCTCCTTTTTTGCCATCGCTTTCAGCCTCCCCTGCAGCGTGCAGCGCTCTCTCAACACCACCCGTACCACAGCAGCTGCCTGCCACTGGGTGGCTGCATCCAGGACGTCGCTGGGTCACTGCACGACCACACGCCGCGCACACAAAAGCCGAGTCGTGTGCTGTGCTGTGGCCACCCACCCGAGTCATGGCCTCACGTCTCGAGCAGCCGTGACGCTGGCGTCGATCGGGTTTCTGGTTGGCTCCAGCAACGTGACCACGACGTCGGCCGGCCGTTTTGAGGCGTGCATCGACTTGAGCAAGCCAGACCGGTATCGGTTGGTATACGGCAGCACAGGCGAGTGTGCGGCCGCGTCCTCGGCCATCCCAAGCGTTTGAGAGCGCCGGAGAGCATAACTGGGCGGCGTCTTTAGGCGTCCGCAGCGTTGCTAGAGGAGGTGAGTCGAACAAAGAGTTGGACACACCGGGGATTGAACCCGGGGCCTTCCGCTTGCAAAGCGGACGCGCTACCACTGCGCTATGCGCCCAGCAAGATGGAAAACCTAACCTCCTTTTTTGCCATCGCTTTCAGCCTCCCCTGCAGCGTGCAGCGCTCTCTCAACACCACCCGTACCACAGCAGCTGCCTGCCACTGGGTGGCTGCATCCAGGACGTCGCTGGGTCACTGCACGACCACACGCCGCGCACACAAAAGCCGAGTCGTGTGCTGTGCTGTGGCCACCCACCCGAGTCATGGCCTCACGTCTCGAGCAGCCGTGACGCTGGCGTCGATCGGGTTTCTGGTTGGCTCCAGCAACGTGACCACGACGTCGGCCGGCCGTTTTGAGGCGTGCATCGACTTGAGCAAGCCAGACCGGTATCGGTTGGTATACGGCAGCACAGGCGAGTGTGCGGCCTCGTCCTCGGCCATCCCAAGCGTTTGAGAGCGCCGGAGAGCATAACTGGGCGGCGTCTTTAGGCGTCCGCAGCGTTGCTAGAGGAGGTGAGTCGAACAAAGAGTTGGACACACCGGGGATTGAACCCGGGGCCTTCCGCTTGCAAAGCGGACGCGCTACCACTGCGCTATGCGCCCAGCAAGATGGAAAACCTAACCTCCTTTTTTGCCATCGCTTTCAGCCTCCCCTGCAGCGTGCAGCGCTCTCTCAACACCACCCGTACCACAGCAGCTGCCTGCCACTGGGTGGCTGCATCCAGGACGTCGCTGGGTCACTGCACGACCACACGCCGCGCACACAAAAGCCGAGTCGTGTGCTGTGCTGTGGCCACCCACCCGAGTCATGGCCTCACGTCTCGAGCAGCCGTGACGCTGGCGTCGATCGGGTTTCTGGTTGGCTCCAGCAACGTGACCACGACGTCGGCCGGCCGTTTTGAGGCGTGCATCGACTTGAGCAAGCCAGACCGGTATCGGTTGGTATACGGCAGCACAGGCGAGTGTGCGGCCTCGTCCTCGGCCATCCCAAGCGTTTGAGAGCGCCGGAGAGCATAACTGGGCGGCGTCTTTAGGCGTCCGCAGCGTTGCTAGAGGAGGTGAGTCGAACAAAGAGTTGGACACACCGGGGATTGAACCCGGGGCCTTCCGCTTGCAAAGCGGACGCGCTACCACTGCGCTATGCGCCCAGCAAGATGGAAAACCTAACCTCCATTTTTGCCATCGCTTTCAGCCTCCCCTGCAGCGTGCAGCGCTCTCTCAACACCACCCGTACCACAGCAGCTGCCTGCCACTGGGTGGCTGCATCCAGGACGTCGCTGGGTCACTGCACGACCACACGCCGCGCACACAAAAGCCGAGTCGTGTGCTGTGCTGTGGCCACCCACCCGAGTCATGGCCTCACGTCTCGAGCAGCCGTGACGCTGGCGTCGATCGGGTTTCTGGTTGGCTCCAGCAACGTGACCACGACGTCGGCCGGCCGTTTTGAGGCGTGCATCGACTTGAGCAAGCCAGACCGGTATCGGTTGGTATACGGCAGCACAGGCGAGTGTGCGGCCGCGTCCTCGGCCATCCCAAGCGTTTGAGAGCGCCGGAGAGCATAACTGGGCGGCGTCTTTAGGCGTCCGCAGCGTTGCTAGAGGAGGTGAGTCGAACAAAGAGTTGGACACACCGGGGATTGAACCCGGGGCCTTCCGCTTGCAAAGCGGACGCGCTACCACTGCGCTATGCGCCCAGCAAGATGGAAAACCTAACCTCCTTTTTTGCCATCGCTTTCAGCCTCCCCTGCAGCGTGCAGCGCTCTCTCAACACCACCCGTACCACAGCAGCTGCCTGCCACTGGGTGGCTGCATCCAGGACGTCGCTGGGTCACTGCACGACCACACGCCGCGCACACAAAAGCCGAGTCGTGTGCTGTGCTGTGGCCACCCACCCGAGTCATGGCCTCACGTCTCGAGCAGCCGTGACGCTGGCGTCGATCGGGTTTCTGGTTGGCTCCAGCAACGTGACCACGACGTCGGCCGGCCGTTTTGAGGCGTGCATCGACTTGAGCAAGCCAGACCGGTATCGGTTGGTATACGGCAGCACAGGCGAGTGTGCGGCCGCGTCCTCGGCCATCCCAAGCGTTTGAGAGCGCCGGAGAGCATAACTGGGCGGCGTCTTTAGGCGTCCGCAGCGTTGCTAGAGGAGGTGAGTCGAACAAAGAGTTGGACACACCGGGGATTGAACCCGGGGCCTTCCGCTTGCAAAGCGGACGCGCTACCACTGCGCTATGCGCCCAGCAAGATGGAAAACCTAACCTCCTTTTTTGCCATCGCTTTCAGCCTCCCCTGCAGCGTGCAGCGCTCTCTCAACACCACCCGTACCACAGCAGCTGCCTGCCACTGGGTGGCTGCATCCAGGACGTCGCTGGGTCACTGCACGACCACACGCCGCGCACACAAAAGCCGAGTCGTGTGCTGTGCTGTGGCCACCCACCCGAGTCATGGCCTCACGTCTCGAGCAGCCGTGACGCTGGCGTCGATCGGGTTTCTGGTTGGCTCCAGCAACGTGACCACGACGTCGGCCGGCCGTTTTGAGGCGTGCATCGACTTGAGCAAGCCAGACCGGTATCGGTTGGTATACGGCAGCACAGGCGAGTGTGCGGCCGCGTCCTCGGCCATCCCAAGCGTTTGAGAGCGCCGGAGAGCATAACTGGGCGGCGTCTTTAGGCGTCCGCAGCGTTGCTAGAGGAGGTGAGTCGAACAAAGAGTTGGACACACCGGGGATTGAACCCGGGGCCTTCCGCTTGCAAAGCGGACGCGCTACCACTGCGCTATGCGCCCAGCAAGATGGAAAACCTAACCTCCTTTTTTGCCATCGCTTTCAGCCTCCCCTGCAGCGTGCAGCGCTCTCTCAACACCACCCGTACCACAGCAGCTGCCTGCCACTGGGTGGCTGCATCCAGGACGTCGCTGGGTCACTGCACGACCACACGCCGCGCACACAAAAGCCGAGTCGTGTGCTGTGCTGTGGCCACCCACCCGAGTCATGGCCTCACGTCTCGAGCAGCCGTGACGCTGGCGTCGATCGGGTTTCTGGTTGGCTCCAGCAACGTGACCACGACGTCGGCCGGCCGTTTTGAGGCGTGCATCGACTTGAGCAAGCCAGACCGGTATCGGTTGGTATAAAAGGAAGTTGGGCTACGAGCTGCGGAGAGTTGAAAGCTTAGAAGACGGCTTCGGGCCGAGATTGCAAAACCAAAAGTGAGATTGATTGAGTGAGTTTTAGCTGCTAGCCTGCCTCCTACGCTCTCTTGTCGGCAAAAAGAAAAACGTCCATGTGGGGACTCGAACCCACACCCTTCGGATCAAAGACCCGGCACTTAACCCACTACACCATACTGCATGACCAAAGTCATGCACACCCTACTCCTACATATGTAACTCCTACTATGCACCCACACGCATGTCCACGCCGCTTGAGCACTTGGACACGCTCCCACACGCTTGTTCTCACGCGCACGCAACCTGCGCGTCTCATCATGAGCACTTGACGCCGCCACAAATCCCCCCCGCACACGCGTAGAGGCACGCGCACGCACACACGCCTTGCACCCACACCTGGTGCACACACGCACATGCACACGCAGCACCCTCTAACACTCTCCCTTGATGCGCTGTGCTTGGCGTCTTAGGCGTCCATGCCGAGTCCGACGAGAAACTGGCGGTGCTTGGGTCGTGCCAGTGCCTTGGTAAACCCGTCTGCGATCATCTCGTCTGTCGGCTTGTACTCGAGCACGATGACCTTGTCTTCCACCTTCTCGCGCAAGAAGTGATACTTCAAGTCGATGTGCTTGGTGCGTGAGTGGTACGCTGGGTTCTTGGCCAGCGCAATGCAACCTTGGTTGTCCTGAAAAATGGTAGTCGCACCCACACACTCACACCCCACGTCCAGTAGTAGCTGACGCAGCCACACTGCCTCTTGAGTGGCGTTGTACAGTGCCATGTACTCTGCCTCCGTGCTCGAGGTTGCCACTGTCGGTTGCCGCTTCGACTTCCACGAAATTGCACTCCCGTTCAGGAAGAACACGTAGCCAGTAGTCGAGCGCCGGGTGTCCAAATCACCTGCCCAGTTCGCATCCGCGTAGCCGATCAGCTCTCCCTTAGTCCCGCCGTTGAACACGAGTCCCAGGTCCTGAGTGGTCTTCAAGTACTTCAAAATCCGCTTCGCAGCCACCCAGTGAGACTTGTTGTACCGCTCGCAAAACTTGGCCACTTCACCCACAGCTTGAGCAATGTCCGGGCGCGTACAAGTTGCGAGGTACATCAAAGCCCCCACCAACTCGCGATACGGGTACCTGGGCACGAAATCTTCGTCTTCTGACGGCTTCACCAGCTTCGAGTTGCTGTCCGCTGGTGTGTGCACTGCCTTGCACTTTTCCACGCCGAACTTCTCCGCGAGTCGTTGAATATACGCTCGCTGATTCATGACGATGGTCTTGTCGTCGCGGTTGCGGTGGATCTCGATGCCGAGACAGTACTTCAGCTCACCGAGCTCCTTGATGCTGAACTCGCGCTTCAGCGCCTTCTTGATCTCACCGATCTCCGCTTTCGTCCTGCTGAAGATCATGAGGTCGTCCACGTAGACGATAATGATGCTGAACTTCGAGTCCGAACGCCGAACATACACACACGGATCCGCCGCTGACCGATGGAAACCTTGGCCCTCCAGGTGCTTGTTCAGCTTGCTGTTCCATTGGCGTGCCGCTTGCTTCGTGCCGTAAAGCGCTTGCATCAACAGGCACTTCTTGGTTGGGTTGACTTGGTCTTCAAATCCGTCCGGCTGGTCCATATAGAGCTCCTCTTCAACGTCGCCGTAGAGAAACGCGGTGTCCACATCCACATTTTCAGCCTCCATGTCTTCCTCTGCTGCAATCGCCACCGCCGTGTTGATGGACTCTTTGCGTGCTACAGGAGCGAAAGTCTCCGTGTAGTCGACCCCTGGACGTTGCGTGAAGCCCTTCGCCACGAGACGAGCCTTGAACTTGATGATCTTCCCGCTCGGGTCACGCTTGATACGGAACACCCACTTGCACCCGATCGCCTTCTTGTCTGACGGCATGTCCACCAACTTCCAGGTGCGGTGATCCTCAAGCGACTTCATTTCGCTTTCCATGGCGCGCAGCCATTCGTCCTTGTACTTGCTCCGCATGACTTCATCGTACGACACCGCGCGCTCACCGTCGTCGTCTTCGGTGAGGAAGCAGTAGAGGGAATCGAACTCAGCCTCGTAGTCGTCCAGGTTGAACTCACCCCTTCGAGTCCCGGGAAATTCGTCTTGGTAGCGCACGACTCCACGCCTTTTGCGTGCCGGACGCACCATCCACTCCTCTTCGCCGTCTCTCCCTGGCGTGCTAGAGCCACGCGTTGGCACAGATCCGGTCGGTCCGCTGTGCTCCTCGGGTTCGTGGAGTGGGCGTGTCGGGGGCGTGCTGAAACCGTCGTCAACACTGGGTTCTTCGGTGCGCTCCTCTTCTTCATCGTTGTCGATGATGTCGATCACCTCCTGGTTGCGCGTCTTCGCCATTGTGACCGGTGGCGCTTCAGCAAACGCCACACTCCTTGAAATCACGATCGATCCGTCGCTGGGGTCCAGGAGTCGATATGCTTTGTGTTGCTTGGCGTAGCCGAGAAACACGCACTTGATCCCCGAGTTGTCCAGCTTTTTGCGTTTCTGCTTGGTCACATGGGCGTAGCACTCGGTCCCAAAAACGCGCATGTGCTCCAGACGTGGCGCCCTCTTGAAAACCAGCTGGAATGGGCTTGCGTGTGGGCTTGACGTGTTAGGCAACACGTTCCGAATGTCTGCAGCTGTCATGATGGCCTCGCACCAGTACGACTTGTCCATCCCGCTCTCCCCCAGCATGCAGCGTGTCATTTCGACCAGCGTATGGTTCATCCGCTCTGCCATGCCGTTCTGTTGCGGGTTGTAAGGCACCGTGAACTCTTGCTTGATGGTCTTCTCGTCGCACAGAGCCACCATCCCCGCGTTGCAGTATTCACCGCCGTTGTCACTGCGTAGCACCTTGACCTTGATGCCCGCACTTGTTTCTGCCTCCTTGAGAAACTTCTTGAACGCCTCACACACTTCGCTCTTCTTGTGCAGTGGGTAGATTGTCACAAAGCGACTCTTCATCATGATGAAGCTCACAATGTACTTGTAGCCCGACTTGGATGCAGGAGTGACGGGCCCCAACACATCAGAGCACACAGTGGTGTCCTTGCGTGCGCTCTCCCTGGCTTCGAGTCCCTCCTTGGTCGACTTGAAAGGCTTGCGTGCCTGCTTCGCAGTCGCACACACGCCACACACGGTTCCAGGCTCTGCCAGCGCACCCTTGAGTTTCCCGTCCTTGATCATGGAGTTCAGCGTGCCGAAAGACGCGTGGCCGAGTCGCCGGTGCCACAAATCCATATTGTCTTCAGCCGCATGGCACTCGTCGCCGCCCTCAATGTTGAGGAACATCAGCTTGCCTTGCTTCCTGCCCGTCGCCACCACTTGGCTGCCGCGTTTCACAACGCACTGCTCGCTGTCCATAGTCACGGTCATGCCGCGTGCCGTTGCAGCCGTGAGAGAGAACAGGTTCTTGTTCAAATCTTGAACGTGCAGTGTGTTTTCCAGTCGCGCATTTATCCACGCACTACCAGTCCAGACACGCAGAACAACTGTTCCAACCCCGAGAATCTTCAAGCTCGCGCTGCTCTTTGCGCTCGATATGGTGCGCGCAGTCTTTACACCCGAGTACTCTTGAAACGCGTCGCGTGTCTTGCACATGTGTGCCGAAGCACCGCTGTCCATCACCCAGCACTCGCTAGCAAAAGCTTCCGTCGCGTGGAACGCAACGTTCGACTGGTCTTGGACATCTTCATCGGGACTTGCCTCGGAACGGCAATCCCTCGCATAGTGGCCAGGCTTGCCACAGTTGAAACACTTCCCGAAGGGCCCCTTCTTGCGCATCCCGCGTGGGTTCTTCTTCTTCTGCTGCTGCTTCCCATTGCCCTTGCCGGCAAGAAGCGCAGTCGCCTCTTCGATGCGGTTCGAGTCCTTCTGACGCACTTCTTCCGCAATCAGCTTGCTCACCAGGTCTGCAAGCTTGAACTCACTCACTGACATGCGAAACGCTTGAACCAGAGCCTCGTAGCTCGATGGCAGACTCCGCAGCATCGTCGCGCAGACGTCTTCCTCAGTTGGCTCACACCCCGCGTTCTTCATCTCCATCACGAGCTTCTCCAACTCCGTCACGTGCTTGCCGACGGAGGACGCCGTGAACTTGAACGCCGAGAACTTTTCCTTGAGCCACAGCCGGTTCGCCATGTCTTGAGTCTTGTGGAACTTCTTCAACGTGTCCCACGCCTCCTTCGCAGTCGTGGACGTCACCACGTGCATCAACTGCGAGTCGTTTAGGTTGAGCACAATCGCCGCGTGCGCTTGTTGCTCCTTCGCCGTCGATCCGGCTTCCCCGGAGACAGCTTCCCACAATCCCTTGGACATCAGGTACATCTTCATCTTGTAGCTCCACAGCGAGTAGTTCGAGCCGTCGAAAGGCTCGACCTTGAACTTGGTGTCGGTACTTGGGCTCATAACCAAAAGGAAGTTGGGCTACGAGCTGCGGAGAGTTGAAAGCTTAGAAGACGGCTTCGGGCCGAGATTGCAAAACCAAAAGTGAGATTGATTGAGTGAGTTTTAGCTGCTAGCCTGCCTCCTACGCTCTCTTGTCGGCAAAAAGAAAAACGTCCATGTGGGGACTCGAACCCACACCCTTCGGATCAAAGACCCGGCACTTAACCCACTACACCATACTGCATGACCAAAGTCATGCACACCCTACTCCTACATATGTAACTCCTACTATGCACCCACACGCATGTCCACGCCGCTTGAGCACTTGGACACGCTCCCACACGCTTGTTCTCACGCGCACGCAACCTGCGCGTCTCATCATGAGCACTTGACGCCGCCACAAATCCCCCCCGCACACGCGTAGAGGCACGCGCACGCACACACGCCTTGCACCCACACCTGGTGCACACACGCACATGCACACGCAGCACCCTCTAACAGGTATACGGCAGCACAGGCGAGTGTGCGGCCTCGTCCTCGGCCATCCCAAGCGTTTGAGAGCGCCGGAGAGCATAACTGGGCGGCGTCTTTAGGCGTCCGCAGCGTTGCTAGAGGAGGTGAGTCGAACAAAGAGTTGGACACACCGGGGATTGAACCCGGGGCCTTCCGCTTGCAAAGCGGACGCGCTACCACTGCGCTATGCGCCCAGCAAGATGGAAAACCTAACCTCCTTTTTTGCCATCGCTTTCAGCCTCCCCTGCAGCGTGCAGCGCTCTCTCAACACCACCCGTACCACAGCAGCTGCCTGCCACTGGGTGGCTGCATCCAGGACGTCGCTGGGTCACTGCACGACCACACGCCGCGCACACAAAAGCCGAGTCGTGTGCTGTGCTGTGGCCACCCACCCGAGTCATGGCCTCACGTCTCGAGCAGCCGTGACGCTGGCGTCGATCGGGTTTCTGGTTGGCTCCAGCAACGTGACCACGACGTCGGCCGGCCGTTTTGAGGCGTGCATCGACTTGAGCAAGCCAGACCGGTATCGGTTGGTATACGGCAGCACAGGCGAGTGTGCGGCCGCGTCCTCGGCCATCCCAAGCGTTTGAGAGCGCCGGAGAGCATAACTGGGCGGCGTCTTTAGGCGTCCGCAGCGTTGCTAGAGGAGGTGAGTCGAACAAAGAGTTGGACACACCGGGGATTGAACCCGGGGCCTTCCGCTTGCAAAGCGGACGCGCTACCACTGCGCTATGCGCCCAGCAAGATGGAAAACCTAACCTCCTTTTTTGCCATCGCTTTCAGCCTCCCCTGCAGCGTGCAGCGCTCTCTCAACACCACCCGTATCACAGCAGCTGCCTGCCACTGGGTGGCTGCATCCAGGACGTCGCTGGGTCACTGCACGACCACACGCCGCGCACACAAAAGCCGAGTCGTGTGCTGTGCTGTGGCCACCCACCCGAGTCATGGCCTCACGTCTCGAGCAGCCGTGACGCTGGCGTCGATCGGGTTTCTGGTTGGCTCCAGCAACGTGACCACGACGTCGGCCGGCCGTTTTGAGGCGTGCATCGACTTGAGCAAGCCAGACCGGTATCGGTTGGTATACGGCAGCACAGGCGAGTGTGCGGCCGCGTCCTCGGCCATCCCAAGCGTTTGAGAGCGCCGGAGAGCATAACTGGGCGGCGTCTTTAGGCGTCCGCAGCGTTGCTAGAGGAGGTGAGTCGAACAAAGAGTTGGACACACCGGGGATTGAACCCGGGGCCTTCCGCTTGCAAAGCGGACGCGCTACCACTGCGCTATGCGCCCAGCAAGATGGAAAACCTAACCTCCTTTTTTGCCATCGCTTTCAGCCTCCCCTGCAGCGTGCAGCGCTCTCTCAACACCACCCGTACCACAGCAGCTGCCTGCCACTGGGTGGCTGCATCCAGGACGTCGCTGGGTCACTGCACGACCACACGCCGCGCACACAAAAGCCGAGTCGTGTGCTGTGCTGTGGCCACCCACCCGAGTCATGGCCTCACGTCTCGAGCAGCCGTGACGCTGGCGTCGATCGGGTTTCTGGTTGGCTCCAGCAACGTGACCACGACGTCGGCCGGCCGTTTTGAGGCGTGCATCGACTTGAGCAAGCCAGACCGGTATCGGTTGGTATACGGCAGCACAGGCGAGTGTGCGGCCTCGTCCTCGGCCATCCCAAGCGTTTGAGAGCGCCGGAGAGCATAACTGGGCGGCGTCTTTAGGCGTCCGCAGCGTTGCTAGAGGAGGTGAGTCGAACAAAGAGTTGGACACACCGGGGATTGAACCCGGGGCCTTCCGCTTGCAAAGCGGACGCGCTACCACTGCGCTATGCGCCCAGCAAGATGGAAAACCTAACCTCCTTTTTTGCCATCGCTTTCAGCCTCCCCTGCAGCGTGCAGCGCTCTCTCAACACCACCCGTATCACAGCAGCTGCCTGCCACTGGGTGGCTGCATCCAGGACGTCGCTGGGTCACTGCACGACCACACGCCGCGCACACAAAAGCCGAGTCGTGTGCTGTGCTGTGGCCACCCACCCGAGTCATGGCCTCACGTCTCGAGCAGCCGTGACGCTGGCGTCGATCGGGTTTCTGGTTGGCTCCAGCAACGTGACCACGACGTCGGCCGGCCGTTTTGAGGCGTGCATCGACTTGAGCAAGCCAGACCGGTATCGGTTGGTATACGGCAGCACAGGCGAGTGTGCGGCCTCGTCCTCGGCCATCCCAAGCGTTTGAGAGCGCCGGAGAGCATAACTGGGCGGCGTCTTTAGGCGTCCGCAGCGTTGCTAGAGGAGGTGAGTCGAACAAAGAGTTGGACACACCGGGGATTGAACCCGGGGCCTTCCGCTTGCAAAGCGGACGCGCTACCACTGCGCTATGCGCCCAGCAAGATGGAAAACCTAACCTCCTTTTTTGCCATCGCTTTCAGCCTCCCCTGCAGCGTGCAGCGCTCTCTCAACACCACCCGTACCACAGCAGCTGCCTGCCACTGGGTGGCTGCATCCAGGACGTCGCTGGGTCACTGCACGACCACACGCCGCGCACACAAAAGCCGAGTCGTGTGCTGTGCTGTGGCCACCCACCCGAGTCATGGCCTCACGTCTCGAGCAGCCGTGACGCTGGCGTCGATCGGGTTTCTGGTTGGCTCCAGCAACGTGACCACGACGTCGGCCGGCCGTTTTGAGGCGTGCATCGACTTGAGCAAGCCAGACCGGTATCGGTTGGTATACGGCAGCACAGGCGAGTGTGCGGCCGCGTCCTCGGCCATCCCAAGCGTTTGAGAGCGCCGGAGAGCATAACTGGGCGGCGTCTTTAGGCGTCCGCAGCGTTGCTAGAGGAGGTGAGTCGAACAAAGAGTTGGACACACCGGGGATTGAACCCGGGGCCTTCCGCTTGCAAAGCGGACGCGCTACCACTGCGCTATGCGCCCAGCAAGATGGAAAACCTAACCTCCATTTTTCCGATCGCTTTCAGCCTCCCCTGCAGCGTGCAGCGCTCTCTCAACACCACCCGTACCACAGCAGCTGCCTGCCACTGGGTGGCTGCATCCAGGACGTCGCTGGGTCACTGCACGACCACACGCCGCGCACACAAAAGCCGGGTCGTGTGCTGTGCTGTGGCCACCCACCCGAGTCATGGCCTCACGTCTCGAGCAGCCGTGACGCTGGCGTCGATCGGGTTTCTGGTTGGCTCCAGCAACGTGACCACGACGTCGGCCGGCCGTTTTGAGGCGTGCATCGACTTGAGCAAGCCAGACCGGTATCGGTTGGTATACGGCAGCACAGGCGAGTGTGCGGCCGCGTCCTCGGCCATCCCAAGCGTTTGAGAGCGCCGGAGAGCATAACTGGGCGGCGTCTTTAGGCGTCCGCAGCGTTGCTAGAGGAGGTGAGTCGAACAAAGAGTTGGACACACCGGGGATTGAACCCGGGGCCTTCCGCTTGCAAAGCGGACGCGCTACCACTGCGCTATGCGCCCAGCAAGATGGAAAACCTAACCTCCTTTTTTGCCATCGCTTTCAGCCTCCCCTGCAGCGTGCAGCGCTCTCTCAACACCACCCGTATCACAGCAGCTGCCTGCCACTGGGTGGCTGCATCCAGGACGTCGCTGGGTCACTGCACGACCACACGCCGCGCACACAAAAGCCGAGTCGTGTGCTGTGCTGTGGCCACCCACCCGAGTCATGGCCTCACGTCTCGAGCAGCCGTGACGCTGGCGTCGATCGGGTTTCTGGTTGGCTCCAGCAACGTGACCACGACGTCGGCCGGCCGTTTTGAGGCGTGCATCGACTTGAGCAAGCCAGACCGGTATCGGTTGGTATACGGCAGCACAGGCGAGTGTGCGGCCGCGTCCTCGGCCATCCCAAGCGTTTGAGAGCGCCGGAGAGCATAACTGGGCGGCGTCTTTAGGCGTCCGCAGCGTTGCTAGAGGAGGTGAGTCGAACAAAGAGTTGGACACACCGGGGATTGAACCCGGGGCCTTCCGCTTGCAAAGCGGACGCGCTACCACTGCGCTATGCGCCCAGCAAGATGGAAAACCTAACCTCCTTTTTTGCCATCGCTTTCAGCCTCCCCTGCAGCGTGCAGCGCTCTCTCAACACCACCCGTACCACAGCAGCTGCCTGCCACTGGGTGGCTGCATCCAGGACGTCGCTGGGTCACTGCACGACCACACGCCGCGCACACAAAAGCCGAGTCGTGTGCTGTGCTGTGGCCACCCACCCGAGTCATGGCCTCACGTCTCGAGCAGCCGTGACGCTGGCGTCGATCGGGTTTCTGGTTGGCTCCAGCAACGTGACCACGACGTCGGCCGGCCGTTTTGAGGCGTGCATCGACTTGAGCAAGCCAGACCGGTATCGGTTGGTATACGGCAGCACAGGCGAGTGTGCGGCCGCGTCCTCGGCCATCCCAAGCGTTTGAGAGCGCCGGAGAGCATAACTGGGCGGCGTCTTTAGGCGTCCGCAGCGTTGCTAGAGGAGGTGAGTCGAACAAAGAGTTGGACACACCGGGGATTGAACCCGGGGCCTTCCGCTTGCAAAGCGGACGCGCTACCACTGCGCTATGCGCCCAGCAAGATGGAAAACCTAACCTCCTTTTTTGCCATCGCTTTCAGCCTCCCCTGCAGCGTGCAGCGCTCTCTCAACACCACCCGTACCACAGCAGCTGCCTGCCACTGGGTGGCTGCATCCAGGACGTCGCTGGGTCACTGCACGACCACACGCCGCGCACACAAAAGCCGAGTCGTGTGCTGTGCTGTGGCCACCCACCCGAGTCATGGCCTCACGTCTCGAGCAGCCGTGACGCTGGCGTCGATCGGGTTTCTGGTTGGCTCCAGCAACGTGACCACGACGTCGGCCGGCCGTTTTGAGGCGTGCATCGACTTGAGCAAGCCAGACCGGTATCGGTTGGTATACGGCAGCACAGGCGAGTGTGCGGCCGCGTCCTCGGCCATCCCAAGCGTTTGAGAGCGCCGGAGAGCATAACTGGGCGGCGTCTTTAGGCGTCCGCAGCGTTGCTAGAGGAGGTGAGTCGAACAAAGAGTTGGACACACCGGGGATTGAACCCGGGGCCTTCCGCTTGCAAAGCGGACGCGCTACCACTGCGCTATGCGCCCAGCAAGATGGAAAACCTAACCTCCATTTTTGCCATCGCTTTCAGCCTCCCCTGCAGCGTGCAGCGCTCTCTCAACACCACCCGTACCACAGCAGCTGCCTGCCACTGGGTGGCTGCATCCAGGACGTCGCTGGGTCACTGCACGACCACACGCCGCGCACACAAAAGCCGAGTCGTGTGCTGTGCTGTGGCCACCCACCCGAGTCATGGCCTCACGTCTCGAGCAGCCGTGACGCTGGCGTCGATCGGGTTTCTGGTTGGCTCCAGCAACGTGACCACGACGTCGGCCGGCCGTTTTGAGGCGTGCATCGACTTGAGCAAGCCAGACCGGTATCGGTTGGTATACGGCAGCACAGGCGAGTGTGCGGCCGCGTCCTCGGCCATCCCAAGCGTTTGAGAGCGCCGGAGAGCATAACTGGGCGGCGTCTTTAGGCGTCCGCAGCGTTGCTAGAGGAGGTGAGTCGAACAAAGAGTTGGACACACCGGGGATTGAACCCGGGGCCTTCCGCTTGCAAAGCGGACGCGCTACCACTGCGCTATGCGCCCAGCAAGATGGAAAACCTAACCTCCATTTTTGCCATCGCTTTCAGCCTCCCCTGCAGCGTGCAGCGCTCTCTCAACACCACCCGTACCACAGCAGCTGCCTGCCACTGGGTGGCTGCATCCAGGACGTCGCTGGGTCACTGCACGACCACACGCCGCGCACACAAAAGCCGGGTCGTGTGCTGTGCTGTGGCCACCCACCCGAGTCATGGCCTCACGTCTCGAGCAGCCGTGACGCTGGCGTCGATCGGGTTTCTGGTTGGCTCCAGCAACGTGACCACGACGTCGGCCGGCCGTTTTGAGGCGTGCATCGACTTGAGCAAGCCAGACCGGTATCGGTTGGTATACGGCAGCACAGGCGAGTGTGCGGCCGCGTCCTCGGCCATCCCAAGCGTTTGAGAGCGCCGGAGAGCATAACTGGGCGGCGTCTTTAGGCGTCCGCAGCGTTGCTAGAGGAGGTGAGTCGAACAAAGAGTTGGACACACCGGGGATTGAACCCGGGGCCTTCCGCTTGCAAAGCGGACGCGCTACCACTGCGCTATGCGCCCAGCAAGATGGAAAACCTAACCTCCTTTTTTGCCATCGCTTTCAGCCTCCCCTGCAGCGTGCAGCGCTCTCTCAACACCACCCGTACCACAGCAGCTGCCTGCCACTGGGTGGCTGCATCCAGGACGTCGCTGGGTCACTGCACGACCACACGCCGCGCACACAAAAGCCGAGTCGTGTGCTGTGCTGTGGCCACCCACCCGAGTCATGGCCTCACGTCTCGAGCAGCCGTGACGCTGGCGTCGATCGGGTTTCTGGTTGGCTCCAGCAACGTGACCACGACGTCGGCCGGCCGTTTTGAGGCGTGCATCGACTTGAGCAAGCCAGACCGGTATCGGTTGGTATACGGCAGCACAGGCGAGTGTGCGGCCGCGTCCTCGGCCATCCCAAGCGTTTGAGAGCGCCGGAGAGCATAACTGGGCGGCGTCTTTAGGCGTCCGCAGCGTTGCTAGAGGAGGTGAGTCGAACAAAGAGTTGGACACACCGGGGATTGAACCCGGGGCCTTCCGCTTGCAAAGCGGACGCGCTACCACTGCGCTATGCGCCCAGCAAGATGGAAAACCTAACCTCCTTTTTTGCCATCGCTTTCAGCCTCCCCTGCAGCGTGCAGCGCTCTCTCAACACCACCCGTACCACAGCAGCTGCCTGCCACTGGGTGGCTGCATCCAGGACGTCGCTGGGTCACTGCACGACCACACGCCGCGCACACAAAAGCCGAGTCGTGTGCTGTGCTGTGGCCACCCACCCGAGTCATGGCCTCACGTCTCGAGCAGCCGTGACGCTGGCGTCGATCGGGTTTCTGGTTGGCTCCAGCAACGTGACCACGACGTCGGCCGGCCGTTTTGAGGCGTGCATCGACTTGAGCAAGCCAGACCGGTATCGGTTGGTATACGGCAGCACAGGCGAGTGTGCGGCCGCGTCCTCGGCCATCCCAAGCGTTTGAGAGCGCCGGAGAGCATAACTGGGCGGCGTCTTTAGGCGTCCGCAGCGTTGCTAGAGGAGGTGAGTCGAACAAAGAGTTGGACACACCGGGGATTGAACCCGGGGCCTTCCGCTTGCAAAGCGGACGCGCTACCACTGCGCTATGCGCCCAGCAAGATGGAAAACCTAACCTCCATTTTTGCCATCGCTTTCAGCCTCCCCTGCAGCGTGCAGCGCTCTCTCAACACCACCCGTATCACAGCAGCTGCCTGCCACTGGGTGGCTGCATCCAGGACGTCGCTGGGTCACTGCACGACCACACGCCGCGCACACAAAAGCCGAGTCGTGTGCTGTGCTGTGGCCACCCACCCGAGTCATGGCCTCACGTCTCGAGCAGCCGTGACGCTGGCGTCGATCGGGTTTCTGGTTGGCTCCAGCAACGTGACCACGACGTCGGCCGGCCGTTTTGAGGCGTGCATCGACTTGAGCAAGCCAGACCGGTATCGGTTGGTATACGGCAGCACAGGCGAGTGTGTGGCCGCGTCCTCGGCCATCCCAAGCGTTTGAGAGCGCCGGAGAGCATAACTGGGCGGCGTCTTTAGGCGTCCGCAGCGTTGCTAGAGGAGGTGAGTCGAACAAAGAGTTGGACACACCGGGGATTGAACCCGGGGCCTTCCGCTTGCAAAGCGGACGCGCTACCACTGCGCTATGCGCCCAGCAAGATGGAAAACCTAACCTCCTTTTTTGCCATCGCTTTCAGCCTCCCCTGCAGCGTGCAGCGCTCTCTCAACACCACCCGTACCACAGCAGCTGCCTGCCACTGGGTGGCTGCATCCAGGACGTCGCTGGGTCACTGCACGACCACACGCCGCGCACACAAAAGCCGAGTCGTGTGCTGTGCTGTGGCCACCCACCCGAGTCATGGCCTCACGTCTCGAGCAGCCGTGACGCTGGCGTCGATCGGGTTTCTGGTTGGCTCCAGCAACGTGACCACGACGTCGGCCGGCCGTTTTGAGGCGTGCATCGACTTGAGCAAGCCAGACCGGTATCGGTTGGTATACGGCAGCACAGGCGAGTGTGCGGCCGCGTCCTCGGCCATCCCAAGCGTTTGAGAGCGCCGGAGAGCATAACTGGGCGGCGTCTTTAGGCGTCCGCAGCGTTGCTAGAGGAGGTGAGTCGAACAAAGAGTTGGACACACCGGGGATTGAACCCGGGGCCTTCCGCTTGCAAAGCGGACGCGCTACCACTGCGCTATGCGCCCAGCAAGATGGAAAACCTAACCTCCTTTTTTGCCATCGCTTTCAGCCTCCCCTGCAGCGTGCAGCGCTCTCTCAACACCACCCGTACCACAGCAGCTGCCTGCCACTGGGTGGCTGCATCCAGGACGTCGCTGGGTCACTGCACGACCACACGCCGCGCACACAAAAGCCGAGTCGTGTGCTGTGCTGTGGCCACCCACCCGAGTCATGGCCTCACGTCTCGAGCAGCCGTGACGCTGGCGTCGATCGGGTTTCTGGTTGGCTCCAGCAACGTGACCACGACGTCGGCCGGCCGTTTTGAGGCGTGCATCGACTTGAGCAAGCCAGACCGGTATCGGTTGGTATACGGCAGCACAGGCGAGTGTGTGGCCGCGTCCTCGGCCATCCCAAGCGTTTGAGAGCGCCGGAGAGCATAACTGGGCGGCGTCTTTAGGCGTCCGCAGCGTTGCTAGAGGAGGTGAGTCGAACAAAGAGTTGGACACACCGGGGATTGAACCCGGGGCCTTCCGCTTGCAAAGCGGACGCGCTACCACTGCGCTATGCGCCCAGCAAGATGGAAAACCTAACCTCCTTTTTTGCCATCGCTTTCAGCCTCCCCTGCAGCGTGCAGCGCTCTCTCAACACCACCCGTACCACAGCAGCTGCCTGCCACTGGGTGGCTGCATCCAGGACGTCGCTGGGTCACTGCACGACCACACGCCGCGCACACAAAAGCCGAGTCGTGTGCTGTGCTGTGGCCACCCACCCGAGTCATGGCCTCACGTCTCGAGCAGCCGTGACGCTGGCGTCGATCGGGTTTCTGGTTGGCTCCAGCAACGTGACCACGACGTCGGCCGGCCGTTTTGAGGCGTGCATCGACTTGAGCAAGCCAGACCGGTATCGGTTGGTATACGGCAGCACAGGCGAGTGTGTGGCCGCGTCCTCGGCCATCCCAAGCGTTTGAGAGCGCCGGAGAGCATAACTGGGCGGCGTCTTTAGGCGTCCGCAGCGTTGCTAGAGGAGGTGAGTCGAACAAAGAGTTGGACACACCGGGGATTGAACCCGGGGCCTTCCGCTTGCAAAGCGGACGCGCTACCACTGCGCTATGCGCCCAGCAAGATGGAAAACCTAACCTCCTTTTTTGCCATCGCTTTCAGCCTCCCCTGCAGCGTGCAGCGCTCTCTCAACACCACCCGTACCACAGCAGCTGCCTGCCACTGGGTGGCTGCATCCAGGACGTCGCTGGGTCACTGCACGACCACACGCCGCGCACACAAAAGCCGAGTCGTGTGCTGTGCTGTGGCCACCCACCCGAGTCATGGCCTCACGTCTCGAGCAGCCGTGACGCTGGCGTCGATCGGGTTTCTGGTTGGCTCCAGCAACGTGACCACGACGTCGGCCGGCCGTTTTGAGGCGTGCATCGACTTGAGCAAGCCAGACCGGTATCGGTTGGTATACGGCAGCACAGGCGAGTGTGTGGCCGCGTCCTCGGCCATCCCAAGCGTTTGAGAGCGCCGGAGAGCATAACTGGGCGGCGTCTTTAGGCGTCCGCAGCGTTGCTAGAGGAGGTGAGTCGAACAAAGAGTTGGACACACCGGGGATTGAACCCGGGGCCTTCCGCTTGCAAAGCGGACGCGCTACCACTGCGCTATGCGCCCAGCAAGATGGAAAACCTAACCTCCTTTTTTGCCATCGCTTTCAGCCTCCCCTGCAGCGTGCAGCGCTCTCTCAACACCACCCGTACCACAGCAGCTGCCTGCCACTGGGTGGCTGCATCCAGGACGTCGCTGGGTCACTGCACGACCACACGCCGCGCACACAAAAGCCGAGTCGTGTGCTGTGCTGTGGCCACCCACCCGAGTCATGGCCTCACGTCTCGAGCAGCCGTGACGCTGGCGTCGATCGGGTTTCTGGTTGGCTCCAGCAACGTGACCACGACGTCGGCCGGCCGTTTTGAGGCGTGCATCGACTTGAGCAAGCCAGACCGGTATCGGTTGGTATACGGCAGCACAGGCGAGTGTGTGGCCGCGTCCTCGGCCATCCCAAGCGTTTGAGAGCGCCGGAGAGCATAACTGGGCGGCGTCTTTAGGCGTCCGCAGCGTTGCTAGAGGAGGTGAGTCGAACAAAGAGTTGGACACACCGGGGATTGAACCCGGGGCCTTCCGCTTGCAAAGCGGACGCGCTACCACTGCGCTATGCGCCCAGCAAGATGGAAAACCTAACCTCCATTTTTGCCATCGCTTTCAGCCTCCCCTGCAGCGTGCAGCGCTCTCTCAACACCACCCGTATCACAGCAGCTGCCTGCCACTGGGTGGCTGCATCCAGGACGTCGCTGGGTCACTGCACGACCACACGCCGCGCACACAAAAGCCGAGTCGTGTGCTGTGCTGTGGCCACCCACCCGAGTCATGGCCTCACGTCTCGAGCAGCCGTGACGCTGGCGTCGATCGGGTTTCTGGTTGGCTCCAGCAACGTGACCACGACGTCGGCCGGCCGTTTTGAGGCGTGCATCGACTTGAGCAAGCCAGACCGGTATCGGTTGGTATACGGCAGCACAGGCGATGTGTGCGGCCGCGTCCTCGGCCATCCCAAGCGTTTGAGAGCGCCGGAGAGCATAACTGGGCGGCGTCTTTAGGCGTCCGCAGCGTTGCTAGAGGAGGTGAGTCGAACAAAGAGTTGGACACACCGGGGATTGAACCCGGGGCCTTCCGCTTGCAAAGCGGACGCGCTACCACTGCGCTATGCGCCCAGCAAGATGGAAAACCTAACCTCCTTTTTTGCCATCGCTTTCAGCCTCCCCTGCAGCGTGCAGCGCTCTCTCAACACCACCCGTACCACAGCAGCTGCCTGCCACTGGGTGGCTGCATCCAGGACGTCGCTGGGTCACTGCACGACCACACGCCGCGCACACAAAAGCCGAGTCGTGTGCTGTGCTGTGGCCACCCACCCGAGTCATGGCCTCACGTCTCGAGCAGCCGTGACGCTGGCGTCGATCGGGTTTCTGGTTGGCTCCAGCAACGTGACCACGACGTCGGCCGGCCGTTTTGAGGCGTGCATCGACTTGAGCAAGCCAGACCGGTATCGGTTGGTATACGGCAGCACAGGCGAGTGTGTGGCCGCGTCCTCGGCCATCCCAAGCGTTTGAGAGCGCCGGAGAGCATAACTGGGCGGCGTCTTTAGGCGTCCGCAGCGTTGCTAGAGGAGGTGAGTCGAACAAAGAGTTGGACACACCGGGGATTGAACCCGGGGCCTTCCGCTTGCAAAGCGGACGCGCTACCACTGCGCTATGCGCCCAGCAAGATGGAAAACCTAACCTCCTTTTTTGCCATCGCTTTCAGCCTCCCCTGCAGCGTGCAGCGCTCTCTCAACACCACCCGTATCACAGCAGCTGCCTGCCACTGGGTGGCTGCATCCAGGACGTCGCTGGGTCACTGCACGACCACACGCCGCGCACACAAAAGCCGAGTCGTGTGCTGTGCTGTGGCCACCCACCCGAGTCATGGCCTCACGTCTCGAGCAGCCGTGACGCTGGCGTCGATCGGGTTTCTGGTTGGCTCCAGCAACGTGACCACGACGTCGGCCGGCCGTTTTGAGGCGTGCATCGACTTGAGCAAGCCAGACCGGTATCGGTTGGTATACGGCAGCACAGGCGAGTGTGCGGCCGCGTCCTCGGCCATCCCAAGCGTTTGAGAGCGCCGGAGAGCATAACTGGGCGGCGTCTTTAGGCGTCCGCAGCGTTGCTAGAGGAGGTGAGTCGAACAAAGAGTTGGACACACCGGGGATTGAACCCGGGGCCTTCCGCTTGCAAAGCGGACGCGCTACCACTGCGCTATGCGCCCAGCAAGATGGAAAACCTAACCTCCTTTTTTGCCATCGCTTTCAGCCTCCCCTGCAGCGTGCAGCGCTCTCTCAACACCACCCGTATCACAGCAGCTGCCTGCCACTGGGTGGCTGCATCCAGGACGTCGCTGGGTCACTGCACGACCACACGCCGCGCACACAAAAGCCGAGTCGTGTGCTGTGCTGTGGCCACCCACCCGAGTCATGGCCTCACGTCTCGAGCAGCCGTGACGCTGGCGTCGATCGGGTTTCTGGTTGGCTCCAGCAACGTGACCACGACGTCGGCCGGCCGTTTTGAGGCGTGCATCGACTTGAGCAAGCCAGACCGGTATCGGTTGGTATACGGCAGCACAGGCGAGTGTGCGGCCGCGTCCTCGGCCATCCCAAGCGTTTGAGAGCGCCGGAGAGCATAACTGGGCGGCGTCTTTAGGCGTCCGCAGCGTTGCTAGAGGAGGTGAGTCGAACAAAGAGTTGGACACACCGGGGATTGAACCCGGGGCCTTCCGCTTGCAAAGCGGACGCGCTACCACTGCGCTATGCGCCCAGCAAGATGGAAAACCTAACCTCCTTTTTTGCCATCGCTTTCAGCCTCCCCTGCAGCGTGCAGCGCTCTCTCAACACCACCCGTACCACAGCAGCTGCCTGCCACTGGGTGGCTGCATCCAGGACGTCGCTGGGTCACTGCACGACCACACGCCGCGCACACAAAAGCCGGGTCGTGTGCTGTGCTGTGGCCACCCACCCGAGTCATGGCCTCACGTCTCGAGCAGCCGTGACGCTGGCGTCGATCGGGTTTCTGGTTGGCTCCAGCAACGTGACCACGACGTCGGCCGGCCGTTTTGAGGCGTGCATCGACTTGAGCAAGCCAGACCGGTATCGGTTGGTATACGGCAGCACAGGCGAGTGTGCGGCCGCGTCCTCGGCCATCCCAAGCGTTTGAGAGCGCCGGAGAGCATAACTGGGCGGCGTCTTTAGGCGTCCGCAGCGTTGCTAGAGGAGGTGAGTCGAACAAAGAGTTGGACACACCGGGGATTGAACCCGGGGCCTTCCGCTTGCAAAGCGGACGCGCTACCACTGCGCTATGCGCCCAGCAAGATGGAAAACCTAACCTCCATTTTTGCCATCGCTTTCAGCCTCCCCTGCAGCGTGCAGCGCTCTCTCAACACCACCCGTACCACAGCAGCTGCCTGCCACTGGGTGGCTGCATCCAGGACGTCGCTGGGTCACTGCACGACCACACGCCGCGCACACAAAAGCCGGGTCGTGTGCTGTGCTGTGGCCACCCACCCGAGTCATGGCCTCACGTCTCGAGCAGCCGTGACGCTGGCGTCGATCGGGTTTCTGGTTGGCTCCAGCAACGTGACCACGACGTCGGCCGGCCGTTTTGAGGCGTGCATCGACTTGAGCAAGCCAGACCGGTATCGGTTGGTATACGGCAGCACAGGCGAGTGTGCGGCCGCGTCCTCGGCCATCCCAAGCGTTTGAGAGCGCCGGAGAGCATAACTGGGCGGCGTCTTTAGGCGTCCGCAGCGTTGCTAGAGGAGGTGAGTCGAACAAAGAGTTGGACACACCGGGGATTGAACCCGGGGCCTTCCGCTTGCAAAGCGGACGCGCTACCACTGCGCTATGCGCCCAGCAAGATGGAAAACCTAACCTCCATTTTTGCCATCGCTTTCAGCCTCCCCTGCAGCGTGCAGCGCTCTCTCAACACCACCCGTACCACAGCAGCTGCCTGCCACTGGGTGGCTGCATCCAGGACGTCGCTGGGTCACTGCACGACCACACGCCGCGCACACAAAAGCCGAGTCGTGTGCTGTGCTGTGGCCACCCACCCGAGTCATGGCCTCACGTCTCGAGCAGCCGTGACGCTGGCGTCGATCGGGTTTCTGGTTGGCTCCAGCAACGTGACCACGACGTCGGCCGGCCGTTTTGAGGCGTGCATCGACTTGAGCAAGCCAGACCGGTATCGGTTGGTATACGGCAGCACAGGCGAGTGTGTGGCCGCGTCCTCGGCCATCCCAAGCGTTTGAGAGCGCCGGAGAGCATAACTGGGCGGCGTCTTTAGGCGTCCGCAGCGTTGCTAGAGGAGGTGAGTCGAACAAAGAGTTGGACACACCGGGGATTGAACCCGGGGCCTTCCGCTTGCAAAGCGGACGCGCTACCACTGCGCTATGCGCCCAGCAAGATGGAAAACCTAACCTCCATTTTTCCCATCGCTTTCAGCCTCCCCTGCAGCGTGCAGCGCTCTCTCGACACCACCCGTACCACAGCAGCTGCCTGCCACTGGGTGGCTGCATCCAGGACGTCGCTGGGTCACTGCACGACCACACGCCGCGCACACAAAAGCCGAGTCGTGTGCTGTGCTGTGGCCACCCACCCGAGTCATGGCCTCACGTCTCGAGCAGCCGTGACGCTGGCGTCGATCGGGTTTCTGGTTGGCTCCAGCAACGTGACCACGACGTCGGCCGGCCGTTTTGAGGCGTGCATCGACTTGAGCAAGCCAGACCGGTATCGGTTGGTATACGGCAGCACAGGCGAGTGTGCGGCCGCGTCCTCGGCCATCCCAAGCGTTTGAGAGCGCCGGAGAGCATAACTGGGCGGCGTCTTTAGGCGTCCGCAGCGTTGCTAGAGGAGGTGAGTCGAACAAAGAGTTGGACACACCGGGGATTGAACCCGGGGCCTTCCGCTTGCAAAGCGGCCGCGCTACCACTGCGCTATGCGCCCAGCAAGATGGAAAACCTAACCTCCATTTTTCCCATCGCTTTCAGCCTCCCCTGCAGCGTGCAGCGCTCTCTCGACACCACCCGTACCACAGCAGCTGCCTGCCACTGGGTGGCTGCATCCAGGACGTCGCTGGGTCACTGCACGACCACACGCCGCGCACACAAAAGCCGAGTCGTGTGCTGTGCTGTGGCCACCCACCCGAGTCATGGCCTCACGTCTCGAGCAGCCGTGACGCTGGCGTCGATCGGGTTTCTGGTTGGCTCCAGCAACGTGACCACGACGTCGGCCGGCCGTTTTGAGGCGTGCATCGACTTGAGCAAGCCAGACCGGTATCGGTTGGTATACGGCAGCACAGGCGAGTGTGCGGCCGCGTCCTCGGCCATCCCAAGCGTTTGAGAGCGCCGGAGAGCATAACTGGGCGGCGTCTTTAGGCGTCCGCAGCGTTGCTAGAGGAGGTGAGTCGAACAAAGAGTTGGACACACCGGGGATTGAACCCGGGGCCTTCCGCTTGCAAAGCGGACGCGCTACCACTGCGCTATGCGCCCAGCAAGATGGAAAACCTAACCTCCATTTTTCCCATCGCTTTCAGCCTCCCCTGCAGCGTGCAGCGCTCTCTCAACACCACCCGTACCACAGCAGCTGCCTGCCACTGGGTGGCTGCATCCAGGACGTCGCTGGGTCACTGCACGACCACACGCCGCGCACACAAAAGCCGGGTCGTGTGCTGTGCTGTGGCCACCCACCCGAGTCATGGCCTCACGTCTCGAGCAGCCGTGACGCTGGCGTCGATCGGGTTTCTGGTTGGCTCCAGCAACGTGACCACGACGTCGGCCGGCCGTTTTGAGGCGTGCATCGACTTGAGCAAGCCAGACCGGTATCGGTTGGTATACGGCAGCACAGGCGAGTGTGCGGCCGCGTCCTCGGCCATCCCAAGCGTTTGAGAGCGCCGGAGAGCATAACTGGGCGGCGTCTTTAGGCGTCCGCAGCGTTGCTAGAGGAGGTGAGTCGAACAAAGAGTTGGACACACCGGGGATTGAACCCGGGGCCTTCCGCTTGCAAAGCGGACGCGCTACCACTGCGCTATGCGCCCAGCAAGATGGAAAACCTAACCTCCTTTTTTGCCATCGCTTTCAGCCTCCCCTGCAGCGTGCAGCGCTCTCTCAACACCACCCGTATCACAGCAGCTGCCTGCCACTGGGTGGCTGCATCCAGGACGTCGCTGGGTCACTGCACGACCACACGCCGCGCACACAAAAGCCGAGTCGTGTGCTGTGCTGTGGCCACCCACCCGAGTCATGGCCTCACGTCTCGAGCAGCCGTGACGCTGGCGTCGATCGGGTTTCTGGTTGGCTCCAGCAACGTGACCACGACGTCGGCCGGCCGTTTTGAGGCGTGCATCGACTTGAGCAAGCCAGACCGGTATCGGTTGGTATACGGCAGCACAGGCGAGTGTGCGGCCGCGTCCTCGGCCATCCCAAGCGTTTGAGAGCGCCGGAGAGCATAACTGGGCGGCGTCTTTAGGCGTCCGCAGCGTTGCTAGAGGAGGTGAGTCGAACAAAGAGTTGGACACACCGGGGATTGAACCCGGGGCCTTCCGCTTGCAAAGCGGACGCGCTACCACTGCGCTATGCGCCCAGCAAGATGGAAAACCTAACCTCCTTTTTTCCCATCGCTTTCAGCCTCCCCTGCAGCGTGCAGCGCTCTCTCAACACCACCCGTACCACAGCAGCTGCCTGCCACTGGGTGGCTGCATCCAGGACGTCGCTGGGTCACTGCACGACCACACGCCGCGCACACAAAAGCCGAGTCGTGTGCTGTGCTGTGGCCACCCACCCGAGTCATGGCCTCACGTCTCGAGCAGCCGTGACGCTGGCGTCGATCGGGTTTCTGGTTGGCTCCAGCAACGTGACCACGACGTCGGCCGGCCGTTTTGAGGCGTGCATCGACTTGAGCAAGCCAGACCGGTATCGGTTGGTATACGGCAGCACAGGCGAGTGTGCGGCCGCGTCCTCGGCCATCCCAAGCGTTTGAGAGCGCCGGAGAGCATAACTGGGCGGCGTCTTTAGGCGTCCGCAGCGTTGCTAGAGGAGGTGAGTCGAACAAAGAGTTGGACACACCGGGGATTGAACCCGGGGCCTTCCGCTTGCAAAGCGGACGCGCTACCACTGCGCTATGCGCCCAGCAAGATGGAAAACCTAACCTCCTTTTTTGCCATCGCTTTCAGCCTCCCCTGCAGCGTGCAGCGCTCTCTCAACACCACCCGTACCACAGCAGCTGCCTGCCACTGGGTGGCTGCATCCAGGACGTCGCTGGGTCACTGCACGACCACACGCCGCGCACACAAAAGCCGAGTCGTGTGCTGTGCTGTGGCCACCCACCCGAGTCATGGCCTCACGTCTCGAGCAGCCGTGACGCTGGCGTCGATCGGGTTTCTGGTTGGCTCCAGCAACGTGACCACGACGTCGGCCGGCCGTTTTGAGGCGTGCATCGACTTGAGCAAGCCAGACCGGTATCGGTTGGTATACGGCAGCACAGGCGAGTGTGCGGCCGCGTCCTCGGCCATCCCAAGCGTTTGAGAGCGCCGGAGAGCATAACTGGGCGGCGTCTTTAGGCGTCCGCAGCGTTGCTAGAGGAGGTGAGTCGAACAAAGAGTTGGACACACCGGGGATTGAACCCGGGGCCTTCCGCTTGCAAAGCGGACGCGCTACCACTGCGCTATGCGCCCAGCAAGATGGAAAACCTAACCTCCTTTTTTGCCATCGCTTTCAGCCTCCCCTGCAGCGTGCAGCGCTCTCTCAACACCACCCGTACCACAGCAGCTGCCTGCCACTGGGTGGCTGCATCCAGGACGTCGCTGGGTCACTGCACGACCACACGCCGCGCACACAAAAGCCGAGTCGTGTGCTGTGCTGTGGCCACCCACCCGAGTCATGGCCTCACGTCTCGAGCAGCCGTGACGCTGGCGTCGATCGGGTTTCTGGTTGGCTCCAGCAACGTGACCACGACGTCGGCCGGCCGTTTTGAGGCGTGCATCGACTTGAGCAAGCCAGACCGGTATCGGTTGGTATACGGCAGCACAGGCGAGTGTGCGGCCGCGTCCTCGGCCATCCCAAGCGTTTGAGAGCGCCGGAGAGCATAACTGGGCGGCGTCTTTAGGCGTCCGCAGCGTTGCTAGAGGAGGTGAGTCGAACAAAGAGTTGGACACACCGGGGATTGAACCCGGGGCCTTCCGCTTGCAAAGCGGACGCGCTACCACTGCGCTATGCGCCCAGCAAGATGGAAAACCTAACCTCCATTTTTGCCATCGCTTTCAGCCTCCCCTGCAGCGTGCAGCGCTCTCTCAACACCACCCGTACCACAGCAGCTGCCTGCCACTGGGTGGCTGCATCCAGGACGTCGCTGGGTCACTGCACGACCACACGCCGCGCACACAAAAGCCGAGTCGTGTGCTGTGCTGTGGCCACCCACCCGAGTCATGGCCTCACGTCTCGAGCAGCCGTGACGCTGGCGTCGATCGGGTTTCTGGTTGGCTCCAGCAACGTGACCACGACGTCGGCCGGCCGTTTTGAGGCGTGCATCGACTTGAGCAAGCCAGACCGGTATCGGTTGGTATACGGCAGCACAGGCGAGTGTGCGGCCGCGTCCTCGGCCATCCCAAGCGTTTGAGAGCGCCGGAGAGCATAACTGGGCGGCGTCTTTAGGCGTCCGCAGCGTTGCTAGAGGAGGTGAGTCGAACAAAGAGTTGGACACACCGGGGATTGAACCCGGGGCCTTCCGCTTGCAAAGCGGACGCGCTACCACTGCGCTATGCGCCCAGCAAGATGGAAAACCTAACCTCCATTTTTGCCATCGCTTTCAGCCTCCCCTGCAGCGTGCAGCGCTCTCTCAACACCACCCGTACCACAGCAGCTGCCTGCCACTGGGTGGCTGCATCCAGGACGTCGCTGGGTCACTGCACGACCACACGCCGCGCACACAAAAGCCGGGTCGTGTGCTGTGCTGTGGCCACCCACCCGAGTCATGGCCTCACGTCTCGAGCAGCCGTGACGCTGGCGTCGATCGGGTTTCTGGTTGGCTCCAGCAACGTGACCACGACGTCGGCCGGCCGTTTTGAGGCGTGCATCGACTTGAGCAAGCCAGACCGGTATCGGTTGGTATACGGCAGCACAGGCGAGTGTGCGGCCGCGTCCTCGGCCATCCCAAGCGTTTGAGAGCGCCGGAGAGCATAACTGGGCGGCGTCTTTAGGCGTCCGCAGCGTTGCTAGAGGAGGTGAGTCGAACAAAGAGTTGGACACACCGGGGATTGAACCCGGGGCCTTCCGCTTGCAAAGCGGACGCGCTACCACTGCGCTATGCGCCCAGCAAGATGGAAAACCTAACCTCCTTTTTTGCCATCGCTTTCAGCCTCCCCTGCAGCGTGCAGCGCTCTCTCAACACCACCCGTACCACAGCAGCTGCCTGCCACTGGGTGGCTGCATCCAGGACGTCGCTGGGTCACTGCACGACCACACGCCGCGCACACAAAAGCCGAGTCGTGTGCTGTGCTGTGGCCACCCACCCGAGTCATGGCCTCACGTCTCGAGCAGCCGTGACGCTGGCGTCGATCGGGTTTCTGGTTGGCTCCAGCAACGTGACCACGACGTCGGCCGGCCGTTTTGAGGCGTGCATCGACTTGAGCAAGCCAGACCGGTATCGGTTGGTATACGGCAGCACAGGCGAGTGTGCGGCCGCGTCCTCGGCCATCCCAAGCGTTTGAGAGCGCCGGAGAGCATAACTGGGCGGCGTCTTTAGGCGTCCGCAGCGTTGCTAGAGGAGGTGAGTCGAACAAAGAGTTGGACACACCGGGGATTGAACCCGGGGCCTTCCGCTTGCAAAGCGGACGCGCTACCACTGCGCTATGCGCCCAGCAAGATGGAAAACCTAACCTCCTTTTTTGCCATCGCTTTCAGCCTCCCCTGCAGCGTGCAGCGCTCTCTCAACACCACCCGTACCACAGCAGCTGCCTGCCACTGGGTGGCTGCATCCAGGACGTCGCTGGGTCACTGCACGACCACACGCCGCGCACACAAAAGCCGAGTCGTGTGCTGTGCTGTGGCCACCCACCCGAGTCATGGCCTCACGTCTCGAGCAGCCGTGACGCTGGCGTCGATCGGGTTTCTGGTTGGCTCCAGCAACGTGACCACGACGTCGGCCGGCCGTTTTGAGGCGTGCATCGACTTGAGCAAGCCAGACCGGTATCGGTTGGTATACGGCAGCACAGGCGAGTGTGCGGCCGCGTCCTCGGCCATCCCAAGCGTTTGAGAGCGCCGGAGAGCATAACTGGGCGGCGTCTTTAGGCGTCCGCAGCGTTGCTAGAGGAGGTGAGTCGAACAAAGAGTTGGACACACCGGGGATTGAACCCGGGGCCTTCCGCTTGCAAAGCGGACGCGCTACCACTGCGCTATGCGCCCAGCAAGATGGAAAACCTAACCTCCTTTTTTGCCATCGCTTTCAGCCTCCCCTGCAGCGTGCAGCGCTCTCTCAACACCACCCGTACCACAGCAGCTGCCTGCCACTGGGTGGCTGCATCCAGGACGTCGCTGGGTCACTGCACGACCACACGCCGCGCACACAAAAGCCGAGTCGTGTGCTGTGCTGTGGCCACCCACCCGAGTCATGGCCTCACGTCTCGAGCAGCCGTGACGCTGGCGTCGATCGGGTTTCTGGTTGGCTCCAGCAACGTGACCACGACGTCGGCCGGCCGTTTTGAGGCGTGCATCGACTTGAGCAAGCCAGACCGGTATCGGTTGGTATACGGCAGCACAGGCGAGTGTGCGGCCGCGTCCTCGGCCATCCCAAGCGTTTGAGAGCGCCGGAGAGCATAACTGGGCGGCGTCTTTAGGCGTCCGCAGCGTTGCTAGAGGAGGTGAGTCGAACAAAGAGTTGGACACACCGGGGATTGAACCCGGGGCCTTCCGCTTGCAAAGCGGACGCGCTACCACTGCGCTATGCGCCCAGCAAGATGGAAAACCTAACCTCCATTTTTGCCATCGCTTTCAGCCTCCCCTGCAGCGTGCAGCGCTCTCTCAACACCACCCGTATCACAGCAGCTGCCTGCCACTGGGTGGCTGCATCCAGGACGTCGCTGGGTCACTGCACGACCACACGCCGCGCACACAAAAGCCGAGTCGTGTGCTGTGCTGTGGCCACCCACCCGAGTCATGGCCTCACGTCTCGAGCAGCCGTGACGCTGGCGTCGATCGGGTTTCTGGTTGGCTCCAGCAACGTGACCACGACGTCGGCCGGCCGTTTTGAGGCGTGCATCGACTTGAGCAAGCCAGACCGGTATCGGTTGGTATACGGCAGCACAGGCGAGTGTGTGGCCGCGTCCTCGGCCATCCCAAGCGTTTGAGAGCGCCGGAGAGCATAACTGGGCGGCGTCTTTAGGCGTCCGCAGCGTTGCTAGAGGAGGTGAGTCGAACAAAGAGTTGGACACACCGGGGATTGAACCCGGGGCCTTCCGCTTGCAAAGCGGACGCGCTACCACTGCGCTATGCGCCCAGCAAGATGGAAAACCTAACCTCCTTTTTTGCCATCGCTTTCAGCCTCCCCTGCAGCGTGCAGCGCTCTCTCAACACCACCCGTACCACAGCAGCTGCCTGCCACTGGGTGGCTGCATCCAGGACGTCGCTGGGTCACTGCACGACCACACGCCGCGCACACAAAAGCCGAGTCGTGTGCTGTGCTGTGGCCACCCACCCGAGTCATGGCCTCACGTCTCGAGCAGCCGTGACGCTGGCGTCGATCGGGTTTCTGGTTGGCTCCAGCAACGTGACCACGACGTCGGCCGGCCGTTTTGAGGCGTGCATCGACTTGAGCAAGCCAGACCGGTATCGGTTGGTATACGGCAGCACAGGCGAGTGTGCGGCCGCGTCCTCGGCCATCCCAAGCGTTTGAGAGCGCCGGAGAGCATAACTGGGCGGCGTCTTTAGGCGTCCGCAGCGTTGCTAGAGGAGGTGAGTCGAACAAAGAGTTGGACACACCGGGGATTGAACCCGGGGCCTTCCGCTTGCAAAGCGGACGCGCTACCACTGCGCTATGCGCCCAGCAAGATGGAAAACCTAACCTCCTTTTTTGCCATCGCTTTCAGCCTCCCCTGCAGCGTGCAGCGCTCTCTCAACACCACCCGTACCACAGCAGCTGCCTGCCACTGGGTGGCTGCATCCAGGACGTCGCTGGGTCACTGCACGACCACACGCCGCGCACACAAAAGCCGAGTCGTGTGCTGTGCTGTGGCCACCCACCCGAGTCATGGCCTCACGTCTCGAGCAGCCGTGACGCTGGCGTCGATCGGGTTTCTGGTTGGCTCCAGCAACGTGACCACGACGTCGGCCGGCCGTTTTGAGGCGTGCATCGACTTGAGCAAGCCAGACCGGTATCGGTTGGTATACGGCAGCACAGGCGAGTGTGTGGCCGCGTCCTCGGCCATCCCAAGCGTTTGAGAGCGCCGGAGAGCATAACTGGGCGGCGTCTTTAGGCGTCCGCAGCGTTGCTAGAGGAGGTGAGTCGAACAAAGAGTTGGACACACCGGGGATTGAACCCGGGGCCTTCCGCTTGCAAAGCGGACGCGCTACCACTGCGCTATGCGCCCAGCAAGATGGAAAACCTAACCTCCTTTTTTGCCATCGCTTTCAGCCTCCCCTGCAGCGTGCAGCGCTCTCTCAACACCACCCGTACCACAGCAGCTGCCTGCCACTGGGTGGCTGCATCCAGGACGTCGCTGGGTCACTGCACGACCACACGCCGCGCACACAAAAGCCGAGTCGTGTGCTGTGCTGTGGCCACCCACCGAGTCATGGCCTCACGTCTCGAGCAGCCGTGACGCTGGCGTCGATCGGGTTTCTGGTTGGCTCCAGCAACGTGACCACGACGTCGGCCGGCCGTTTTGAGGCGTGCATCGACTTGAGCAAGCCAGACCGGTATCGGTTGGTATACGGCAGCACAGGCGAGTGTGTGGCCGCGTCCTCGGCCATCCCAAGCGTTTGAGAGCGCCGGAGAGCATAACTGGGCGGCGTCTTTAGGCGTCCGCAGCGTTGCTAGAGGAGGTGAGTCGAACAAAGAGTTGGACACACCGGGGATTGAACCCGGGGCCTTCCGCTTGCAAAGCGGACGCGCTACCACTGCGCTATGCGCCCAGCAAGATGGAAAACCTAACCTCCTTTTTTGCCATCGCTTTCAGCCTCCCCTGCAGCGTGCAGCGCTCTCTCAACACCACCCGTACCACAGCAGCTGCCTGCCACTGGGTGGCTGCATCCAGGACGTCGCTGGGTCACTGCACGACCACACGCCGCGCACACAAAAGCCGAGTCGTGTGCTGTGCTGTGGCCACCCACCCGAGTCATGGCCTCACGTCTCGAGCAGCCGTGACGCTGGCGTCGATCGGGTTTCTGGTTGGCTCCAGCAACGTGACCACGACGTCGGCCGGCCGTTTTGAGGCGTGCATCGACTTGAGCAAGCCAGACCGGTATCGGTTGGTATACGGCAGCACAGGCGAGTGTGTGGCCGCGTCCTCGGCCATCCCAAGCGTTTGAGAGCGCCGGAGAGCATAACTGGGCGGCGTCTTTAGGCGTCCGCAGCGTTGCTAGAGGAGGTGAGTCGAACAAAGAGTTGGACACACCGGGGATTGAACCCGGGGCCTTCCGCTTGCAAAGCGGACGCGCTACCACTGCGCTATGCGCCCAGCAAGATGGAAAACCTAACCTCCTTTTTTGCCATCGCTTTCAGCCTCCCCTGCAGCGTGCAGCGCTCTCTCAACACCACCCGTACCACAGCAGCTGCCTGCCACTGGGTGGCTGCATCCAGGACGTCGCTGGGTCACTGCACGACCACACGCCGCGCACACAAAAGCCGAGTCGTGTGCTGTGCTGTGGCCACCCACCCGAGTCATGGCCTCACGTCTCGAGCAGCCGTGACGCTGGCGTCGATCGGGTTTCTGGTTGGCTCCAGCAACGTGACCACGACGTCGGCCGGCCGTTTTGAGGCGTGCATCGACTTGAGCAAGCCAGACCGGTATCGGTTGGTATACGGCAGCACAGGCGAGTGTGTGGCCGCGTCCTCGGCCATCCCAAGCGTTTGAGAGCGCCGGAGAGCATAACTGGGCGGCGTCTTTAGGCGTCCGCAGCGTTGCTAGAGGAGGTGAGTCGAACAAAGAGTTGGACACACCGGGGATTGAACCCGGGGCCTTCCGCTTGCAAAGCGGACGCGCTACCACTGCGCTATGCGCCCAGCAAGATGGAAAACCTAACCTCCATTTTTGCCATCGCTTTCAGCCTCCCCTGCAGCGTGCAGCGCTCTCTCAACACCACCCGTATCACAGCAGCTGCCTGCCACTGGGTGGCTGCATCCAGGACGTCGCTGGGTCACTGCACGACCACACGCCGCGCACACAAAAGCCGAGTCGTGTGCTGTGCTGTGGCCACCCACCCGAGTCATGGCCTCACGTCTCGAGCAGCCGTGACGCTGGCGTCGATCGGGTTTCTGGTTGGCTCCAGCAACGTGACCACGACGTCGGCCGGCCGTTTTGAGGCGTGCATCGACTTGAGCAAGCCAGACCGGTATCGGTTGGTATACGGCAGCACAGGCGAGTGTGCGGCCGCGTCCTCGGCCATCCCAAGCGTTTGAGAGCGCCGGAGAGCATAACTGGGCGGCGTCTTTAGGCGTCCGCAGCGTTGCTAGAGGAGGTGAGTCGAACAAAGAGTTGGACACACCGGGGATTGAACCCGGGGCCTTCCGCTTGCAAAGCGGACGCGCTACCACTGCGCTATGCGCCCAGCAAGATGGAAAACCTAACCTCCTTTTTTGCCATCGCTTTCAGCCTCCCCTGCAGCGTGCAGCGCTCTCTCAACACCACCCGTACCACAGCAGCTGCCTGCCACTGGGTGGCTGCATCCAGGACGTCGCTGGGTCACTGCACGACCACACGCCGCGCACACAAAAGCCGAGTCGTGTGCTGTGCTGTGGCCACCCACCCGAGTCATGGCCTCACGTCTCGAGCAGCCGTGACGCTGGCGTCGATCGGGTTTCTGGTTGGCTCCAGCAACGTGACCACGACGTCGGCCGGCCGTTTTGAGGCGTGCATCGACTTGAGCAAGCCAGACCGGTATCGGTTGGTATACGGCAGCACAGGCGAGTGTGTGGCCGCGTCCTCGGCCATCCCAAGCGTTTGAGAGCGCCGGAGAGCATAACTGGGCGGCGTCTTTAGGCGTCCGCAGCGTTGCTAGAGGAGGTGAGTCGAACAAAGAGTTGGACACACCGGGGATTGAACCCGGGGCCTTCCGCTTGCAAAGCGGACGCGCTACCACTGCGCTATGCGCCCAGCAAGATGGAAAACCTAACCTCCTTTTTTGCCATCGCTTTCAGCCTCCCCTGCAGCGTGCAGCGCTCTCTCAACACCACCCGTATCACAGCAGCTGCCTGCCACTGGGTGGCTGCATCCAGGACGTCGCTGGGTCACTGCACGACCACACGCCGCGCACACAAAAGCCGAGTCGTGTGCTGTGCTGTGGCCACCCACCCGAGTCATGGCCTCACGTCTCGAGCAGCCGTGACGCTGGCGTCGATCGGGTTTCTGGTTGGCTCCAGCAACGTGACCACGACGTCGGCCGGCCGTTTTGAGGCGTGCATCGACTTGAGCAAGCCAGACCGGTATCGGTTGGTATACGGCAGCACAGGCGAGTGTGCGGCCGCGTCCTCGGCCATCCCAAGCGTTTGAGAGCGCCGGAGAGCATAACTGGGCGGCGTCTTTAGGCGTCCGCAGCGTTGCTAGAGGAGGTGAGTCGAACAAAGAGTTGGACACACCGGGGATTGAACCCGGGGCCTTCCGCTTGCAAAGCGGACGCGCTACCACTGCGCTATGCGCCCAGCAAGATGGAAAACCTAACCTCCTTTTTTGCCATCGCTTTCAGCCTCCCCTGCAGCGTGCAGCGCTCTCTCAACACCACCCGTACCACAGCAGCTGCCTGCCACTGGGTGGCTGCATCCAGGACGTCGCTGGGTCACTGCACGACCACACGCCGCGCACACAAAAGCCGGGTCGTGTGCTGTGCTGTGGCCACCCACCCGAGTCATGGCCTCACGTCTCGAGCAGCCGTGACGCTGGCGTCGATCGGGTTTCTGGTTGGCTCCAGCAACGTGACCACGACGTCGGCCGGCCGTTTTGAGGCGTGCATCGACTTGAGCAAGCCAGACCGGTATCGGTTGGTATACGGCAGCACAGGCGAGTGTGCGGCCGCGTCCTCGGCCATCCCAAGCGTTTGAGAGCGCCGGAGAGCATAACTGGGCGGCGTCTTTAGGCGTCCGCAGCGTTGCTAGAGGAGGTGAGTCGAACAAAGAGTTGGACACACCGGGGATTGAACCCGGGGCCTTCCGCTTGCAAAGCGGACGCGCTACCACTGCGCTATGCGCCCAGCAAGATGGAAAACCTAACCTCCATTTTTGCCATCGCTTTCAGCCTCCCCTGCAGCGTGCAGCGCTCTCTCAACACCACCCGTACCACAGCAGCTGCCTGCCACTGGGTGGCTGCATCCAGGACGTCGCTGGGTCACTGCACGACCACACGCCGCGCACACAAAAGCCGGGTCGTGTGCTGTGCTGTGGCCACCCACCCGAGTCATGGCCTCACGTCTCGAGCAGCCGTGACGCTGGCGTCGATCGGGTTTCTGGTTGGCTCCAGCAACGTGACCACGACGTCGGCCGGCCGTTTTGAGGCGTGCATCGACTTGAGCAAGCCAGACCGGTATCGGTTGGTATACGGCAGCACAGGCGAGTGTGCGGCCGCGTCCTCGGCCATCCCAAGCGTTTGAGAGCGCCGGAGAGCATAACTGGGCGGCGTCTTTAGGCGTCCGCAGCGTTGCTAGAGGAGGTGAGTCGAACAAAGAGTTGGACACACCGGGGATTGAACCCGGGGCCTTCCGCTTGCAAAGCGGACGCGCTACCACTGCGCTATGCGCCCAGCAAGATGGAAAACCTAACCTCCATTTTTGCCATCGCTTTCAGCCTCCCCTGCAGCGTGCAGCGCTCTCTCAACACCACCCGTACCACAGCAGCTGCCTGCCACTGGGTGGCTGCATCCAGGACGTCGCTGGGTCACTGCACGACCACACGCCGCGCACACAAAAGCCGAGTCGTGTGCTGTGCTGTGGCCACCCACCCGAGTCATGGCCTCACGTCTCGAGCAGCCGTGACGCTGGCGTCGATCGGGTTTCTGGTTGGCTCCAGCAACGTGACCACGACGTCGGCCGGCCGTTTTGAGGCGTGCATCGACTTGAGCAAGCCAGACCGGTATCGGTTGGTATACGGCAGCACAGGCGAGTGTGTGGCCGCGTCCTCGGCCATCCCAAGCGTTTGAGAGCGCCGGAGAGCATAACTGGGCGGCGTCTTTAGGCGTCCGCAGCGTTGCTAGAGGAGGTGAGTCGAACAAAGAGTTGGACACACCGGGGATTGAACCCGGGGCCTTCCGCTTGCAAAGCGGACGCGCTACCACTGCGCTATGCGCCCAGCAAGATGGAAAACCTAACCTCCATTTTTCCCATCGCTTTCAGCCTCCCCTGCAGCGTGCAGCGCTCTCTCGACACCACCCGTACCACAGCAGCTGCCTGCCACTGGGTGGCTGCATCCAGGACGTCGCTGGGTCACTGCACGACCACACGCCGCGCACACAAAAGCCGAGTCGTGTGCTGTGCTGTGGCCACCCACCCGAGTCATGGCCTCACGTCTCGAGCAGCCGTGACGCTGGCGTCGATCGGGTTTCTGGTTGGCTCCAGCAACGTGACCACGACGTCGGCCGGCCGTTTTGAGGCGTGCATCGACTTGAGCAAGCCAGACCGGTATCGGTTGGTATACGGCAGCACAGGCGAGTGTGCGGCCGCGTCCTCGGCCATCCCAAGCGTTTGAGAGCGCCGGAGAGCATAACTGGGCGGCGTCTTTAGGCGTCCGCAGCGTTGCTAGAGGAGGTGAGTCGAACAAAGAGTTGGACACACCGGGGATTGAACCCGGGGCCTTCCGCTTGCAAAGCGGACGCGCTACCACTGCGCTATGCGCCCAGCAAGATGGAAAACCTAACCTCCATTTTTCCCATCGCTTTCAGCCTCCCCTGCAGCGTGCAGCGCTCTCTCGACACCACCCGTACCACAGCAGCTGCCTGCCACTGGGTGGCTGCATCCAGGACGTCGCTGGGTCACTGCACGACCACACGCCGCGCACACAAAAGCCGAGTCGTGTGCTGTGCTGTGGCCACCCACCCGAGTCATGGCCTCACGTCTCGAGCAGCCGTGACGCTGGCGTCGATCGGGTTTCTGGTTGGCTCCAGCAACGTGACCACGACGTCGGCCGGCCGTTTTGAGGCGTGCATCGACTTGAGCAAGCCAGACCGGTATCGGTTGGTATACGGCAGCACAGGCGAGTGTGCGGCCGCGTCCTCGGCCATCCCAAGCGTTTGAGAGCGCCGGAGAGCATAACTGGGCGGCGTCTTTAGGCGTCCGCAGCGTTGCTAGAGGAGGTGAGTCGAACAAAGAGTTGGACACACCGGGGATTGAACCCGGGGCCTTCCGCTTGCAAAGCGGACGCGCTACCACTGCGCTATGCGCCCAGCAAGATGGAAAACCTAACCTCCATTTTTCCCATCGCTTTCAGCCTCCCCTGCAGCGTGCAGCGCTCTCTCGACACCACCCGTACCACAGCAGCTGCCTGCCACTGGGTGGCTGCATCCAGGACGTCGCTGGGTCACTGCACGACCACACGCCGCGCACACAAAAGCCGAGTCGTGTGCTGTGCTGTGGCCACCCACCCGAGTCATGGCCTCACGTCTCGAGCAGCCGTGACGCTGGCGTCGATCGGGTTTCTGGTTGGCTCCAGCAACGTGACCACGACGTCGGCCGGCCGTTTTGAGGCGTGCATCGACTTGAGCAAGCCAGACCGGTATCGGTTGGTATACGGCAGCACAGGCGAGTGTGCGGCCGCGTCCTCGGCCATCCCAAGCGTTTGAGAGCGCCGGAGAGCATAACTGGGCGGCGTCTTTAGGCGTCCGCAGCGTTGCTAGAGGAGGTGAGTCGAACAAAGAGTTGGACACACCGGGGATTGAACCCGGGGCCTTCCGCTTGCAAAGCGGACGCGCTACCACTGCGCTATGCGCCCAGCAAGATGGAAAACCTAACCTCCATTTTTCCCATCGCTTTCAGCCTCCCCTGCAGCGTGCAGCGCTCTCTCAACACCACCCGTACCACAGCAGCTGCCTGCCACTGGGTGGCTGCATCCAGGACGTCGCTGGGTCACTGCACGACCACACGCCGCGCACACAAAAGCCGAGTCGTGTGCTGTGCTGTGGCCACCCACCCGAGTCATGGCCTCACGTCTCGAGCAGCCGTGACGCTGGCGTCGATCGGGTTTCTGGTTGGCTCCAGCAACGTGACCACGACGTCGGCCGGCCGTTTTGAGGCGTGCATCGACTTGAGCAAGCCAGACCGGTATCGGTTGGTATACGGCAGCACAGGCGAGTGTGCGGCCGCGTCCTCGGCCATCCCAAGCGTTTGAGAGCGCCGGAGAGCATAACTGGGCGGCGTCTTTAGGCGTCCGCAGCGTTGCTAGAGGAGGTGAGTCGAACAAAGAGTTGGACACACCGGGGATTGAACCCGGGGCCTTCCGCTTGCAAAGCGGACGCGCTACCACTGCGCTATGCGCCCAGCAAGATGGAAAACCTAACCTCCTTTTTTGCCATCGCTTTCAGCCTCCCCTGCAGCGTGCAGCGCTCTCTCAACACCACCCGTACCACAGCAGCTGCCTGCCACTGGGTGGCTGCATCCAGGACGTCGCTGGGTCACTGCACGACCACACGCCGCGCACACAAAAGCCGAGTCGTGTGCTGTGCTGTGGCCACCCACCCGAGTCATGGCCTCACGTCTCGAGCAGCCGTGACGCTGGCGTCGATCGGGTTTCTGGTTGGCTCCAGCAACGTGACCACGACGTCGGCCGGCCGTTTTGAGGCGTGCATCGACTTGAGCAAGCCAGACCGGTATCGGTTGGTATACGGCAGCACAGGCGAGTGTGCGGCCGCGTCCTCGGCCATCCCAAGCGTTTGAGAGCGCCGGAGAGCATAACTGGGCGGCGTCTTTAGGCGTCCGCAGCGTTGCTAGAGGAGGTGAGTCGAACAAAGAGTTGGACACACCGGGGATTGAACCCGGGGCCTTCCGCTTGCAAAGCGGACGCGCTACCACTGCGCTATGCGCCCAGCAAGATGGAAAACCTAACCTCCATTTTTGCCATCGCTTTCAGCCTCCCCTGCAGCGTGCAGCGCTCTCTCAACACCACCCGTACCACAGCAGCTGCCTGCCACTGGGTGGCTGCATCCAGGACGTCGCTGGGTCACTGCACGACCACACGCCGCGCACACAAAAGCCGGGTCGTGTGCTGTGCTGTGGCCACCCACCCGAGTCATGGCCTCACGTCTCGAGCAGCCGTGACGCTGGCGTCGATCGGGTTTCTGGTTGGCTCCAGCAACGTGACCACGACGTCGGCCGGCCGTTTTGAGGCGTGCATCGACTTGAGCAAGCCAGACCGGTATCGGTTGGTATACGGCAGCACAGGCGAGTGTGCGGCCGCGTCCTCGGCCATCCCAAGCGTTTGAGAGCGCCGGAGAGCATAACTGGGCGGCGTCTTTAGGCGTCCGCAGCGTTGCTAGAGGAGGTGAGTCGAACAAAGAGTTGGACACACCGGGGATTGAACCCGGGGCCTTCCGCTTGCAAAGCGGACGCGCTACCACTGCGCTATGCGCCCAGCAAGATGGAAAACCTAACCTCCATTTTTGCCATCGCTTTCAGCCTCCCCTGCAGCGCTCTCTCGACACTACCTGTACCAGAGCAGCTGCCTGCAAAAGGAAGTTGGCTATCTACGCGTGCGGAGGTTGGTAGGAAGAGGACGGCTTCGGGCCGAGATTGAAAAACCAAAAATGAGTGAGATTGATTGAGTTAACTTGGTCTGCTCTACTTTCTACCTGTCTGTCCTGCGAGCCCTATGGCACCATAAAAATGCGCATCCCACATGCTACAAAAAGCATGCCATGCGATCCTTGATATGGTGGGATTTGAACACGCGCCAGTTGGCTTACACACAACCCCGTTAACCACTTGGGCTACGGAACGCCAGCCACACGTACAACACACTCTATTTGTGCGTGTCTCACACGCACCCAAATGCACCGCATGGGATCCTAAAGGCACCCCACACGCAACTTGACATGCAACATATGCAATCTTGGAGCGCACCATCCGGGATCTGCAGGTGTGCAACCCACACGCAAGCGTGTGACATCACACCCACTAACACTCTCCCTTGATGAGAATGCTGCGTGTCAGCTTACGCCCTCATGCCCAGGCCCTCAACGAACTGGCGGTGCTTGTCACGTGTCAATGCCTTCGTCATGCCGTCTGCAATCATCTCGTTTGTCGGCTTGCAATCCAGCCGAATGACCGCACGTTCAATCTTCTCACGCAGGAAGTGGAACTTGATGTCGATGTGCTCCGTGCGTGCATGGTACACCGGATTCTTGGCTAGCGCGATGCACCCTTGGTTGTCTTGGTAGATGAGTGTAGCACCTTGATCTTCATAGCCCATGTCCTTCAATAGCAAGCGCAGCCACACCGCCTCTTGAGTCGCACTGTACAGACTCATGTACTCTGCCTCCGTACTTGACGTCGCCACAGTCGGCTGTCGCTTGGACTTCCACGAGATCGCGCTGCCGTCCAGAAAGAACACGTAGCCTGTCGTTGAGCGACGGGTGTCCAGGTCACCAGCCCAGTTCGCATCCGCGTAGCCGATAGGCTCTCCCTTGATCGCGCCGTTGAACACAGTGCCCATGTCCTGAGTAGTCTTGAGGTACTTCAGGATCCGCTTCGCAGCAACCCAGTGACTCTTGTTGTAGCGCTTGCAAAACTTGGCCACCTCTCCCACAGCTTGAGCGATGTCCGGACGAGTGCATGTTGCCAGGTACATGAGGGCTCCCACCAGCTCACGGTACGGGTACTTCGCCACAAACGCTTCCTCTTCGGTCATCTTGACCAGCTTCGAATTGCAGTCTGCTGGTGTGTGTACAGCCTTGCACTTGTCCACGCCGAACTTCTCCGCGAGTCGCTTGATGTAGGCCCGCTGATTCATCAAAATTGTCTTGTCCTCACGGTTGCGGTCAATCTCGATCCCAAGGCAGTATTTCAGCTCTCCCAACTCCTTGATGCTGAACTTTTTCTTTAGCGTCACCTTAATCGACTCGATGTGTTCCTTCGTCTTGCTAAACAGCATGAGGGCGTCCACATAGATGACAACGATGCTGTACTCGTCAGTTGATCGACGAACGTAAACGCAGGGGTCTGCATCAGAGCGCCTGAATCCTTGGTCTTCGAGATACTTGTTCAACTTGTTGTTCCACTGGCGCGCCGCTTGCTTCGTACCGTACAGTGCCTGCTTCAGCAAACACTTCATTGCTGGGTTTGATTGGTCTTCAAAGCCATCAGGTTGGTCCATGTAGAGCTCTTCTTCCACGTCGCCATAGAGGAACGCAGTGTCCACGTCAACGTTTTCAGCTTCCATGTCTTCCTCAGCCGCTGTCGCCAACGACGCGTTGATCGACTCCTTCCGTGCAACAGGAGCGAAGGTGTCAGTGAAGTCGATGCCGGGTCGCTGAGTATAGCCCTTGGCTACAAGTCGTGCCTTGAACTTCACAACGTTCCCGTTTGGGTCGCGCTTGATGCGGAACACCCACTTGCATCCGATAGCCTTCTTGTCGCGTGGCATCTTCACCAGCTCCCAGGTGTTGTGATCCTTTAGCGACTTCATCTCGCTCTTCATTGCGTCCAGCCACTGGTCCTTGTACTTGCTGCGCATGACCTCTTCGTATGATACGGCATGTTCGCCGTCATCATCCTCCGCGTGAAGACAGTAAAGTGAGTCCCACTCTGCCTCAAAGTCGTCCAGGTTGAAATGTCCACGCTGCGCGCCTGTGTACTCATCTTGGTATCTCACCACCCCACGCCTTTTGCGCTCTGGTCGCACCATCCACTCTTCTTGGCCATCTCGCCCTGGTGTGCTTGACCCACGCGTGGGAACAGCGTGCGTTGGTCCTGCATGCTCGCTCTGCTGCGGTTCTTGTTGTGGTTCCATCGTTGGAGTACGGAAACCATCATCAACGCCTTGTTCATATTGCGTGTCCTTGTCATCATCTTCATCAATGATATCAATCACGTCACCCTTCTCCGTAGCCACCTTGTCCGATGAATGCTCCGCAATGTGACGCTCCTTGAGACAACAATTGATCCGTCACTAGCATTCAGAAGTCGATACGCCTTGCTCTGCTTCGCATAACCGAGAAAGTAGCACTTCACTCCAGAGTCGTCCAGCTTCTTCCTCTTCTCCTTGGTCACGTGTGCATAGCACTCTGATCCGAACACCCGCATGTGGTCCAGTCGAGGCTTCCGCTTGAACACCATCTCGAACGGACTTGCGTGAGGGTTAGACGTATTCGGCAAGACATTTCGAATGTCTGTCGCAGTCATGATTGCCTCGCACCAGTAGCTCTTGTCAAGCCCACTCTCCTTGAGCATGCACCGTGTCATCTCCACCAGCGTCCGGTTCATCCGCTCCGACATGCCATTCTGTTGAGGGTTGTAAGGCACCGTAAACTCTTGCTTGATCGTCTTGGCACCGCACAGCGCATCCATTATAGCATTACGATATTCGCCGCCGTTGTCACTTCGCAAAATCTTGACTGTCATCCCGCAGTCACCTTGATCTCCTTGAGAAACTTAGCGAATGCGTCGGGAACTTCGCTCTTCATACGCAACGGGTAGATCGTCACGTAGCGACTCTTCATCATGATGAAAGTCACAATGTACTTGTATCCGGACTTGGATGCTGGCGTAATAGGTCCGAGCACGTCCGAGCACACAATGTCGTCAGTGCGCTTGCTCTCCCTGGCTTCAAGCTCTCCCTTGTTCGAATGGAAGGTCTTGCGCACTTGCTTGGAGTCGCACAGACGCCACACACGTTGCCTTTTTCAGCCGGTGTACCGCTGATCCGCCCGTCCTTGATCATGTCGTTCAATGTCTGGAACGACGCGTGCCCGAGACGCCGATGCCACAGTCCAACGTCTTCCTCTACAATGTGGCATTCTTCGCCGGCGTCTGTGTTGAGATACATCAACTTGCCAATCTTTCGTCCAGTTGCAACTGAGACGTCACCGCGCTTGATCACACACTTGTCTTGAGTCATAATGACTGTCACGCCATGAGCCGTCGCCGCTGTGAGTGAGAACAAGTTCTTGCTCAAATCTTGAACGTGAAGTGCATTCTCCAGCCGCGCATTGATCCATGACCTCCCGCTCCAGACACGCAACTGCACCGTTCCGTGCCCAAGCACTTTCAACTTGGCACTGCTCTTTGCGCTCGCCACACTGTATGACTTCGTCATCGGAGTGTAATCCTTGAACGCTTCTCGCGTCTTGCACATGTGCGTCGACGCCCCACTGTCCATGACCCAGCTCTCGCTTGCAAACATCTCGGTTACATTGAATGCAACGTTCGACTCGTCTAGGACTTCATTTTCTGGACTCGCCTTGGAACGGCAGTCCCTCGCGTAGTGGCCCATTTTGCCACAGTTGAAGCACGCCCCAGATGGCTTCCTGCGCCCACCCTACTGCTTCTTCTTCGTGTCTTTCGTGTAACCCTTGTTCGCGAGTAGTGCCGTCGCTTCCTCGATCCGTGTTGAATCCTTCTGACGCACTTCTTCGGCAATTAACTTGCCCACCAATCAGTCAGCTTCAGTTCCGTCATCGACATCCGGAACGCTTGCACCAGGCTCTCGTAGCTCGCTGGCAGACTCCGCAGCAACGTTGCGCAGACGTCTTCATCACTTGGCTCACAGCCCGCGCTCTTCATCTCCAGCACGAGCTGCTCCAACTCTGTCACGTGCTTGCTGACAGAGGACGTCGTGTACTTGAACGATGAGAACTCTCCTTGAGCCACAGTCGATTTGCCACATCCTGAGCTCTGTGGAACTTCTCTAGCTTCTCCCAAGCTTCCTTGGCACTCTTCGCAGTCACCACATGCATGAGCTGCGAGTCGTTGAGGTCAGCACAATCGCCGCATGTGCTTGTTGCTCCTTCGACGAAGAGGCTTCAGCCTTGCCTCAACGGCCTCCCACAATCCCTTGGACATCAGGTACATCTTCATCTTGTAACTCCACAGCGTGTAGTTGGACCATCGAAGGGCTCCGTCTTGAACTTGGGGCTCATAACCAAAAGAAAGTTGGCTATCTACGCGTGCGGAGGCTGGTAGGAAGAAGACGGCTTCGGACCGATTGAAAAACCAAAAGTGAGTGAGATTGATTGAGTTAACTTGGTCTGCTCTACTTTCTACCTGTCTGTCCTGCGAGCCCTATGGCACCATAAAATGCGCATCCCACATGCTACAAAAAGCATGCCATGCGATCCTTGATATGTGGGATTTGAACCCACGCCAGTTGGCTTACACACAACCCCGTTAATCACTTGGGCTACGGAACGCCAGCCACACGTACAACACACTCTATTTGTGCGTGTCTCACACGCACCCAAATGCACCGCATGGGATCTAAAGGCACCCCACACGCAACTTGACATGCAACATATGCAGTCTTGGAGCGCACCATCCGGGATCTGCAGGTGTGCAACCCACACGCAAGCGTGTGACATCACACCCACTAACACTCTCCCTTGATGAGAATGCTGCGTGTCAGCTTACGCCCTCATGCCCAGGCCCTCAACGAACTGGCGGTGCTTGTCACGTGTCAATGCCTTCGTCATGCCGTCTGCAATCATCTCGTTTGTCGGCTTGCAATCCAGCCGAATGACCGCACGTTCAATCTTCTCACGCAGGAAGTGGAACTTGATGTCGATGTGCTCCGTGCGTGCATGGTACACCGGATTCTTGGCTAGCGCGATGCACCCTTGGTTGTCTTGGTAGATGAGTGTAGCACCTTGATCTTCATAGCCCATGTCCTTCAATAGCAAGCGCAGCCACACCGCCTCTTGAGTCGCACTGTACAGACTCATGTACTCTGCCTCCGTACTTGACGTCGCCACAGTCGGCTGTCGCTTGGACTTCCACGAGATCGCGCTGCCGTCCAGAAAGAACACGTAGCCTGTCGTTGAGCGACGGGTGTCCAGGTCACCAGCCCAGTTCGCATCCGCGTAGCCGATAGGCTCTCCCTTGATCGCGCCGTTGAACACAGTGCCCATGTCCTGAGTAGTCTTGAGGTACTTCAGGATCCGCTTCGCAGCAACCCAGTGACTCTTGTTGTAGCGCTTGCAAAACTTGGCCACCTCTCCCACAGCTTGAGCGATGTCCGGACGAGTGCATGTTGCCAGGTACATGAGGGCTCCCACCAGCTCACGGTACGGGTACTTCGCCACAAACGCTTCCTCTTCGGTCATCTTGACCAGCTTCGAATTGCAGTCTGCTGGTGTGTGTACAGCCTTGCACTTGTCCACGCCGAACTTCTCCGCGAGTCGCTTGATGTAGGCCCGCTGATTCATCAAAATTGTCTTGTCCTCACGGTTGCGGTCAATCTCGATCCCAAGGCAGTATTTCAGCTCTCCCAACTCCTTGATGCTGAACTTTTTCTTTAGCGTCACCTTAATCGACTCGATGTGTTCCTTCGTCTTGCTAAACAGCATGAGGGCGTCCACATAGATGACAACGATGCTGTACTCGTCAGTTGATCGACGAACGTAAACGCAGGGGTCTGCATCAGAGCGCCTGAATCCTTGGTCTTCGAGATACTTGTTCAACTTGTTGTTCCACTGGCGCGCCGCTTGCTTCGTACCGTACAGTGCCTGCTTCAGCAAACACTTCATTGCTGGGTTTGATTGGTCTTCAAAGCCATCAGGTTGGTCCATGTAGAGCTCTTCTTCCACGTCGCCATAGAGGAACGCAGTGTCCACGTCAACGTTTTCAGCTTCCATGTCTTCCTCAGCCGCTGTCGCCAACGACGCGTTGATCGACTCCTTCCGTGCAACAGGAGCGAAGGTGTCAGTGAAGTCGATGCCGGGTCGCTGAGTATAGCCCTTGGCTACAAGTCGTGCCTTGAACTTCACAACGTTCCCGTTTGGGTCGCGCTTGATGCGGAACACCCACTTGCATCCGATAGCCTTCTTGTCGCGTGGCATCTTCACCAGCTCCCAGGTGTTGTGATCCTTTAGCGACTTCATCTCGCTCTTCATTGCGTCCAGCCACTGGTCCTTGTACTTGCTGCGCATGACCTCTTCGTATGATACGGCATGTTCGCCGTCATCATCCTCCGCGTGAAGACAGTAAAGTGAGTCCCACTCTGCCTCAAAGTCGTCCAGGTTGAAATGTCCACGCTGCGCGCCTGTGTACTCATCTTGGTATCTCACCACCCCACGCCTTTTGCGCTCTGGTCGCACCATCCACTCTTCTTGGCCATCTCGCCCTGGTGTGCTTGACCCACGCGTGGGAACAGCGTGCGTTGGTCCTGCATGCTCGCTCTGCTGCGGTTCTTGTTGTGGTTCCATCGTTGGAGTACGGAAACCATCATCAACGCCTTGTTCATATTGCGTGTCCTTGTCATCATCTTCATCAATGATATCAATCACGTCACCCTTCTCCGTAGCCACCTTGTCCGATGAATGCTCCGCAAATGTGACGCTCCTTGAGACAACAATTGATCCGTCACTAGCATTCAGAAGTCGATACGCCTTGCTCTGCTTCGCATAACCGAGAAAGTAGCACTTCACTCCAGAGTCGTCCAGCTTCTTCCTCTTCTCCTTGGTCACGTGTGCATAGCACTCTGATCCGAACACCCGCATGTGGTCCAGTCGAGGCTTCCGCTTGAACACCATCTCGAACGGACTTGCGTGAGGGTTAGACGTATTCGGCAAGACATTTCGAATGTCTGTCGCAGTCATGATTGCCTCGCACCAGTAGCTCTTGTCAAGCCCACTCTCCTTGAGCATGCACCGTGTCATCTCCACCAGCGTCCGGTTCATCCGCTCCGACATGCCATTCTGTTGAGGGTTGTAAGGCACCGTAAACTCTTGCTTGATCGTCTTGGCACCGCACAGCGCATCCATTATAGCATTACGATATTCGCCGCCGTTGTCACTTCGCAAAATCTTGACTGTCAGTCCCGCAGTCACCTTGATCTCCTTGAGAAACTTAGCGAATGCGTCGGGAACTTCGCTCTTCATACGCAACGGGTAGATCGTCACGTAGCGACTCTTCATCATGATGAAAGTCACAATGTACTTGTATCCGGACTTGGATGCTGGCGTAATAGGTCCGAGCACGTCCGAGCACACAATGTCGTCAGTGCGCTTGCTCTCCCTGGCTTCAAGCTCTCCCTTGTTCGAATGGAAGGTCTTGCGCACTTGCTTGGAGGTCGCACAGACGCCACACACGTTGCCTTTTTCAGCCGGTGTACCGCTGATCCGCCCGTCCTTGATCATGTCGTTCAATGTCTGGAACGACGCGTGCCCGAGACGCCGATGCCACAGTCCAACGTCTTCCTCTACAATGTGGCATTCTTCGCCGGCGTCTGTGTTGAGATACATCAACTTGCCAATCTTTCGTCCAGTTGCAACTGAGACGTCACCGCGCTTGATCACACTTGTCTTGAGTCATAATGACTGTCACGCCATGAGCCGTCGCCGCTGTGAGTGAGAACAAGTTCTTGCTCAAATCTTGAACGTGAAGTGCATTCTCCAGCCGCGCATTGATCCATGACCTCCCGCTCCAGACACGCAACTGCACCGTTCCGTGCCCAAGCACTTTCAACTTGGCACTGCTCTTTGCGCTCGCCACACTGTATGACTTCGTCATCGGAGTGTAATCCTTGAACGCTTCTCGCGTCTTGCACATGTGCGTCGACGCCCCACTGTCCATGACCCAGCTCTCGCTTGCAAACATCTCGGTTACATTGAATGCAACGTTCGACTCGTCTAGGACTTCATTTTCTGGACTCGCCTTGGAACGGCAGTCCCTCGCGTAGTGGCCCATTTTGCCACAGTTGAAGCACGCCCCAGATGGCTTCCTGCGCCCACCCTACTGCTTCTTCTTCGTGTCTTTCGTGTAACCCTTGTTCGCGAGTAGTGCCGTCGCTTCCTCGATCCGTGTTGAATCCTTCTGACGCACTTCTTCGGCAATTAACTTGCCCACCAAATCAGTCAGCTTCAGTTCCGTCATCGACATCCGGAACGCTTGCACCAGGCTCTCGTAGCTCGCTGGCAGACTCCGCAGCAACGTTGCGCAGACGTCTTCATCACTTGGCTCACAGCCCGCGCTCTTCATCTCCAGCACGAGCTGCTCCAACTCTGTCACGTGCTTGCTGACAGAGGACGTCGTGTACTTGAACGATGAGAACTTCTCCTTGAGCCACAGTCGATTTGCCACATCCTGAGCTCTGTGGAACTTCTCTAGCTTCTCCCAAGCTTCCTTGGCACTCTTCGCAGTCACCACATGCATGAGCTGCGAGTCGTTGAGGTTCAGCACAATCGCCGCATGTGCTTGTTGCTCCTTCGACGAAGAGGCTTCAGCCTTGCCCTCAACGGCCTCCCACAATCCCTTGGACATCAGGTACATCTTCATCTTGTAACTCCACAGCGTGTAGTTGGACCCATCGAAGGGCTCCGTCTTGAACTTGGGGGCTCATAACCAAAAGAAAGTTGGCTATCTACGCGTGCGGAGGCTGGTAGGAAGAAGACGGCTTCGGACCGAGATTGAAAAACCAAAAGTGAGTGAGATTGATTGAGTTAACTTGGTCTGCTCTACTTTCTACCTGTCTGTCCTGCGAGCCCTATGGCACCATAAAAATGCGCATCCCACATGCTACAAAAAGCATGCCATGCGATCCTTGATATGGTGGGATTTGAACCCACGCCAGTTGGCTTACACACAACCCCGTTAATCACTTGGGCTACGGAACGCCAGCCACACGTACAACACACTCTATTTGTGCGTGTCTCACACGCACCCAAATGCACCGCATGGGATCCTAAAGGCACCCCACACGCAACTTGACATGCAACATATGCAGTCTTGGAGCGCACCATCCGGGATCTGCAGGTGTGCAACCCACACGCAAGCGTGTGACATCACACCCACTAACACTCTCCCTTGATGAGAATGCTGCGTGTCAGCTTACGCCCTCATGCCCAGGCCCTCAACGAACTGGCGGTGCTTGTCACGTGTCAATGCCTTCGTCATGCCGTCTGCAATCATCTCGTTTGTCGGCTTGCAATCCAGCCGAATGACCGCACGTTCAATCTTCTCACGCAGGAAGTGGAACTTGATGTCGATGTGCTCCGTGCGTGCATGGTACACCGGATTCTTGGCTAGCGCGATGCACCCTTGGTTGTCTTGGTAGATGAGTGTAGCACCTTGATCTTCATAGCCCATGTCCTTCAATAGCAAGCGCAGCCACACCGCCTCTTGAGTCGCACTGTACAGACTCATGTACTCTGCCTCCGTACTTGACGTCGCCACAGTCGGCTGTCGCTTGGACTTCCACGAGATCGCGCTGCCGTCCAGAAAGAACACATAGCCTGTCGTTGAGCGACGGGTGTCCAGGTCACCAGCCCAGTTCGCATCCGCGTAGCCGATAGGCTCTCCCTTGATCGCGCCGTTGAACACAGTGCCCATGTCCTGAGTAGTCTTGAGGTACTTCAGGATCCGCTTCGCAGCAACCCAGTGACTCTTGTTGTAGCGCTTGCAAAACTTGGCCACCTCTCCCACAGCTTGAGCGATGTCCGGACGAGTGCATGTTGCCAGGTACATGAGGGCTCCCACCAGCTCACGGTACGGGTACTTCGCCACAAACGCTTCCTCTTCGGTCATCTTGACCAGCTTCGAATTGCAGTCTGCTGGTGTGTGTACAGCCTTGCACTTGTCCACGCCGAACTTCTCCGCGAGTCGCTTGATGTAGGCCCGCTGATTCATCAAAATTGTCTTGTCCTCACGGTTGCGGTCAATCTCGATCCCAAGGCAGTATTTCAGCTCTCCCAACTCCTTGATGCTGAACTTTTTCTTTAGCGTCACCTTAATCGACTCGATGTGTTCCTTCGTCTTGCTAAACAGCATGAGGGCGTCCACATAGATGACAACGATGCTGTACTCGTCAGTTGATCGACGAACGTAACACAGGGGTCTGCATCAGAGCGCCTGAATCCTTGGTCTTCGAGATACTTGTTCAACTTGTTGTTCCACTGGCGCGCCGCTTGCTTCGTACCGTACAGTGCCTGCTTCAGCAAACACTTCATTGCTGGGTTTGATTGGTCTTCAAAGCCATCAGGTTGGTCCATGTAGAGCTCTTCTTCCACGTCGCCATAGAGGAACGCAGTGTCCACGTCAACGTTTTCAGCTTCCATGTCTTCCTCAGCCGCTGTCGCCAACGACGCGTTGATCGACTCCTTCCGTGCAACAGGAGCGAAGGTGTCAGTGAAGTCGATGCCGGGTCGCTGAGTATAGCCCTTGGCTACAAGTCGTGCCTTGAACTTCACAACGTTCCCGTTTGGGTCGCGCTTGATGCGGAACACCCACTTGCATCCGATAGCCTTCTTGTCGCGTGGCATCTTCACCAGCTCCCAGGTGTTGTGATCCTTTAGCGACTTCATCTCGCTCTTCATTGCGTCCAGCCACTGGTCCTTGTACTTGCTGCGCATGACCTCTTCGTATGATACGGCATGTTCGCCGTCATCATCCTCCGCGTGAAGACAGTAAAGTGAGTCCCACTCTGCCTCAAAGTCGTCCAGGTTGAAATGTCCACGCTGCGCGCCTGTGTACTCATCTTGGTATCTCACCACCCCACGCCTTTTGCGCTCTGGTCGCACCATCCACTCTTCTTGGCCATCTCGCCCTGGTGTGCTTGACCCACGCGTGGGAACAGCGTGCGTTGGTCCTGCATGCTCGCTCTGCTGCGGTTCTTGTTGTGGTTCCATCGTTGGAGTACGGAAACCATCATCAACGCCTTGTTCATATTGCGTGTCCTTGTCATCATCTTCATCAATGATATCAATCACGTCACCCTTCTCCGTAGCCACCTTGTCCGATGAATGCTCCGCAAATGTGACGCTCCTTGAGACAACAATTGATCCGTCACTAGCATTCAGAAGTCGATACGCCTTGCTCTGCTTCGCATAACCGAGAAAGTAGCACTTCACTCCAGAGTCGTCCAGCTTCTTCCTCTTCTCCTTGGTCACGTGTGCATAGCACTCTGATCCGAACACCCGCATGTGGTCCAGTCGAGGCTTCCGCTTGAACACCATCTCGAACGGACTTGCGTGAGGGTTAGACGTATTCGGCAAGACATTTCGAATGTCTGTCGCAGTCATGATTGCCTCGCACCAGTAGCTCTTGTCAAGCCCACTCTCCTTGAGCATGCACCGTGTCATCTCCACCAGCGTCCGGTTCATCCGCTCCGACATGCCATTCTGTTGAGGGTTGTAAGGCACCGTAAACTCTTGCTTGATCGTCTTGGCACCGCACAGCGCATCCATTATAGCATTACGATATTCGCCGCCGTTGTCACTTCGCAAAATCTTGACTGTCAGTCCCGCAGTCACCTTGATCTCCTTGAGAAACTTAGCGAATGCGTCGGGAACTTCGCTCTTCATACGCAACGGGTAGATCGTCACGTAGCGACTCTTCATCATGATGAAAGTCACAATGTACTTGTATCCGGACTTGGATGCTGGCGTAATAGGTCCGAGCACGTCCGAGCACACAATGTCGTCAGTGCGCTTGCTCTCCCTGGCTTCAAGCTCTCCCTTGTTCGAATGGAAGGTCTTGCGCACTTGCTTGGAGGTCGCACAGACGCCACACACGTTGCCTTTTTCAGCCGGTGTACCGCTGATCCGCCCGTCCTTGATCATGTCGTTCAATGTCTGGAACGACGCGTGCCCGAGACGCCGATGCCACAGTCCAACGTCTTCCTCTACAATGTGGCATTCTTCGCCGGCGTCTGTGTTGAGATACATCAACTTGCCAATCTTTCGTCCAGTTGCAACTGAGACGTCACCGCGCTTGATCACACACTTGTCTTGAGTCATAATGACTGTCACGCCATGAGCCGTCGCCGCTGTGAGTGAGAACAAGTTCTTGCTCAAATCTTGAACGTGAAGTGCATTCTCCAGCCGCGCATTGATCCATGACCTCCCGCTCCAGACACGCAACTGCACCGTTCCGTGCCCAAGCACTTTCAACTTGGCACTGCTCTTTGCGCTCGCCACACTGTATGACTTCGTCATCGGAGTGTAATCCTTGAACGCTTCTCGCGTCTTGCACATGTGCGTCGACGCCCCACTGTCCATGACCCAGCTCTCGCTTGCAAACATCTCGGTTACATTGAATGCAACGTTCGACTCGTCTAGGACTTCATTTTCTGGACTCGCCTTGGAACGGCAGTCCCTCGCGTAGTGGCCCATTTTGCCACAGTTGAAGCACGCCCCAGATGGCTTCCTGCGCCCACCCTACTGCTTCTTCTTCGTGTCTTTCGTGTAACCCTTGTTCGCGAGTAGTGCCGTCGCTTCCTCGATCCGTGTTGAATCCTTCTGACGCACTTCTTCGGCAATTAACTTGCCCACCAAATCAGTCAGCTTCAGTTCCGTCATCGACATCCGGAACGCTTGCACCAGGCTCTCGTAGCTCGCTGGCAGACTCCGCAGCAACGTTGCGCAGACGTCTTCATCACTTGGCTCACAGCCCGCGCTCTTCATCTCCAGCACGAGCTGCTCCAACTCTGTCACGTGCTTGCTGACAGAGGACGTCGTGTACTTGAACGATGAGAACTTCTCCTTGAGCCACAGTCGATTTGCCACATCCTGAGCTCTGTGGAACTTCTCTAGCTTCTCCCAAGCTTCCTTGGCACTCTTCGCAGTCACCACATGAGCTGCGAGTCGTTGAGGTTCAGCACAATCGCCGCATGTGCTTGTTGCTCCTTCGACGAAGAGGCTTCAGCCTTGCCCTCAACGGCCTCCCACAATCCCTTGGACATCAGGTACATCTTCATCTTGTAACTCCACAGCGTGTAGTTGGACCCATCGAAGGGCTCCGTCTTGAACTTGGGGGCTCATAACCAAAAGAAAGTTGGCTATCTACGCGTGCGGAGGCTGGTAGGAAGAAGACGGCTTCGGACCGAGATTGAAAAACCAAAAGTGAGTGAGATTGATTGAGTTAACTTGGTCTGCTCTACTTTCTACCTGTCTGTCCTGCGAGCCCTATGGCACCATAAAAATGCGCATCCCACATGCTACAAAAAGCATGCCATGCGATCCTTGATATGGTGGGATTTGAACCCACGCCAGTTGGCTTACACACAACCCCGTTAATCACTTGGGCTACGGAACGCCAGCCACACGTACAACACACTCTATTTGTGCGTGTCTCACACGCACCCAAATGCACCGCATGGGATCCTAAAGGCACCCCACACGCAACTTGACATGCAACATATGCAGTCTTGGAGCGCACCATCCGGGATCTGCAGGTGTGCAACCCACACGCAAGCGTGTGACATCACACCCACCAACATTTCTGTGAGTGGTTCTCGAAGTGCCGACCAAGTGCAAGCGCTTATAGAACCACAATTAATTTACTGGCTGACGTGTCTGATGTTACCTTCACCTAGGTGGTAGGGGTGAAAGGCTTGGCTGGATAGTTGAACGCTTGACCCTAAGGTTTTTATTTTTCACGGTGTCATTATCTCTTTTACCAACTACCCTCCGAAGTAACAATGGCAGCAGACACGGTTACTGCGCCGTGTGGAGGATGCGACGAACCCGTTGGACCTGCTCATCGCTGCCACGTGTTCTCTCGTCACATGCATCCGTTCTGCGGTCGCGCTGTAGGTGAAGAAGGATTTGGACAGGCTATTCAATGTCCCCAATGTGATCGGACGAACTCCATTGCAACGACGGTCTCGTCACTTGCTGGTCAAGATCCTAACAGTGCTGAGCTATCGGATAGCTGTGAGGGCGAGGACGAGATGACTACCGACACCTCTATTGCCCCTCCAGCGTCAAGGCGGCACACACAAGTCGTGACCAGCATTGCAAACCGTCTGGAAGTTACTCGATGGCTCCTCGCATATGAACAGAAGAATGGTACGAATGGAATGTATGCCAAAGCTGTCGACCGTTTTTCGGATATTTTTAATTCAGCTACGCGAGCAGCCAACTTGCAGAAAACAATGGATTGGTGGCGGACACAGGAACGGCTTATGGGCGGCAAAAGAGGGCTGATTGTCATCTCGGCGCGTCGTGCAGGTGGTAGGCGTCGATCTAGCACCAAGGTGATCGGTGGCCGAGGGCGCCCAAGAAGCCCGTGGGTGGAGTGGTTGTACCCACGCTTGCTTGACGAATTTGATTGCCTCCGAAAGATGGGAGTGAAATTCGAGCCACCGCTTTTGTTGCAGTTAGCAAAGCAGATATTGCGCGACAGCACAGAAGATTACGATGCACGAAGTGTCGATGCCAAGGGGGCACTCATCATCGACAAAATTACCTCGAGATGGATTCAAACCTTTATGGAGGCCCACCAAATCGTACTCAGGACGCAGTCGGGTAAAAAGCAACTGAGTGAAGCCAAGATCTTGCACATCGAAAGTCTGTAGCTTTCCATCTTGGTGAACTGCGACGAGGGTTTGCAGATGGATCGCTGGATGAAGATACAGTTGACAATATGGACGAAACGCATTTTGTGGTGGATTTTGATAATGGTAAAACATTGGGATTCTCGGGTGAGAAGCAGATTAAGTACGCCGACGTTGTGTCCGGCGGTGAAGGGATGACGATGGTTGTACGACTTTCTGGTGGAGCAAGCGCGCAAATTTCCCCCCCGATGATGATCTTCATGAATGCTGAGGGGAAGCATCCAATTCGCGGCGTAAAAGATAATGTTCCAGGGTGTGTTACCGTATCAGCAGGAAAGGATGGATGACACAAACTTTTTCGAGAATATCTCAATGAGAAAAGGGCAATGAGGGCAGACGCACGTCGACGCAAGAAGACTGTTTTCCTCGACAACTGCTCTGGACATCTAGAGGCCAATGAGTGCCGTGAAGAACTCGACGCTATTAATTCCGACTTAAAATTCTCCCCGCCGAACGCAATAGATCTGTGCCAGCCAGCAGACTCATTCATTATCGCAAAAATCAAAGATGCTTGGAAGGTAAAGTGGAATGAGAAAAGATGGCGCTGATAAACGACGGTCGCTGGCAAAATACTGTCCGAAAGGACGATTCGTGGTCTGGCAAACTTCAAAATACCAGGAAAACATTTTTTCTGGAGCTAGCAGCTAAGGCGGTACGAGCAGTGAATCACCAGAAAGATAAAAACGGAACGTCGTACGCTCGCAAGGCCATGCTTCGGTGTGGACTATTGCTTGGACTTGATGGGGCGTGGTCTGGGAAGCAACTGTATCCACACCTGCAAGAGATCATCAAGAAACATCGAGTGCACTTTGACGGTGAGCCTGTGGACTCAAATCCTGCAGAGATGGCCATGAACAGACTCTAGCGGTACATTTTTACGTTTTATATAGTGTTTGGCACGTTGCAATACCTATACCAATTTGGTTCAGTCGTGTGTGCGGCATCGTTCCAAATGAGGTGGCACGGGTTCGATTCCGCTTGTGAAAATGTTTATTTTTGCCATTCTTCAAAATTAGTCTTTGACAATAAATAGTCTAAATTAGACTATTTAGTGTGAGCAAACTGAGAAACAGTCCACATAAAATAGTCTCAGTAAGACCAATTACCGTAGACACTGTACTGTGAAGATAGCGCCCGGTAGGATGCCGTAGTGGTGGCTCGTGTGAGTAGCCTGTAACTCAAGTGAGAGCCGCTGACATCAGAAGATAAAACCCCAGAGCTTCTCCGTGCTTTAGTTCTGGGCAAAGCGTGTTGATTGCAAGGAAGTAATAAGAAGACAATTTCCAACTTCGCCGGTCCTCCTCAAGAAACTAGCCCACGCGGTTTGATAACAGAGGCATTATCCGCGTTGTTGCGACCGAGCTCGTTGATAAGCAACTGATCTTCCTGGCGGACCTGGGGAGCAACACTTAACTGCATTGACAACTCGCCGTCTTTCGAAGTAAAAAGTTCTTACCGACATTGACGTCTTGTGATTCACCAGCCTACTGGGTGATTGGTTGCACCGACACTGACGCACGGCCCGTGGTGGCGGTCTCGTCAACAGAGATTAACGGGGAGTGGGTGAAGGTGAATGCGCGTCATGTTTGCATTCATCGCGGGCGGCAGCAACACTCTTTAACGTCGACCAGCTCGAGTTATTGCTCACTGCAGCTCTTACAATCGTTAACAGTGCCGGTTTTAATCTGCGCTCGCGGTCTGGCGGTCCGTTGGTCGTGTTGCATCAGGCCGCCGCGAGCGAGACTCCGAAAGGCAAAGTGTAGGTTTTCGTGTGCAGCGCCTGCCCGACATAGGCCGAACATGACCTGTAGACGTCGCGACTAGCCGGTTTGTGCATACCCAGCATCGACTGGTGACAGGCACCTCCGTGGCCGCTTTTCACTCGACAGGCTCTGCTGGCCGGTCTCATGTACGGCTATCACGACGCCCAGTTGATGCTTGCCAAGCATTGCTTGGTCGCTTCAAACCATGGCCGCGGCGACCACCGGCCACCGCTACGGAAGAGGGCTCTCTCGCTGCTGTCCGCACGCGCTGCTGCAAACCGTGGCGAACAGCGGCAGCGACAGTAGAGGCAACAAGACTATTGCAAGTGTGTTCGACTGTCAAACAACGTCGGCGGCGGGCAAAGTATCCGCTCTCGATGTGCAGGATGCGCTCCCACTCTCCGAATGTCAGCAGGTCAATTTGACTTGGGCCAAGTCAAATGGTTTGCCGCAGCGCGGTGGCAATGGCGAAGGCGATTGCCTCCATGCACGCCTCTGCTGCATGATGCAGTGCATCCGCCGCCACACCGATCTTCGCCGCTTGTCTTCGCTTGCTAACCGAGCGTGCTCCTATTAGCGAAACTCTGTGGCGAGTCCTGCTTGGTGACGGGCCAGCTGGGCAAGCACTCACCGCTCTCTGCACTTGGCGGAGCTCTTCTTTTTTCTCGTCGCGCGGTCGCATCCCCTTACCGTGTTGGTGCCATCTTTGCATCATCTCACGGGTGGCCGCGGCGGCGACGCTGGGACTCATTCCTCGATTCGCGTGGCGGCCCGTACACAATGGACAAGACCGACAGCCAGCTGGCTGACCACCAGGACAAGTCGCCCAAGGCGGCCTACTCCAAGCTGGACGGCGACGTGCCGCTGCAGCAGAGCCCCGAGCACAACTTCGAGGACGGCAGCTCGCTGTACGCGCGTCTGCAGCGCTGGGCCGGCAAGCTCAAGATCGAGCAGCGCGGCATCGAGCGCGTGCCCGAGGACGAGCGACACGACGACTCGCTGCTGAACGTGGGCATGTGGCTGGCGGCCAACATGGTCATCAGCTCCTTCGCCATCGGCGTGCTGGGCAAGTCGCTCTTCTACTTGGGCTCGGCCGACGCCTTCCTCGTCGTACTCTTCTTCAACATGGTGGGCATCTTGCCCGTGTGCTACTTCTCCACCTTCGGCCCCATCTTCGGGCTGCGGCAGATCGTGCTCTCGCGCTTCTGGTACGGCTGGCACGGCGTCAAGATCGTGGCGCTCTTCAACGTGATCGCGTGCCTCGGCTGGTCCTGCATCAACGTGATCGTGGGCGCACAGGTCATCAACGCCGTCAACAACGACGTGCCCGGCTGGGCAGGTATCATCATCATCGCCGTCTGCACCTTCATCGTCTCGCTCTTCGGCTACAAGGTCGTGCACGCCTACGAGTTCTGGTCGTGGATCCCGGCCTTCATCGTCTTCATGATCGTGCTCATCGAGTTCGCCGTCTCGGGCGCCTATGTCCACATCCCCATGGGCACCGGCACGTCGGAAGTCGGAGACGTGCTGAGTTTCGGCGCCACGGTGTTTGGCTTCGCCATCGGCTGGACGTCCTACGCCGCCGACTACACGGTGTATCACCCCGTGACCCAGAGCAAGACCAAGGTCTTCTTGTCGGCGTACACGGGGCTCATCCTGCCGCTGCTCTTCACGCAGTTCCTCGGCGTGGCGCTCATGACGGCCACGGACGAGAGCAACCCGGACAGCAAGTACCGCGACGGCTACAACGAGGCCGGCGCTGGCGGCCTCATCAGCGCCGTGATCGTCGGCCCGCTCGGCGGCTTCGGCCAGTTCTGCCTCGTGCTGCTGGCGCTGTCCATCATCGCCAACAACTGCCCCAACATCTACTCGTTCGCCATCACTGTGCAGGTCTTTGGCGAGTGGACCCGCAGCATCCCGCGCTTCGTCTGGACGCTGGTCGGCTCGGTCATCTACGCCGTCGTGGCCCTGCCGGGCTACTCGCACTTCGAGAGCGTGCTCGAGAACTTCATGAACGTCATCGGCTACTGGATGTCCGTGTACGCGGCCATCGGCCTCACGGACCACTTCTACTTCCGCAAGGGCTACTCGGGCTACAACCCAGCCGACTACGACAACCGCGAGAAGCTGCCGCACGGGATTGCAGCCGTCTTCTCGTTCTGCGTGGGCATCGTGGGCGCCGTGCTGGGCATGAGCCAGACGTGGTATGTCGGTCCGATCGCCAAGAAGTGCGGCGAGGAGCCGTACGGAGGAGACGTGGGCGTCGAGCTCGCGTGGGTCTTCGCTATCGTGTCCTACTTGGTCACGCGGCCCATCGAGCTGCACTACTTTGGCAAGTAAACGCTCCCTCCGGCGGCCGGTATCGTCAATGCAGACGCTGCACTTGTAGGTGCCGCCCATTGATGTAAATCAGTAGACCCAGCCGCGGAGATAGCGGCTACTACACTTTTTGCTCTGGTCTTGCTCCTGAAGCCAACGCCGACGAAGGCGGATCCTGCCGTGAGAGCCGCAGCGGCGGAACCTAGCTGCGCAGCAGTACAATAAAATATGACTCGATAGCCCTTTGCTGTGAGACCAGTCGATTGCTTGATGAAAAACAAAACAGCCTGGAATCATCAACCTAAAAAATACTGCGTTGACCGAGGATTCCATATTGTCACGTTCTGTACACGGAATCCTGGTATAACCTGTGCTGCGAAGTACACTTTGCTGTTCGAGAGCCTGCCGTTTGCACCCTAGCGCTAGAACTCCAACGTGCCCTACTCAAGCTTCAACCGAATACACAAGTTAATCGTAGCTGCACCGATGTCAAGTTTTTCCACCGCTAGAGCTCTTGTCACCTTCAGATTTCCTCATCTCCGCTCAAGTCTAGTGCTTCCTCTCAACTCCGGAGCCCATGGATGGCCTCCTGTCGTTGCTGGCCATCGTCCTGGGCCTTTCATCGCTTGGAACGCGCGACGACGAACTCTGGACCGGGGAAGTCTCCCACGACAGCCTCCTTGTCCAACTGCACGTACAACGGAGTGAGCAACAAGGTCGAGGTGCAAAATGCAGTCGCACACTGCACTGGAAGCGACACTACCCCCTGAAGAATGCACAGAGCCCCACCACGCAAGCCCCTCGTCAACCACCTGCCTCGACCAGCAGCGACATCTGCACCCGATACGAACTCCACCTCAGAGCCAACTTCTGCGCGTACAGGTGCTTACTATTAACAGTACTAGCGGAATCGCAAACTTCTTTCTCAAGTCGCCACTCTGTTGAAAGTAGTTCATTCATCATTGAATTACTATTCGTATCGGCAGTGCCTTGCAACTTGATGATCTGTACGACACAACACAAAATCACGATCGTGAACGCTACGCTGCCTCATCTCAACTATACAAGCTTCTTGATGGTTCGTAGCGCATACACCACTTCGGACGCAGCAGGACGCATCCGAGGGTTCTTGGCGAGACAGGAATCGGCGAGAGACCTCAAATCCGGAGGACAGTCTTCTCCAAATCGAAGCCGGATCGCGCCTGCTGCGATCATCTGAAGAACCACAGCGTCTGCTAGCTGCGTGCCACTCAAACTTCGAGCGTCATTGTACGGCGGTGCGTGGGTATCCAACTCGGACAGGAGCACACCAAAGCTGAAGATATCGACCGCTGGATCACGATCATCTGCTCCCATCAGAACCTCTGGCGCTTGCCATGGACCCATGGCGGTTTGCTGATCCTTGTCTCCGCTCGCCATCACCCTCAGATGCGATACACCAATCTTGCTCACTTTTGCTTTCATTCCGCTGGTGAGCAGCACGTCGCTCGCACTCAGATTTCGGTGCAGAACTGGTGGCGCAAATGAATGAAGGTAGACGAGCGCTTCCGCCACCTCCAAGGCGATCTGCAGTTTTTGCTGAGTCCACTCGTGGAGCGTCCCAGGTCTGGAGAGGTAGTCGTTCACATTGCCGTTGTCCACGTACTCGAAGAGCGCCTGAATGTCTGTCTTGACGGTCCAAGCGATCCCGACGAGCTTGACAACACTAGGATGGTCGAGTGGCGCTACTAACTTGATCTCTTCGATAAAGGCTTTTGTGATTCGACGACGTGCCAAGTCCTTCCGCAAACGCTTCGAGGCCAACAACTGGGTCTTGCGGTATTTGACAAGCCATACAACGCAATGGGCCCCAGTGCCAATCTTCTTGATGTTCTTGATATCTCCCGGTTTCAACATCAAGGGTGCCAGCTGTGGGTCATCCAATTCAGCAGTAATGAACTTCGCAGCCCGTCGACGTCGGCGGCACATACAAATTGCGATCACAAGTAGGACGAGAGCCACTAACCCCCCACCAACGGCGAGTGCGATAATTTTCCATGTCTTGGTATTCGCACTGGATGCTTCCGTTGTAGTCGCGGTTGTGGTCGATGTCAGGCAGACTTGAATCGTACTGCGGAGCTGCTGCGTATTGTTCGACTGACATGCTACTTGAGTGTCGAAATCATCTTCAGCAACGTCCAGCGTGTCGAGATCTTGCAAGAACTGGAACTGGTCTTCCGTGAAAATCGGAGACAAGAGATGGATTTTTGCCGGACAAATACCTGTAAGCCACATACACAATGGAAGTGAATGAGATTGCCAAACTTTGAGATCATGAAGGCGTTGACATTACGTACAGGTGCTTTAGCTTGGTGCAATCGTATACGGCATCTGGGATTTCAGTCAAGTTGTTGTTGCCTAGGTATCTGCAATGAACAAACGTTAGAACCAAAATAATATAGCAAAAACTAGAGCTTTTCGCCGTACAAAGTCTCCAAGTTTGGATAGGTTGCCTCGAAAGTCACAATACTGTTGTCGCTCAAGTTCCTACAGGGTAAGGATTAGTCGTCGTTCACAAAACAGAAACCAATCCAAAGTCGGGTCGTACAGCATTGTGAGCGTGTCTGAGGAGTCCGAAGATGATACTTCTTTGATCTTGTTTGAACCCAAGTTTCTGATCAAAATCCAAGACCAATAAGTCAAAATGTTCCTTATGCATGGACTCTAAATACTTACAGACTCTCGAGATTCTCGTGGTTTGAAAGGGATGTAGGCATCGCAGTGATGTTGTTCGACGCAAGATTTCTGGCCACAGCAAGCAGCTCAGACATTAGTCTTTCAAGCATTTCTAGCAGGCGATTCACACACGTACAAAGATTTCAGCGTAGGTATCACGTCGGTTTTACCGAGAGTCGATATGTAGTTTCCCTCCAATGATCTGTGTGCAGTAGATAGTTAAGAAGTCAGACCAGGATTGCTCTCGCCAAACCATTTGTTCAGGAAAACGTACAGTTCCTCAAGCTTCGTGAGCGCTGTGAGTTGGTCCGGAAACCTGTAGGTCAACGTATTTTTCAAATCAAGCTGCGTGATGTTCGCTGGTAACTTGGACGGGAGGTCTTGCATGATGTTTTTCAGGTTGAGACTGATCAGTGACACTCTGGTGATCTGCGACTGGTTGGCAATGAAGTTCGAGTTGAAATTGAGGTACCCCACGCGTCCTTTGTAGTAAGCTCTGTACGTGTCGCCTCCTGCCAGGACACTGCCACATCATTCAGCAAGACCATCCACCCAACAGTCAAGTCTAATACGTCGAAGTAACACTTACAATTGGTCAATGTCCGAGGGGATTTCCAGCTTGGCGACATCATACAGGTAGCAGTTGTCAATGTGAGGGTAGAGGCCTGTGTCGTCTGGAAGATCGGCTACTGTCGAGACGTAGTTCGGGTCGGCAACCCGCGAGGCTGAGTCCTCGTCGCCCACGTAGCCTGAATCTCGGATGAGGAGGACGAAGGCTGAGTCTGTGTAGTTGAGGCACGTGTAGGCTCCATCGACAGCTACATCGCAGAGCTCCCCGCCGCTGCATTGGCCGCTGCACGATGAAAGAAGAGTGCCACCGCCCCAGATCCCCCCTGAGTTCATGCATACCGGTGGTGTCATCGCCACTGCTTGCAAAGCTACAAGCGCAGCGTACACTGACAGCCACGCTACGTGAGTCCTAGCCATCTGTCAGGCTTCCACTCGGCAGCGTCTTTCGGACAATGACTCCTCTCGTGGATCCACATGGGTGGGGAATTTGTGCAGCCATTGACTGACCTCTACTGCCCGGCAGCAGATCGTCACTTTCACCATTGAACACCTCGATGAGTCCAGAGTTCTGGATTTACTACGGTCGACTAACGTTCTTCATAACGTCATGGAGCCAAACTCCTGGATAGCACGACACCCCAAGGACGGGCACTTTTCAGCAGCGAGCTTGCATTATACCCGCAAGGAGACATGCTCGTGATGGCAGCCGACATAGCCCAAGAAAAAATGACGTATCGACAGCGGTTCGTGGCTGCAGGGCGATTTACAATGCAGACGCTTGGAATGAGGGGAACGCACGGGGCTTTGTTGTATGTACTTACTTGGAAAATCGGCATGCGATGCCTGACTTCGTCTTTATCTCTGTATCGTCCACCTGCTTCCTCTACAATCCGTTTAGGAGCCGATTTGCGGCCGCCTCCACGTTGTTGTCTGTGGATTGGAGCGCCTGTAGTGCGCGCGCTCTGTCGAAGCCAAGGGCCTGCAGGTGCAAACAAAACCCGTCGTGAGTCAAGCCGACACTTTGTTTGAAATACAAGCACAGCGTCTTACCATGAGTTGTTGAATGGCATCCTCGGACGGAGGTGCAGCCGCAAGGTGGGGTGGTAGCATGCCCCCAGCGGCCGCAGCTGCAGGAGCCCCACCAGGCATCATCCCACCTGCACCCGGCAGCAATTGGTCGCGGAAGCCTTGACCCTCCACTGCAGGGGCTGCTGGGCGGCCGCGGTTCAATCGTGCGTTCACTCGGCGCTGAGCTTCGAGCGCACGCCGCTGCCGTTGGAGAGCCAATGCACTCGCAGGGACCACCTCGAACAGCGGGTGCAGTAGACTAAAAGCCGAGCAAGCAAACGACGGCAGTCGAAGTCGTCCAAGCGGCGTGGAGCTGAACAGGAGGCCCAGGAACGACCCACCCAGAAACGGAACCACCGCGCGGGAGTCACGTGCGAGTAGCTAAAAGGACAGACAGTAGCCTCATCAGACAACCTGTAAAGCAACCCCCACGTCCAAATCAGCGCTGTCGTACCACGAGCATGAGCAGGTACGTGGTCGATTTGTCCGAGAAGTGGAGCCCCCACACGCTCAACGAGCGCGGCTGCAGCTTGGGCACAAACTCTGAGTAAAAAATCACCGAACTCCGTCAGCAGCTCTTCAATCCACCAAGCAGTAGGATAGCCACGTACTGTTGAAGTACACTGCAAGGGCTCCGATGACGGGGTACGCTCCTCCGGGGATCGTCTTGGCCAGCCAGGGGGTCGACGTCAGCGCCGCCAGTTGCAGAGCCCCGGAAATGAGCAGCACGAAGACCAGGACGCTGCCGAATTTGCGAGAGCCCAACTGCCGCTCCAGCACTCGGAACTGGAACACGACGTAGAGTCCTAATGACACGGCCAGCCCACTGGACAGATAAGACAAAATACGTTAGCAAATATCGCAATAGCTAGATACATATTTAAGGGAAAAAAGACGCAACTGGTGGAAAGTGAGTTGGCTCGAGAGCAGACGCCAATACTGGGCGCGAGCGAAAATGGCGTCCCTGTCCAGCGCTAGGAGCCGACCGCGGTCCAGCAGGAGACTGGCGGAGCTGCAGGCACCCACTGCGAGCGAGAAGGCATACGTGACAGGTGCGCCGTCTACAGAGAGCGTTAGCACAGGAAGAAGAAGGAGAGAGAGGAGAGCGACACGCACAGAAGCCGCGCAAGTCGCCGTGCATCTTGAGGTGTGTGTTATCCGGCCACGTCGCTGTTGTTACTAATTATTATGGAGCGTAGCGAGGAGTCAGAGTTACACAAGAGGGTGATCCAGACCAGAAAAATTGGTTCACATTCGAAGGATGCGATTGGTAAAAACAAAAATTCGACAGATTGGTCAAAATTATTTTTGTCCGACTAAGTACGAGCAACTTCAACTTGCCTTTTCCATTTACTGTATGCAACGGTCTATCCAAATCGTTTCGAAACGACGGCAGCAGGGCTCTTCAAGGGGCGCCACTACAGCACTCGAGCCCTGCCCCAAGCTTGGCGCACCTTCGATCGCAGAGGGTGGATCTGCCACGATGCTCGCGCGACGAACGCCCCCGACGATCTCTACTCGCCCACCGAGCTCCAAGACGCTCGGAAAGGGCGTCGACAGCCCCAGCAGCAGCAACCAGCAGCAGAGCAACAACGCCAACCATGCAGGACGCCCCGTGCTCGGACAGATCGACGCCAAGCACCTGCAGATCGGCGCCAAAGTGTGGGTGGCAGACGCCAAAGTGCTCTGGCGCATCGGCGAGGTGCAAACCATCGCCGAAGACAGGCGGACAGCGCAGGTGTACCTTCCCGATGCAGCGGACGAGCAGGTGCAAACCCTGCGAATGGACCAGCTCTTTACCTTCGACGCCTCGCACATCGTCGACCACACCGACGTGGCGCTCATGAACAACATGCACGAGGCGCCGCTGCTCAATGTGCTGCGCCAGCGCTTCGAGCGGGACCAGATCTACACGTTCACAGCAGACATTTTGCTCTCGATCAACCCGTACAAATCTATTCCGCTGCTGTATGACGTCGTCGGCTTCATGAACAACCGTCAGGAAGCTGCTACGGCCACTGGAGACGGCTCAAACAGCGACAGCAGTGCGCCGCCACATTTGTTTTCGATCGCGGAGAAGGCGTACACAGGCATGAAAGGCGTCGTCCCGGGCTCTGGCGCTCCACAGTCGATTGTCATCAGCGGAGAAAGCGGTGCCGGCAAGACGGAGGCTTCCAAGTACATCATGAAGTACCTCGCCACAGCGAGCAAGCACGTCGCCAGCACTAGTACCGGAAAGGCGGCAGCTGCTGCTGCAGGTGTTCACGAGCAGATCGAGGAGTGCGTCGTGCTCTCCAACTTAATCCTCGAGTCGTTCGGCAACGCCAAGACTTCGCGCAATGACAACTCGAGTCGTTTCGGCAAGTATATCCAGATCCACTACAGCAGCGAAGGCCGCATGGCCGGGGTCTCGATCCGCCACTTTCTGCTGGAGAAGACGAGACTCGTACGCCCGGAAGCTAACGAGCGCAACTACCACATCTTCTACCAGTTGCTAGCGGGGCTTGATTCATTGACGAATACAACGTCAGACCCTGCAGACTCCGATCGGCCACTACTGCTGCGGAACGACGTGTGGAACTACACGTACCTCACCCGTGGAGATTGTGTCGAGGTGGACGGAGTGGACGATGCCACCGAGTTTGATCAGCTCCGACGGTGTCTGGAGCAGCTTGGAATGGACAGCGCCAGTTTCCAGCGCCCTATGTTCGAGCTTCTGGCAGCCATTCTTCACCTCGGCAACGTGCAATTCGAAAGCTCGACAACACAAGATAACAGCAATGGAGATGATCGTCGAGAGGACGAGCCAACCAGAGTTGTGTTCCCAGAATGTGATGCTGGTGTGAACCTTGAGCATGTAGCGATGCTGCTGGGTGTCGACGCTACGGAGTTCGCCAACAAGATGGTAACACAAACCACCGTTACCGGTCGCGGCAGTATTCTGGAGATCAAGCTCACCCCTGAGCAGGCCAAGAATGCCATGGATGCTTTCTGCAAATATCTGTACGGCGAGCTTTTCCACCATGTGATCGCGCGTATCAATGCCTGTGCCAAACAGCAGACATCCCTTATCCCTCCTACAGCCGGTGCCGACAAAAAGACGCCAAAGTCGCGCGGCGCAACGGCGCCATCCGTGGCTCCGTTCATCGGAATTCTCGATATCTTCGGGTTCGAGGTGATGAAGCGCAACAGCCTCGAGCAGTTGTGCATCAATTTCACAAATGAAACACTGCAGCAGCAGTTCAACAAGCACGTGTTTGTGCTGGAGCAGGAGCGATACGCTCGCGAGGGCATCGCAGTGTCCCCTGTGGAATTTCAGGACAACCAGCGATGTCTCGACTTGATCCAGAAACCGCCGCTCGGATTGTTGCCACTACTCGAGGAGCAGATGCTGCTCAAGCGCAAGACCACGGATAAGCAACTGCTCACGATCTACCACGGAAACCACCTCGAGAAGCACTCGAGCTACGCCAAGCCGCGCTTCGAGTGCGACGAGTTCATCATTCGCCACTACGCAGGGGATGTCATCTATGACATCCACGACTTCATCGCCAAAAACACCGACAATCTGCACGAAGACTTGCTGGACCTGCTGCGTCGTAGCTCGCAGCCGCTTCTGCAAACCATGTTTAACGTCCCCGCTGCGGCGGCAATCGGTGGCGCGGCAAAAAACGTGGAGGGCCAACGACGCCAATTGGAGCAATGCACAGGCGCACACAGAGTGCATCGCTCACTGGCACGACTACCGTATCGAGTCGCTTCCGCACGCAGCTGGCTGAGCTCATGGAGGTTCTGTGGAGCACGTCTCCCAGCTACATCAAATGCATCAAGCCAAACAACCTGAAGTTTCCGGGTGGTTTCAGCTGTGAACTCGTGCGCGACCAGCTCGTGTACAGCGGTGTGCTGGAGGTTGTACGAATTCGCCAGGAGGGGTTCCCAATCCGCAAACAGTTCAACGTCTTCTACGAGCTCTTTTGGCCACTGGCGACCGCAAAGTATGGCGTAGCAGCTACGAGAGGCAATTCCAGCAAAACTCGTGAGGCTTGTGAAGCAATCGCCCGTGAGTGGCTCAAGGATAAGGAACTCGAACGAGAAAGTGACCCGACAAAGGAAGACGACGAATCGCCTGAGGTTGAGAAGGATGAGGCTGATGCAAAGCCCACTCGACCACCAGCTCGACAAATTTTTGCCATGGGCAAGAACGAGATTTTCCTGCGTTACGGTCAGGTTGAGCGGCTCGAGGCGTCATTGGCCACACTTCGACTAGAGAGCATTGTGATTCTGCAGTCCAAGCTGGTGCGTTCCCGACTAGCCTTCAAGAAATTCCACTTGCTGCGTCGAGCGACGTTACACTGGCAAGCGCTGTGGCGGATGCGAGTACAACGTGTGAAGTTTTTGAAACAGCGGAGAGCTGCCATCCAGATTCAAGCCCGCTTCCGTGGCTTCCGATTGCACGCACTGTTCCACAAGAAGAAGCGTGCTGCTATCGTTCTGACACGCGCGTCACGGCGATATGTTACGCGCTGCAAGTTCCTGCGCTTTGTCAAGTCCACGCGGGCCGCAACTGAGATTCAGCGTCATGTTCGAGGATTCATGTTGCGCACTGCAGCTGAGCGAGAGCGAAAGATGCGCGCTCGCGCTACACTCAGGCTGCAGTCGTGGCAGCGCATGCATGTGCATCGTCGAACTTTCTTGATCCAGCGACGAGCAGCAGTTCGTGTCCAAACGAAGTACCGGGCTCGTACCCAGCGTCGTCGATTCCTGAGCGAGAAGAAGGCAGCAATCGTATTGGCAGCATTTACACGCCAGGTTTTGCAGCGAAGGCGCTTTAGAAAGCTCAAAGCCTGCATCGTGAAAACACAAGCGATGGTTCGCAAGTGGGAAGCCCGGAGTCGCTTTGTCGCGCTACGTAGAGCTCTCGTCTGCGTCCAGAGTCTACGCCGTCAGCGTACCGCACGACAGATATTTAACGTCCGAAAAGCTGCGGTGGCTTGCCTTCAGCACGCTGTGATCGGCTGGATCGCGAGGTGCCGCTACGTCTCGCTGAAGCAAAGTACTCGAACGCTTCAGTACTGTGTAACGAGCTGGTTGCTTTGCCGGCGATTCCGGCGTGTTCGTACCGCGTCAAGACGCATTCAGAAGTCGTGGCGGTCGCATCATCGGCGAGTTCGTTGGGAAGCAGAGGTTGCTAGCGTCTTTGCATATCGAGGATCAAATGCCGCAGCACCAGGCAGCGGTATCACTTCTTCGTCCTGGACACAGCACACACGCATGGAGGAATCGGACCGACGAATGGCCAAGCTGCGGAGCTACCCGGATATTTTCTTTACGTTGCAGCCACGAACCTTCGGCTACAACTCGCTGTTCCACGAAGCGGCAGCATGCGGTGATTTCCATGTCGTAAAGTACATGCTCACTGAGCGCTCCAACGAAGAGTTACTTGGACTCAAGAACGGCCGCGGATTTACCGCGCTCCACGAGGCGTGCACCTACGGCCAGCATGCAATGGTGAAATTCCTTGCGCTACAGACAACAGAATTGACAGCCACACGAGCTCGTAATCCCATCTCGTCAACCCGTAAAGCACCAGAGCAAACTGTCAAAACGAGCTCTACTGAGGGACCGGAGCAGGTGGATGCCAATACAGCGATACTATCGGATCATACTGGGAACCAGCAAGAAGACGGGGAGCCTGAAACCACAGAGGTGGAGCGAACTGTGGTCTTCAGTGGCTTTCTCCGCAAGCGGCGAGAAACTTCCCGCTGGATGCGTCGATACGTGGTGCTCAGTGTAGCTGCGGATAAGCACGATCGTCCACAGCTAGATTACTACCTGAGCGACCGCAAGGCCACGCTGGCTGGACCCAGTTCTCGTCAGATCGACTTGACCAATGCTCTGCTGAAGACAAGCGTGGATTTGCCTTTCGCCTTCGAGCTGCACTCTCCACAACTGCTGTGTGGGCGCAACAAGGAGGGTCGGTTGTACTTCGCGGCATCGGGTGCTCTTGAAATTCAGTGCTGGCTCGCACATTTGCGCAACAGCATCCCAAGCAGCATCGAGTCGCGCGTGTTTGCCATGCACCGGTCCGCCCAGAATAACAAGCTTGAGTTTGTAGACTTTCAGACCCGCCAGGAGGCCTGCAATCTGCAAAGTACGTCGCCGCGACAGGAGACGCCACTGCACTTGGTCGCAAGTTGCAACAGTCTCGTGATTTTAGCGACGATTGAAGATGATGATCGCGGCAACAACACGAACAATACCAACAGTGAGATACAGCTGGATGTTACCGTCGTCGCAGCCTCTTCTAAGTCCAAGTCACTCCTGGATGCTGAGCTGGAGCTAGTGAAGACGACGCAGTGGCTGCTGGAGAATGGAGCCGATATCAACGCGATGACAACACGGCAGGAAACACCACTGCAGTTGGCGCTGCAAGCCGGTCACTTGGTACTGGCAAAGCTGCTGCTGGACCGCGGGGCACTAGCGTCAGGGCTTTCTGAGCCGCATTTGATTCTGGTACGCTGCTTGAAGGCTGAGTTGGCGAAGACTGCTATCACAAGTATCTCTTCAGCTGCATGCGCATCCGTAGGGATCTCACACGCTCCTCAGCCACCTAGTGGCACGGCAAATTCGCTGTTGGCAGCCCTACTGAAGCGACCCAACAAGCTAACACGGCGCTTGAGTGCAAGTGAGGAAGAGCTACCGTTGCTTTTCTTGATCAAGCAGCCGGGTAAAGTGCGCCACAGCTCGTACGTGTCGCTTTTCGTCGAGCTCATCGGACTGAACGATGCGGCATCACTGGGTAGTCGAAGGCCGCGCATCGTCATCTCCGTAATGGACGGACAGCGCAATCTCGTCGAGATGAGGCAGCAAGTATCCGTACAGCCTGTGGCAGCCTCCAACGCGCTCCTCTGGGGCTTCACGTGGCACATGCAGACGCCGTTAGAGAACTTGCCACACGCAGCCTGCGTCGTAATCGAGCTTGCCAGTACCAGCACTTCGTCCGTCTCGCCAACGAATGACGGTGTTACGTCTCCAACTCTTGGTGCCAGCGTGTTAGTCCCCGAGTGCTGGACGTACCTGCAAGTCGACCAGCGCACGGCCAACAGCGCGCCTCTCACCGCTGAAATGTACAAGTACCCAGTAGATCTGTCGTCGCGAAACACTCTGCACCGCGCCGACGCGTTCCTCTCCGGCGAGATGCTGATCTCCCAAGCGCAGACGTACGACACGTAAGACCCACTACTCGCACGTTAGTCCCTTCCTTACCTTCTTGAATACAAAAGTCAACTCGAAGCGAGCAGTGAAACGCGCATCAATCTATTGGAACGGGGAAAAGTAAAACGTGTGGCCGTGGGGACACATGTACTGGCCGGCCTGACTGCCCGGAGGCATCTGCACGCGCGTGTAGCACGTAGGGCATTGGCGCATGATGGGTCTGGGCCCGGACGTCATGGGCGCGCCACCATTGAAGCTCTGTCTGAGCCCCTGCGAGTTGCCCGTGCTTGGCGGCATGCGCAGCTGGAACAAGTGTCCGTTGGGGCACTGCAGCGTGCCGCGCGCCGTGGTGCTCACGAGGCAGCGGATGCGGCACGTGGGGCACTCCACCACCACGTTGCTCCTTGCCGCGGCCGCTGCGGCCGCCGCCCGAGCGCGTTCCTGGGCCGTGGGCGTGTGGGCCAGCGACTGTCCACATCCGTCGCAGAACTGTCCTCCTGACCCGCGCTTACCGCAGTTTGTACCTGTCCGTTAAATAGCACGACATACATAACAGCTAAGTGGTCTGTACATATCAGAAGGCGGTTGATAACAAACTCACAGTATGGATGCGCCTTGACCAGGCCCTCGGTCTGCTCGGGCCATTGCGTCTGCGCCTTGCGGCAGATCGGGCACTTGTCCGAGTTGGCCTCGTCGTGGTTGACGTTCTCCAGTAGGCAGCTGAAGTGGAAGCGGTGGCCGCACTCGGCCGTGAACAGCGCGCGGCCCAGCGCCAGCTCGTCCAGGCAGATGACGCACTCGGGCGCGTCCTCCATGACGGCCAGCGGCACGTGGGCCGAGGACGGGGCCGGCGCGGCCGACGCGGGCGCCACGGGCGCGGGGCTAGGCGTGCTGTTGGCGTACGCGGCGCGATGCAGCGGCCGCCGCCGCGCCTCCACGTCGCTCCAGCGGCGCACTCGCACGGCCATCTCGAAGAAGCTTGACTGTGGAGGAAATCCAGTTCCCGTATTCACAAATATTGCAGTAGCATGTAATATTGCGTTAGATGTACTGTGATAGTTTTGGAAGCCAAGTTCTAATTTTTGGACACAGACTCGTACTTAAGCGGGATCAGAAACCCGACGAGCTCAGTTTCAGATTTGCCAGACCATGGGCGCAGCGCTGTCCATGTGTGGCCTGAGCGCCAGCGACGGCAACCACGACCCGCAACTGGTACGCGTGTGTTAATCTCTTTGCTACATCCCCAGCAGCCTAACGCACTCTACGCCCGCAGCACTACCAGCGTAAAGACTTTGGCAGCGACTTGGACCGGACGTCGGGCGAGCGCGGCCGCTCGCTGTCGACGGCCACGGACTCGTCGGTGGCCTCCATCCTGTCCAACTCGGAGCAACTCATCCCGGACGCCTTCATGCCCAAGGACATCCAGGTGCTGTCCCAGCGCCGCCAGCGACTCGGCCCCCACCACATGGCGTCGCGCTCATCCTACGCCTCGTCGTCCAGAGTCAGCAACTCGTCGGCCCGAGGCGCGGGCACGGTGCGTGTGGTGCGCAACAATGCCGCAGATGCAGTGGACAAGAGCTACGCCTACGGCATCAAAACGGCGTCATCTAGCTTCGGGTACAGCGACGACGAGACCAACAACCCCGCGAACCGACGCGTGGACAACAACAGACTTTCGGTGCAAGAGCTTCGAGTGAAGTGAGACTCTCACTAAGAGAGCAGGTAGGTAGTGTACTAGTACATGGGGGTAGCAATAGACAAGAAGGCGGGTGTATGAACAGGGGAAAATGGTTTGCGATGTTGTGTTCAATGGACGGTGGTCTGTCCCTCATGCTTCTAAGGTGTCACGGGCTCACTTGTTGATGGCGGCCTGGAGCTCCTTGGCCTTCCGTCTGCACTCGCGATAGGCCTCGCTCTCCGCCTCGCACTCCTCGCCGTCGCGCAGTCCTCCGCTCTCGGCGGTCTTGGCTTCCACGCACCTGAAGGGAAGAACACACTTTCAGTCTCCTCCTTCCGCTGGATTCTATCGGCAGCTACACCGAATCAGCAGACGCGTGCCACTCACTTGACGTAGGTCTGCATCTCGCCCGCGCAAGGGTTCGGCAGCGCCGCTGGCTTGGACAGCTCGGCGCCCATGCTCGACCGCAGACTGGGAGGTTAAGAAACGGAGCGTCTGTAACACCCCGAAAACGGCTGGCGCTGTGTATAATTCGCGCCGACCGCCATGCAGATTGAAGTGGTGCGCGCGCCCGGGCCATTGTCGGCAGCGCTGAGCGACGTCGTTGATACTCTCGGGAGCAAGTCGGCCATTGTACGTTGTCCATCCGATGTACCACCAACGATGGGCCATCACTTCCATCGCCATTTATTGACGATTCCTGCGGCAGGCCCAAGCTCTCCCATGAGATCACCTCGGCCGATCTGTTTGCGGCGTCCGCGGCATCACAGCAGGCATTGACGCTGGCTAGGGACGACGTGGAGGGCGTCGTGGGTTTCTTGAAGACCGGGATCAAGCACCTGTTCTACATGGTAACAAATTTTGGGGCTCGCTTGGTGGTGCCGGATGGTGGAGACGTGCGTGTTTACCCTGCGCTGTTGTTACTGTTGTTGCTGCTGCTACACAGAGCCCTAGAGGCGAGTACGTCGAGGTGGATCCGATCTGCGTGCTTGACTTCTACGTCGACGTGGCCTGGCAGCGTCGCGGCGTGGGGATCCAGCTCTTCCAGCACCTTCTCCAGGAAGAGCGAGTCGCACCAGCACAGCTAGCGTACGACCGGCCATCGCCCAAGCTCTTCGCCTTCCTGAAGAAGCACGCAGGCCTGACGGAGTACTTCCCGCAGCCCAACCGCTTCGTCGTTTTCGATGCGTATTTCCAATCTCGTCAGTAAGAAGAAAACTAAATGCAACCTCGCCAGTGCCTTGCTACGGCGTGCGTGAGCCTTGTGTACTATCAACTTACCGCATGTTGCGCATCACTCGCCAAGAGAGGCCAGGAAGGCTTCGACCTTCGTATCTGGATCGCCGGGATCCTCGGTCGTGGATTGATCAAACTGCGCCTCGATCTGCCGTCCAGCAAACCACCGCCCGTTCATCACTTTCAGGCAAACTACGGCAGTTTTCAGTTCTACAAAGCGTACGACCACCGACCCGTCCGCTACAATCTGCACGTGCTCCACCGCTCCGTGTTTGCCACACTCCGCGCGCATGTCGTCTTCCAGCTCGTCCAAGAATGCGGCATCACTCCCTTCAAGCGGGTCCCAAATATGCTTCAGAATGATGGAGCGCGATGGCAAGTCCAGACATGCTGTGTCACCTTCCGAGGGCTTCAGCGTCGCAGGCGCTGCTGCTACTTCCGACAACCCCTGCTTAGCTTCCTGAACACCAACATCACTCGTGCCTGCATCCGCCTTGCTTCCCTCCGTACTCGAACTCTTTTTACTCGAAAACGTTGCCTCCGTCGCCCTGCATTGCCCAACCTCTCACGTCAAACGTTAGACCTTCAGTGAAGTTACCCCAGCAGCAGACTGCAACCTACGTGATAATCACGCCCGGCTTGACTTCAAAGTGGTTCAACTGCACGGGACAAGAGCGCTCATCAGCAACATGCCCACCAGCCACAAAAGCCTCTGTTGCTAACCCTGTCAACGGCCTTGGCCATCGTCGTCCTCGACGCAAACGTCACCACTGCGTCGCCCTGCAGTCAACCCCACCAATTAGTCTCCATACTCCGTCCACAGCTTCCTCTGTATTCCACCTTGAGTCCTCCTCGCTCGTCCTTGTAGAACTTGACGCGTCGCACTTTGCCGATCTTGGAGCACACGCCCTCTGACACAAATGCAGCACACTGTGAGCCACCGGAAGAAGGACAGACCAGGACGCAAACCGACCGAGCTGTCTGCAGGCCATGTACGTGCTCAGGCCTGTGATGTAGACGCTGCTGTTGCCAGTGGATCGCTTGGCGCTCGACTGGGCTGCAGGAGATGTCAGGACGGAGCTCAGCAGCTCGTCCGCCGCTTGAGACGCTTGCTGCTCGTCCTGTCTGCAGCTGGAATGAGTACAACTGACAGACATTGAGCTTCGTATAGCGCTTACTGCCGGATGTACGCGAGGTTCTTGGCGCGCGCGCGCTCGATGCGCTCCCGTTCGGCGTCCATGTCCACGAGCCTGGAAACGATTTCACAATATTTGCAGTAGTGGTCACAATATTTGCAGTTGTGGCCACAATATTTCACAGTCCATTCGTGGAAATTGGGGTAAACAAATTATTGGATTCCGGCTATTCCTGAGGAGAGCACTTATTTCCGGTCAAGGCAGCAGCGGGGCCTACCTGGATCAGCGTAAACGAAAGTCGTTGCTTTGTGATGCTGCGTTATGAAGTATAAGGGAAAGTTTGACACCAAAACGACGAAGAAGCCTTGTTTGCCAAGAGAGGCAATTGAAATGGTATTCCATCCCGACATTACCGAAACCCATGTTCTTCTGATCAAGATCAAGGCATCCTGTATACTTCTAGAAGTACTACGAAGCACACGCCGAGCAATGTGAACTCAACCTTTCACGAAGAGGAGACGCCGGCCGACTCCTGCGTGTCCTCCAGGAAGGTACCCCCGCAGCGCCCGGGAGGTAAAAGGTGTTGGGCTTGTACAAGCTGAGTGACGCATCCAGCCTCAAGCGTTTCACGAGGTCCGGGTTCGAGATGAAGTAGCGGCCAAAAGGCGACCAAGTCCGCTTCCCTGTCCTCGAGGGTCTTGATCGCCGAGCTGCGGTCGTAGTCAGAAGCTGTGATCAGAGTGCCATCGTAAAGGGGCCGGAAGAGATGCACCATGCTGCCTTTTGGCGCATGCGGACTCTCGTGGAGGAAGAATCCACGCAGCTCGATTAATGAACATACGCCAGGCCGTAGGAACTCAACTTTTGCAGCACGTGTTGGTAAGTCGTAACCGGGTTGGAGTCGCGCTGCCTGAAGCTCAGACTGTGCGGCGAGAAGCGGATACCCAAGCGACTCGAGTCTATAACCTCGAGCATCGCGTCCAGCGCCTCAAACACGATGCGGGCGCGATTCTCGACCGAGCCGCCGTAGCGGTCGGTGCGGTCGTTGATCCCGTCGTGCAGAAACTGCTCCAGTAAGCAGGAAAGGATACATGACGAACTCCTCCATGATTTGGCAGAGACTGGGGTCGGGAAGGAAGCCACGGCAAGTTCGTGGGACAGTACTACGAGGACGTGTGTTGAGTGCATCCAACGACTGACAACACGTGAGACCACAAGGCGACGAGCGCTAGTCAAGAAGATTAAGGCGCAGAACAGAGTGCACTTGATCACACGAAAAGACTTATTACGAGAAAACGTAGCGGACGTCCAGGATGAACACTTAGTTCGGATGGGTCAAAGGCTGGAGAGGTCCCGAGAGCAGTTGAGATGGAGATTTAAACGAATTTCCAACTGGGAGAAATATCAAACGGTGTCTACCATTCAGCACATCCACGGGGATCCGTTTGGAAGGAGGACCAGCTCTTAACACCGAACTCTATGCGACCTGTGCTACCAGCACTTTAAAATCCGTCGAGCACTCTGCTTTCACGGCCACCACCCCACGAGCCCCTTTAATACCACCAATCGCTCGCCGACACGGAAAGGAAAATCCCTGCACTTCGCAAAGTATTGGCCAATCGATTGGCTTTATTTCGCGGTTTTTTATCCAATAGAAACAGGAGCTCTGATCGAGATGCACTTTGTCCACCATTCCTCCTTCCATCGAACCAAGCTACCAACCAAGCTAACCAAGCTACCAACCCACCTGCCGCCGCGATGCCTCGCTACCTTCCCTCGGTCAACCTCGCTATCGCGCTCCCCCGTGCGGACGCTGATATGCTGTTGGAGACGTTCAAGAGCTTCACGGTCAGCAAGAGCGACCTGGGTCAATGCTGCATTTGCACAGTTGCAGCGCCCCACTCGATGCGCACGCAGCTCCTACGCTGCAGCTGCGATGCATGCAAGGCGCGAACGACTGGTGCAACTTGCCCTTGGCGAGACGTGTAAGAACATGTAGCACACTGAATGTGGCAAATGTCGACGAGCTGCACGCTCACCTTTCGCCACTCCAATCGGCGGTGAAGCCAAAGCTGGCTTCAGCGATGAAGGACGTGGCTCGCGACTGGGCCGCGAAGGGCCTTCGCCCGCTGCGCGCGTGGCACGTGCTGATGCGTCGCTTCAACCTGTATGACGCTGATACGCCGCCGTTGGCAACGGTACAGCGCTTCATCCACATCTAGGTCGTGGGCACGCTGGGGGGCTGCGACTTGCTCAAGACTGTCCGCCTCAAGATCCGTGATGCTGGCTACACCAGGCACGAAGAAGACTCGTCTGCGTTTACGTTTTCGTGGCGCAATGACACCGAAGGGAGGCCCATTATCGGTAACGGTACCGATCAAGACCCGTTCGTAGTCGGCATCACGACGAAAAAGCTGCTGCAAAATGCCGACCGCGATCCCGGGTCTTTCATCCTGCATATCGATGCGACGTATAAACTCTCTCAGGTTGGATACCCCGTGGCGATGGTCGGCGTGTCCGATAGAGCCCGGCAATTCCACCTTGTTGCTCTTTTTGTGGTCTCTTAAGAGACGCAGGAGCAGTACACAGAGGTTCTCTCAAGTTTGCGTCGGGTGTATCAGCTGGTGACTGGCAAGGACATGTGCGTGCAGTATGCCATGGGCGATGCTGACTTAGCGCAGTGGGCTGCGCTGCAGGACGCCTTCAGCATCAACAGCGCGTTTCGCTTTCTAATGTGCTTTTTTCATGTTGCGAAAAAAGTATACGAGAAGACTCGCTGCCTAGAGTCCAGCGTCGCAGCCATGGTGTTGCGTCACCTACACGAGCTTCATTTTACGAGCACCGAGACTGAGTTCAACAAGAAGCTTGCAGAGGTGAAAGCAGAATGGAGCAACTGGGTGCAGATCGTTGGATTAGAGCGTACTTCGAGAAGGTGTGGCTGAACGAGAAGGTTTGGCGGTGGCAGTGTTTCCACACGGCCAGCGGGTACACCACCACCACCAACCCGTGCGAGACGTTCAATGCGGCCATCAAGCGTGATGTCACCATGCGTCGGCGATTGAAGGTCGGCGCGCTGGTGGACCAGCTAATGATCCTCTGTGGTGGCGAGAGTGTGCGGGCGAAGCCATTTGCAACGACGACCACGTTCTCGGACCGTCTTGCCAGGCGAGCTCGGGCTCTGACCCGCGATGGACTTCTGTACGAGAAGGTGTTCCAGCGAGGAAGCATCACATCTCTTCTTGCTGACGCGCCGTCACGGACCACCACCAGCTCCATCCGCGTCATGGTACTTCCTGCCACCCACGTATTTGATGATCTCGAGCGCCGGTCGCGCGAAAACCACCCCGCCACAGCGCAGCTGAACTCCGATACGGCCAGGATGGAACGCTTGGACATGCCACTGTGTGGATGGGAAGTGGACACTGAAGCTCGGACTTGCCCATGCTGCTTTAACATGAAGCACGGGTCGTGCGTTCATCTGCTGTTTGCTCTCGGCGCCGTAGGTGTTTCGACGCCACTGGTAGAGAGACACTGTTCTACCGGGGAACCAACAAGCGCAAATGTGCGCAAGCAAGAACGCAACCGGCCGGACGCCCGAGAGTCAATGGCCACGCGCTGCATATGGAATGAACACCGGTCACAGATATGGCATCAGAGATAACAACTAGCGAGAATCAAACACACGCCCTTCATCTCTTTTACCAGTTCTGCTTGAGGTCCCGCAATATTTGGTGTCGACATTGCGCCAGCGAGAATAATCGTCACACTCCTGCGGTATATATCGTGCAGGATCGCAGCAACTCGCACGCCTTCTGAAAAGCTGGACTTGAAGAGCGCATGGCGGCGCGGGCTCCGTGGGCTTCTGGCTGAGCGCGGGCTGCGTGAGCTTCAGGGTGAGCGCGGGCTCCGTGGACGCGTGGCCCAGCGCCGACTCCGTGGGTGAGCGCGGGCTGCGTGGGACTGCTGGTTCAGCACGTTTCCTTGCGGCCTTCCAAATGCGAGTGGGGGGGGGGATTTCTTTCTGAGTGACTACCTGTAGTAACTACCTGGTAGTCCTATTTTTGGTCGTGGCGTGACGACGACCGCCGCCACCGGCAGACGAGGCAACCTGTTGGCGCGTCCTGTCTCGGTAAGGTGCTGGTCTCAAACGTGCAGTGTTGGCCTCCATTCTTACCAGTGTTTATGGTATTTCCTCGTTTGGAAGGGGAATATCAACGGCTAATCGGTTTGGATCAGAGTGGAAATCAGCGCTGGGGGTAATTCACAATCATTACAAGGCAGACAGGTTAGAGGAGGAATTTGATAAATTCGTTAGGATACCGGAGCACAGGAGAGTGTCGCCCGTGCAAAACAAGTCCCTCACGAAGGCAATTACAGAGGATGAGGTTACTGCAGCCGTGGATGCTCTCAATCGGAACAAAGCGGCGGGAGCAGATGGGCTCAACAATGACTTCTTCAAGGACGCGCAAGCTCTACTCGTACCAGCCATGGTTGCAATAAGAAATGAGCTTCTGAAAGGTGGAGAACCACCCCCATCCTTCCTGGAAGGATTGATAATTCCGTTTAGGAAGAAAGGAGATTCAAGTGATGCAATGAATTTCAGACCAATATTTCTGCTACAGACAGGGTACAAGGTGTACACAAAAGTGATCGCCACACGCAAAAGGTACTTGGGAGACTCTCAACAGGGATTCGTGCATGGACGTCAGATGCTCAAGACAGTAATGATGATGCTAGCAATTCTAGCACAAGCGAATGATGAACCGGGACTAGCAGCAGCTCAAAGTAGGGTGATCCTATTGCTGGACTTCAGAAAAGCTTATGATACGGCTTCTCGGGAATTCCTGTTTCTAGCGTTAATCAAAATCGGGTTTTCAGAAGAGTTTGTGAATATGTTGCGCCGACTACATGCTGGCACAACAGCACGATTTCTGGTGAATGGGGAACTGTCTGATCCTCAGGAGGTGATCTCGGGCATCAGGCAAGGATGCCCACTTGCCCCGTTACTGTTTATTCTTGCAGCGGAAATATTGGCATTAGCAATAAGGCAGGATAAGGAATTAGTAGGAATTCAAGTGCCTGGAGGTCACGGCGAGCGTCATAGTTTCTCAGCCTTTGTGGATGACTCCACGGTGTTCCTGCAGGAGGCGCAACAATTGCCCCGAGTATTGGAAATAGTGGAGCAGTTTGGCCGACTATCAGGCCTCAGGGTGCAACCGACCAAAACCCACCTGCTGTTCCTGAACAAGGCGGTACGGGAGACGGACTATTGTGGAATTCCAGTCGTCCGGCACGGAGACACGGTAAGATACCTGGGTTACGCAGTGGGGACCGGAGAGCTGACGAATGTAAATTGGGCTGGACGCATCAGAGCAGTTCAACGCAGATTAGCGACAGCAACACAGTTGACAACGAGTGTGGAGAACAGAGTCATCATTCTCAATGTGATACTACTGCCCTCAGTGTTATTCACAGCGGCAGCATTCGACATGCCCAAGTGGGCAGCGGATCAAATAAGGAATATCAAAAGCAATTCTTATGGAGAGGATCAACAAGTATGGAGGCCAGCAGGCACAAGATGAATCCGGGACTGGTATTCGCGCCGAGAGAAGCAGGAGGAGTGGGAGTTGCGTCGGTGCCACTACGCAGCGTGCCAAGCACACAATCCTTTGGCTCATCCAACGTAAAAATGTCTACTTTGCGGCATGGCGAGAGTGGATGTTCCGCAAAACGACAGCGCCGTGGGGGAATGGGATATCCCCGCGGAAGGAGAGAGAGTGCCGTAGTGGACTGCGGGACGCAACCCCGGGGAACGTGTTGCAACAGTTAAAAGGGGAGTGGATCCAGCCTCAAAATGAGAGATCAGCGGAGCAGATACTTCAGTACAGAGAGGACATGGAGGAAATGGTATCAGGCGCAGTCAGCTGAACAGTGAATGGAGAATGGTTACTGGAACTACCACATGAGAGGCCGCCCCCGCAATTAGGCATGAACGAGGAAGATGTAAAGTTCTGGCCGACATATCAGTGGAACGATAATCCGTGGGTAGTCGACAAAGAAGGCAGGATGCTGTCTACCAGGAAATACGAGAAGATTAAAGAGTGCACACTGGAGCAACTCAATATCACGCGAGTGGACAGGATATCGTACTCCTTCACAATACCGGGGAAAGGGGAAAACAGCACCAATAACCAAAGTTAAGACGGTGGGGGATAGCGAAACTGCTCAACGCGCCGAAATTGGAAATAGGGGGCAGTGCAGGTGTCATTGAAACTGCAGCTGAGACACCCGATGAAGCTCATTAATGAATACGACTGGGAGAGCGAGCGCCCAGGGCGAGCAGTAGGAAAGATGAGAGGAACACGAGAAGGAGCTGAGCACGTTATCGAGGTAGAGCAACAACCAAACAGAATCCACTGGAGAGTGTGGAAGACAGACCAGCAGGACCTGATAACTGCTGCAGACAAGGCAAGAATGCAGAGATACCAGCAGGAAGGAAGCATTATTTTTTTCGCGCATCCGCGGCTCCATGGATTTCCGTGGCGAGTCAAAGACAGCATAGCAAACAAACACGTACTGCGAGTCCTCAAGCAGCAACCGTATGACAGGTACAAAGTGGAAGGCAGAGGACTAGAAAAGCTGCTCGAAGGGATGGAGGAACGACTTCAAGTGAGCAGTTGGCAGCGGGCAGTCATGAGGCCAACGCCAAAACAAGTCTGGGCGCACAATCACGAACTGACGGAGTGGTAGTGTACCGTATTGCGGTACGCCAACTCAATCTATACTTCAACGGACGAGGGCAAGACAATAGCTGCCGCAAACTGGAGGCATGCAAGGACACCAAGGAAACAATGGAACACATACTCTGGAGTGCCCATGTGCGGAGGCGTGCTAGGTCAAACTGATTCAGCACTGGACTGGAGAGACAAGGAACCTGGAGAACATTCAAAGTTTTCAACAGCACTGTGGGAGCAGGAGAGCACCTGGACTTTCAGATAGGAGGCTTAAACGGATTCGATTGGACACACCAGATGAAGAGAAGGAAACCAAGCAAGTGTGGAATAGGATGTGGCGCATACTGGCAAGTGTATGCGTCACGAGCCTGTGGGTTCAACGAAACAGAGTATTGTTTCAGCAAGAGGAGGTATCTGTAGACAGCAGCGTGCAGGAATTCTGGGCAACCGGAATGAGTCAACTGAGGGCTCTTGCGAAACGAGAACGCAGGACGCCCGACAAGATGATACAAGGGACGAGGCTGTATCTATGCCAGCAAGAGCTAGAGCATAAGCCCAGAGAGCAGTCACCACAAGTGATGGGCCTCGTACAACCACCGGATCTAGACCAGACACCGGCGTTGCTATCCAGGCTTAGGAAATTCCAGACATCTAGTCGCCAATAAGGTCAAATAGATAAATCTGTCTCTCTCTGAGAAACTGCTCCAGTAGGTATCCGTTGGCGCAGTGGAGCTCGACACCATCGAAGCCTGCGGCTATCGTGTTAGCAGTGGCAGTCTTGAAGTCCGCGACAATACCCGCGACCTCCTCCGTCTCAAGGGCTCGAGGTGTCACGTGAGGAACGCGTCCTTGAGGCGTTGGGATCAATCGGCCCGTCGTGGTGCCCATGGTGGAGCTCGACGACACTGGTGGCTGTCCGTTAGGTTGGTTTAACGGGTGGCTGATCCTGCCAGTGTGCCACAATTGGAGGAAGATATTGCTGCTCTTGGCGTGGACTGCGTTCGTTACCTTCTTCCACGCCTGCATTTGCTCTTGTGAGTGGCGCACTGAAGTATCCTCGAGCTGTCGCACTTGTGTCGGAGGCCTCCGCGATGATCAGCATATCTCCTACAAGTAACAGAGTAACCTGTCCGTCCGTCCGTCCGTCCGTCTGTCCGTCATTCCGTACGCACCTCGAGCGTAACGCAAATCCGGACTTTCTGTTGGCTATAAATAGCTGCCGAGCGCAGCGAAGGCGGCCTCCCCATTCGCCAATACTATAATTCGAGCCCTCTCATTGGCTATATAGTGGAGCCTCTGCGCGATTGGCTATTATCATGCGTAGTGTGGACTACACCACATCGGAATTAGCGGACTGAAATCACTGATGCTGATTGGACAAAATAAACCGCCTTTAACAACGTTTCTTTTCACGAGTTCCCACGCCTGGAGCTTCAGTCTGTTCTGCAAACCATCTCCTACAAGTAACAGAGTAACCTGTCCGTCCGTCCGTCCGTCCGTCCGTCCGTCCGTCCGTCCGTCCGTCCGTCTGTCCGTCATTCCGTACGCACCTCGAGCGTAACGCAAATCCGGACTTTCCGTTGGCTATAAATAGCTGCCGAGCGCAGCGAAGGCGGCCTCCCCATTCGCCAATACTATAATTCGAGCCCTCTCATTGGCTATATAGTGGAGCCTCTGCGCGATTGGCTATTATCATGCGTAGTGTGGACTACACCACATCGGAATTAGCGGACTGAAATCACTGATGCTGATTGGACAAAATAAACCGCCTTTAACAACGTTTCTTTTCACGAGTTCCCACGCCTGGAGCTTCAGTCTGTTCTGCAAACCATCTCCTACAAGTAACAGAGTAACCTGTCCGTCCGTCCGTCCGTCCGTCTGTCCGTCATTCCGTACGCACCTCGAGCGTAACGCAAATCCGGACTTTCCGTTGGCTATAAATAGCTGCCGAGCGCAGCGAAGGCGGCCTCCCCATTCGCCAATACTATAATTCGAGCCCTCTCATTGGCTATATAGTGGAGCCTCTGCGCGATTGGCTATTATAATGCGTAGAGTGAACTACATCACATCGGAACTAGCCGAATGAAATCACTGCTGATTGGACAAAATAAACCGCCTTTCAACAACGTTTCTTTTCATTCCCATACGTGGTCGAGGTTCAGGGAGATTTCAGGCAAATTCTCCCGGTGGTGAAGGGCGGCTCGGCGACAGAGACAATCGACGCATGCCTGAAGTCATCCGAACGGCGGCCACTTTTCCATACGGTGTCTGACAGAGAACATACGGCTGCCACGTCCGATAGTGCTGCTGAAATGGTTGCGTTTTCCGAGTACCTGCTGAAGGTTGGAGAGGGGAGACGCGAGGTACACAATGATCTGGGGAATGACTACATGAAGATTCCACGCGACATGCTCATCGACAACCCCGCCGGTGATCCAGATGAGGACGAGGAGATCCGTCCGGGAGCTATTCCGCGAGGTATGCGGCGCATGATCGACGAGATGTACGCCGACATCAACAATTCGGAAGTCGCAACAGACGAGTACTTTGCGAGTCGCACCATCCTTACCACCACGAACGCGATAGTCCATCGTATCAACGAAGCCGTAGCGGATCGCATGACTGGGCCAGCTCGAGAATATGTGTCCACGGACTCAGTGGAGGATGACGAGGACGGGAACTTATTCGAGCAGGAGGTGCTCAACTCCCTGAACATCAGTGGCATCCCACCCCACAAGCTGAACTCAAGAAGGGGATGCCGATCATCATGATGCGGAACTTAAATCCCGACCTGGGGTTGTGCAACGGAACACGCCTGCGAATCGTCGAACTCAAAGATCATGTCATCCACGCCACCATCATGGCCGGCGACAGGCAAGGCCATCATGTGTTGATCCCGCGCATCGTGTTCATCAGTGATGGCGACATCCGCGATTTCCCATTTCGACTGAGACGCAGGCAGTTTCCTATCCAGACTGCCTTTGCCATGACGATCAACAAGGCGCAGGGACAAACGGTGCAGTACCTGGGACTGTACTTGGCGACTCCTTGCTTTTCCCACGGTCAGCTGTATGTGGCCATGTCGAGGGTTACGTCGAGATCGAGATTCAAGGCGTTGATCGAGTATCCAGAGCGGGAGGAAGAAGACGGAGTGTACACGGCGAACATAGTGTACCGACAGCTGTTCGAGAGGGCGTAGGCAGCGACTTCGTGTGAATGCATATTTTACGAAAGGAATACATTTGTCACTTTGCATAGCGGTAATTGTTGAGAGTCACCATTCCCCCTCGAGCGCAGCGAGCACGCCTGTGGTTTGAAGTCCGTGTGCGAAGCACGCGGGTGAAAACCCAGGACCAAGCAGTGCATGCTAGACAAGCGGAGGCGAAGCTTGCGAGCCGTAGCGGGCTTAGGGTTCGTACACACGGGAACCACGTGAGACGAGCGCAGCGAGTACGCCTGCGGTTTGATGTTCGTGTGCGAAGCACGCGGGTGAAAACCCAGGACCAAACAGTGCATGGTAGACAAGCGAAGGCGAAGCTTGCGAGCCGTAGCGGGCTTAGGCTTTTGATACAAGTCTACTGTAAAATATACTGAGATAAAACATAACCCTGTCATAGTAAAAATAGTAGTGAAGCGAGCTGGATGAGCGAGCGAACGGGCACCAACCAACCATGCACCCACCGCCCGCAACGCGGGCGGCGCTCGGCTAGTCAATACATGTATGTCACTGTGCTCCTGGCCGACAGAAACGAAGCTAGTTTACGAAATACCTTACAGTCTGCGCAATCGCTTGATTTCCCCAGGTATTTATTTAGGCGTGTGAATTTGTCGCTGCACCAGAGCACAACTTGCTCAACCTGATTGTTCGTGCCTCTCGGTTTGTTAAGAATTCGTGAATCGCGACACGAGTCGTGGTGCCCAAGCGGGTAGCCGAGATTGCGTCTTTGAGAACCTCCATCGTAAACAAGATAGTCACCACGGTCTGTTGCCCAATCTTGTTGACGATGAAAGTCCTCCCAGACGCAATCGTATTTCAAGGGGGGGGGGGGGGGGGGGGGCTGTTCAAAACGTGGGAGAGAGACCTGGTTACCTGAAGTACGGGTCGGCAAAAAGGCTGTTCGACTAGCGTAGGCCTCCATGAAAGTCCCACGTGTTTCGCGCCACGACGCCGAATTATCTCCCTGGGCGGACCCGCTTCATCACTCCTGGCTGTGAGCTCATGCTTTTGCTGTTGCCGCGGCGCCAAAAGCACACACCTATCTTGAGAATTCATACCACATGCAGTGATTGCGCAGGCTCGAAGTCGCCTCGTCAACCAGCTCTTCTGTTTCTGCCGGCCAGGATAGTGCAGTAATTGCGTGCTATGTCTGCTGCCGTCAATTAGCCAAACATGTTTGCTTTACGCAATCGAACTGCTTCTTAGCTTAGCTTAACGCAAACCTCACAGTTTCCCGCTCTTTGTTGCGTCCCTGCCGTGTTGACTTGGGTCTCAAGACGTGTGATCTGTGGTTTGCAGGTTGTTCGGTTAGAGTTGCGAGTGGATCGCTGTGGAGAATCAATCTCACAACCGAAAAATCCCCAGAGCAACAACTGCTTCACCCACCACTTTGCTTTACTCGCCATCCTCTCTACATCAATGGCGACTACTTTCAAGCGCTTCGCGATCGTTGGAGGCGGGAACATTGGAGGCATTGTCGCCCGCGAGTTGCTCAAGAAGAACCTTGCGGTAACCATTCTCACGCGCGACGATACGAAGGTATGTTCGTAGTGCTAGCAATTCAACTCACTGTCGCTCCCCGTATGCGTGCATGTCCGATGATCAACGGTGTCTGTACTGCGTCTGAATGCAGGCGTCGTTGCAAGAGTTTAAGAAAAATGGCGCGACGCTCGCCAAGGTCGATTACGAGAATCGCGAATCGCTGAAGAATGCACTGATGGGCGTCGAGGCAGTGTATGCGGATATCTGTTTTTGCTGTTGTTGAGCTGATCGGCGATACTGATGCTCTATCGGTGCGCATGTGTATTGGTTGGCTGGTCTACGGGTTTTGTCAGTGTGAGTGCTGTGGGTCCGATGTCGATGAGTACCCAAATCGAGGTGGTCTACGCCGCTAAGGAAGCTGGTGTGGAGCTCTTTGCCCCTTCGGAGGTACGTGGAGATGCATTTCGCTAAGATGTGATTGGCTCTAGAGTTCATCTAACGCTTCGCTTTCTTCGTCTTGCCTCTGGTGACATGTTTTCGATCCGGCAGTACGGCGTGTACGTGACGGAAGGCCCGAACACCCCCAAGGGCGTGGTGCAGAGCCTGCTCAAGAAGGTCGACCTGCCTTACACGATCTTCTACGCTGGCATCTTCTACGAGTTCGCACCCATGTAAGTCTGTTATTCTGCTAGCATACGACTTGTGTCTGGTGCTTCGATGCGATGGTACGAGGCGGTGGTATCTAACACATTTCGGTGGCTTTATTTTATGTCGCTTTCCTTGCAGTGCGTTCGGTCACAAGTACTCGGAGGGCAAAATGGACGTGGTGGGCGACGGTAAGACGCAATTCAGCCTGACGGCTGCGAACGACGTCGGCGAACTGGTGGCCCAGGTGGTGTCGACGGTGCCGAAGCGCGACCTCAAGTGGGCCAAGGTCCCGTTCGAGGGCGACCGTAAAAGCCCGCTGGAGATCGCGGCACTGGCTCAGAAAAAAATGGGCAAGGAGATGGAACTCACGTTCGTCGACTACGAGATGAACAAGGCGAACTACCTCACGGACTTCGCTTCGTTCCTGAGCACGCTGGCCACGGACGGGCTCGCCGTGACGGGGACGAATCAGGAGGTGGCGGCAGCCAGAGCCAAGTTTTACCCGAACTGGAAGCCAACGCCGTACGAGGCTTTCATCGCGAACAAGTAGACTCGAAACTCGTCACACGCGCTACTCAGTAGACGCGACTAGTATCTCGGACTTGAAGTTGTTGATACCGTCAGCAAGTATATACTTCGTGATTTACGTTTTGTGTGCCGTTTATCATTCTTGCGTATGTGGAAACGACGCAATGCAAATGCATCGATAGCAGAATAACACACTTTTTGTTTTCAAGTAAGTTGGCAAGTTTCCAGCGATAATGAAGAGCGGGGAATGCTGACGTCACAAGAATCCGTGTTATCTGAATTTGTTTTCGCTAACAACATGCAAATGCTGTGCGCTTGGTTTTATGATTTTGAGGAAATATGTTTTTCGTTTTCTGTTCGGCTGCCAGGTACTTGCAATGCGAGTCCGATCATCACTTCACGAGCAGCTCGGCGTTGAACTTGACGTTCTGGATGCTTCCGAAGTTGAAGTAAATGTCACTATCCCGAGGGTCTGATCGACCACTATCGCTCAGATCGCATCTGATACTGTATCATCGCCATGAAGTCCCCCCTCGTCGTCGGCGTCGCTCTCTCCTGCATGGCTGCAGCTGCCCAAGCACAAGTGCCAGCGCGCTCCGACCTTCCCCTGGTCTTCTCCAACACGGCCGAAGGCTCCTGCCACGGCTTCACGACCAAGGACGCGTGCGTGCAGAATCACTGCGCCTGGTGCATGTGCGCGGCCGTTCCGTCGTCCTGCTACACAGCGGAAGAGGCGGAGCAATTACCACCCGCTGTGTTCCAGTGCGACAAGGGGCAGCAGACGTTCTCCTGGGACGTGAAGCAGGTTCCGTCGACGTCCGCGGAGCTCAGCAGTCTCTTCGAGGCGTGGAAGGGCGAGCACGGTAAGAGCTACGACTCGCCCATTCAGAATGAGCTCCGCAGAGGCATCTTCGAGGTCAATGCACGCTCCGTGGCCGCCCATAACAGCAGGGAGGACAGAACCTTCATTATGGAGCTAAACGAATTCGCGGACACGACGTGGGGAGAGTTCCAGAGCTGGTACTTGGGCGCCCCCCAGCAGTGCTCGGCCACGCAGGAAAACACGTTGCAGTACGGGGAAGTGCCGGCGGAGAAGGACTGGAGAGCTGATGGAGCTGTGTCTCCAGTGAAGAATCAAGGCAAGTGCGGGTCGTGCTGGACGTTCTCCACCACGGGGTGCCTGGAGAGCCACGTCAAGCTCAAGCACGGAGAGTTCACGATCTTGTCGGAGCAGAACCTGCTGGATTGCGCGCAGAACTTTGACAACCATGGCTGCAATGGCGGATTGCCGTCGCACGCGTTCGAGTACGTCAAGTACAACGGAGGCTTGGACAAGGAGGAGGTACGTATCTTTAAGTTGTTGGGTTTGGTACCGGAGACTAGCAGCTACTGATGACTTTTGTTTTGATTTTTGTTTGGTAGACGTACCCGTACGAGGCGAAGGAGGGCAAGTGCAAGTTCAACACGTATCATGTCGGTGCGCAGGTGGACCAGGTGGTGAACATCACGGCGCGGAACGAGAAGGAGTTGAAGGCGGCCGTGGGTTCCGCCGGTCCGGTGAGCATCGCCTTCCAAGTGGTGTCGGACTTCCGGTTCTACAAGTCGGGCGTGTACGAGTCGACGGAGTGCCACTCAGGCGAGAAGGACGTGAACCACGCGGTACTGGCGGTGGGCTACGGCGTGGAGGACGGCAAGAACCACTGGATCGTCAAGAACAGTTGGGGCGCCGAGTGGGGCATGGACGGCTTCTTCCAGATCGCGCGCGGCCGCAACATGTGTGGCGTGGCCGACTGCGCCTCGTACCCTGTGGTGCTGTGAGAATCAGATGGCATGAGCCCGAAGAGCTCTTGGTGAGCGATGACGGTTCGTAATGGCCTGCATATGTTGATTTGTTCGCATTTGGCGTGTTTCGACACTCCGCCGCCGTCGGACAAGGTGGACCTTTATTCGGATAAGCTGAAGCAAAATGAAAAGATCACCGGAATATATGTTGAACATGTGTGAGGTACTACGCGCATCGGCGTCGTCGGAATAAAAGCTGCCGACGGCGGACTGAGTGACAGACACTTCGGCGAATGCTTCCAGCGTTTGCAGTGCAGACAGCATGTGCTTGGGCAGCTTCTTGCAGGCTAGAGGAATGCAGGCATAAGTGAGAAAAACTTTCGGCGACCATTTCGCACTGCCAGCGTTGTGTGGGTGGAATGTTCAGCAACGCAACGAGTGGTAGGGAGTTTGTCACCGGCAGGAACTGCCCTGGGTCCGGCGCGCGCAACATGGACAATGCTGGACATCGACAGCGAGAGGCCCGAGCCACGTGCCAGTCGAGTTGCCTCCGACTCGATCAGCCGCGTCTGCACAGTGGGACGCATAAACAATGCGAGGCCGTCCACAATCCACATACAAACACCAAGATCTCCCCCTTACTTCAGCCAAACTCGATCGCAGGTTATTTATTAATCAGAGGTAACACTCGCCAATTCCCAAAATACGTCGTGGTCGCGCCAAAATCCGACTTTAAAAAGAGTCGTTTCCACCTCCTTTTGGTTCACGACGTAATCGGCGAAATGGATGAGGGGACAAATGTAGGCCATGGAAAACTCCGACCCCGATCCTGCCGCCTCCTCATTCACAAAGGATTTCGCCGCCAGCCTGCGACTTCACAGCGAGTGACACATGGTGCGCAGCTACAACAGCATGGACGAGACCATGCCGCTCAAGGGACCGCCGCCCATGGAACGCAAGGGCTCGCGCCGCATCCCGCTGACTGACAACGCCAAGCGCGCGCAGCGGAAGCTGCAGCTGGCCTGCCTCTGCTCGCTGCTCTTCATGTGCGCCGAGATCGTGGGCGGCTTCCTGGCCGGCAGTCTGGCCATCATGACGGACGCCGCGCACCTGCTGTCGGACGTGGCCGGCTTCTGCATCTCGCTCTTCGCCATCTGGGTGGGCACGCTGCCGGCCTCGGGCCGCCTGAGCTTCGGCTTCCAGCGCGCGGAGGTCATCGGCGCCGTCACGAGTGTGCTGGTGATCTGGGTGCTCACGGGCGTGCTCGTGTACGCGGCCGTGGAGCGCTTCATGGAGTGCCTGCAGCCCAACCCGAAGGAGCACGTGAACGGCAAGCTCATGTTCATCGTGGCTTGCATCGGCCTCTTCGTGAACCTCATCCTGATGCAGATCTTGGGCCACGGCCACAGTCACGGTGGAGGCGGCGGCCACGGCCACAGCCACGGGGGAGAGGACCATGGCCACGCGCACGGGGACAGCAGCAGCGCCTCCAGTAGCGACGAGGAGGGACATGGCCACTCGCACGCCCACGGCCACGGCCACTCCCACGGCGGCCACGGCCACGGAGACCTCGAGAACGGCAAAGCTCCCAAACCCGCCAAGAAGAAGCTGGAGAACCTCAACATCCAGGCGGCCTACATCCACGCGCTCGGCGACTTCATTCAGAGTGTGGGCGTGTGCGCCGCTGGTGGCCTCATCTGGTACAAGCCCGAGTGGCAGATCGCGGACCCCATCGCGACCTTCATCTTCTCGATTCTGGTGCTAGCCACGACCATTGGCATTGTGCGTGACAGCATTCACGTTCTGATGGAAGGAACACCCGACGGTATCCACGCCGACGAGATTGAGCGTGGCCTGCGTCACTGCCCCTCTGTGGTGGCCGTTCACGACCTGCACATCTGGTCCCTGAGCGCCGGACTTCCGTCGCTCAGCGTGCACCTGGTGTCGGACGACGCCGAAACGGCGCTGCACGGTGCACAACGGTTCCTCATGTCGAAGGGCATCACGCACACCACGATCCAGATCGAGAAGACCGCGACGCTGTACCCGCGCGACTGCAACTCCGACCTCAAGTGCGGCCAGGATTCGCCGCAAAATAGCGATTAGATTTCTGCATGATCAATGCTGGCGAAGAGTAGCGGACTAGCAGCAAGAAATAAATCGACTTCGAATGTGTTATCTTGGTCGGCTGACAACAATTTCCCCAAAGGCCACCATCACACTCCACTATTGAGTCTCCAAACTCCGGAGTACACCGGATGAAGCTGGTCATACTATTGTCATCGTCAGGATCAGGGATTGATAGTAATGCGAATTAAAAAAACTAGTCTCAGCCTCATCGGTAAAGGTTAATATGTGTGTACTACCCGCTACCAAGTTCCCTATGCATATGCATATACGAACAATGAATATGCATATTCAGTTCCTCCTTTTCCTCGAAAGCCTCCATCTTCATGATCTCGGCTTTGCTGTGTTCAAGAAGCAATTGCTTCTTGGATCGGAGGTTCTCTGTTCCAGTTCTTACCCCAAAACTCTTATCGAAAGGCACCCCTTGCAGGCGACGGTAAAAAAATATCAACCAATCAGATTACTCCATTTTGATCATCTATCATGACATATCGAAAGGCACCCCGGAGATAAATTACCACCAGTCGATAGGTTACGCAGCGAGCTAGCCATTCATCAGCACTGCACTTCGCCAGTACTCAGTCTGCAAGAATGCCCCGAGGAAGCCGCCCACGCGTGAAAGGCTTCGAGGCTTCGCCAAGCCAGTGCCTTCGCACTGCTATCAGCTACCAGCGCAAGTATATTAGTAATAGCTTCGTCGAGCAGAACGGCATGGCAGCAGCAGTAACACGCTTCTATCCCTCTCTCCAAGCGGAAGCCCGAAAGCGGAAGAAGCGGCAACTGCACAAGTGGTTTGAAGCCCGTGATGACATCGCCAAACAAGTAGCCCAAGGCAACGGGCACCTCTGCAAGGAACCACGATCTGGCGTCGGCTGCATTCTTCCTCGGGCGGAGGAGGACTATCTAGCCTTTTGGATAAGGGACCTGAGGCGCGAGGGCGTACCAGTCTCTCCGCTCATGCTCCAGATGAAGGCACGTGCAGTAGCAGGTGAGCTGGGTCTTCGCTCCGACCAGTTTTCGGCAAGCTCGTCGTGGCGCCTCCGATTTCTCAAGTCGTACAGGCTCTCACTGCGGCGCCGGACCAGGATCGGCCAGAAGACCCCCGGCGACTCGCGTGAGGTGGCGGAGAAGTTTCGCGAGGAGGTGCAGAGGATGATGGTCAAGAACGGCATCACGGAGGTGTACAACGCAGACCAGACGGCGCTCAACTTTGAGCATCTCCCCACGCACACCATCGATGAGACTGGCACACGAACAGTGTGGGTCCGCAACAGCGGGAAGGAAAAGAGCCGTCTCACAGCCATGGTTCTGGCTGACTCGCGAGGCATCAAGCGCGCCCCCTTCCTCGTTTTCAAGCAGCCACCGTCCCGAGTGCCGGTCACCGAACAGCATAACCACAAGGAGCAGAAGGGTTTCGGTCGAGACCTCTGGAAGAGGTAAAAGCGATGCAGGCATCGACTGGGATGCCGATCTACTGCAACAGTCGTGGGTGGTGGAATGCTGAGCTTTCCGTGTTGTTCTTGCGGTTCCACTTCGCAGCGCGCACTGACATCGATGAGCCCGTCCTCCTCATCTGAGACGAGTTTAGTGGGCACTGGACTTCCGAGGTGGAGGCGTGCGCTAAGGAGCTGAATGTGCTTCTGCTCAAAGTCCCTGGTGGATACACTTCAGTCTGCCAGCCTGCTGACATCGCGTGGATGCAACCCTTCAATGTAGCGGGGCTACACATTCGGTTCACCTCCTACCTCAGTGCAACATGCACTAAGGGATACATTCAGGTGACCACCACAGGGTGGTCCACATTCATAGCAAAAGGCATATGACTGGTAGAAAGTAACACCTTTCTACCAATGAGAGTCATTCAATAGATAGGGGTTCTGCCAGCCATCCAATGGCAGAACCTCTCATTAGAAATATCAGTTTTAGGAGGAAACCCCATTTACAATCAATACAGTTCTCATTTAGCACCAAAGCTTTCGTTCGGTTCCTTTGTCTTAGTTTACGTATACTTGCGGATACAAGTAAACTGAACTTAAGTTAAATACTCCTACGCTTCCTCATACACGTGCGCACACGTGTAAGCTTAAGTAGTGGGTCTAAGCAGACCCATTACACCTGGTAGCACTTTGTAGTCCGTCCAACGACCGACTAACACGTTCGTATGGAATACGAACGCGGGGCTGAGAACCTGCCCTCGGACAGTAACATGTCCGTGGGTAGCCCAAACACGTCTGCAACGCATGTTGCGCGTGCAGACTGCCCCCACCTGTCGGAACCAGAGTGGGAGGCCCTCCAACGACTGTCAACAGTCATTGGGGAAGCGGCGGTAGCAACGATGTTGCGAACGCTATCACCGACGGAGCAACACGGTGTTGCTCTGGGTTTCATCGTGAAGGAACAGCGTGAAACCGCTGCTCGAACTTCGGTGTCGCCATCGGCCACACCACGCGTGGAGTCATTGAAACTCCACGTAAGCAGCTACGTTGGAAGAGAGGGGGAGCCTCTCCTCCGTTGGCTTGTCGAGGTCGACACTGCCATTACGGCTCGACGTATCGTCGACCCGTTGTCGAAGGTTGCGTTCGCCATGTCATGTCTTGGCAGACGAACAAGGAGTTGGGCGTACGGACGCCGACTCACGGACCCTACGTGCTTCAGCACGTACGAAGAGTTCAAGGAGGAGCTCAAACTAGCGTTTGAGCCCCCGCAGAACGAGTTCCGATCGAGGGCGGAGTTCCTCGATCTGCAACAGGGCAAGCATGACGTGCATGCTTACGCCCAAAGAGCACGGTACTTGGTCTCGAACATCGTGACCAACCCGATTGACGAGGCGACAAAAGTCGTCACGTTCATGAAGGGCCTTAGAGATGGGCCTGTGAAGACCTATCTCTTCCGAGAGTATCCAAATACTCTCGAGGCTGCAATTGCGCTTGCAATGCAAGAAGAGTTTAGCCTGCGGCAGGCTAAACTGCATGTGAACGCCCCACGGCTAATGCCACGACCGGTGGTAAGGCCGTCGGGAGGTCCCGAACCAATGGACCTCTCGAGTGCGACCGCTGCTGGTTCCCAGCAGCGTCGTGGATCAACGAATGTGCGTTGTTTCCGCTGCGGAAACATCGGTCACTACGCCCGCGAGTGCACAGCACCTGTGCACGCGGCGAGGAGCCGTCGTGGCGATACTGGGTATCGTCACGGGCTAACAAAAACCTAGAGGGACCAGCAGGCGCGGGGCGCCCTGCTGGTGATGCGATCGAGCGTGTCGACATCGGACACGCTGCAATGAAGATCGCTGCCCCCAGTGAGAGTCAATCTCACTGCAAGAAGCAAGATGACAAGCCGAACCTTGTCATCCTGAAGGTAAGCTCGAAGAGAGAGACGTCTCTTCGTGCTCTAGTGGACTGTGGTGCGTCGAACAACTTTGTTCGACTGCAGAGCCTTCCAAGGCTTGACTTCGAGGAGGTGAAAACACCTCGAAGTCTATTGGAAGTGAGACTAGCAACGGGTGTCGTTGTTAGAACCGAGAAGCGTATCGTACGCGTACGCTTCTCTTACCAAGAGAAGGAGTTCGTCGACGAGCTTATCGTCCTCGAACTGGACGATAAGTTCGATATGGTGTTGGGCATGCCGTGGCTTAGACGGCATGATCCGGTGATCGACTGGACGAAGCGCACGATCGTGCGCTTCGGGAGCAGCAGCAGCGCGACAGAGAGCGATGGCCCTGTCGGCGCAGCACATGCACCACGTGGTGCATGCGACCCTCCACTAGAGACAGCGCGGAACGCGGCTGTCTCCGGTCACCCCAAGCGAACGCCAACGACTGCGAGAGTCGTTGGGAGAAGATGTGAACCGAATCAGCAGGGCCTGATTCAATCCGATTCGAGAGGGTCTCGAAGCGTCCGGGGCGACGCGGTAGTGTCGACAGGTAATGTCGACACACAATTGGTCGAAAGACACTCCGCCGTTAGGCGTAGAGGTAAAGAAGGCGCGTCGGCTCTGGGAGCCGACGCTGCAAGCAGTGCGGACGGTTGCAAACGTCCCACACCGGAGATGCTTGCGAGCTCGCGTGCAGCCGGACTGCACGACGAAGCGGTGCGCGATCAAGCCGGGCTTGAACGCGTGCGCCCGCGGGTAAAACCCGCCGGCGAATACAAGGAACAACTGTCCACGGCCGGGCCTGGACAAGAAGAAACTCGCGGAGCCGGGCTCCGCACGAGAAGTGAACGGCGCAAGCGAGAAAAGCTGCGCAAGTCTCGGTCAGGGACCGAGACGCTACAAGCAGTGTCTGCCGGGCAGACACAGGAGTTGGAGACGACCGTCGAGACATTGAGTGTCTTGACGCGTACGAGTATTGGTCTCCAATACAAGAAGATGAGGCTGGATAATCCTCCGACGTTAGCGTCGGAGTTGATGTCGCTCCCAGTCACAAGCTGGAAGCGTTTCGCTCGCGACCTGCACGATGGACGCATCGAGCAGATCTGCATCCTCTCGGACGTCGAGAGGATGACGTGTGAAGCAGAAGAGCTGAATCAGCTCATCTCTGAGGGCGCGGACGCCCTCAGCGCGAAGTCGAAGAAGGCACGCTTCGACGAGCAAGGCTGGGACTCGCTCAAGGCGAGCCCCTTTTACAAGGTCTTGCGTGAGTACAAGGATGTACTCCCGGACGACATTCCTGCGGAGTTACCGCAGGACAAGGGTGTTCAGCACGAGATTGATCTCGTGCCGGGAACGAAGTATTGCGTCACGCGACAGTGGCCACTGCCGCGTGAGCAAGTCAAGGCAATCGACGACTTCTTTGAAAGTCGTCGCAATGCAGGACAAGTGCGGGAATCGAAGTCCCCGCACAGCGCGCCTACGTTCTGTGTGAAGAAACCACAAGGCGGGTGGCGCATCGTTCATGCGTACAACAAGCTGAACGATGCGACGGTACCGGCGCAGACGCCGATACCTCGAAAAGATGTGATCATCGATTCGATGACCTCGAGTACTATCTTCAGTACTCTGGATCTGAGAGACGGGTTCTATCAGATCCTCATGCGTGAGAGTGATATCCCTCTCACGGCGGTAAGCACTCCGAGCGGCATGCTCTGGGAGTGGCTCGTGATGCCGCAGGGGCTGAAGAACGCCCCAGCGACGTTCAACAGGTGCGTCACGCACTTGTTGCGCTCGGTGCGCGACTTCGCACCGAGCTATTTCGACGACGTGTTCATTCACAGCCGGGATGTGAATGGGAAATCGGATGTGGAGATGCATACAGAGCATCTCCGCAAGTTGCTTGAGCTCATGCGAAAGCACAAGCTCTACGCGAACCTGAAGAAGTGTATCTTCGGGGCGACCGAGATACCCGTACTTGGGTGTCTCGTGGGGAAGAACGGCGTACGCCCTGACCCAGGAAAGGTCAGAGTGATCAATGAATGGCCTACGCCTTCAAACGTAAAGGAACTGCGGCAGTTCCTTGGACTCGCCACGTATACGTGAGCAACTACGCGGGCAAGATTCGCCCGCTGTCGCAGCTCTTAAAGAAAGAGGCTGCATGGGAATGGACTGCTGATTGTCAGCAGGCCTTCGAAGCAGTCAAGCAGGGCTTGACTGAGGCGCCGATTTTGGCGGTGGCCGACCAAGATCGCCCATTCCACGTGGTGTGCGATGCATCCGATTTCGCGATCGGATGCGCACTGATGCAACTCGATCACGAAGGTCGTGATCGTGTGGTTTACTACCAATCGCGTCAGCTGAAGCCAGCTGAGCGCAATTACCCGGTACATGACAAGGAACTCCTTGCCATGAAGTATGCACTCGCAAAGTTTCGAGTGTATCTATTTGGGAGTAGACCATTCGTGGTCTACACCGACCACGCATCGTTGCGTACGGCGATCAAGTCGCCGCACATATCACAAAGAATGGCACGGTGGCTGTCATTCTTTGCTGAATACAACTTCCAGGTTGAGTACAAACCTGGAAGGTTGAATGTCGTGGCCGACGCGCTTTCGCGTCGACCAGATTATGCGGTGCAAGAGGCCGGCGCCAACGCAGTTGGCGTCGTCAGGACGACTACACCCTCGTCGTCCTTAGTGGATGACGTGAAGGCCGCATACGCACATGATACGGATGCGAAGCAGTTGTTGGAGTACTTCTCCACACCTTCTGACAAGTCTCGTCAGAAGCTGGCCAAACACCTTCGTACTCGTGTACACCGTTATCGTGTACACAATGGTCTGCTGATTTACAGCGCAGTCGACGACAACGCAGATCACATTGTCATGCCGGATGATCATGAGTTGAAGCTCAAGATCACGTACGAGTACCACGATGCCCCGACATCGGAACATCCTGGCCGTGAGAAGACATACGCGAGACTTCTATTGGAGTCACCAGTGCAAATGGGTACGCAAGTACGTTCGTGCTTGCGAGGTATGCCAGCGCATGAAGCCTGCTCCCAACTCGCAGGCTCCGCTTCAATCACTACCGACTCCGTCGGAGTGCTGGCAGTCCATTTCAATGGACTTTGTTTTTGGTCTTCCGCAAGACAACAAGCGCAGGACTGGTATAGTGGTCTTTGTTGACCGCTTCAGCAAGATGGTACATCTTGCTGCAGTACCAGCCGAGGTGACAGCCAAACAGGCGGCATGTCTGTTTGTTGACCTGGTGTTTAGACACCATGGTATGCCAATCGACATTGTGTCGGATCGGGATCCGCGCTTTTCAGCGCGATTCTAGCAAGAAGTGTTTACACTTCTTGGGACGCAGTTGTCCATGTCGACTGCGGATCACCCGCAGACCGACAGACAAACAGACCGTGTCAACCGTGTGTTGGTTGACACCATGAAGAGCTATGTGCACTCGTTCCATCAATGGAGCGACTGCTTGCCGATGGCGGAGTTCGCCATCAACAACTCGGTGCATGTCTCGACAGGACACACACCGTTCTACGTGAATGCCATGAGGCACCCACGCGTACCGAGCGTACTCGGTGCGGTAGCTCCTTCCTTAAGTGGGGGAGGATATCCGGTTAATTCAAAACAACCGGATAAGCACGCTGGTACAAGCAATGTATCAGCTGTGACGACTCGCGCACGTACTGCGCGCAGTCATGGCGACGACAACACAGTGTCTACGACGGGCGTAGACACTTTAAACCACAACGAACATCACGCGCAGACCGGGCCTGCTGCGAACAAGGAGCACGAACTGAACCAGGGGTTCAGCTCGGATGCAATGGACTTTGTCCAGCGCCGACAAGCCGTAATTCGGTTTGTCCAGGACGCGATAGCAGCTTCTGTCGATCGACAGAAGCTGAACGCCGATAACACCGGCAGGGGAAACACAAATGAATTCAAAGTTGGTTCATTAGTTCTGTTAGCTACGCAGAACCTAGCTAAACATGCAGTTTCCGATTTCGGAGCAAGCAAGCTTGCTCCGCGCTTCATTGGGCCATTCACCGTATTGGCGAAGCATGGCAACGCGTACACACTGGACATACCGTCCAGCATGCGCTTGCACCCAACGTTTTACGTTGGGCGACTGAAGCCGTACGTGCAGCACCAGTCACCTACGTCTGGTGACTCGCCAAAGCGCTCTCGAGCGCGGCGACGCGCTTCAAGGCGGCAGAGAGCCTCGTCCCCACCTCGACCTTTACGTTCGAGATCGTCTGCGCAACCTCCGCGAGCTGAGCCTTTAACAAGCTCAGCTCCTGATGCAGAGCAGCGAACTGCGACGCTTGGAGACGCTCAACAGCCTCCAAGCGAGACTCAAGGTTTGGTTGACCAAACCCGGGGCGTCTTCCCGCCCCCCCCCCCTCCCCCCCCCACCCCCGTTGCGAGACGCACGCGGGGCAACTCTCTGGATCGTCCAGCGAATTGTTGGTCATCGGAACCAGACCCGAGATCCGGTTCATTTTCGTATTCGTTGGAGAGGATTTCCTCCCCAACACGATACGTGGGAATCACGGAATGTCCTGATGGAGGATATTCCGGAAATGGTGATGGCGTACGAAGGCCGCCACCGCCACCTCCGCCGAAGGGCGTAAAACTTGGGCGAGCGCTGTAGTCGCCTACAGCACTCGGATAAGTGCTGCGATTAACCGCAGCACTAGAAGACGCCTGCGCCTGAAAACTGGCGCGCAGGGTCTTGAGGTCGTCAGGTACACACATGGACGTGTACCCGTTGACGTCCCGCTCGGTGATGCGTACTGCTCCGGGGTAGCAGTACTCACAAGCAGTGTCGTGAGGCACTGCGCAAGGAAGTCCAATACCGACTGCACCATGGTGCAGTCGTTCAAGTTTACCACGCTTCGAGAACCTCTCGTAGCGCTCCCGCGCCTGGCTAATCCGGTCGCGATAGCCAGCGGGGTTCTTGTTGAAGTTTTCAACAAAGGCACTCCAACTTTGACAAAGTGCCTGCCACTCGGGCACTTTGCTTCTGCGAGAAGTCTTCTTGCTCGCAAACCATCGGAGCTCATGGAAGAGCCCGATGTAGTAGTCGCGCCTTTGATTCGTTAACGGATCAAAGTGTAATCGCTTCGCGACGTCATCGTCAACGATGGCGTTGCACGAATACAGCGCGTATAGATTCGGTGGCGCGGTCGCACCGAATCGGCTGCCGATCTCAGACTGAGACGGCATCCACGGCTCGCGCACTGGTTCAGTGCGCGAGGCCGCAACAATAGCGGATGGAGCAGAGTCATCTCCATCCCGCGGAGTCGTCAAGGCTCCAGCGGCAGCGAGCGGTGTTTCACTGCCGCTGCGCGAACGCTTCGAGCTCGAAGCGTTCGAGCCGTCCTCGCGTGGACGACACAGACCCACATTGGGGTCAGTGTGGCCCGGAGACAAGGTGTCCTTGTCTCCTTCGAGTTCCCCCTCTTCGACTTCGCTTCCGTAGTCGAGGGGAACTCCCTCTCCACCCGGAGAGTAGATGCCCACTCCGGTTTCGACAGCAATGATCTTGCCTGTCTTGTTTCGGATGGCATGTTTCTCATGCCATCTCGAGTGGTATCCAGCAACAGAGAGTCGCCTCTCTGTTGCCGCGCTTGTCGGCATCGCCGTCGAGGCGATGCCAGTAGCGGTCGTGGCTGAGGCAGCGGCCGTCGTCACCTTGGAGGCGACGACAGCACTTGCTGTTGCCGAAGCGGCCGGCGTCTTGGACGAAGACGTCGTTGGCGTGCTCATTGGGAATGAGCACGTGTTCTCCCGAAGAAAATACGGATTGACGTTTCGAGACCGGCACGTCAAATCCTAACGGGGGGATGGTGTAGCGGGGCTACACATTCGGTTCACCTCCTACCTCAGTGCAACATGCACTAAGGGATACATTCAGGTGACCACCACAGGGTGGTCCACATTCATAGCAAAAGGCATATGACTGGTAGAAAGTAACACCTTTCTACCAATGAGAGTCATTCAATAGATAGGGGTTCTGCCAGCCATCCAATGGCAGAACCTCTCATTAGAAATATCAGTTTTAGGAGGAAACCCCATTTACAATCAATACAGTTCTCATTTAGCACCAAAGCTTTCGTTCGGTCCCTTTGTCTTAGTTTAAGTATACTTGTGGATACAAGTATACTGAACTTAAGTTAAATACCCCTACGCTTCCTCATACACGTGCGCACACGTGTAAGCTTAAGTAGTGGGTCTAAGCAGACCCATTACATTCAAGGTTCAGCTGCGCGCCGAGTGGCTGTCGGACATCGAGAAGCAGTTCGAACGTCATCAAGGTAAACAGAGTAGGTTTGTACTAACAGCTCCCACACGAGAGATCGTCGTGGGTTGGCTACATGTAAGTTGGGCCAGGTTGTCTATGAGCACCATTGTTGCTGGATTCAGGAAGCTTGGCGTACCGTGGGATCAGCGCGAAGTCCCGCTAGAAGATGGGGCGTATGATGCAAAGATGCAGGTACTAATTCAACTTCTCGAAAGCTGCTAGATCGGTGAAGACGTCTCAAAGATGCAGAGCGAGATAACAGCAATTAAATGCGAAACTACAATTGTTGAGAATGAAACGGAGGGGACGTAAGTAGGTGCACCTACTTCTCTTGGAACCCTGGCAGCAAGATTTCATCATAAGATGACTTAACTTTCCGAGTAGCCACAAGGGATTTGAACCCTCAGTCTGTCGCATCAACGACAGCCGCTTTCACCAACTGAACCAGCGAGGTGACTGTAATCTATTCAGGAAAATATCCTTGATAAATAGATTCCGAGTGATGCAGCTGTTATTTATTTGAAGATGCCTCTTCCCATGCATTCGGCATCCCTGGTGCTGCAAGGGGTGCCTTTCGATAAGAGTTTTGCGGTACTTTACTCATGACGATCACTTCACTGTGGATAACAGCTGATGAGCTCTTTCCCAGTCAAATGTGAGCGAGGATCGCGACAAAAGATAACATTGATTCGCCGACACCGCAAAACCATGGCAGAATGTCGACGTGGTTACACAGCTGGACCGTATTCCAGCACAGGAGGCCGTCTGAGCGTCGGGCACATGGTCAAAACCTCCTGCAACGTTTCCCCTTCCAAGTCGTTTTTTTTTAAAATAATACTGGTGCACATTTTGCTGCATGACAATTGGAACTCTATAGTCTTGGATGAATGAAGCACTTCAGGATTGGCATGCTTTAGCAATTGATAGAGTTGAAACATGAAGACCTTACTTGGTTCCCATCAGGACAGGCGCACGCACCTGACTACATTGAGGCGCTCTATAGTGCTTTCATCACGACCGCATTTCAAACACAAGTAAATTGAATTTCCTGCCACTTATTTACCGCCGCGTAACCTAGTCTGCTCTTCAGTAGACGAGAGTCCTGTAAGTCTGTCTGTCTGTCTGTCTGTCTGTCTGTCTGTCTGTCTGTCTGTCTGTCTGCTCTTCAGTAGACGAGAGTCCTGTAAGTCTGTCTGTCTGTCTGTCTGTCTGTCTGTCTGTCTGTCTGTCTGTCTGTCTGTCTGTCTGTCTGTCTGTCTGTCTGTCTGTCTGTCTGTCTGTCTGTCTGTCTGTCTGTCTGTCTCTCTGTCTGTCTGTCTGTCTGTCTGTCTGTCTGTCTGTCTGTCTGTCTGTCTGTCTGTCTGTCTGTCTGTCTGTCTGTCTGTCTGTCTGTCTGTCTGTCTGTCTGTCTGTCTGTCTGTCTGTCTGTCTGTCTGTCTGTCTGTCTGTCTGTCTGTCTGTCTGTCTGTCTGTCTGTCTGTCTGTCCGTCCGCCGCCCATCTACCTGCCTGCTCCTGCCTTTTTGCATATTTTGTAGTGACCCTCTCCCATACTGCACGCACCCACCCAACCGCTTGCCCCTACCGTCCTGACTGTCCAAACTATGCCCGAAATTACAAAACTGACCAAGCGTTACGGCTTAAAATCGGACTTAACCGCGAACAACTGGCACACGGACTGCGATCGGTAGCACGAACCTGACCATATCCGCGCATCCGATTGGACAAAAGGCAAAATTTCAGCAGGAGCACGTGATGGAAGGTATGGATCTTGGACACCGAAGATTGACGGAGCGGAGGGAGGGCAGCACTCTGGGCGAACGACCGGAGCGGAGACTGGAAACCACTGGAGGGGTAGAATGAAGATTCAAAAGTGATTGATTGAGGTCTTTAGCTCGTTAGCCTTCTCGCTACCCTAGACCTACTGGATACACACTACTTGATTCTTTACTGGATACTGAGTTACTTCAGCCAATGAGAGAGCGCCACGTCGAAGCCCATCTTGTACCTACAATCTTGTACCCACAGGTGGCGTAATCGGCGTGGGTTCGGATTGAAGCGGTTTGGGTTAACCGGTTCACGGTCAATAACCGATACCAAACCGGTAACCCTCAATACGCCCCCTCAATGCGAAGTCCCATGAATGCCGAGAGCCGCCGTCAGATCCGTGTGGCGTGGTCCCACAAGCGCCTTCGTCATGATGTCCGCCAGCATCACAGAAGTCTCGCAATACTCGAGCTTCACTTCACCGCGTTTCACTTCGTCGCGGATGTGGTGGTACTTGATGTCGATGTGCTTGGCGCGGCAGTGGTTCACCGGGTTCTTGATCATGTCTTCGCGGATCATGAGCTCGGGTCCCGTGTCGTTGGCAGCCGCCAGAATCTCGCACAGCAGGCGATGGATCCACTTGCCCTCTTGGATAGCCAGACTGAGCGCGATGTACTCCGCTTCGCTCGTGGACAGCGACACACTTGACTGCTTCTTGCTTCCCCAGCTCACAGGCGCACTCATGAGCATGAACGTGTAGCCTGAAGTGGACTTGCGGTCGGCGAGGTCGCCGGCCCAGTCCGCGTCCGAGTAGCCACGAAAGTCGATCTTGTCGCCCGGCTTGAAGCAGATGCCATGCGTCTTGGTGCCTTGCAGGTAGCGAAAGATGCACTTGACCGCAACCCAGTGCTCCTCTTGGGGGTTCTCCATGAAGCGCGACACATAGCCAACGGCGTACGCGATGTCCGGGCGCGTGGCGGTCATCAGGTGCATCAGCGCACCAACAGCTTCGTGAAACGGAGCGTTCACCTTGGTCGCCGCGTCGCTTGGAACCAGTCGAGTGCTCATGTCCACCGGACTCACCACAGCCTTGCACCCGTCCATGGCGAAGCGTTTCAGGATGTCGTCCACGTATCGACGCTGGTACATGGTCAGGCTGCCGTCCGGGTCGTCCACCAGCTCGATCCCAAGTACAAACGCGCACTTGCCGCTGTCGGTCATCTCAAAGCGCGTCTTCAGGTCCGCCTTCGTGCGTGCGATCAGCTCGGGCGAACTCCCGGTAATCAGCACGTCGCCCACGTACACCAGCACGAGCACGCAGTGACCGTCCACCACCTTGATGTAGAGGCACGGATCGAAGGCCGACACTTGGAAGCTGATAGAGCACATGAACTCGTCGAAGGTCTCGTTCCATACGCGAGACGCTTGCTTGAGACCGTAGATGGCCTTCACCAGCTCCAGGCAGTCGAAGTCACCATCCAGCTCGACGCCTTCGGGAACCACGCAGAACACCACCTCCTTCATGACCCCGTACAGGAACGCTGTCACGACGTCGAGTTGGTCGAGGGGCCAGCCGACGTACTTGGCGATCGCGATGATCATGCGCAGCATCACGTACTTGACCACGGGCGAGAACGTCTCCGTGTAGTCTATGCCCTACTTCTGCTTGAAGCCCTTGGCCACGAGGCGCGCCTTGTACTTCTCGATCGAGCCGTCCGCTTTGCGCTTGATCTTGAACACCCACTTGGTGCCGATGGCGCGCTGGCCGGTGGGCAACTTGGCAGCTCGAAACACACCACGCAGTCGCATCGACTTGAGCTCCGCGCGGATCGCCTTGCGCCAGTGCACTTGATCAGTACAGTTCACAGCCTCTTGGAACGTCGTCGGCTCCGATAGATCGGCTGCTGCTTCCACAGCGTTGGCACTGGCACGCCAAAACACTGGAGGCGTCGTCTTCATCTTGGTCCCCAGACTTTTCTTCTTCGTCGGGTTCGGCTCGGCGCGACGAGGATACGTCCGGCGCATTTGCTTCTTCTAAGCCAGCTCGGTGGCGAACGGGGCGCGATCTTCTGGCAGTGTCGTCCTCGCCACGCGGTCGGTTCTTGCGCTTCCCCGCCTGCTTGAAGTTCACTTGGCGCGGTCCATCGTTGTCGTCCAGGTCCAGCGCAGCATCATCGGCGTCTTCATCCGAAGTATGCATCGAAAGTCCAAAGGCCGACTCATCGAAGTTGACATCGCGACTGATAACCACCTGCCCCGCCTCGATGTCATAAAGTCGATACGCCTTGGACACTTCTTCGTAGCCGAGGAACAACCCGGCGCGAGCCTTGGGGTCCCACTTGCGCCGCTTTTCCTTCGGCGTCAGGATGTACGTCTGGTATCTAAACACACGCATGTGCTTCACACTTGGCTTGGACTTGTACACGATCTCGAATGGAGTCTTGTGCTCCACCTTGGGTGACGGCAGGCGGTTCTTCACGTAGATGGCCGTCATGGCCACCTCAGCCCAGAAACACTTGTCCAACTTGGCGTGATGCAGCATGCTGCGGCCGATCGTGACGATGGTCTGGATGGCGCGTTCTGCCGTGCCGTTGGTCTGGTGCGCGTACGAAACCGTGGTTTGCTGCTCGATGCCTTCGACTTGAGCGAGTTGGTCGCGAACTCACGAGCTCCGTCGTGCCGCACAAACTTGACCTTCTTGCCGAACTGCGTCTGCACCTTCGTGACGTACGTCTTGATGCAGTCTTCGCTCTCCGACTTGGCATGCAGGCAGAACCCCTTCATGCATCCGCTGGCTTCGTCCACGATCAGCAGCAGATACTTGCTGCCACCCAGTGACTCTTCTTCCATGGGGCCGCAGATGTCGAAGTGGAGCAGCTCGAACGTGTCGTAGCGACGCTTGTCACGGTTGCTTGGGAACGGCTTCTGGACCATTTTCCCTTGCTGTCAGCCGCGACACACGCTTGGTCCACTCGACTTGGAAGTTGCCTTCGTGTCATTGATCATGTCGTTGTCGATCATCTTGCGAAGCACCTCCACCGGAGCGTGACCTATACGCGCGTGCAGGTCGACCGTCTTCCCGCTGGTTGCTGCATTCGCCGCTCGCTGAGGCATCTGAAGCCAGTAGATTCCATCCACGAGATTCGCCGCCGCCACCACTTGTTTGGAGGCCTTGTGCGCAACGCGCATCTGGGTGCCGTCGAACACGACTTGGACACAGACCACTCATGTTGATCTGTGGCACCGAGAGCAGATTCTTGCTCATGCTCGGCACGTACAGCGCGTTCTTGACCTCGATGTCGCGCTCGTCGCCGTTGGGCAGAACCACTCGTTCCACGATGGTCCCCACACCCATGATGGCCGCCTTGTTGCCGTTGGCCACCGAACGTTCGCCCTCGTTTCGCTCAATCAAATGGGCGAACTTGACCTTGTCGTTGCAGATGTGGTGCGTTGCGCCGCTGTCGACCGCCCACATGCCGAGCATATCCTTGCCCATCGAAATGCCACACCGCGAACGCCACTCGATCGTAGTCGTAGCTGGCGTCGTCGTTCTTCCACTGGCCATTGTTGGCCCCGCGGCCACGGCCATTGCCGTTGCCGCCGCGTCTTGGGCCCCGATTCTCGTCCTTCTACTTGGTCCAGCAGTTATCGATCGTGTGCCCCAATTTCCTGCAGTACGGGCACTGGCGAGACTCTCGGTCGGTGTTGAACGCCTTGGCCGCGTCCTCCGTCTTCACCGTCGCCGTCTTCTCGCCTTGCCGCTTGATGTGCTCATTCGTCAGCACCTTCACGACGTCTGGCGATCGCAGCTCAGCGCTGCTCATCTCCAAGTTCAGCACGACGTTCTCGTAGCTCTCGGGGAGACTGCACAACAAGCAGATCGCCACGTCCTCGTCCTCCATCTTGGCGCTGATGTTGAGGACCTCGTTGCAGTGATGCAACACGTTCCCGCCTTCCGACATCTCCATGCTGAAGAGTTGGCGCTTCAGGTAGATGCGACCAGCCTTCTGCGAACCGCCGTACAGCGTCTTCAGGCGCGTCCACGCAACCCACGCTTCCTCGCAGTCGTCAACCACATGATGGTAGTCCGCGTCCATGTGGAGCAACATCAGTCCGAACGCGATGTTGCTCGACTTGACGTACTCGTCCTTGGACCGCGAGTCCGTGAAGCTCGGCGTTGTCTCTCGGTTCACGACATGCCACACCGACTTGGTCAGGAACACGCCACGCATGTAGCGGTTCCACGTCGCGTAATTGTCTCCGTTGAACTTGTCGATGGAGACCTTGGTGGAGGCGTCGTGGGCAGAGAACATGGTGCTTGGGCTCATAACCTGATGGAAGGTATGGATTTTGGACACCGAAGATTGACGGAGCGGAGGGAGGGCAGCACTCTGGGCGAACGACCGGAGCGGAGACTGGAAACCACTGGAGGGGTAGAATGAAGATTCAAAAGTGATTGATTGAGGTCTTTAGCTCGTTAGCCTTCTCGCTACCCTAGACCTACTGGATACACACTACTTGATTCTTTACTGGATACTGAGTTACTTCAGCCAATGAGAGAGCGCCACGTCGAAGCCCATCTTGTACCTACAATCTTGTACCCACAGGTGGCGTAATCGGCGTGGGTTCGGATTGAAGCGGTTTGGGTTAACCGGTTCACGGTCAATAACCGATACCAAACCGGTAACCCTCAATAGCACGAGACAAACGATTGGCTGATATTCGCGCGGCCGGCCCCGCTGTGATTACGCAAATTACAAAATTATAACAAAACCTGCCGTGGAGACTGCAAATCGGGCGCAGTAGCAACCGCATTTTGTAATACCCTTTTTGCAGTGATAGTACTAGAGGGGTGCTGCTGACTGCTGACTAACGCGCGCTAGACCACAGCTATAGACTATAAACCTACACTATACGCTGCCGTGATCAGAAGTCCTTCATGCTGTTAGCGCAATGATACTTAGCAGCGACGAGCCGGTTGCGATCTATACAGTATACACCGACGCACCCGCAAGATGCATGAATAAAATTCGACATTGACAGTGCTACTATACATCACAAATTTACTATGTTAGGTCGCGCGATTATACAGTAAGTACCGCTCGCTTAGGACACATTGATGAAGCCTGCATGTCAGCGACGAGCATACGTTGTGTGAGCGCAGTCAACTGCAGTCACGGCCGCTTTGCACACATTACCGCACACTATTCATTGACACGGAGTGAGATAGCCATGCGCGATATATTGTAAGAGCACGCTTCTACACGCTGAAGTACCACACAGTAGCGTAGCGCTGGCCAAAATAACAAGGTGTACCCTCATTGTGCGTGCACTACACGTCACCATGAACACTACGCAACCTGTAGTGACATCTTCGTTGCGCGCGTGTGTAGGGCACGATTATGTTGAGTGCGTAGAAGACGGCGCGTGAATGAAGCTATCGTGCTCCTTTAATTTTTACCAAAAAGGCGTTGGAAGGCAGACACTATAGGATCATACATGGTGATTAGGATGGCATATGCTGTTTAACTATTGTATTAACTCTCACTCAGCGCTTTCATGAAGTACTATGATCTTACATACGTAGCACAATAAACACATGCGAGCTGTGATCTGTGCGTTACGTACGATGTAGCCTGCAAGGTGTCATAACTAAGTAGTCAATGAACTATACGGGCTACGAGAGTCCTGTAAGCTGGATCAGATCATGTTTCGCGCAAGCGCTAACAGCGCGTCAAGCTTGAATAACACGTAGTGCGGGTTTCCATTCTTCATGTCCAGGTGGTTCCAAGTTTCACATTATACAGCTGCACAGTTATGGCACTGAAGAAATAGCGGGGTACGATTAGTGCAGCTACTGCGACGTATATAATGAGCTATGCACAATTTGCTCACGCACGTAGACCTTGCGCAAGCGTCTGTGTGCCATTAAGTACGCAATAATAGTACAAACTCCTTAAGCGCAGGGACAAAGTAAGACTAAGCCAGACATATCGAACACGAGAGAAGTCATGCACGAAGTCACAAATTCTGTGAAGGATTACTGCTCGTTACTCGCATTGCTAAGACATATTAATAATAGCTAAGAACTCGACTATCGTGGTAGTGAGTAAATACGCGCTATACAGTGTAGCGCTGTAGCATGCAGTAATTCACGTAAGATTAACCTATATCCAAGGGTTTTGTTCTACCGTATAACCTGTGCAGTATCCGACAGAATGTTATATCCGACAAGCCATATTAGCCAATCCGATGACTGCAATTTGGACACCACCGGATCGTTGTCATTTCCGACACCTCCAAAAATTGGTGGCCAAGGATCGATAAAAGTTTGGCACCAGACCTCTAAAGCTCAATCATTTCCCAACTCTTCATGGGCCGCGCATGAGCAAGTGAAGATGGAGGCCGCCGCGCTCAGCAGTACAAGCGCTCTACGCCGACGTATGAGTTTCGACTCCATGTCATTCACCGGTCTGATTCTCACGGAGTGTCCTCTGCACTCGCCAAGTTCTACCCTGAGGCCAAAGACACCTCGCTCGAGACTAAGCGCAAGAGCATCTACCTGTGACGGAAACGCCGCGATACCATCGAGAAGGCCGGGAAGAGCAGCTCGTTCAGCGTGCTGCGCAAGCTCAGACCTGCAGGAAGTGCCACTGTGCTTTCGTCTGAGACGGAGCCTCAGCTTCTTCGCTGGGTCAACGCCTACCATGCCGATGGGGAGCCAGTTTCGGCTCTAATGCTCCAGCTCAAGGCCCAGGAGTATGCGGCAGCAGATGGTATACCGCGCGGCGTTTTCACCGGTACATGGGCTTGGCGGGCTCGATTCATGCGCCGCCATGAGCTGCGGTTCCGTGCGCGTATGCGCCAAGGACAGAAGAGTCCCGCAGACGGCGAGGCTGTTGTTCTTGCTTTAATACCAGGATGCGCGCAGTCATGCACCGCCTAGGCGTTGATGTCGCCTACAACGTCGATCAAACGCCCGTTGTCTTCAAGTACGTGCCGCGCACGACGCTCAACAAGCGCGGCGCACGAACGGTGTGGGTTCGTACATGTGGCGATGACAAGGAGAGGGTGACGTGCATGCTGCTTGGGTCCTCTTTCGGCGAGAAGCGGACGCCGTTTTTGATACTGAAGGGCCACCCATCCAAGGTCGCAGCGACGCAAGCCGATAACACGGAGCTAAGACACAGCTTCGGCAAGCATCTTTGGAAGCAGACCGAGAGCCTCCAGGACAGACATGGCGTCCAGATCTACGTTAATAGCACGGGTTGGTGGAACACGTCGCTGACTCTCATTTGGCTGGAGTATCAGTTCGGTGGACGTCAGCATCCAGAACAGCCTGTCCTTCTACTCCTCGACGACTTCTCTGCACATTGAACGCTGGAGGTACGCAACCGCGCTCACGACCTCAACATCCACTTGCTGGGCGTACCAGCAGGGCACACAGGCGTCTGCCAGCCGGCGGACATTGCTTGGAACCGCCCGCTGAAGCAGCGTCTGCGGCAGCGCTGGGTAAACTGGCTGATGACCAAGCTGGCGGGGAGGGAGAGCAGCAGCAGCGAGGTCAAGGCGCCGTCCAGGAATGACGTGGCTGGGTTGCCAGTGTGTGGGAGGGACTGTCCGATTCGACGATCTCGAACGGCATACTTGCTGTGCCGCCTGTCGACCCAATGTTTGAGGCCTCGTCTAATTCTCTTGCTGAGGAACTAGAGCGTTTGCAGCTCCTTGATGCTGAGGTTGGTGAGGTCGCTGATGAAGAAGACATCTAGTAGATATCATGACTAGAGGAGAAGTAAACGTCTAATGCAAGTGTTGGACCTTGTTCGAATCGTTCCCCGCGCTGGGAGGGTTCTCTGGGTAACCCCCCTCCTGAATCTAATGGCAGCATTCGCGAGTGCTAATTCGGTGGTTTTAGCAAAACGTCTGCTTTTCCACAGGGATTGTGAATTATCATTTTTAAGGGGGGCGAATCCAAAAGTCAGAAGGGTGTCGGATACTCACAAGTCGTTGGACCAAACTGTAGCCATCGGTGTTGAAGATTCACAGCCCTAAAACCTATAGCGACATTTAGATATAGGGTGCAAAGTTGGGTCTAGATTTCATAAAATGAGGTCAAAATCGGCTGAATCGCAGCCGTTACTGCGCTACGGGTCGCTTTACAAACGCACTCCTGAGGCTTCAGAGTTGCGGGAAACGGGTTGCTCTTGAGGAGCACTTCTGATTGGAGGAGGGGCAATACACATGGATTTACAGGCGAAAGTGCAAATGTAGTAAAAAAACGTCCATAGATATTTTATCCAGGGGCTCAAATCATTTAAGCCAACATCGATTTACAGAGGTAGTTTGTCCTCGTTTCATGCCCGCTTGCTTGGCTTGGGATGAAAATATCATATTTATCAGGTTAACGATATACTCCTGATAAGGTGCTGGCGTCGCGAATATGGTGCACCGACCTCGAACTTGGTAATGTTGTCGGCTCTGTATTCGTCCATTACGGTCGTAGCGGTGCCACGAGCAATCTTCATACACGCAGCTACAAGGTCTCGGGGCCGCTTCCCCCTAAAGAGCCCTCCTTCCTTCGATATAGTCATGAACTCGTGACACCGTACGACAAAGCCCTTCGGACATGGGGTCAGCTCTCGCGCCTTGGTGTTTGACCCGGACATGTTGCTAGCGAAGTAAAAGTTGTAATGCACGTACAACGCACTAAGGAACAGTGTTGTGACCGTCTTAATCTGATCGGATAAAAAGTGCGAAGAGCTATTGCCATTTGTGTGGCATGTTAATAAGTTTTGGTCCAACCTTCCAGGACGAGTACAATAATAGTGTTTCGTTTCACTAAGATAGTAATCCGTGGATTAGATTTCGCTCTCCCTTATATTATAAACAGTTTTTTTCTTCATGTTGCTGATCGGCACACCTTTTCATCACTGTGTGGTCATCAACCTGAATGATAACCACTAACACACCATGTATTAATATTAATACATACAGATCACTTGTATACGGTGGATTGACTCGGTTCCAAAGCTGTGCAGTAGACCATCGCTGTGGATTAACTTGTGTTGTTGTGGAGTTTTCTTGGCGTCCTCACGAAGATATCCCACTGGCTCTAGCTGCCAGCCATTGGGAAAGAATCACTAAACGCTCACTTTTGATTTCTTTGTGCCAACCACAAGCTACTCCTAACAGTACGACTCAGAATCCCAGCTCCAGCGATGAACATCGGACGCCTCTTCGTTGTCGTGGCTGTCGCGTTCTTCTCCGTCGAGGCCGCCTCGATTGACCACGACAAAGTACAGCCGTTCCCTCAACCGGACCCTGTTACAATCACCGAAAAATCTGGCGTCAAGTTCAAGCCGGAACTCCACATTGACACTGAACACGGATGCGCCTCGTACCCCGCTGTGAACTCTGCGGGTGAGACCAGCGGAGGCCTCAAAGGAACCAAGGGTACTTCCGCTTGTACGGGTCCTATATTGGGCTCACAGGTCTACGGCCGTGCTGAATGGCACAACGACGTCTGGGCCATCATGTACGCCTGGTACTTCCCGAAGGGCTTTTGGGACAGCCGCGCATATTGGCGCCACGATTGGTCTAATGCTGTTGTGTGGATCGACGACCCCGCACTAGAAAACCCGAAAGTGTTGGGTCTGTCGCTATCAACGTCCGAGAACAAGTATGGACACAAGTATGTACCTGCAGAGGCGCTTAGAAATGGCACCACTCCAAGCCTTTATCGCATGATGCCCACTTATGAGTGCGCTGAGTTAGTGCCCTATTATGCTTCTGGCGAAGTCCAGGATCTGATCATGTGGGATCAGCTCACGGACGCAGCTCGTGCTGCACTCAACGACCAAGACAATTTTGGCCGCACCGAAGTACCGATAAACGACGACCATTTCCTCAAGCATCTCGAGAAGGCGTGGCCGCTTTAACTGCGAATGCTGCTTCTGGTCAGTGTAAGGGGAACTCTGTTTTCTTTAATGACCAAAACAACCCCAATGTGTGCATACACAGAGTGCCCGTACTTCAGCGGAGGTATAAAACAATATACCTAACACACACACACAAATAAAAATACTTCAGCGGATGTACCATTTTACTACAGGTCATAGTCAACTAACTATCTTGATATGACCTTTGCCAAACTTGGTCCATATCCTTAGGGCCCATTCGACATTTTCAAGATGATAAGATAACAATTGTATATCTGATCTACACAACCTGCCCCTCAAAAAGCTGATGTTGGCGCTATCCGCAGTATTTATAGTAAGATCGTCTTAATGAACCCTTCGAGGTAGCTCACGCGGCCGTACATTCACCTACCGGAGTACGAATGCCATCACTGTTTATCTAAAAGTCATCCAAAAGTGCGTCCACTACTTTGCACGTACTTTTCTTTCATGCGAACCTTAATCCAATCAGCTAGGCCAGCAACGCTTCATCACTTCCTGCGTGAGGGAACGTGCCGGCAACGAGACGGCGTCTCAATTGACTTATGAACTCGCTGACCCAAGTGAGCGTCAGCCACATAGCTACCAGCAGCACAAGTCTGTCTCGGCAAAAAATGCAATAAACCACGTCATCCTCCAGATGACGCCGCCCTTCTCCATGAAAAGCACCACAAATTCGGCATGCTAGGACATTGTCCTTGCGGCCCGCATCCGCACATACCCCAACAAACGCCGACACTCGAAAACTCTTAATTGTACACGAAAAGCTTACTTTGTCAAGACGAATCGTGAACTTGAAAATGCCACCGCTCGCAGGTGTTGAGGCAGTTTGGTTAACGATCGAGCGCGAGAATCGGCACCCCACAGCTATCCTCCGTCACACCACGCAGCATTCACTCAACCTTGCTCAACCGTTCGTTCTCCAAGCGTGACGCATCAAGACCATGCAAGCTGCAAAAATCGATATCCCATCAGTCGCAGCACGATGTCCAGCGTGAGGTTGAACGCTAGAGACTCGTACGCCTCAAAATCTCGTCGGCGCTTAGTACATGTAGCTTTGTGTACGCACTTTGTCGGAAACGAACGACAATCTAAGTTTCGTCGACTTCTTGGAAGACCGTGGCGGCTTTGAGAGACGACTACATGTGGCGCTGGTATTCTTGGCCACAGCATATCGACAATATTCGCAGTACAATACTTTGGATCGGTTCGAGTGGAGGTGGGAAGAGGCCTTCCATATCCCATTGTACGAGATTGAGGTTTCCCCCGGCACTTGAGTCAATTGCTTCACCATATCGTTGCCTTTGTCTGCGAGAGCGCTGGTGCAAGGCTTGCACACTGCCACATTGGCGCTCCTGAAGCGGCCGCGCATAAAGCGGTCGGTGCTCACCCTGAGTCACCACCGTGACAGTAGTCGAGTCAAACTTCCTGCTGAAGCAATACAGCGGCGGGCCAAAGTGCACTGCCCGTGCTTGACCTCGCGCAAGTGATCGCCGACGCACTCCGATATGTTGATGTCAAAGTGCATGTCGCATGTCTACTCGAGCGCACATTGGCTGGGTCCGACGGCGCGTCATCGTTCCATTTTACACTTCCTATTACAGCATTCATTTTCAATATACAACACTGATACTAGCCCATTTAGAAAGGGTATATGAAATTAAAGTTACAAAAGGATCCGTATCTGTATCTTCATAGTATCTATTATGAAAGGGTATCAAATCTAAATTACTGCAAAATCTTTCTGCAAACGCACGCATCTGGCGGCCGCTTGGGGTCATCGCCGTTGACTTGGTGCGCCATTCCTGAAAAGACCATCGACCAAAGAAGCTCTACAAGCGACCGATACGGCGATGGACATGGAGAACAGTCTACTGACCCGCATGGCGGCCAACGGACCCACGCTGAGCGACGCGCCTATGCTGCTGATGGCACTGGTGCTCGTGCTGGCGCTCTCGGGCGTCGTGTCCACCGTGTCGCAGTAGCGCCAGAACGCGGGCGACGACGAAGGCTCCTCCAAGCGCCGCAACCTCACGCACAAGCTCAGCAACATTGGGCTCTCGACGCTCGTGACGGAGGTGCCGTCGAACCTGTCCATCCCCGTGTCCGCGCTGACCGTGGAGGGCCACATGACCTAGGACGAGTACGTGGAGCGGCTGCGTGCACGCCTGTTGCACGACACCTTCTTCCTGCGCTGGCGAAGCGTCGTGCGCGGAGACTACCACACTGGCGTGTACAAGTACGTGGTGCTGTCCGACTGCGACGTGGCGCAGAACGTTGTGGAGCACACGGTCGAGGAGGGCGAGACCACCATGTCGTACGTCGAGTCGGCGCTGGTCAACTCGCCGCTGGACTTTGACAAGCCGCTCTGGGAGATGCACGTGATCCACGACCCCAAGGGCAACCCGGGCGTTACCAGCGTCGGCTGGAAGGTGCACCACTGTCTGGGCGACGGGACGTCACTGGCCACGGCCATGGCCAAGCTCAGCGACCAGAGCGCCATGTTCGACGCCATGCTAGAGAAGCGCGCGCAGGCCCACAAGAAGAACCACAAGACCAAGAAGCCCAGCAAGCCCCTGGTCCAGACCTTGAAGGACATCCTGGTCTTCCTCTATGTCTGTATGTGGTCGCTGTACATCATATCCTACCACATGTTCGCGCTGGTGGCTCGACGCGAGCCAGCCACCGTGTTCAAGCGCCCCGGTGGCAAGCATAAACGTCTGTCCTACAACATGATCTACTCGGTCAAAACGACCAAGGCCGTGGGCAAGCACTTCCGTGCTACGGTGAACGACGTGATGCTGCACGTCGTGGCCGGTGCTATGCGCAAGACGATGCTGGCTGTCGGTGGCTCGGTGGCGCTGACGCTCAAGGTGCGCTGCGCCATCCCCGTGGACATGCGCTCAAGCACGGAGGTCATCCGCCACACTAGCAACCGCTTCTCATCGCTCGTGGTCGACCTCCCGGTCGGCATTGAGGACTCCGCTGAGCGTCTGCACAAAGTCACGGCTGCTATGAACGAGGCCAAGAACTCGCTGGAGAAGTACTTCGTGTACTGGTCGAGCCACCTCATCTCGATGCTGCCGGCGCCGGTCATGCGATTCATTGTGCACTTCACTACGGGCCGTATCTCGGTCGCGATAAGCAACGTCCGTGCCAGTGTGGTGGAGATGAGTTTGTGCAAGAGCCAAGTCTCGGGATTCTACGGCTTTGTGCCCCCGCCGCCGTACGTGAACCTTGGTGTGGCCATCCTGTCGATGGGCGATAACCTTGGTCTGAACGTGCTTGTGGACCCGTGCGTCGGCGTTAACGCCAAGCAGTTCTTGGAGTTTGCGAAGGAAGAGTTCACTGCGCTCCAGGAATCTGCGACTGCTATGGAGGCCAACGCTGGAGAAGAGAAGAAGGCCAAGTAAGGTGCAAAAGCTGGATATTGTAAGAGCGTTGCTGCTTGTCACTGCAAATATTGGGGCAGGTTCGAAGCTTTTGCTTCCGTTGTCTGGACAGGAAGGCACTTGCTCTAAATGAAACGTCAACTTGTTGTATGCTAGGGACGTGTATGCTTCGCGTCTTATTCACTGCTATTCCTGTTTGTTGTGCAGATAGTGTTGGGCCTAGGATCCGTTGACACGGTGTGGTTTCGTAGCGTAGTCGCGTCAAGTATATTAGTCAAGCGTAGTTATACTATAGGACGTCAACCCTCGATCTGCCACGAGAACAACTCGCCCCCTATTTTAGAGCCAAAGGCGCGAAAGAATGGGTGGGGCCAAGCTGGCGTAACGTAGCAATCCATCGTGCAGTGTGAAGGTCACCACGGAGCACACAAATCCGGAAGGCCTCCCTCGACACCTGCTCGTACCTGTTCACTCTGAAAATTCCAAGTAATCCATTGCTGCCGACGTACAGCCTACCCCAGTACGGTGAGTATGCAACCATTGCACAATATCGATACGGCCTATCCTGGCCGACTTATCCATCGCTGAAGTCGTGAAACCCACCTTCTGGTTTTCATCCAGCCAACGGAGAACTGAAAAGTGCCCACTCACCACCGCGTGGTCCATGGCATCTGTCGTGCAAGTTGCTGAAGTTGCTCAAACGGCAGTTGCTGAAGGTGCTCAAACACAAGTTGCTTGAACAGGTGTCCAGGAGAATCGTACTGAAGGGTCTAGCACCTTGACAATAATGCGCAAAACTCATGAATAATCGTTTATTTGAGAAATTCCGGATCACGATGTTTAAACGCCATTTGCCATTTTGTGATTTGAACCACAGACCTCTACAAGTTGCGCAACTTGCGGGAATCTGCGGCAAATTCCGAGGTGAGTTCGTGCGCTTCGATGTCGAGTGTTGCGTGAGGCCACTAACACATGCAGGTAGACGTGTCGGTGTTCGAACACTATGTCAGGGAAGTCAAAGCGCCAACACAAGGATCAGAGCCGCACAGAGCGAAAGCGAAATCGTAAAAGAAGAAAGTGCTTCATTTTATGGTTTTCATCCATCACCTAAAAGCGTACATGTCTGCGTTCATGCACGCACAGAACACCAGGATAGCGAGGAGGAGTCTAATGACGATGACAACGACTGGTCGAGCGATGAAGAGGTGCGGCAAACGCTACGCGAGCCCAAACGCGATCGAACTGGTATGAGTGGGGAGGAAGAAACACGGTAAGCTGTTCCTGCAAATAAGCAACTTGTTACTAAATGTGATGCGGGTGTGCATGTATGTCAAAATGTACAAGAGGAGACAGATCAACCATGCCAAAACGATAAGTCAGTTTTTTCCTGCGCAGCTGACAGCTCTACCCTGTAAGGACACATCTGTTTACTCTTCTTGTACACACTTTCTTTACTAATCGGGTTGTACATGTATGTGTATGATCTATCAGCCGGCGATGTTGTTCGTGCACCAACTCACACCATGACTCCTCAATTGGCCAAGAAGTATTCATGCAAACATGGCTGCCAGCAGCAGTCGAGAGGAACGCGTAAGCGTGCTGCGCGCATGGCCCGCTTTCGTGGGCACACTACTGGAGTCAATATTAGCCCCTTAGCTACCATCATAACTGCGGTATGTGCGTGACCAAGAATATGCTTGCATTTTTGTGTGCCTAACAAATAATAATCATTCTGCAAGGGATGACACTACCACGAGCTGATAAATGCTGCTCCCCCCAGAACTGTCATGAACTATTTGACGACAGGATTTATGAACAGAAATACGTGTTCACCAAAACAAACACCACAATAAAGAGCCTCTACGATTTTTGTCGCCAAACCATGGGCACGTTTCAGCACTATTGTCAGCCTAGCATATCACCGTGTGGCACATGTGTGGTATTTACTCCACAGCACGCCCAAAACTTAGTTAACTCTTTTCGCCAACACAAAGTTGCCTGAAGAATTTGATTGCTGACTTCGTTGAGGAGGAAGGCAATAGTTGTCATTTTATTCAAGACGATTTGGAGCCCAGGACATTAATTACCAATAACATCGGCTACTACCTTGGTGAGTGCGAAAGGATTGCAACTTTGATCCGGCATTGTGCTAGTAATTATGTGTCTGCGTTGTAGGAAGACTCGTTGTAGCCATCCCAACGGGAAAGGGTGTTTCTGTCCTTGATTTTTGGTGTACCACCCAGCAGAAGAAATGTTGACAGAGATTCTGAAGTAACAACGCGTCATGGTCTAACGTTAAATCGATAGTGGTCGATACAGATTTTGGGAAATGGCCGCCTTGAAGACAGCACATTGTATATCACCACCAGTGCGCCAAGCAATGGAAAGCTACTCACGCTGAGCAGCGGTGCAGCTCGTGCACGAACGCTAATAGGTCTGTTCCAGTCACAAAATTAGCTCCCAATAAAGAACGTCAATTTCCACTTCGAGTAGTGTAGTGTTGTATCGATGGGCCTGGATATATCTACAATGTCAGTGTCTAAGACTAAGACCTCGGCGTGAAAGCCGGCACAAGGTTGGCGTTGTGGCTTGGCTTAGATTATTGAATTGTTGACTGTACGCATTGGCATGGCATACGGTTAGCGTCTCCCATGTTGTTTTGCAGAAGTATGATGTCAGTGATCTCCCGAAAGCCGCGCAACTTTTCGCTGCGTCAGGTTTGGCGCGAATGCATATTGATCTGGTACAACGGGGGGGGGGGGGGGGTCAACGAGGTCGGTCATCTTGCGAACAGTGCCACATAAGTTGATGGAAGCCTTAGCGCATTGCTGCAACAGTAACGTGGTTCCGATCACGGTCGCGTGAGATTATAGCGACCGACTGAACGTTCTAGATAGATGATTAGCTGGAACTGCAAACTCGTGGCGCAGCAGCGGTTTAATATAGTGTTCAGGATCTAAACTTAAGTTAGCGTGCTGTCTTCTTAAGCAACCGAGTAAGCATTGCCGCAAGCAGCATGTCGCAGGGCATGTTGCCTTTGAACAATGCTAGCGCTTGTAGTCCGGACCGGTCCCGTGGAGATCGATCCGTGCTACTCAAAATATTCGAGTAGAACTCGAGTTTACCACGAACGTGAAAGTCTGCAACTTCGTTTGACGTTGCTCGCAGTTGCTGAGAGTGCTCAAGTGAAGGTGCTCAAAGGTGCCTGAAGTTGCGCGAAGATGCTGAAGGTTCTCAAACCAAGTTGCTTCAACATTTCTAATCCGATCGGAATTCCGGATTCTCCGTTATTCTTAGCATATGAATTAACGTATACCGGAAAATCAGTACAATATATCATAAATAAGCCCTTTCGCATAACACGTGGTCAAAACGAGTCCACTGATTGGCTAGGTTAGGGTGATGTGCAGTACAAAAACGGCGCAAAAACTCTGCATTGCAATCTCCTTGCAAAACCGTTATTCCCAACAGCAACGACGGGACAACCAAGGTTCACCAAAAACGACAATCATTCTGCAAAGCAACTCTCAACTCAATTCTCACTTTAGTTGCCTTCCTCTTCCTCATCTACCTCTAGCCTACACTTCTTGACGAACCGGATCTTGTGTTGCAACTGCGGCGGATGGCAGTCCCATTCTTCCAGCTCTGATGCCACACTTGATCGCACGTGAGGGCTCTGCCGTGCCCCAACCGACGTGGCTTGTTGCAAAGCGTTACCCTTCCTTTCTTCTCATGTGAGCATATTGCGCAGAAGAAACTTGTCTCGTAGCTCCGCACGCCAGCACCAGCATACGCAGAGCAGCCTTTACACAGCCACTGGCGCCGCTTGTTCCCATTCACCTTTTCGGTCTTCTCTAGGATGTGTGGAAGGCGTGGTAGCGGCTCCGTTACGAGATCCTCCAAGTCGTCTCCCCAACAAAGTCTTCATTGGTTTGGTTGAGTAGGTCGATGTGGAGGCGCCTCACGAACGCTGCATGTGTGGGCACCGGCTTGCCACGACGTTGCATCGCGATCTTGTGCACGATGAACACGTTTACCATTGCCAGATCGACCAAGCTGACAAAAATTGTCTTGTAATACTTCCTCATCCGAATCGCACGCTGGATGGAGTGTCGTTGTAGTCGTAGTTGATCATGAACATCCACGCCTCCCATAGCTTCATGGTACTCACGCACCAGCCTAGGGCAGGGAACTGTTGAGAATGAGCCGTCGCGCTCCTGCCGCGTGACTTCCGTTAGCTGGGTTGAGCAGCCAGTGCCGAGGAACCGCACGGGCTTGTTGTCCATCCAGGCCAGCGCCACAATCTCAGGATGATCTCGCCAGACACTAAAACGATACGTTCCGCGAGGCATCCTCTTGGGTCGCCTCTTCTGCGTGAAGTCAATGGCCTTGCACCAGCCTCTGCAATCTTTTCGCATGGTCCCAACGTGACAATGCCTCATACCGAGTAGCTTGTGTGACAACGGGATGGAAGTGTAGAAGTTGTCTGTGCAGATCAGATGCTGAGCAGGCTGGCCACGAAGCACGTGCAGAAGATTCTTGACTACAGCACGTTGTGCAACAGCCTCCTCGTTGACGTTCGCCTTCCCGCAGTAGATTTCAAGCCTAATCAAACAATGAACACAACACGTTCAGCATCCTCCTGAATAAACCGCGGAACATACGGAAGGTATAACGGATCATCCGTTGAAAACACTTCCGTACCTGGCGCAATACGCGGTCTCGGCGCAGCACGTCAAGTAGAACACCGTACCCCACTTGTTGGGCTTCATCGGCATGAACTGGTGCATCGGGTTACGGCGGTGCCGCATTGAAACCATCCCTTCGTCGAACGAGATGCGAGCCCCATTCGATACCCGCGAAAGAATATTTTCTGAAGTGTTTGGATGGCAGGTCTGATGTTGAAAGCTCGATCACCACTATCAGCTTGCTTGGCATTGTCGTTGAAGTGAAGGCAACGCGCGATATCGTGGAAGCGGTCGCGACTGATGAATTGCCCGAATGTCCCGCGTGACAGAGCTCCTTTCAACTTTGGTGATCCAGTGGCGACTTAGACTCTTACGTCGAGGTTCGAGCGATCGTACAATCAGAAGACCAGTGAATCGCACGAGCTCGTGAGGCTGTATCGGGTTCTTGCACTTCAACTTCGTTCTGTACTCTTCGACAGAGAGCACAATGGTGGAAGGGGTCGTCTCACGTCTTGCACGAGCTCGCGCTCGCATTCCCTGCGCGATCTCGTCGATGCTGCCGGTGCGGTATCTGTTCGTCTCCTTAGCAATCATCCGCCAAAGCTCCTTGGGCAGGACAAAGTAGAAGAATGCTAGTGGGCTCTCTGCATACGAAAGCGCAGCTCTCGTAGGCCCCGACGGACCCTCATACAACGGCATGGGTTCGAGAAGAACTCGTCCGGAGTGTTGTTCGGCGAAGGTATCCCAACCATTAGCCTGCAGCTGATCCAAATCTTCATCAGTCAGCTCGAACTCCACTGGAAGTTCGTCGACGTCAAGACCTTCGCCTTCTTCGGACTCATCATCACTTCGGCTCCCTTGCGCAGCTGAAGCACCATCGTCGTCTAGATCACTGTCGTCCTCGTCGAGCAGGATGGATTCTTCGTCGACTTCAGCGTCAGAGTTGAGTTCGAGCAACCAATCAGCATCACAAGTGTTGAGATCGCCGGGTTCGGTAGATGCAAAGAGTTTGTCGCGCTTCAATGCGTCCAAGAAGTCATCCGAGTCGAAGTCGTCCAGCGACACAGCCGTTGTGGACCGACGAGCACTCACTTGGTCAACACCCTCCACTGTAACAGCCTCTTCAGTCGAAGACGCCGTGTCCGCGTGATTATCCGTAACGGCAAGTTCAGTCGCAGACGTAATGCTCACAGGATCCTCCGTAATAGCATGAAGCGGAGAATCCGCAACTGCTTCAATCGCCCCCGGAAGTTGTAATGCCACTCCTTCGTGAAGACAAGGCGTCGACTCCGTGATGGCTTCAGCTAGAAGATCCGTAATGTTAAATGCTGGCGACGAATCTAGTAATCAGCACGGCGACTAATGCAAAGAATGTTGTCAAGCATCGTGGTGGTACATCAGGGTCAGTCATCGGAGTGTCAGCGGCGCGGCGTTGCAAGTTGAAGTCAGGCATCGCGACATCTGTACATCGAGTCATCATTGACCAATATGAGAAGGAACCAAGGGCACACACAAGGGCGCCGTGGTGTGCATGTAGGACAGCAGTAGCATAGGAAAAGCAGCAGCAGTCAGTGTGTTTGATTTTTTTCACCTCTCACTTTCAATCACTTTCCAATTTTCCTTCTAGTGCTCAATCACTTCACTTCACTCGCCACTAACCTTCGCTTCTGCGTCTACGTCTACAATCGACTCCAAGCCTTCCAACACGTAACAGTTCCGTCAGCTAGCACGACATCAACAGAAACGTTGATGCGCGAAACTTACCGCTCTGGCGCCTTTTCGAAGCTATTCGTTTTGCCGGTGCCCGCCGTTTTCCCGTCGAAGCACTCCCTTGGTCTGGCTGCAGGGTCACGGCAACTTGTGTGGACTTGCTTCCAGGCCTTGGGAGCTTGCGTGCGTCAGGATTTTCAGTAGCAGGCGTCTCGGCGGCAGATTCACTCGTGGCAGCTCCAGGTTCAGGTGCTGTCGGCGGCAACGTGCCTTGCGTGCTGGGGCCAAACTCCAGCCACCCTTGACGCCGGCAGTAGCGCATCAAACTGTCCTCACCTACAACGACACTCACGTTAGGCCGATGCAAGCATGTATCGTCCCGCTATCCACGTACCAACGAAAAAGTCGATGCCTTCAGTTCCTTTCAGGTTTCCATTGGGCGGCAGGTATCTCTGGGCGTTACTGAGGCCTGTCGATCTGCGGTACGTCCAGCCCTTCTTTGTGAGCTCGCGCCATATCTGCTGGAAGGACTTCTCGAGCACGAGCACAACAATCATTAATGATTGTCTCTCGTCCGGCACTGATTTCGAAATGAAAGGCTGGCAGAGGCCACGCGTCTCTCTGGATATTAATATCCGTTACCCTAACCCGTTCAAGCAAATATCATGTCTCATCGGATACAGACACTACAACCAGCCTGCTTAAACTTATCACATACAAACATCTATATGCGGATTTTGGCTGCAAAAAATCCTGCTGCGGACATCACTGAATAGTTTCACCTCTATAAATTGGATTCCGGAAAATCCGTAATGCCGGATTGGAGGGGTTAACGGTTCTCCTGTAGGTAGCGAACTACACCAAGGTGTCCATGGCAGGCAGCGGCATCCTCGTTTTGGCTCTCTCGGACAGAATCAACACTGGCGATCGACACAGAATGTCTTCGCTCAGCCCGGCGTTGCCGCTGCAACTGGGTTTTTCGATTCTGGGGCCCCGACGTGGGTCACGGTGGGCAGCATCTTCTCTAGGTTTATTAATACAGGCCGGCTAGGGGTGGCGACGTTACCATTTTAACGCTAAATAACGTTATATTTTTTACAGTTAAAAGGTGTCCGAGTTAGACGTGTTTAGCTCGGAATAACACACAATTCACAGGCTTGTTCATTGGTCAAGATCAAGCCAATCACCGAGCCAGGATTCGTGAAAATGGGGTAAACCACATATAAGCTGTATGGTATTGCCATAAGAAACGCTGATTCAGCGGACGGAACTTCCAAGCTGGTCCACGACGTTCTGCTCGTTATTGCTCCAGAGTTCGATGTCGTTCTTGCTCGTGATCGCTGTGAGTGACAAGGAAGCAACGGCTGAAAGAGAAATGTCACTTTGGTTGTAGCTGTGTTTACGTACATGTATAGTGAAGGCAAGTGCACGACTGCTTTTTTGTAAGCAAACTGCATTTGTAGGTTGGCGAGGTTGAACAGCAACGTGAAGGTTGTGAGATTGAGGACGCGGACATGGGGGAATCGAAGGCCAACAAAAAATGTGGACAAGGCGTCACCCTGAAGCTCAAAGCCAATTCCCTGCTGCGTGAGACAGCCTCTAGTACCAAGAGGGTTTCCCGCCTTGGAAGAATTTCCCTTAGTGTAACACGACATCCCTGAAAAGACGAAATAAAGATCTCATTGTGCTATTTTCTATCAAGAGCTTCCGACACTTCGCCCTACCAGGTCTTCTCCTGAACCTAGTGCTACGCAGAAGACGCTGCGCGTAACCAAGGAAGTGTCTCCTAGGTCGGAGGAAAGCATTCTCACTGATCGGACTTCGATCGACGGCGGGAGGCGCTCAAGCTGGTCGAAGGAAAGCATTCAAGCTGATCGGAGGAAGGTGCTCACGGGTGTACCAAACCCGTGGAGAAACCATTCCTGGTCAAATGCGAATTGTAACAACATGTTGGTGTACAGTCTGTCATCCTGAACGACACGGTGTTCCCTGGACCAGGGATTCTGGCAGCCTGCCAGAGAAGGGGGTCACTGCTCTTGATCAGACCAGTTTGATCTACCAGGATTGTTGTCGCTGGCTACGTGGTACCAACAAGTTGATGGTATTGTTTGGGAAACCGTGGCTCAGCACTCTGTGATCTCGGGTAATCACGTTCCCTGCATACATATGCATCTGGTGTGAGCAGAAGCCTGCATAGTAGTTTGGTAGGGCAGAGCTCAAATGCCCTATATTGTCAGGTGTTTGAAGGATGTCGACGTGCTGGAGCCACATGCATAGATCTTGCATACTGGGCAGACGGTCGGTCAGACAGGATGACTCTAGATCCTAACACAAACACTGAATCCATGGATTCGCGGAAATCACCAAAGTGTGATTACTTTGAATCCTCCGTCATCGGCGCACATCGTTTGCTGCCTTCTCCTCGCTCGCATACACTCGTCAAGACTCGTGCACGTTTGAAACAAGGGCTTCAGAGTGACTCGCTCCACGCAAAGTCTCTAAGGTTATGAGCCCAAGCTCTACGAGCTTGAACGAGAATGAACAATACACCAATGAATGCGGGTGCGGCAACTGCCCAAGATGGGAGAGCAGGACAACGACTCTACGGAAGGAACAAACCTCTTAAGTACGAAGAAGAGGGCGGTTTCGATCTCTACAAGGCATTACTGAGGTCGTACCTTGCCCAACGCGGATGACGGGGCGTCGTCGACGGCACAAAGGTGCGCCACGCGACGGACGCAGCCGTGCAGCAGCAGTTTGATGAAAAGGACGGGCTGGACAAAGATGCGATACGTCGAGGTGTCCTGACCAAGGATGCGATGAAAATCTGTGTGCTCGAGAACGATCGTGAGATGTGGCTTGCATTTGATCAAAACGAAACCAAGCATGCATTTTCGAACGTTCTAATGGTTCGGAAGAAACTATACTCGCATTCATTCTCTGCTGGTATGAACATGGATGCATACCTTGACGACATGGAGCTATGCGCTGTCAACTGCGCAATATGAACGACGTAATCTCGGGCGAGGACATGGTGAAGGTCATTATTCAAAGCGTCGCATTTGAGTACTGGGGTGTAGTACGGATCTTCGATAAGGCTGTACGTGAAGGCAACACTCCATCGCTCATGGCCCGCAACACTCTTCGCGGTGAGGCAGAGCTAGACAAACGCGTGATGTGATGAACGGCAAGGGCACCAGCAAAGAGCCTGCCAAAATCATGCAAGTTCAGAAGCAGGAGTCAGAAGAGCAAGATCAGCATCGACAGGGCGGTGGCAAGCAGTCCAAACAGCAGAAAGGTGCCGCCAAGAAGAAATTCAAAGCGCAGCAGCAACTGAAGGCTCAAGGTGGCGAGAAGAAGTCATCTTCGATGGCGTTGCTACGCTGGAGTGGATCAGGGTGCGCAGATGACAGCACGAAGCCATTCATTGCAATGGTTCGAAAAGCTGCGTGTGAGACATCAGTGGCTGCAGTGAAGAACTCAAATTTTCTCGGTGCTGATTAGATGGTTGACATGGGTGCTGGTGTTCATGTGTGCACTAACTCGGCGGCGTTCATGATCCTACAGGAAAACACGATGTCTTTCGTTGGATGGAGGGACGAAACTAGCCAAAGCGAGGCTTTCAGACAGATACGGATCTGTACAAGTGACCAGATGTCTGGCAACGACGTGATCTTGGACCTGGTTATCGGGTTGGGTTCACTGAAGGCGGCGAACTCCACACGACATTGGGTTGTGTTGGCGTGTCAGATGACAAAGCAAAACCGGCGGCCATACAAGCGCCATGACAAGAGAAGGAAAATTCTACATGAGCAGCTCATGTCGGGCGTGTGTTACGTTGGACTGGAAACGACGGGTAGCAATCGTTACTTTCAATTGGTGCAGGACGAGGCCTCGAGGTGCAAGTGGTGCTTTCTATTGCGCACCGAAGGAGAGGCAGCGCAGAACGTCATGAACCTGATCCTGCGGTTGGAGAGAGAGCATGTGATAAAGCGATTTCGTGCAACCAGGGAAAGGAGATCCTCAACAAGAAGTTGATGAGCTTCTTGGTTGAGCATGGGGTCCAGCTGCTGAAGGCCAACGCGTATACTTTTGAAGAGAACTGCCTCGTCGAGAATCGCAATGGAAATTTACTCAACAAGGTTCGAGCAATTCGTCAGGCAGCTGCTCTTCCGTCAGCACTGGGGGGAACCTCTTGTACGTGGTAGATGTGGACAATATGAGTCCACCAAGGCGCTCACAGGCACAAAAACGGACGTGCACAACTTACATGTCTGTGAATGTGTAGCTTGTGCGCATGTTCCGAAGGTGAAGCGGTCGAATAAGCTGAGACCAAAAACAGTACCGACACTGTTCCTCGGATACGCGGAGAGTTTGCTGGAATATCGACTACTTGATTTGCGCTGTGGATGCCCTATTGAACGGCGTGACGTGTATTTCCGGGAGGACATTACGGTGGATAGCAGATATGTGTATAATTTACTTGCCATGCGCTGCAGTGGCACTACCGGTGAACGTTCCTTTCGTTTAGCTACCTGTTGATGGCGTTCGTGACCACGGACACGTACGACATGTACATGCGGATGTGGGAAATCATGTCGAATCCGAGGACGTGGATATGGCGCTCGATGCTCCACAAACTAGGCACCAAAAGGCCGTGGTGAATCAAGCGATGGCAGCAGTTCCAGTGATGACTTTAACTTCAGGGGGAGCTTCGGAGTTGCCGATGTACGTGGTACTACTAGTGACAGTGGGAGTTTTGTTGGTGGGTGTGATGTCACACGCTTGCGTATGGGTTGCACACCTGCAGATCCCGGATGGTGCGCTCCAAGATTGCATATGTTGCATGTCAAGTTGCGTGTGGGGTGCTTTAGAATCCCATGCGGTGCATTTGGGTGCGTGTGAGACACGCACAAATATATTGTGTTGTTGGACGTGTGGCTGGCGTTCCGTAGCCCGAGTGGTTAACGGGGTGGTGTGTAAGCCAACTGGAGCGGGTTCAAATCCCACCATATCAAGAATCGCATAGCATGCTATTCGTGGCATGGCAATACTTGTAGCATGTGGGATGCGCATTGGGATGGGCATTTTTATGGTGCCATAGGGCTCGCAGGATAGACAGGTAGAAAGTAGAGCAGGCCAAGTTAACTCAATCAATCTCACTCACTTTTGGTTTTTCAATCTCGGCCCGAAGCCGTCTTCTTCCTACCAACCTCCGCACGCGTAGATAGCCAACTTCCTTTTCTTGGTGCGCACGACAAGGTCATTGTTAAAGCCATGAACATTCCAATACTTCAGTGGCAACAACTTCAGCCATGTGCGCTCGAAGTATTTTCAGAATGATGCCCAATTGGTAATTGTGTAGTTGATGTTGTCCTTCCTACACTGCTACGTAATAGCGTTCTTGACCCATGCGATGCCCTGCTTCTCGATCTTGTTTTTTTCGATCATCGTGAGCATGACCAGCATGCCAGGCAACATGGCGACCTTTACTAGGTCTTTATGTATCCGATACTTTAGCATGGGACGCTTGCAAGCTTGCTTGAAGTGAAATAAGCATCCTATGATGGAGGCCTCTGGAAACCAGTCGCTCGTTGCATTAATGAGAGCTGCTTCGAAGTCACACACAACATGCGTTCGAGACAAAGTGCAGCAGGTTCCAGAACGTGTCGTAGTTTCTTGAAGAGCAGAGTACGAAAAATACCGGGATATACAACTTGGTGCCTCGATCATAGACCATGACAACCACACACTGCGCAAATTTGTCCGGCACGCAGCGGAAGGTACCGTCGAGGATGGGGGCGATGTTCTCGTACCGGAGCAAATTTAGCAGCGAAGGGTTAGCCCAGATCACACGATCCAGATTGTTTTCCGTGTTGCCCCACACGTGGTGGAACTGCACAAACAGCAAGTTGCTGCCCTTGATGTTGACCAATGGCGCAACTTCGACGCGGCTGTGCATGCCAGCCCCATAGTGAAGTGCTCGTGCATCATGCACGCGCTTGATAACCTGACCTATGACCATTCCCCGCACCACAGTGTTAACATCCTGCGTTTGGTAGTACTTTGTGCTCAGCTCGTCCCATATTTGAAGCGGTGTTGTCACCGTGGATGTTGCCAAACTGTCAGCATCCCGCTGCATAGATGTTGTGCCGTCACGGGCAGCATCCTCGTCGCGATCAGTCAGTGCACGCATCGAAGGAGGAATACATGTATGGGGAATGCTGTTGGCAAAGTCGTAGTCCATTACCGCTGCGATAAACTCGAGTTTAGCTTGGCAGCGCTGGCTATGATAAAAGCTACAGCGGAACGTGATTTTGACTTGCGTGCTGGCTGCTCTAGTGTGCTCATACCCGTTAAAATATAGGTTCGTCCGTCCGTCACGCTTCTTACAAGCTGGTGGGTCCTGAGTTGAGCTGCAGTTGATAGACGACATTGAGCTTGACCGCAAGCTCTTGTTCGACAATGCGGCAAGCTGGAGTTCATCAGTTGATGGCCCCATGGTGCATCGTCAGTATCTGAGGATCCTTCGCCACATTCACCATCACCAACGACGCTGCTGCTCTCATTATCATCTCCACTATCGTACAGCTCACGTTCGTGCTTGCCGATCATGCCGTCACTGGAAACCGTGAAGTGATGGGACGCGTGACCAAGTGAGAAGCAACGTGATGTCCATGTACTCCCAAGCCCCGTCGATAAACGTAGCGGAGGTCTCCAACACGCCCCCTTTTCTGTTTCCCGTCGTACATCCGTCACGATGAAAATATAAAAATATTGAACACCGTCTGCGAATTTCAACTCGCCTTTAAGGTAGAGGCGTTGAGAAAGTATGGCCAAAAAGCAGGGCCATATGGAACCAAGAGCGTGCAAACGTCCCAAATGTAACGTAGTAGCCTCGACAGCGGCAGCTTAACGCTGTACTTCATGCGGGATGCGAGCAAAGCGCTCCTGCGCGATCAAAAACCTGTCCATGATGCGTAGCATTAACAAATTATGCAGTGTCCCAAAACAGATCAAGTTCATTTGCAGTTCAAGATGCTTCCAAAATGACCAAGCTCTACAGCCTTAGGCAACGAGTACCACTATTCATGTAGCTTCATACACAAGCATTTACACACCTGTATCATCCTTCAAGCCCAATTCGCAGTACGCAGCATAAGTTCCGGCAGCATCGGATCACAGCGCTACTTGAACTTCGCCTCCTCGGCTCACTTACTGTCTCCCTTTCTTTGTAAACGTAATAGATAGCATAGGTGAAATCGATCCCACGAGGTGTGACGGGGCTTTACTATACTCGTCACACGCCACGGTTCCGATGGGCTGAACCATGGCCAATCAGCACCATTCATAGGTTATTGGCTGTGGCAGCTCCAACGCCGCCACCAGCCTCGACTATATTTCAGAGTTCAATTTACCCATAGCTTCGAACGCTCAGTGTAAATTACTGACGGGGTGTAGTTAGCCCGTTACACGAGGACGCTCCCGCTGATCTACTTGGTTGGGGCAGGTACAACTCAAAACCGGGGATATTGGTTGGAGTGTCAAAAAGGGTAAACTATCTCAACCCAACGCTTAGAGTTAAGCTACGTTAACCACCTTGAGTCACCTCTTGTTTCCCAGTTGGCTTTCATGTTGCCTTGTACCTCGCGCTTTCCTAGTTCATGTGCCGCTCGCCTCGATGTAGCCGTTGCTTCGATCACATTAGCCTACGTGTCCCCATTCTCAGTATCTTCGTATCCAGTCCCTTCTCCTTTCGAATTGGTGGCCCGGTTCTTCCGAGGTTACGTTCGATGTGTCTTTCGTGTCATGCTTCACAGAGTAGGCATTCGTGGTTAGCTCCGTTGTTTGGTGCCATGTCCACATTCTGTTCCTATCCTACTGTTCTTGATGAGGCGTTGGTGGGTATTTTGCTTGTTCGCGTTATCCAAGCCTACCAAGGGGTAGCCGCTTTAGGAGTTTTGCGATTGCGACGAGGACCTTATTCCGCCCGATATCATGCTTAGCCGGCAATGGATCAAAACCGCGGACATGGTCTACGCTAGAATCAAGGAGATGACGATCAAATCAAGTACTGCAACTCGGCGTCTGTAAATTGAAGCGGAAGCGCTGTCATTACGCTAACACGGGATTGGTACCGTCACCAGAACGTACACGACCATACAACGTTCTTCTTGGCTTTGATCCTCTCGTGTTGAATACCAACACCGAGTATGCTGTCAGAGAACCACGTACTTGTCAGCGTCTTGCCACCACGCACGAGATGCAGCTTAGCAGACATCCGTCGTCACCCCGCAGGTCATCGACAGAGGCTTTAGGCATAGTTAAAGTCTCTCATCAGTCGCGGAACCGCTGATGAAGAAGCGTGTTTTGCACAATCGACCTCAGTTTTACCAAATGTTGCAGCGGAATGTAGTCGTCTGTATGCATCAGATAAATACGTGGGTGCTCTTTTGTTAATTAATTATCTAGTCAGTACAAGAATTAGCATGTCGAACTGGGTGACGCACTACTTATATCCGTATTCGTCCTGATACTCCAATACACAACAAACACGCAAAGCTATTTTATTTTGGACGAGGATCACGGTACTCCGACCCGCTAACATTGGGACGTGCCAATATGCAACTACTTGTCGTATCTAAATATTACTGACCTCACATGATCAAGTTCATCTGCTTCTATGTGGAAACGTGCGAGCTATGTTAATTTGATAAGGACAGCTGCAACAAATCAAGTGGTCACCGTTATCCCTTCAAGATCCCGGGAAATGTTGGACAGACAGCCGAGATTTCATGACGAAATTACCCCGGCCAGGTCGCGGTTTTGACGCCAATTTCGCCATGTTGGACCAGCTCTCACAGAAAAAGTATTACATGCGCCGGCTCCACGGACGACCACATATGAGACAGCTGTTGTATCGTGCGACATTTTTACTGACTACCTCGCCCATTATATTCGATCGCCACGTGACAACCCACTGCGAAGCTGTGAAATAAAATGTAATGAACCTGGAACGTACAACGCTTTACCTTAGCACCGTCTTCAAGATCTCCACTGATGGTCAGTCCGAAGTGGCGAAAAAAGTTCTGGTAAAAAACCTTCGTTTCTTTGTCTGGCAGCACTGTTTCTGCTTCTTCCGTATTTAGAAAGCTCGTGGCGTCCCAATCACAGCTTTTCCGGTACCCCCCCCCCCCCAAACAAACAAACAAACAAACAAACAAACATATTTTGTTCAATGTAGTGACTGGAAAACAAAATGTTGTGATCTTGAAAAAGAAATCGTAAAGTGAATTATTGTTGGCTAACTGCCTAATTTCCACAAGACCGAACCATGCTATTGTGGCTGTTTATTTCTGCGTAAAATATGATGTCCTTATTCAAACAGTAACATTTTCGTGGCCGTGCGCACGTACACCGCTGGTAGATGTAAACGGAGTTGTACTCCATTGCATGACCTCTCTTCAAATAAAGGGTACTTCTCCAGCGCGAGGCAGTATGGTGCCATGTGGCCCACCTCCTTATGGTCGAAGCGAACGCAAGTTGAATGTTTGTCGAGGCTGTCCTTCGCATGTCACGCCAGTAATGCTTGAACTCATCCGGTTCATCCAGGTTCGACGTTTTTTCATCAGAACAAACAGAATATTGCCATATTCCTACATGCAATAACAACAAGTTAGCACCGTAAGTGCAATAAAACAACAACACGAACAAACTTACCTGGGCTCAGTATGGGCTCCTCAGTCCATGCCATACGAGCTGTCTTGTGAGCCGCGGTCAGTGACAGCGTGCAATCCATCTCGCTGTAGATCAAATGGTCTACGCGCTGAAGTATCTTTGCATCAGAGGCCTTGATCCCGAGCTTGGTCTTGAGCTCCACCGCAAAGTGCTCCCCGTGGGCCGCCGTACGAACCAGCAGACGTACCTCCCTATAGCTCAGGGCTGACCGACGCCCTGCCCTTGGATTGCCGCTGTCGGTTTGCGATCCACATTCGGTCTTGATAGCGCTCCGCACACATGTGCGAGAGTGGTCGGTTTTTCTTGAGATGCAATGAAGCGAGACGCCGCCGTAGTGGAGCCCGATGGTCCATCAGTATTCTTGTTTTGCGAGGGCTTTGCCGCGGCCCAGTCAAAATTGAGGGGTTGGCAACAACGACCAAGGCAGCAACAAGTTTCCTCCATTCATCTGACCCGCAGAGACTGTCATTCTTTTAATATCAAAAATTGAATGAATTTGCAAAAACAAACATGTCTCGTCAGAAAGAACGTACTTGTCTCGCCACCTAAGAATCAACATTTGCACTTAACTTCATTTTTGTAAATTGGAATTGATTGGTTATTAACCCTTTCGTGGCCAAAAGGTGCAATTTGCTGGCGCTGTGAATGAGCATTCCGCTCTTGGTAGTGCGCCGGCTATCGCACGTGTAGTCGATCTCGGAGGTGGCGTTGACGCCGCTCCTGGAGGTGAGCTAGCTCATGCTGGAGTTGATGGCTGTAAAGTTCCTGCTGCCGTTGGAGTTCATGACGCTCCCGATTGCCGCACTTGGTGATGGTGTTCGCGGTGGCGTTCGTGCCGGACTTGGCGCTGGAGTTGATGCCGCACTCGGTGGTGATGTTGATGCAGCTCCTGGCTGTGGCTGCGTGATGTCACACTCAAAAGCCGAGCAATCTGTACATGATCTTTTCGTCAAGATCCCGAGTGAACTGGTCCTACGAGATCAGCACGAGCCGCAAAGGAATGCTGGAGAAGTGCTGCCGCCGGGGACAGCATGCTCGTAACTGAGTTAGCCGTCGACACTGACGACATGTTCTTAGACATTGGAGCTGGTGTCGGACACGTTGTGGCTCAAGTTGCTCTTGGAACAAGCGCGTACTTGTCGATTGGTATTGAGTTATGAACTGATATTCATGCCTTGGGAACACGCATGATGGCAGAAAGTGCGTATGCATCAAGACTACGTGAGCGCACACTGTTTGCCTGCAGAAATGTGATTGGCATTGCCTTATCACGCGAGAAACCTTACTCCAATGCTACCATTGTTCTCTGGAACAGCCTGCTCTTCGAGCAAAGTGTGATTGAGTACGTGGATGATCAATTGTGCGGAATGGCGATGATACAATACCTCGTAAGCTCCATGAATCTCTGTCCCAGACGTCGCGCTTCCTGCTCAAGAGGCTTCTGTATTGAATTCGAGCTGGAGAAAGAGCTTCAGCTTCCTTGCAGCTGGAAGGCCGGTCTGCTGCGAGTCTTCGTCTACAAGGCAAAGGTCATTGATTAGAGTGCTTGGTTATTGAAGTTTTGACTAATGTTTTTCGATAGTGAAATCAAGCTATTTACCATTTCGGACCTTAACTTCAACATATACTTGCTGAAAGTGGTGCAAACGCTTTACCTTCGCTCTTACCTACAGCACAATTACACGCACAGTAGTTCGACCGGCAGCCGTAGTTCTCGACGCTTCTGGGTTCCGCATAGCTTCTTGTTTCAACTGTTATAATCGCGAACTTGTGCCCACTTTGCCCGTAAGAGAGAACTGTTTGTGGGGGAGATAACAGCGGTGATACTTCTCCCAACAAGTCCAGGTAATCCGCGGGCACGTGTACGGCGTGCTTGACGCGTGCACACTTTGACAGAGGCAAACGTTGTGAAGCACACAGATGTCCGTCACTTGCGTTGCATACTGTCCTTCCCACCGGCAAACGACACATCCTCGCCGCTTCCGATTCATGTCGGTGTAGTACTGCTTGGACGAGACTGCTGAGCACTGCTTTTGTAGGCTCCCGAACGGCCTTCGTTCGCCGCTCTCACCAGATATTCACATGGCGCTAGATGGTGATGCTTGTTCTGCCACCGCCCCACCCGCAGCATCAGCGTAGAACATTTGACGCTCACTTGGCGCCTCTTTCCATTTCCCAGGCAGCAATTCCGAGATCAGGTCCACCAAAAACTCGCGGTGTGGATCGCGTATTCGCGTCAGTCCACGCGTCAAGTACACGTTCGGAAGTGCAGCGTCAATTAGAGCTAGACCCAACTTTTTGTGCCACTTCTTGATGGAGTATCCATCCGCCGAAGAAACCGAGCACGCATTTGATCCCAACGTTGCATATTCGTGTAGTACGCCTTGATGCACGTCGGTGCAGTGAACTCACGCTTTTCAGCCCGGACTTGACGACTCACAGTAGTTTGAGTTGATGCGTCTGCATTCGAAACCACTGTTACAATGGCACTGTCAAACAACCACGAGGCTTGCCACCATGGTGGGATCAACCGAGACGCTTTGACGAAACTCCCCACGCACACAGTCCTTTTTCTCCAAGAGAACATGTTTCGAAAGAGGGATCTAGTCTCCCGCACTGTTCCGCGTCCGTACCGCCTCTTGATACGCAGAGCTATCAGTAATTGCACTGATGTGTAGTAGTTGTCAGAATTGATGATCCTTCGGGTGCAATACAGCGGCCGCACCACCTCCAACACGCACTTCCGAATTGAAGACGAACCCTCAATCTCTTCATTCAATGCTTGAAATGTCCTCAGGCGACACTACGCCATCTAGTCGCTCCGCGATGTCACTCACGCAGTGCAGTCGAAAGTGCAACGAGATCCACGTAGTTGCATAGCACAGCATGTGATTCTAAAATGGTACTTCCCCGTTGGCTTCATGGGGTTGTACACGATGAGAGGTTTGCCAAACTTCGAGCGACACGCGACACTTCCTTCGTCCAAAGCAAAGTCTCGTCCTGCTTCAACATACTTTGACCCAGTTACCTTCAGCAGGTTCAACAGTGGGCGGATCCTGGCGGCTTGGTCCACGCGGGTCTACGCACTGAAAGCAGAAAACTTTGCGCAAGTCCTTGAAGCGCCTCAGTGTCATCACATTGTCGAGTCCTACTGATGAACCGCCGAAGATCGTATCCTCCACTTGCAAGCCCCAGTAATTCGAGTACTCTCCCTTGTCGATCAACGCCATGTAGAATAGGATACCAAGAAATTTCATGAGTTCATCCAGCGAGACTTGTTTCGCCAACGCTATGCTGTGTATGCGACCGTATGAACTCATTTCTCCGACAACTTGTTGCCAAAACGAAGCCGGAATGTACGCGAATAAGCTGGCGGAGGCGGAGTGCTGAATGTGTGGTTGAATTCGGGCCGTAGGCACGTCTTGGTGCTTCCATCGGCGTGCTGGTGTAAGTCGGTAGGCGGGACATTCTCTAGACCAGGTTCAAAGCGCATGTTCTTGATAGCCTCGACCTCTGCTACCTTCGTTGGAACTTCAACTGGCGGTTCAAATGGTTTCATGAACTGCTCGAACATCGCCATATCTGCATCAATGTTCACTTCTTCACCTTCATCAACTGCACACAAGCGGCCCCATGCTAGTCCAGCGGAGTTGCCGTGCATCGAGCGATAGTTTGCATTTCCACGTTGCACAGCGCTCAAATTCAGGGTCTACACGTGATTCTGGAACTGCGAATCGAACCAGTTGATCTGGAACAAGGACTTCTTCACGATGCGGCACACCCTCCCCACCAAAAACGCTTTCCCAACACCGACGTACTTCTTCTTCTGCGAAATAAACCCCTCCTTCACCGGAGAAAACTCCACGAGAGTATCAGCGTACATTGACAGAACAGAGGGAAGTCTGTTCTGTCTTGGAGGGCGAGACCTCAAACCTCCCGGAGAAGTCGTAGTTCCCTGCTCATCGAGGGCCGTGGTTGCTCCCGTTGAGGTGTCAGCGTCATCAGTAGCCGCTATCTCCACTTGCACTTCAGCCAAATTCACGGTGTCAATTGGAGCCGCAGCACCGACATCACCTTGGGCATTTGCTGCGGATTCGCGTGTCGAGGCTGAGTTTAGGCTTTTGCCCACATCCACTGGTCACATAAGCACGCTTTCTAGACTGCGCTTCGTTAGTCGATGTCTTCGGCTTATTTTTTTACCCCTTCGGACGTCCTCGTTTCCTCTTCACAAGAGCACCACGTATCAAAGCTGTACCTTGGCTTGGTCCAGCATCTCCACCCACTCGCACGACTACTGGAGCGCTGCCAGCTCCAGCCTCTTCACCGCCCGTCCGCAGTCTCTCAGGTCCACCGTGGGCGGCCTCGTGACGGCCGTCGCTTGGTGCTGGCGCAGCCCCGGCCACCCCAGCCTCGCCGATCGTGCGCTTGACTGGCTGCTCGTCGGACTCGCTTCGCTGCGCCGGATCCATCTCGACGTCCGCTGGAGAATCGATTGTGCGAGCCAGTCGCGTCTGGGATCGATTTTGACAGTGCTGATCTACAATTCAAAGAGCTGTTGCCTAGACTGTTTGCAATCCGAAGCAAAGGATATTAGGTTTGAACGGCACAATTCCCATACGAAAATTCAGTTACTTAGATGGTTCAATGTCTATAGTCAAACGAAGATGCTTGCCCATGTGTTTATAGTTATCAGGTTCATGCGACTCACCGCCAGATGCAAGCAGCAAGAGCGTAGCGTCGCATGAGACGAATGCACCAGCGCAACCTGGTGCATTCGTATCAGCCTCCACCTTCAGGCTGCACTCAGCTCCATCTACAGGCGCAGCGAGGCGCGACTGCGGCTGCGGCTGCAGCTGCCGTAAGATATAGAGCGGTACTACGATATCTTGCAAGGGTCGGTCGGCAATAAGTGAACATCCTTGCTCCGGTCCAGCCAATCGCTCGCCTCCGGCCGTTGTGACCAATTTTTTAGCCAATCACAAAACAACAACTTTATTCGGTTTGCGAGTACCGTGAGAGTTGTGAACGGGGTCAAATTGACCCCAACGCCCATCTCCGTGCCATGGTGGACAAGCGACGGCGACGACACAAGTACCGTGGTTTGTGAAAGGGGTCAAATGCCCCCGTTGACTCGTTGTTATGTTGGCTTTGTATAGTATACATAATATAAGTCAATAAGCCGCGTTCACGAAAGGGTTAATGTTCATCAAATCTTGCGGTTGGCCATAAATATTGACCCAAGCACATGGCACCCAAAAAATCTTAAAATCGAAAGCAATGTAGGGAAGCCCCGGTGCGAAATGACTAATCAACATAAATGCATAGGAAGTCGTTGGTAGATTATGGCAGTACTAATTACTGCTAATATCGCTAAATATTGAAGTCATTTCGAAAAGAAGAAAAAAACTAATGACACCTAAATAAATTGGATAATCCTCTTCCGTTTATTATGTTTTTTGAAAGCCAATAGCATCACACGATAGCCCAGAATGTCAGCTTTATTTTGCGGTAACGCACGCCCTAATAAAATTCTGTAAAATGTTATGGCTTAAAAATGCAGATGTTGTTCTTAGAGAAGTGTGGTACAATATTCTGACGATCTGTATACCAGCTTTGCTATAGATGTTGAGTTCGCAGTTGTTAGCACAAGCTTGTTCTTTGTATGCATAACAGCACCAACCCATCTAAACAGTGTCAAACCAACGAGGCGAAGTGTTGTCGATGGCAGAGCCCCACGAATGGATTAAGACTCTCGAACTAATTTGTTTTGGCGGTCTGTCAAACGAGATCGTGTTCTTGTCGACCAACTACGACGGGGTGCATCGGTGCTGCATATTGATTTACATTTGCCGATCACAGGTGCGCGTGTAGATCCAATACATTCAACGTACTCGGAGAGTGCTAAAGCTTGGTGAAGAAGATAGTTCATATGCTGCCTCCTCCAACCAAGTCACGACACCGCGTCAGCTCATACATGGCAGAGCTCGAAGAAAAAATAGATAGCTACAATTGCGTGTTGCTAGCATGTGACAAGTTTTGTGGTGCGAGCACACCGCCTGGTTGTTCTGGGAGCTCCTTCCATATTTGCGCTACAGGTACTTGAGTATGTATTTTTACTGCAAACTCTACTTTTGTTAGGCCTACTTTATGGGTTGGAATACAATTTTCGCCACCCAACTGCCTTGTCCGAATGAAGACACTTCGAATCTGTATATAGACTTGTGTCCGAGGGGTTGCTGCCGACGATCGACTCGGATACCGTTATGGTCAACGGTGCTCTTACGATGATGCCCATCGATCGTATACGTCTCGGCCCTTTCGGTGCAGAACGGTCGGATATAAATATGATCATTTCGTCGATCGCATCAGACGAATGCACTGACACATACACACACCTTAGCAATCGCTACTCGTCGCAGATTATATGCAGTACTATTGGCACGAATTGCGCCGCGAACATGGAATTTACTCCGTTCGTCAAAGTGGCGGCGGGAAGTGTCAATCTGTGGGCTGTATATTGTGCGAATAGTAAGTAGGAGTTGGTGGTTTTGGAGTGCAAGCAAAACAGTGAGCGGTGCATTTATACCCTTTCAGAGCAATTACTGCCGTTCATTGACCATTTGTATGGTTGAGAGTGTGGCATTCAGCATGGCAACGTTAGCATCCATACGTCTACTGCCACAAAAGCGTTATTTACGGTTGCATCACAAGCACGTGTCGGAGTGAGGCGAATCGAGTAGCATTTGCTTCGTATTTGGGAACTATTCCTATTCGTCTAAAATGCGTGACTTGAAGCCTCGTATTAGATAAGAGAGAGAGACAGACAGACTTATCTATTTGAACTTATTGGCGACTAGATGTCTGGAATTTCCTAAGCCTGGATAGCAACGCCGGTGTGGTCTAGGTCCGGTGGTTGTACGAGGCCCATCACTTGTGGTGACTGCTCTCTGGGCTTGTGCTCTAGTTCTTGCTGGCATAGACACAGCCTTGTTCCTTGTAGCATCTTGTCGGGCGACCTGCGTTCTCGTTTCGAAAGAGCCCTCAGTTGACTCATTCCGGTTGCCCAGGATTCCTGCACGCTGCTGTCTACAGATACCTCCTCTTGCTGAAACAATACTGTTTCGTTGAATCCACCGGCTCGTGACGCATACACTTGCCAGTATGTGCCACATCCTATTCCAGACTTGCTTGGTTTCCTTCTCGTCATCTGGTGTGTCCAATCGAATCCGTTTAAGCCTCCTATCTGAAAGTCCAGGTGCTCTCCTGCTTCCACAGTGCTGTTGAAAACTTCGAATATTCTCCAGGTTCCTTGTCTCTCCAGTCCAGTGCTGAATCAGTTTGGCCCAGCACGCCTTCGCACGTGGGCACTCCCAGCATATGTGTTCCATTGTTCCTTGGTGTACTTGCATGCCTCCTTCTTGCGGCAGCTATTGTCTGCCCTCGTCCGTTGAAGTATAGATTGAGTGGCGTACCGCAATTCGGTACACTACCCATGATACGTCCAGTTCGTGATTGTGCACCCAGACTTGTTTTGGCGTTGGCCTCATGACTGAGCTGCCAACTGCTCACTTGAAGGTCGTTCCTCCATCCCTTCGAGCAGCGTTTCTAGTCCTCTGCCTTCCACTTCGTACCTGTAATACGGTTGCTGCTTGAGGACTCGCAGTACGTGTTTGTTTGATATGCTGTCTTTGACTCGCCACGGAAATCCATGGAGCCGCGGATGCGCGAAAAAAATAATGCTTCCTTCCTGCTGGTATCTCTGCATTCTTGCCTTGTCTGCAGCATTATCAGGTCCTGCTGGTCTGTCTTCCACACTCTCCAATGGATTCTGTTGGGTTGTTGCTCTACCTCGATAACGTGCTCAGCTCCTTCTCGTGTTCCTCTCATCTTTCCTACTGCTAGCCCTGGGCGCTCGCTCTCCCAGTCGTATTCATTAATGAGCTTTATCGGGTGTCTCAGCTGCAGTTTCAATGACACCTGCACTGCCCCTATATCCAATTTCGGCGCGTTGAGTAGTATCGCTATCCCCCACCGTCTTAACTTTGGTTGTTGGTGCTGTTTTGCCCTTTTCCCGGAATTGTGAAGGAGTACGGTCTCCTGTCCACTCGCGTGGTATTGAGTTGCTCCAGTGTGCACTCTTTAATTTCTCGTATGTACTGGTAGACAGCATCCTGCCTTCTTTGTCGACTACCCACGGATCATCGTTCCACTGATATGTCGGCCAGAACTTTACATCTTCCTCGTTCATGCCTAATTGCGGGGGCGGCCTCTCATGTGGTAGTTTCAGCAACCATTCTCCATTCACTGTCCAGCTGACTGCTCCTGATACCATTTCGTTCATGTCCTCTCTGTACTGAAGTATCTGATCCGCTGATCTCTCATTTTGAGGCTGGATCCACTCCCCTATTAACTGTTGCAACACGTTCCGGGGTTGCGACCCGCTGTCCGCTACGGCACGCTCTCTCCTTCCGCGGGGATATCCCATTCCCCCATGGCGCTGTCGCTTTGCGGACCATCCACTCTCGCCATGCCGCAAAGTAGATATCTTTACGTTGGATGAGCCAAAGGATTGTGCTTGGCACGCTGCGTAGTGGCACCGACGCAACTCCCACTCCTCCTGCTTCTCTCGGCGCGAATACCAGTCCCGGATTCATCTTGTGCCTGCTGGCCTCCATACTTGTTGATCCTCTCCATATGAAATGCTTTTTGGATATTCCTTATTTGATCCGCTGCCCACTTGGGCATGTCGAATGCTGCCGCTGTGAATAACACTGAGGGCAGTAGTATCCCATTGAGAATGATGACTCTGTTCTCCACACTCGTTGTCAACTGTGTTGCTGTCGCTAATCTGCGTTGAACTGCTCTGACGCGTCCAGCCCAATTTACATCCGTCAGCTCTCCGGTCCCCACTGCGTAACCCAGGTGTCTTACCGTGTCTCCGTGCCGGACAACTGGAATTCCACAACAGCCCGTCTCCAGTACCGCCTTATTCAGGTACAGCAGGTGGCTTTTGGAAGGTTGCACCCTGAGGCCTGATAGCCGGCCAAACTGCTCCACTATTTCCATTACTCGGGGCAATTGTTGCGTCTCCTGCAGGAACACCGTGGAGTCATCCACAAAGGCTGATAGGCTATGACGCTCGCCGTGACCTCCAGGCACTTGAATTCCTACTAATTCCTTATCCTGCCTTATTGCCAATGCCAATATTTCCGCTGCAAGAATAAACAGTAACGGGGCAAGTGGTCATCCTTGCCTGATGCCCGAGATCACCTCCTGAGGATCAGACAGTTCCCCATTCACCAGAATCGTGCTGTTGTGCCAGCATGTAGTCGGCGCAACATATTCACAAACTCTTCTGAAAACCCGATTTTGATTAACGCTAGAAACAGGAATTCCCGAGAAGCCGTATCATAAGCTTTTCTGAAGTCCAGCAATAGGATCACCCTACTTTGAGCTGCTGCTAGTCCCGGTTCATCATTCGCTTGTGCTAGAATTGCTAGCATCATCATTACTGTCTTGAGCATCTGACGTCCATGCACGAATCCCTGTTGAGAGTCTCCCAAGTACCTTTTGCGTGTGGCGATCACTTTTGTGTACACCTTGTACCCTGTCTGTAGCAGAATATTGGTCTGAAATTCATTGCATCACTTGAATCTCCTTTCTTCCTAAACGGAATTATCAATCCTTCCAGGAAGGATGGGGGTGGTTCTCCACCTTTCAGAAGCTCATTTCTTATTGCAACCATGGCTGGTACGAGTAGAGCTTGCGCGTCCTTGAAGAAGTCATTGTTGAGCCCATCTGCTCCCGCCGCTTTGTTCCGATTGAGAGCATCCACGGCTGCAGTAACCGCATCCTCTGTAATTGCCTTCATGAGGGACTTGTTTTGTACGGGCGACACTCTCCTGTGCTCCGGTATCCTAACGAATTTATCAAATTCCTCCTCTAACCTGTCTGCCTTGTAATGATTGTGAATTACCCCCAGCGCTGATTTCCACTCTGATCCAAACCGATTAGTCGTTGATATTCCCCTTCCAAACGGCTCCCTGTGGATGTGCTGAATGGTAGACACCGTTTAATCTTTCTCCCAGTTGTGAAAATCTCCAGCCTTTGACCCATCCGAACTAAATGTTCATCCTGGACGTCCGCTACATTTTCTAATATATTTCGTGTGATCAAGTGCACTCTGTTCTGCGCCTTGATCTTCTTGACTAGCGCTCGGCCCCTTGTGGTCTCACCTGTTGTCAGTCGTTGGATGCACTCAACACATGTCCTCGTGGTACTGTCCCACGAACTTGCCGTGGTTTCCTTTCCGACCCCAGCTTCTGCCAGGTCATGGAGGAGTTCGTCATGTATCATTTCCTGCTGTGCGGTTTTGATCTGGTACATTATTCCTCGTTTTCGTCGTTTAGCCTTCTGTCGGCTTGTTTCTTCCTTATAGTGCAGTTGCACCTGTTGATGGTCTGACGGGACCGCAGGCTCCTCCACTGATACCACTACACATGCATTATCCAGTGCTGTGGCACGTAAAATCTGTCTAATCTGCTTGCACATTCCAGCCTCAAGCATGTGAAATACTCTGTTGGTTCGAACCCCTCCGCTTCCGCATCTGCTGCCTCTTCCAATGTTCGCGCATCCTCTAAATGGAGTGTGTCTGTCAGCTGCTGGAGCTCGAGACTCTCCGGCTTCACCGATCTCGCTCCTCCTAAACGATTCAACATAGGACTCTGCACACAGTTGAAATCGCCCGCTAATATGATCTGCTCGTCCTCCCACGGCCAGGTCTTCAGCTCCGCATAAAACGTTTCTCGCGCTGCTTTGTTGTTCGGCGCGTATACATTGATTATCAGCAAATCCCCGACTTTGACTGCTATCACGCGTTGAGACCATTTCTCGGGATGCCAAGGCTTAATGGCATCCGCCACTCCGGGGTGTACAAGTATTGCCACTCCTCCGGTCCGTTGATCGTGGACACTCCAGTATGATAGGATGGATACATTCCGTTGCATGTGGTTGCTCCATGTCCGGGCCCTGCCATGCGCTAACTGCTCCGCTTCCTCCTCCGTGCTAACGTGGGTCTCCTGCACTAACCACGCCACCGGTCTGACTTGTACTGGAGTTCTCCTCCACGCCCCCAGCCACTTCTTCCTGCTCTTAGATTCAAATCCTCGTACATTCTGTGTTTCGAGCCGCTTCAACCCTCTCTCTGCCAGCTTTCTCCGACGCCTGTCCTCCTTCTTTTCCTCATTTTTCCAACACACCTGCCTCCCGTAGGCATCTCCGACTGCATTTTCACTATCTGTTCCGGATGCTGTCGTAAGTAGCTTCTGGCTACCCTACATTTTGGTAATCGCGCTCCAGGGCTCCGTGTTCTAGAGACATCGACAGGAAGCGCGCGAGGGCATACCAGTCGACTTTGTGAGGCGCTTCTGCAAACGCCTGTTTGTAACCTTTCACTACTCGAATTGCGTGCAGGTGCCGTACTAAACGCGTGCGACCTCCGTTGTCATTCTCGTCTTCCTTGTCCGTGAGCACTCTGATCTCTTTCTCATAAATGAGCGCACAGAGAAGGTGATTGGCAAATCTTCCTTTGTTGACGATGTCACATAGTTTTAGGACTTCGTCCTCACCGTAACCCCGGCTTCTCATTTTAACCCAGTCTTCTCGGCTGTCCCCAACCGGCAACACCGCATGTTTTGGCGGTCTCTGAATCCTTCCTTTCCAGTCATCTAGCCATCTTCTAGTGTCTGCATCCTCAGTTCGACTGCGGTACGCCACTATACTCCCCACAATACAATCCTGTCTCCAATTGGCCGTCCAAGCCTCCATTACCGTCTCACTCAGTCTAGTCATGATTTCCTCCGGGTACTTAAATCGCTTGACCATGTGCAGCAGGTGCGTGGGCTCTTTTCTCGCAACTTCCACCCATTCTTCGGAGCTACTATTTTCCATCGGGAATCTTGCCTTCGCTGTATCCGGCCACACAAGGCTCATTTTATCCCAAAGGTCCGTCCACGCCTCCCTGGTTTGCTGGGGTTCCGTGTGCTTCACGGCTGACGGCACGTCTCGCATTGTTACTACCTCTTCTTCAATCATCAGGGTTTCCACCTTGGTACGGGCCATTTGGCGTATCGCCTCTCCTTCCGTTGGTGTGATCGAGTGCGGCCTTTTTTAGCATCACTTCGCAACCAACGTACTGTTTTTGAGAAGCATTCTTGTGATTGCTCCCTGCTGCTGCTCGTTTGCGAGGGGCTATACGACGAGTCGGACGTTGAGTTTTCCTCCATCTCATCCCCGCTCCCTTGAAACGCTTCCTCCCGTTTGGCTGTCGCCAATGTGCTCTTCCATTGTTCCAGCATTGTTCGAGGCATTTGGTATCTCTGCAACATCTCACGAAGTTCCGGGTTGCTTTCATCTCTGGTTTCCATCTTCAGAAGCGTATCCCTTTGCTCTGTTGACAATTGGGAGGCCGTATTCACTAGGAAGGCAAGCAACTCCTCATAATATCAGGGTCGGCTCTTTCTAAGATTAAGTGGATCTCGCACTTTATCTCATGAGGGATGGTCATGCCCATCAAACGTGCCCTCAGGTCATCGATGCTACCGTTCCAGTTTGCTGGATCCCAAGGGTCTTGTGATGCTTCCTTTCCACCGTCCTCCTTTTCCGGCAATCGTCTCCCCGGGAGACCTGCTTTGCCTTCCGTTGGAAGAATGGGTCGTTTCTCTTCCTGCATATCCGGTGACTTTGGCTCCCCTTTCTTCTTAGGACCTTTGTGCACAAAAGCCGAGTAATGCTGGTCCCAGAACCTGAGCACCACCGGAGGTCTCGTCTCTTTCTGCTTGGCTTTATGTATCCGAGATAAAAATCGTTTCAATTCCTTCGGCGCTTGGCTCCCCGTTGCGAATGACTTCCTGCCTTTGGTCCCCGTGCCTGATCTGTACTGCGAGCAGTATCATTGTTGTTTCCATCTGTGTCGTACGCTAGCATATATATGTACCTCTGCAAGAAATTTGCTGCTGTGGCTAGAATTTCACTGCTACCCCAGTTATATTTCGAAGCCCCTGCTTTCCGGAACGAAGGCGATGCCGCATATTCCTCGAGATACCAGCGGAACTGCTTACTTGATTCTTGGGAGCTCATACCCATCCAACCTCTCCCCACGTTTACCAGAGTCGTATGTCTGTGTAGTGATTGAATTGCTCATTGATGTTGAGCTGGGCTGTCCAACAGACCCCGCGCTTGATAGCCGCCGTGATCTTCTCTAACACAGAGTCTTGTGCTGCTAAGCTGTGATCCGCCTCTGCCTGCGCTAAGGCCATGGCCGTACAGTTACCCGATGCTGGTGTTGCCACTTCACTGATTCCTAGGTACCGCTCAATTTCTGGGAAAGAGGAGATATTCTCCAGCACCATTTCCTCCATTGGGAGCGGAGCCCTCTCAGGGTCTCCAACCTCCAGCGTCGATACCACTATCGCATTGCGCTCTCTTTGTTTGAGCGCAACGAGTTGAGGCGTGTCTTGGATTTTGGGCGGCTTCCGCTGCACTAGGTGCAGTAACGCTTTGTTGGCAGGTGTAATTGGTGACATCTTCCGTTCTTGTGTTTCAGCATCCGACGATATATCAATCACCTGTCGCCTAGGAGGTTTCACTTCCGTTTGACCATTGTCTATTGGGTCTCGCTCTGAGTTGCTCACACATTCCTCATACCTCGTCGACCCTCGATATCCTCGTTGCTGAAGCGCTGCTGGGTGTGCATACAGTGTTCTGCCTTTTGACTTGGGAACCGCTACCCAGCTCGGCTTGGGTACCGGTGGGACTCTTGTGATCTCATCTTTCTTGCCCTCCTGAGTCTTCTCGCTGAACCTCCGTTCCGCTTGACTGGGTGTACTTGCCTTTCCTTGTTGCGCCTCCGCCGTATCCATCCCTGGCCTCACCGCTTCTTGTGCTTTCTTCTCTTCCTGTACTTGCAGTTGTAGGTACTCTTTTTGATCTCTTCGAAGCTTTCAAAAGGTTTGGCGAGATCCTCGAGTTCGGCTACTTCCTGATCCTGCGCCGTTCTACTTCCTGGTCCCTGCAGTTGTGAGTCCGCGTATCCACACCACGCCATCGTATGGCCTAGATTACCGCACCGCAAACACTGTTGCCTCTGTCGGACGTATGGATGTTTGAGTACTAGTGGTCTGCCGTACCAAATGATTCTCACTATCCCTCGTAGGTACTGAGGGCACTCCGCTGATTTGATTGTCAGCCGCCAAACCGTCGAGATGCGGGAGTTGGGTGTGCACGTATCCCTGTCTTCCATCTCGAACTCCGCCTCCACGTGCCAATCCAAGTATGCTGCCAGTCTGCCTACGTCCGTGAACCTGGTGACATTGTACATGTCAATCACGTATCGCCGCAGAGCTGTCCGACGCTCGCCATGTCGTCCTCTCTGCCTGTTCCAGATCGACCCGGTGTCTGGCCCATGTTGGTTGACAACCTTGTAGATCACCTTCTTGAACGGGATGGTTCTGTCCTGGTATTTCCACGCTGTTCCTCTGTCAAAAAAGAAAATGTGGATCTGTCCTGGTATTTCCGCGCTGTTCCTCTGTCAAAAAAAAATGTGGATCTGTCTTCTTACGTAGTCGTAGCTGATTGTTTTGGCGTGATTCAGCATGGTCTGCAACTCTGGCACATTTGCATGTGCAGCGACTCCTGCTGCGATGATGTCTTCCCGGATCTCCCGTGTTTGCTGTCTACACTCATTAATGGTTACGCCAGGTCTGATTTGTATTTCCAATTCTCCTTCGACTTGACGTTGTACCGTGCTGTACAACCGCATTTGTTCCTTGGCGTCGAGCACAGTGCTGATGAAGTCCGGCATTCGTCGGCATACTATGTTTCCTTCTGCTATGCCTGCGATGATCTGCCATTCCACTTTCGTCGCCTCACGCAGACTCCTCCCATTCTGATCGCCTTCGTAGGCCTCGCAGATCCCGCCTAGCTCTGCTATCTCTTGCTGATTGTACACGACAGGGTTGAACATGTAGTTCTTGTACTTCCCTTTGTCCGCTGCCCTGCTGCCTGCATCTTCTCCTTGTTTGGTCCCCGATTTCACCTTGGCTGCCCACTGATTGAGCTGAGGCTGGCGATCCCACTGCACTTTTCTTATGTGGTTCTCCAGGATATGCTTGAAAGATCAATTGGTATTGTATAATTTTTGCGTTATCCACTCCATCCGGAGTCCCCACTCGTTGTATTGCTCCAGACCGTTCACACAAACCTCCTTGAACATCCTGAACAACAATGATTTCTCGTCGCCGCGTAGCTTCGGATACTTGGTCTTTCCAGCCGGGATTCTATCTTCGTCTACTCGCACCTCCCTATGCAAAAGCGCATACAATTCCGCAACCGTGGTTAATCATCCCTCTCTTGCCGAGATGCTTGGCGCAGCCCTGACTTCTTCCACTACTGCCTCAAACATCTCCTGAGGTCGTACTAGTGACGTCTCCTCCTCTTGCCTCTCTCTCAATATGTCCCCCGCTGACGTTTTGGGCTCGCTTGTCTCTTGCTTCGACTCTTGTACGGGTTCCGCTGCTGATCCAGGTACTGCTGTTCCAGTACCTTCCTCATTAGTTTCTTCCTGATTGTGCCTGCTTGAGTCCGTTTGCGGTGCTCCTTCGCCGTCCACCTCCTCGCTTTCATTTGAACGTCCCAGTCTGACTGTTCCGATTCTGGCACGATCGAATCTTGAGAACTCTCCCCAGGCGACCCTTCAGGAGCGGCTTCTAAATCTTGTTTTTTGTGTGTGTTGTTTCCGGCTTACCGCTCCCTTCTTCCTCGTCTCCTCTCGCTCTGAGCTTCCCCTTCCTCGTGCCACCTTACTCGCCTCCTCTTCCTCCCGCTGTCTATCCTCCAACGCTTTGACCCCTCGGGGGGGGGGGCTTCATGCTTCATGCCCGGTGCGGGCGCGCTGGGTTTCGATGTAGCCAAAACCTTCCGAATTTTACTCTGCCTTAGATCCTGATGTACCCACTGCGACGCAGATTGGAGAGTAAGCCTCGTATTAGATAAAATATTGACACAATTCAGGTTGGCAATATACTATCTGCCAGCACTGTATGTGTAATGTGTGTCTACTGTATCCTCTCAAATCTTGCACAGACAGCTTCAGGGCAAACTTTAACATGGTACAGACACGGAAGTACAGCTACCGTGCTACAACCGACCATGCTGCGCTTAGGAAGTTGAGTGGCAGGTTCATTTTCTCTGTGCCTGCTCAGACGTCCAATCGCAAACTGAAGGAGTCCAGCCCAACCCAAGCTGGGGCTCTCGCTTCTTCAGCGTTCTGAGCAACCAAATCGCGGAAACCACTGCTTCAGTAACCTGAAACCCCCTTTTTTTACATACAAACATTTTTACATGTACAACACTACACCTTTGGGCGGGTTTATTCCAACTTTGAATATCAAATTGAAGTTGCCAACTGAAAATTGTCAGATCAAAAGTGTGAGTTTCGGGTTTGAATGCACGTTAGTAAAGGTGTACACACAACAACTATAAAAGCCGGCGCTGCTGAACGTCATCCACCATACTATCGAACAAATACTGCATCCGACTCAAAAACTTGGCACAAAAAATTAAGTGTTTTGATTGGATAAAACAGTACATACTTGTGAAAAAAATACAATAAAAAGTCCAAGAATTCAAAGAAAAGGCTGACTTGTTAGATCATTATCCCTGGATGGCGAGGAAAAGCCTTCTCGAAGCTACGTTTTACCACCTCCTTATCTAATTTCTCCCAGGCAGCAATTGTTGCCTTGATCACACGCATACGCCTCTCTTTCGGTTTGCCTTTATTGATACCTCGGAAGCCACCACGAATGGCCGCCTTCAGCGGTCCTATTATGCCAACATCAAGCGATTGGCATACCGACGTACTGTTGGGCGGTAATGGGACCGTTGTAACGTTAGCAGCCTCTGCGACAAGACGTTGTCTCTCCTCCGATACGTGGGACTCAAAGTTGTCGAGGAGGAGAATGGAAGGCTCCGTGATGTCATATTCTGAAAGCTTTTCTACACAAAATTTCCAGCCTATATCATCCATCCATACGTTCTCCTGCATGATGTAGAAGCGACCACCTGGGTGCTTTGGGATTTCCTTCCTCTCAATACGACCCCCGGGTTTACCGCGGACGATAAAGAGAATAGGAAGTTTTCCACCTACAATCAACAAGTTAAAAGAATAAAACGATTAATACGAAACAAAATAAAACATATCAGCCGTTTTAAAAACGAAGCTTACCGTCTGCGCGAGTCGTGAGTACTGCAGTCATCCTTCATGTGTGCTTCTTTAGCCCGATGATATAGGCAGGGTCTTTATGGCCCTTCAAAGCCCGGGCGTGGTAGTGGCATGTCAAAGTTGATGCCGGTCTCGTCAACATTGACTATACCACCATTCTGATACTGAGTATACTGGGACCAAAACGAAAAAGCATGCTCGGTCCGTAGCGTCTGGAGCTCCTCCAGCCATTTCTTGGCGCCTTGGGGTTTCTGTGATAAAAATCCGTGGCTATTATTATATAAGCAACACTAAAAATCATTTCTTGATGAATAATAATACATCCAAACGGCTTACCGATTTGTGAGGCGCTGACAAAGGTGCTCTAGCGCAAGGACACCACATTTCCTGCTAGCAATGTACTCCGTAACCCATTCGGGGTCCTCTGCGCACATCCGGTCGATAATAGCAGAACCTATATAACAATGTTGTAAAACCAAATATAAACACAAACGTTAAAATGGAAGAATTCCCAGAATAAAACAAACAAACATTACCTTCTCGTCGCGCCTTACGTCCTTCGTGAAGGTGACAACGGCAGAGACGCTGAGAAGTATCTCCTTGCGTCCCTGGCCCTTGAGCGTCTTCGAGGTCGTAAGTCCAGAAGGCTCTCGGCTAGCTTGTTCCAGCTGAAAACGGAGCCTCGGGGATATCTGAGGACGCGTGCCGCTTCATCGACCCCTACATCCCGTGCAAGCAGGACGCCGACCTGCTTCTCCTTCACTATGTAGCTATTTTGCTTGCGTCGAGGCATGTTTTGGAAGGCAGTTGTTTTAATGCAGCGTTACGATCGTTTTGTCTGAGCCCCTCATCAGCGGAAGTTTTGTGATTGGTATTTAAAAAAGTAAATTGCTGGAGTCTATTGGTTAAAATAATAAAAAAAATGTAGAAGATGAGACGTGTCACTTTTGCATGCCGATTTTGCGTTGCCGGCTTTATTAGTCGTTGTCTGTAGATGTAGATCAAATTCTCATCTGTTACAAAAACGGATAGGATTTTCTTAATTAAGTGGAAATAATAAGTTTCATCTGGAAATTGCTGAAAGTTGAATTGTTGCGCGAAATTTCGCACTGTCGAGCTGCCAACGAATAATTCAAAAAGAGATGTCGCCGGTCAAGACGCTTCACGCGCGCGACGAGGGCGCGGTCAGCTCGGATGACGATGGGCCAATGCCCATGCCGATGGCCGCGGTCCCGACCCGCAAGAAGCACAAGAAGTCGCTGCCGTTCGAGGCTGCGTACCTCGACAACCTACCGGGCGCGGCCATGTACGAGCGCAGCTTCATGCACCGAGCCGTCGTATCGCACGTGCTGGTGGCGCCCGAGACGCAGTTCGTGATCACGGCCAGTGTGGACGGCCACATCAAGTTCTGGAAGAAAATGGCCAAAGGGATCGAGTTCGTCAAGCACTACAAGGCCCATCTGAAGGAGGTGCACGGGCTGGCCGTGTCGGCCGATGGCCTGCGGCTCTGCAGCACGTCGGCTGACCGCAGTATCAAGTTCTACGACGTGCTGGCCTTCGACATGGTCAACATGCTCAGTGTGGCCTTCACACCCGGAGAGTGCAGCTGGGTCTCTGCCAAAGGGGCCATCGAGCCCAAGGTGGTCGTGGCCGACAGGAACAGCGCGGCCCTGAGGATCTACACGGCCGAAAGCGCGGCTAACGAGCCTATCCACACGATCAGCGGGCTGCATGCTGCGCCCGTCATGGCGCTGGCCTTCAACCCCGTGGCCAATTGCGTTATCTCGGCCGACCAGAAGGGGATCATCGAGTACTGGGACGCCGACACGTACAAGTTCCCCAAGGACAAGAGCGTGGCCAAGTTCAGGTTTAAGGGAGAGACAGACCTCTTCGAGCTGGCCAAGTGCAAGACGCACGCTACGGCTATCGACGTCTCGCCTGATGGCGGGAGCTTTGTGGTCGCAGCCAAGGACAACCAGATCCGAGTGTTTCGGTTCTCCACAGGCAAGATGCGACGCAAATACGACGAAAGCTTGACGGTGTTTGAAGACGCGCAGGCCGACGGTACGTTGCATCTGGACTCTATCGACTTTGGCCGCCGAGCGGCGGTAGAGCGCGAGGTAGCCAACTCGGACGTGGTGTCCAACTGCGTGTTCGACGAGTCGGGCCATTTCATCCTGTACCCGACGCTGGCAGGGATTAAGGTGCTGAACGTTGAGACGAACAAGATTGTAAAGGTGATCGGGAAGGTGGAGAGCTCCGACCGCTTCCTGCGCGTGAGTCTGTTCCAGGGTAAGCCCAAGGTCAACACACAGTTCGAGAAGCACCTGAAAGCGGCGTCTGGGCTCAAACATGAAGCTGAGATCATGTCAGACGCAAAAGATCACGACACCATCGACCCGACGCTGTTCTGTACGTCGTTCAAGCGCAACCGCTTCTTTCTCTTTTCATCCCGCGAGCCTGAGGAGGACGAGAGTGAAGAGGGAATTGCCAGTACTGGCCGTGATGTATTCAACGAAAAACCTACGCTAGAGGAGGCACAGGTCGCCACGGAATCTAGCACTGCCAAGATCCTCGGCGAGACGGCCGTCATGCACACGACTATGGGAGACATCACGCTCAAGTTGTTCGGCAAGGAATGCCCCAAGACCGTGGAGAACTTCTGCACACACGCGCGCAACGGGTACTACGACAATCTCATTTTTCACCGCGTGATCAAGAACTTCATGGTACAAACCGGCGACCCACTGGGAGATGGCACGGGTGGCGAATCGATATGGGGCGGCGAGTTTGAAGACGAGTTCCACCGCAACTTGCGACACGATCGACCGTTCACGCTTTCCATGGCAAATGCTGGTCCTGGCACGAACGGCTCGCAGTTCTTCCTCACGACCGTGCCCACTCCGTGGTTAGACAACAAGCATACCGTTTTCGGTCGTGTGGAGCACGGCAAGGACACTGTCTCGAGCATCGAAAATACACGCGTGGACAAGTCGGACAAGCCCTTCAAGGACATCAAGATCATTAACATCGACATCTTTTAGTCCAGGCAGCTGGGATCGGCGATTGAGGATGCTACAGGAAAATATCTCTATCGGTGAGGACCTCTCGGTGGTTGACTGACCTGACGCAGACTCGGCGTCTTAGGCTGGAGTTGTCACCGAATTTGCATCTGGTACATTGCTGGTGACGCTGCTGCTGCTAGTTTCGTTGCTGCTGGCACTCGCTGTCAGTGCGAGCGCTGCAGCCTCGCTCAAGCTCTTCAGGCGGTCACCGCAGAGGAAGTGTCGGTATATCTGTTGGCGAGCGCGTAGCCAGTCGAGTCGATTTGCTGTCTGGTGCGAGACGTAGCGGAAGCAGATGCGGCCCGTAGAGGGGACAGTGTTGGTCTGGTACATGGAGTAGATGATGAGAACGGTCGATCGCGTGCTGTCGATGCGGATCATGTCCATGGGGCACGAGATGGACAGATCCACGAGCGCTCGCAGTAGCATCTTTTCATCTTCGCGGGTGAAGTCCACCTCGAAGTCCATGTCCACGGCCAGCGGCGTGACAGTGCTGAGGTAGCCCAGATTTACGTACACGCGCGACCGGTCTGTCAGAGAAAGCCGTTCCAAGAGCTCGCCAAAGCGTTCCAAGTCTACAATCGCATGATGCATCGCCACCAGCGCGCGCAACCGCCCGGATTCGTAGTTCTTGGGGAAGTGCTGGAGGACGTGGTGTGCTTGGCGTGCCAGTACGCGCCGACCAGCGATGGCGCTGTGAAATAATACTAGGTGATACTTGAGGTTCTGCCGCTTGTGCACGGGCACGTAGACCGCGCACACTTCGGCTCCTACTTGTGCTAGAAGAGCTGCCAGATCCTGATCTGTCATTGCGACCTGCATCGATTCAAACAGCGTCGGATCAAGCTCCGTGTCGTCTTGGCAGTCCAAGTTGTGACCTTCAATGTACGTGTCCTCGGGACGAATAGGCGACACGTAGTCAAACTCGAGCACACCATCACGTGGCAGGCGGTCGAAGAACGCATAGGTCAGCTGAATACGCTTCTGGTTGAAGCTTACGTTGCGCCAGTGGAACCCACGCCCGTATTGACTGCAATCGGTGCGTTTTGGATGATACCGTGCCACGATAGCCGTGTGGTTGGCGTTTAAAGAGGCAAACCAAAGGGCAATCTTCCGATGGCGGGGGTCTCTGAGTGCTAAAGTCCAATGGCCTGTAGGATTGGCTGTCGAGAACTGCATCGTCACGGGGCCGAAGCGGTCAATGAGTCTCCACTGCTCCGCCTGGTTCAAGTGCTGCTGGAGGAACGCAAAGGCATTTTCACCGTCAATTAGACAAGGCCAGAGTCTACCAAGAAGCTCCATCTTGGGCAACGAGGCGAGCAAATGCGTGACGAAGAAAGTGGCTTGCGCGGTCGTTAGCTGCAGATCAGCGAGCACCAGATCCAATAGACTGATCATATCGCGCGATGACAGCCCACGACTGACAATGTGGATGAGATTCAAGCACGATTCCTCATCTAGTCCAGCCACGGGGACTCGGGAAAGTGGTGGGGCCATGAAAGTAGCTGAGGCACGAAGAGTGCCCCTTGCCGGCAATTCCCAAGGTCCTTTACTCGCATCGGCAGCGCTGTACAGACAGCGTCGTTCCTGGTCAACCATCAAGACGGATCTCTTCTTTGCCGATTTCGCTCTGCTTCCTGCCTTCCTCCTGGCTGTGCTGATCGCAGCATCGACTGGATCGCCACTGAAGGGATCATCCTCATAGCTGAGGTCGGAGAGTGCGCAGCGGCCCTGAACCACGGCAGCATCGATCAACTCGCTCGCAACAGCAAACGCGTAGGGCGATTCTCCTATTCGAAGCTCAAACGGAGATGATGCGGATGGCAGGTTTGCGTCAAAGATGGAGGCACTGCTTGCTGCTGGTGTCGAGCCAGCCGATGACGTTTCCAAATCGTGGACAGACAAGCTGATCTCACAACGCGAGCCCAGCGCAATGGCTCGCAGTAGTGCACGCGCGCCGACTTCTCCCAAGCTGTTGTCCTTCATGTCCAGAGTTCGAAGCGAGTGGTTCTGACGGAGGAAGAAACCGAAGGCCACCGCACTTGCTCCAGTGAGTGCGTTGTGCGACAAATCGAGTTGCGTGAGTGTTGTGTTGCATGCGAGGGCAGCAGCTAACTGCTCTCCACCTCCGTCACCGCACCGATTCATGCTCATATGGAGCGTTTGCAGGGAAGTGTTGGTGCGCATAGCGATACCCATCGCTACGGCTCCACTACGACGGATGTTATTCCACGACACGTCCAAGGCTCGCACAACGCAGGTAGGCTTAGTGAGCATGGCACCGAGAAGGATTCCCCCGCGCTCACCAATGGAATTATGGGCGAGGTTTACTCTCTTCAAGGATGGATGTGACTCGATTGCTGTGGCAACGGGTGCGAAGGCTTCGTCGTCTCCGCCCAACGTCGTGTGAGATAAATCCAAGAGTGTAAGCGTGCTGCAGCTAGCCAAGAAGCGCGCGATTTGCCTACAGCCCTCGCGACCAAGGTCATTCTTGCTTAGATTAAGCACAGTGAGTATGCAACAGCTTGGCTGGTTACTGCCATTGCTACAGCGTCTTGCAGCAGCAAGGAGCTTGGCTTTGGGAGACCGGTTCTCTGGATGTCTCGTATCACTAGCAGTAGGTGATACCTTCTTCGATTCACGAGGAGACGAAGCCGCTGCCGTAAGTGACTGGAGCAATGGGATGATCGCTGCGTCAGTGAGTCGGTTGTCGCTCAGGTCGAGGACTTGGATTGCCTGGAAACCCCGAAGAGATTTGGACAAAGCGATGATCTTGGAATCTCCAAGCCCAAACTGCTGCAGCTGGAGAGCGAGGTGACGGCGCTTACTGCGACGATCTCCTGTTGAGGTTTTCTGCATCGAACCCATTAATATTGAAGCTACCGTGGCGAGAGAAGAAGGTCCCGCTGCAGATATTCTCGCAGTGACAGGTTGAGAGGCTGGAGCCGTGACCTCATTGATTCTCGAGAAGATCGGCTCTGGCAGGATTTGGCTCTTCACGCACTCATGATAGAATAGTGATCGTGGCGACAGCTTGCCAAATGGCTGGCTCGTGCTGTCCTCGCCCTCTTGCTGGAGCTCATTTTCACCCTCTTCATCGTCGGACGAATGGCTTGTATCAAGGCCGCGTCTATCGTGTTCGTCTTCGTGCTGAAGCCTTTGCAGACGTAAAGGACTAAGCTGCTGGTGATGCTGCGAGACTTGAACCTTTTCCCACTTGGTGAAGAGATGCTGCTTGTCAGCGTAGTACTCGATCTGGCCGGCATTGGTTGTGTGTCGCTGAATCTCCTTGATGAACCTGTGCAAACGTTAAACCTGTTACCTCATAGTGGCGTTTTCCTGTATAGCAACAGTGCAAAAACGTACTTTCGTGCTCGAGGAAGACGAGGAATTGGCTGCTGTCGAGGCGTTTCTGATTGCTCGAAGCGCGCTGGAATGGATTCATGTGCTTCGGCCGTCGTGGGGTCAACTCTAGCTCCGTCTGAGGAACACGATTTTCTCTTGGTTAGTGCATCGGCACGGTGCTCCATAATGGACGGAGCTGTGCTTAGCCTCCGCGTAGCAGCTTCTCTCTTGCACAGAATTGCCTCGGCGTCCTGCAGCTTTTGGTCAAATCTTACTCGCTTGCTATCCACTTCTTGCACTGGAGTAACTGGAGCTGGACTCGGAGTCACGTGCTCCAGCTCCCAGCTTACTTTTGATGTGTTTGTCAGGACCTCGTCGATTGTTTTTGGGGACGGCATTGGTCTATCGTCGACGTCGTCTTCCTCAGACAGAGAGTCGGAATCTGGTTCCTCTTGCACGTACAGAGACTCTAGCCGCAGACTGGGGTACATGAACTTTTCGACTTCTCCCTCAATGGTGGCCTTCCACTTGCTATCGTTGGTCTCGAACTTCCCGACTGCGTGTTTTTCTCGTAATATAAGAGTGGGGCTCTTACGGGTTGAGGGCGGTAGTGTTATGCCAGACAAGAGAGCGGAATTCATGGGTACCAGCGACTTGCGCCTAGCTTTTATCGGCAGACCAGCGATGTTAAAGTGTCCCTCATCTTCTTCTTCTCGGAGTGCACCATGAACGCCTAGTCGATACTTTCGCATGGACTTGAGCTTCTTCATGGACATAAGCTTCGCAGTGGACACAGTGACGACGCCTCGAATACCATTGTCTCGAGATGGAGACTGATGAGCCTTCAGGGCTTTTGATGTTGGTGCACGCGTTGCTCGTCTTGCTGCAGCCCGAGCTGCGGCCTCTTCTGGGTTTCCCGAGTCTGCTCTCAGCGTGATCGCCTCGGCCGATAGTGTGAGGGATGCCAACAGTTCCGGGCTTCGGAAACTCTGTCGTGATCGCCGCCTAAGGTGCTCGGGCTCTCGAAAGGACCCCATGCTGTTGTGTATACGAGCTTTGATGGGAGGTGAAAGACACCATGGGATCGTGCCAATGGCGGACAAATTGGGAACTCGCGGACCTCAAATAATCTCTCACATGATGGACATCCACCACGTTTCCCAGGGTATTCGCGGGTTGATCCGAGAGTTTTCAGACTGATGGAGGCTCGTGTCGCTGTCGTGTTGGTTGATTGATTGGTACGAAAATGCCGTGAGCACTGCACTACGAGGTCAGTGTTTTACCTACGTGCTTCGGTCCAAGTCGACTCGAGGGGTAACATGCAGAAGAAAGCGCTCGTCATTAGCATCCTCGTGGCGCTTGCTGTCATTGTCGCAGTCATCGTAGTCGCCTTGACGGTGTCTGGCTCGCATGCATCAACAAAGAGCGGAGGTGCTGGTGAACGAGGACACTCACCAGACACCGATTCGAAGCCAAAAGTGAACGACAAGCTGCATAAATTCAAGAAGGGAAACTCGAGTGGTTCGTCGGATGAGGATGAAGAGACTACGGACCCCTTGACGGAGACGTACTCAGTATCTGCTCTTGCCATCGGAGACTGGGGGCGCACGATTGCCAAGGACGGGGGCTCGTGCTGCTCTCGTCGTAAAGCCTTCACTGTGCTGGACTACAACGCGATGGAGTACGTGGCGATTCTGTTGGGACAGGCGGCGGCGGCGGCGCAGCCTCGTCCGGCTGTTGTAATTGGTCATGGAGACAACTTCTACTGGGACGGCTTGCACGGGTCCACGGACCAAGCCTATCGCTTCCAGCAGACGTTCGAGGACAAATACAACGCACCGAGCTTGGCTAGTATTCCCTGGGTGAACGTCATGGGGAACCACGACTACGGAGGCGCTAGCTTCGTGTGCACGGATGGGGAACAAGCGGTCGAGTGCGGCTCGACGAGCGAGTTGCTGGCGTCGCTGGATCAGAAGTTCACGCTGCAGTCCCAGTACGTGAGTCCGCAGGACAACCGGTGGGTCATGCCAGACCACTTCTTCGTGCACTCACTGGCCGATCCAGCGTCCAATGTGACGATCGACATCTTCAACCTCGACACGAACGACGCCGACACCCACGGAGCGCAGCAGATCTGCTGCCAATGCTACGGCTACTCCGGTAAAGACGACGACGCGTGTGAGAACGTAAAGCGCGGTGACAGTCTCTGTGCGGGCGGGGACAACAGCATGTTCGACGCCTGCATGGACAAGCTGCAAGCCTGGGGTGAAGACTCGCGGGAGAAACTGGTCGAGGCTGCCAAGGCGTCGAATGCGACGTGGAAGATCGTGAACACGCACTACTCCCCGTACAACCACTACGCCCCCGGGCCAGCGGAGAAGTGGCGGGAACTGCTAGACGGTCTGGGCATCCAGCTCTTCCTCTATGGCCACACGCACGGCGAGAAACACGACTACACTGCGTTCAAGACGCACTTTGTTGAGAATGGCGCGGGAGGCGGCATCCAGAACGAGTCGCCCAGTGGAATTCCGCCCTACGCTGAAGACTACGTGGAGAACTTGTGGTCTGCAGGGCACTACCCGTACGGCTTCTTCTCGTTGAGTGTCTCTCCGACGTGGTTAAAGGTGAGTTTCAACACTTTCGACGATACCTGGTCGATGACGAAAGATTTGGACGCTACGGGGGTCGGTGGAATTGCCATCAAGCACTGCTGGTACATCCCACAACACGGAGGACGAGGCAAAAGCTGCGAGGATGCAGAGGCAGGATCCGCGTAGCAGGAACAGACGTTAAAAAACATTTTGATTGAGAATATCCTGACAGTATATTGATATTCTAACAGCTACATCAAACCCAAGCACCAGTCTTCTGACGCATGCACCAATCCAATTCCTTCACGGATTCCGTGAGTTTCTCTCCCAGCTGAACCAGATTTTCGATTTGGAAGTCGATCTCGGGCACCGTCTGCTTCAAGAAGAACTTGCCTTGTTCGTCTTTGGTTTGGATCCACGTGGTCGTCCACAGGTCAATGTACTTGAAGGCTTCTTGGTTCAGTGCCAACTGCGCATTGCCTTCGTTTTCAGCTGTCAGCAATTCGCTGAACTTTTGATCTTCTTTGCCAACTTGTAGCAACCTCATTGTCATGGTCACCGTCCTGGTCCTTTCGAGCCGGTCTTCCAGCAGTGCGTTGAGTAGTTTTAAGCCAGCGACGAGAACTCTCGTCCCTGTTGCAATCCTCACCTTTCGCCTCTCCTTCCAGCTCTTGTCGTACTTCTTCTGCTGCGCCCTCCGCATCTCCACCGAAGCTGGGACTTTTTTCTTCGAGGTGGTGGCCTTCTTAGTGTGTCGGTTCTTGGTTGGTCGGCAATTGGCCACGACCGTTGCCATGTCGTCGTCCGAGCTGATGGTGTCGTTGGTGTCGTCCGAGGAGAATGACGCAACGGAGGACTCGTCCCAACAAATTGTGTCGTTTTCATCCACTTTGGAGGAGCCAACGCCTTCGAATATCTCGTCGGTGTTCAATTCGGCCAGGAAGTTCCACAGCGCACTCAGCTCCACGTCGTTCATGGTCCGGGGAGGTCTTGGCAGCAGCGCAGAATGCAGAATGGGGAATGGGACGGCGCAGAAATCACTTCAACGTGGTCTTGGCTTCAGCTCTTGTCGTCTACCTGCAAGGGAGCGTCTAGTTGTTGGAGGGCGCTCCTCTCGAGGAGGAGGGGCCCTCGCCACTCTTTCGACGGACCGTAGTTGGTGCAAGACGGAATACGCTATCACGAGGCGAGTGATGGCAACGTTGCTACCGTATTCAGGTAGTCTACAGGACGTCGGCACGCTTTCGGATGAAGGAAATGGAATCAACGAGTTATGTTACATGTTAGACCCAGACTCCCGTCGTTTGGGCTTGCAGTCGCCACTTAAGCTCGGCGTTTACTAGCGTTAACCGCTCGCTACTGTCAGTCAACCTCTGCATGAGCGATTCAATGTCTTTCGTCTCGGCTCGGAAGAAGAACTTGCTCGTCTTCTTGTGCTGGTCCCAGTTCGTCAGACACGTCTGGATGCAGCTCATGGGTCCTTGGTTGAGCTCCAGTTGCGTCCGTGCAGTGTCTCCTGCTGGAGCGGGATCTCCTTTCTTCTTGGCGAGACAGAGCAGCTGGATCTCTTTCTCTGTCATCGCCAGTCTCCATTGCACCAACTCGATGAACTTGTCCACCATCGTCAAGAACACTTGGTAGTCTGCGATGCGTTGTGCCTGTTACTATATCGTCAGTACGAGAGAACGGCTTCTTCGAACTGTTCCTCACCTTTTTCCTGTCTCGGGACCGGATTCCGTATACGCGCTGACGGTCTCGCTGCGTCTGTGACTTGGCGCCTGGTCCGGCGTCTTCCCAGTCGCTGTTTTCGTCCGACGTGGCTTCGGCCACAGGCGCCGTGGACCTGCTGTCGTCGCTTCCGTCCGAGGCGAGCGAGGACGTGTCAGCCCCGTCGTCCGACTCGTACGTGATGATCTCGTCGAGGCTCAAGTCGTTGAGGAAGCTGCACACGGCCGAGAGCTCGAGGTCGGCCATCGTGAGAATTGCACAGTGCTTGAGTGCAGTCCGCGAAGGGGTCTCCATGGGCTTGACTTCACTGGTCTGGGGCAGCGCGCGCTTAACGTTCGATTGATGCACTGTCTGAGTTGAACGAGCGCTACTATCGAGGACCCGTGGACGAGATGTCCCTATCACGGTAGGGAAGGTTGCCACGACCGACTCGTCGGTGCGGGAAGGAGACGCTCGCGGTCATAGCATGGCGACCCCCGTTATCAATGCAGACGGGGTCGCGTTGAAGCTGCACCGACGTCGGAGCTGGGTCGTCTTCCGCCATTTGGATGCCTGCGTGTTGTGGTGGTCTTGCAGACGCTGCTTTCTAGGGCTCCAGCAAAAGCCCGCGGAATGGTCAGGCTGCTTGACACTGGACTTGACTGCGAGGTTTGTCGTGGGGGCTCGTCTGTAGGTTGGGCGACAACTTGTCGTCCTGCACAGTGTACCACGTCCCAGACTAAAGTTCCCTTCCCGGCCGACGCGGATTCTACGGCGGAGCGTCCCTTTCATGGAGAACATGTTGTCAAGTGCTGGGTGGTCATTATGCTCGCCTCGAATCAGGTTTAGCGGTTTCGCAACCGTGGCGAGCGAGTGGGTGCTGCTATGACGGTCGACGTCTGCAAGCGTGTTGGTACAAAATACAAGCTAGCGACGCGGCACCATTCCACAGACCTCGAATGGTGAGACAGCGCAACGTTGATGGTGTGTTGAGTGGGCGGTGAAAATCCCAATGGAGACCATGCACGCGCTTCCTATCAACACGTTCGCAGTCGCTGAGGGTATGAGGTCGACGACCGTCTTATTCGGGCTCTTACTCGATGGTGACGCGGCGATATGGTCAGACGCCGTAGAACAGTACTGGTATGAACGACTTCAACTTGCTACGTTTCTTTGTTAATGTACGGGCTGCTACTTGTGGATTCATTCGCGTTTGCATTTCCTTTTGACTCGCTGGCGTCTTAGTTCGACCGAATAGAATAACGTAAAGAGTAAATGAGTTGTGCGTGGCCCTCGTCGGCGCAGGAATACTTCACCACGTAAAGTGCTGCGGCGCCATGGGGGCGTACGGGTGGAACCGCCGCGGCCCGAGCATGGCGCACTGGCCGATCACCTTCTCGGCGCTGTGCCGCCACTCGCTGAGCGTGCGGAGCTCGTCCTTGTCCGAGTACTCGCGAATGCGTGAGACCTCCTCCCAGGCCTGGAGCGTCTTCATGGCCACTTGGTCCTGTCGGAGCGCGCGCTCCTCCTGCAGCAGCAAGAGCATTTGGTTGCGCCGCGACGTGGAGGCCCGTCGAACGAAGGGCTTGCAGTGCTTCTGGCGGGTGGCGTCCAGCTTCATCTCGAGGGCGAGCCACGTGTCCCGCTGCTGCTTGAGGTCTCTCTGCGAATACACAAGACAGACGGTTGGGTTGGGTTGGGTTGCAAAGCTCGCCTTGACAAACGGTACTCACTCTCTTGCGGCCGCGGTAGCGCTTCTCGTAGCCGCGCTGGCGACGTCGGAGTCGCTCCCGATCGTCGGTAGTGGGGGCTTCATGAATGACGTGAACGGGTACCGGTTGGAGCGGGTAGGTTGGCGTACTGAGGGGTACCACGAAGTCCACGAGCTCCGGTTTGATGAAGATGTCGTCGGGTGCACCGGAGAACCGAAGAATCTCCGGGGCGACAGCAGGTGGGCAGTCCACAGCTTTGAGCGGAGACGGAGGGTAGAACGGAGAGAGGTAGACCACCGACGAGGGCGAGCTGGGGGAGGCACAGGGTGCAGTCGGAGCCGTCATGTCAGAGAAGCAGGCGGTGGACGTAGCAGGTTTCCGCCCCACGCACCCGTCGACACAGAAGTCGTCGAGTGTCATGACGTAGATCCCCAGCTCCTCGGCGAAGAGGTACCCGGCCGTGGGGTGCTGCATCGACGCGAACGAATACTCGTCGTCCATGAGAAAGATTTGGTCGGAAGGCGGCGAATTGTGGACTGACGAACCCTTGAAGCACCACGGTCTCCGCTAGCGGGTTGGCGGTTGTGGCACGGCACGTGTCAAGAACGCGACCTAAACGCAGATCAAGAGCACCACTAAACAGAGGCCAGGAGGGCTGGACTGTGGTTGCGCCCGTCAGGATGGACGTCTAAGACCGCTGACGATGGCTCGGTAATTGTCAAAGACTCACATTTCGCTACTCGCGATTTGAATACAAGCCAACGAGTGGGACGGACGTCGTCTCATTTTCCTGGCCGATCTTTACGGTACAGGGGGATCCGTCACGTTGAGTGTGCGTGAATCGCATGTTGCTGGTGGCTTTTGTCTTCGTGTCGAACGCCACAGCACCACTGCGGTGTCTAGCTGGGTAAAGCGCTGATGCCACCATGCAAGCTGCTGCTTGAGACAACGGAGGCAACTGGACCAGCGCCCCGGGCAGTCCAGGTGACTTCCACATCACCTTTGGGGGGGGGGGGGGGGGGGGGGGGGGGGGGGGGTGACGTGGTGCGACAAGCACGACTGGGATCGTTCCGACGTACAGAATGGCTGAATTGGACACTTTTCATATCAAATCCGTCCTCGCCCATCTCGAGTGGAGATGGGCGGGGACGGCGATGATTTCGATGGGTTCCCACCCTCGTCTGTGGTCCAGAAACGATTGCTCCGACACTTTCTCTTTGGCTGACAAGTGACGATGACCAGCACCAATACCTCTGGATTGGTTTGCAGATCTCCATCTGGGATGAAGCTGGATGCTGGACCGCGGGAAGGTGATGTCGCCTTCAAGAGGACCTTATTGACGGCTGCTTAATGTACGAGCGCTGAACGATCTTGCCGCCCGCTGCATGCTGGATTAGCGGCTGTGGTTGCAGTCCGTGAGGCGACTGCAAGAGTTGGAGATCGCAGTGCTCAAGGAAATGGTGGCCACGTTCATTGGTCGCAAGAGGCGACAGTAGACGCTGAACCCTGCACTGTGCTGCCTGAATGAGTCGCGGCGCGGACGGCCATTACCGAGCAGCCGCCTGCTCCGCCACCGATGTCAACTCGGTGCTCTTACCTCTGGACGAGGTCTGTCAGCATCCGAACGACTTGATCACGGAGATAGACGCTCACAGCTTGTCCAAGCTCGAAGTCGCGAGGTAGCACAAAGAGTTCACACCAGCTAAACTTCCATTCCCCCATCCATTTCGTCACTGAAGTGGCCACAGTAGCATCGTAGCCAACTCATCCGCCTGCCTGATCGCATTTGGTGTCGACAGTCGATTTTCACGTGGCTAACCGCTGCGTTTGTTAGTGGTCGTTACGATTAATAATAAGCGTGAGCTGCGCACGGCGTTCCCAGCCCCCGACACCCGACAGAGGCACAAGACTTGGGCACTTGCATGGCAAGCAACAAGACCGACTCTGCGCAGTGGGGGAGGTCCTTTGTTGATTGAATCTGAGTCTGGAGCTTGAGGCCCATCGCGGCGAAAGAAGTGCTTGAATCAGCGTTGCTACTGACATCCCAGAGCCCACATTCCATTTTCCCTTGAACGCGATCGCCAGCAACATGCCCACCGACCACACCGCCCGTCAAAGCCAGCCACGAGGACAGCACTGGTGGGTTACGTCAACGCCACGCAGTATAGGCCAGGTGGTCTCGAAGGTTGGTGCACTTGGTTTCGACACGACCTTAGCAAGCTTGTTGACTCTTTTGAAACGTGGCTACCAGACGAAGGTTGTGCCCACGAGTGCGCCGCCATTTGAAAACAAGAAGGAATTCGGGCACCTATACCACCACGCAGCGCTAGACAAACTGGCACGTCAGCATCACGCACGAAGCTGCGTCGTCCATGGACTCTAATGCATGGAGGAAGAGGAAGGCTAGTCACGCAAATCTCAGTCACGTTGCCAACTAACTTGGTGCAGCCCGCAACTACTTCATTATACGTTTGTAGCCCTGTTCACGTATGCCACGAGCAGCCCAGTGTAGCGCGGATTGTACCACAGGTTTAATTCCTTGCGAACCTTCCCGGCGGAATGTCCATGCTTGGCCCATTGCTTTATCATCGCTTGCTTGACAACGTCATCGTCCAGCATCTTGCTCAGGATCTTGTGTTTGAAATCGTTTCTTGAGATAAAGCTGTTGATGGCTCCCCTCTCTTCATCAACAGCGCCAGGGTCGTGGTCCGTCCTCGTGTGGCTTCGTAGGAACCGGTTGTCGTTGCCCTCGTTCTGAGCCAAACTTGCTGTTGCCTCATCATGTTTGGCACTAGTGGCTTCTATCGCCTCACAGCTCACAAGGAGCGTCGCAACAGCCACGAGCATGATGCAACCTAGTCGCATGGTAGAGATTAGCAGTCAAGGAGGGCACTAGAGACTTGGGTGCTGGTAGGCCAATGGCAAAGTGAGGCGTGAACAGTGAATCGGGCTCGGATCATTATATTGCAGATCCCAACGTAAATCACGAACAGCGCGGTCGCTTATCGCGGGGGAAATCTTTGTCAAGTCTTTTGTGCGCTTAGTATTTGTATGCAGTGGTTAGGCACATAAATAGATATTTAGCTCCAATCGGCGCATGGCATGCGCTTTGCCATGTGCCTATACAGGCAATCATTCCGACCGGGGGAAGCAGTATACATCTACTGCATACACGAGCTTCTGCAGCAAATTGTGTGCATTGTGTTTATCCGAATGTAATAGCAAAGAAAACAGCACTTTCAGTATATTTTCGGTGAAAATGAAAAATGGGAACGGATTTGGTGATTTCAACATTATTATAATAATTATATTGTACTTGTGTTGGCCGGGCTTTCCAGCACGGCTGCTACATCGCCTTACCTATGAGAGTGTGAGACTCAGTTTATTACCCTCTCTCATAGTCACTCATGTCCTGGTCGAGTTTTAGCTGTGCTAGGAGTAGACCTTGTGGCCAAAGTGGGTTTTAGGCTGATACTTTCCTTCCCGTGCACGGCACGTGTGTGTGTTTTGAAAATCACTTTACAGGTTACTCTTTAAGCAAGACTCTTCCCTTCCTATTCGACACTCACTCGCAGCGCAGAAGCTGCTAGTACCTGCAGCTCTTCTATGAGGTAATTCCATCTCTTCACCTTTGGGTTTGGCTTGTGACGGCGATATATTATTGTCATTTTCGGTTGACTAACAGGATCCAAAGTCCAGCAAAATATTTTGAATGGTTCGAGCTCAGATAGGATCTCGTCAAATAACGCGTTCATTCCTTATTCGCTGCTTTGGTGCTGTGGGCCTTCTTCACTGATCAACACATTTAAGCGTGGGAGATTGTTTGAGCAGAATTCGAGATTCGAAGTCTTAAAGAGAAGGCTTGATAACACTAAGTTTACATTGGCAGCCGCAATCTAAGAGGCAATCCATGACCACGATGAATATTTGATACACCACCACCTCGATTAGTACTTTCGATTAGCACAGACAGACTAACCGTTGCAAGTCGCCACCAAGAATGTCACTTTTAACCAATTATTGTGATTTCCAGCCAAACTGGAAACTTCATAGTACACAATCGTACTTAGCAAATCCACTTGAGCCATGCAGATGCAGCACATGCGCGTGGGGCGCGCGCCGCAGGTGCCCGTGCCGCCCGTGAGCGCGGCGCCGCTGGAAATATCACGGGAGATGCGGCAGCAGCTGCGTGTGACGCGGCACCGCGCCTTCGAGCGGCTCCAAGAGAACGCGCAATGGACGCGGCAGCTGCTGGACGGCGCCGACGTGGAAGTCGAGACGCCCAAGGGGCTTCAGGCGTCGACCGTGTTATTGCAGACGCAGATCGAGGCGAAGAAACAGGCGGCGGAGGAGCTGGAGAGGCAGTTGATGCAGCGGCAGGAGACGACGTTCGAGGACATGATGACGACGCTCAAGGCGGCAGGAGATGCGGCTGCTCTCAAGTTGTGCGAGGAAAAGGTGGCGGCCCAGAAGACGCAGCTGCTGCCCACCAAGCAGCGCAAGATGGAGATCGTTCGGTTGTAGGTTGAGACCTTCAATTGGATGGAGATGGTCGTTAGTTGCGAGTTCCTCGAGTAAAATAGCAGAATGGAATCGACCGTTGCGATGGTTGCATCGCTCAGAGAGCGGCCTGTTCGCTACCGCTGCTGTACTGGATCAATGTCTCGCTGAGTGTGAAGGTGGCCACTATCGTGGGCGTGCTGATCGGTGCCATCTTTCTGCTGTTCACCCCTGCGGGTTCCGTTTCGGACGGCGCAGTCATACATCGATTTATCATCAGAGCAGAGAATACTTTCTCCTCTGGCGAGCTACATCGAAGTCATGTTCAACATGAACAACAACGAGAAGTGGAGAAGTCATTTTTCTTTTTGGTGGTGTTTCAAGTGCTGGTGCTTCGATACATCACCAATAGGTTCTACTGCTCACAGACCCAGTGTGAAGCTACCCACGTGAACAGTTGAGAATTCGCCGTCCTTCCGAGTACAACAAGTGGCATATAGGGATCCAGCTGCTGTATGTTTGAGGGTTTGCATTGCTATGATCGTGAGCTTTGGCGGGCGGGTAAAACATTAACGTTTGAAACGATCCAACGCAAAGGGTTAAGAAGTGCTTCGAAGTACGTCGAAGTAAATGTTTTTGATCAACCCAATGTCTCTTTATTGAAGGAGAGTGTGTTCACTGTCATCACACGAACGACTTAGTCGTGCAGAAATGCCACGCTCGCAAACATGTTCTTGAGCTTGTCCATGGCGGAGCATTCGAGAAAAACTCCGACGTCCAATCCGTCACCACCCTTCTGGACTTCCGTGAGCATTACAAAACCATCGTAGCACGGTAGTCGAGGAACGCATGCATACCAAGGTCGCGTCCCACCAAACTCTGCGTTGTACATGCCCATGTGTAACCAAGACGTGAACATGAGGTCAGGTCCGAAAAAGAAGTTGGTGCCCACCTGAACAGCGGAAATATCGCTCTGCTCCGCCAAGAAGTTCACAGCATCCCGTAAGTAGGCATCGTCACGTTGGAGAATTGATTCACGAACGCGCCGAGCAAGCTTTCCAAGTGTGGCTGGGGACACCAAGTCGTCCGCCTTCTTTTCAGACTGCAACTCACTGTCAGTGTACGTCGACAACGCGTTGAAAATGACGTTCCCGACGTAGTTGGCGGGCAACGGCGGGCTCAGGCGACGACGAGCATTCACTCCAGTCGTAATTCGCACGTCCTGTCCGTGGCCTCGCGCTCGTGAGATCAACACTGTGAACAACGCAGTGATGGCATCAACTGTGCTCACGTACGAAGGTTCACCATCACCAGACACTCCACCTCGCGTTGCCACTTGTTTGATCCTCTTCATCATATCTGGAGTAAAGTGAAACAAGTGGTGGGCCGTTGACGGAGGAGCAGGAACCGAAGTCTCAGCTCCGTTACTAGCAGTTTCAGACGCAGCCTCAACCACCTGAAACTCTGGGTGTGGCACGTTTGAAAATGTTCCTGTTCCTCCCAGCAAGTGACGGTCGTGGTTCACTACCAGCCGATCCTCCTTCTTCACTCCACTATAGTGCTGTCCCCACACTGTCATGAACGTGAACATGGCTTCTCCGTCGAAGAGCGTGTGACTCGCATCCACTCCAATCACCATCCCCCCGTCCGACAACAACGTCCCCTTGACACAAAGGAGCTCCGTCTTGCCACGCGACGTCGGCATCAAATCCATTGAACGCTGTTGGATCGCCTCCTCCGTTGTCATTGAATTCGTAGCGTTCATGTCGAACCGAATTCCCGCAGCTCCTAACTGTCGCGACTGTGTTGTCTGCTTCACATTGACAATCCCCGTACTGGAATCGATGTAGAGTTCTCCGATAAGGACGGGGTAGTCTTCCTGGACAAGTGTGGCGAAGGAAGACTGCAACTTGTCGAGGTCGTAGGGACCGGAAGCTGAAGGCGGGAAAATGTACAGGATCACGAACCCGAAGCTGTGCATGACTGCGTCCATCGGCGACAGAGGCAGCAGCTTGTCGTCTGGGTTAGTGCTCATGTTGGGCACCTGGTGATGTTGCTGTCTTGCAGTGGAAACTTTTGTGTGGATTGGTGTCTAGATCATCTTTGTCGGCAATTCACAAGTAACGATGCCCGCTTGTTCCCAACGGCCAAGACGTGGTAATGACTTTCGTGTATTTCATGTATTTCATGGGCTACAGTACTTTCCTGGGTTACGGTACTAGTTTGTTTGGCCCGGCAGCTGTCTTTGGTTCCGTTGGTTGGATACACGCTGTAAGGTGAGTTACTGTGGAGTATTCGGACGAAGCAGAAGGAGCGCAGCGAAGTGCAACGCAGTGAAATTAGGAAGCTCATTAGGCTACCCTTTTAGACAGACTTCGATGCCACCGGTCCATCGACATGGTTCGGTCCTGCAACTCGAGAGTGGAAGAACTTCACGACGCACTTTCGTCTGTATTCTAGTCTACCTCACGGCGTTTGTCGTTGGCAACGAGTCGTTGCTTTGGCTGAGCGGTGGAGTACAGGTGCGTGACAACAACCGGCAGCGTGTTTCAAGTCGACAACCGTCTAGGAAACGCCTTTCCACGTTGCAGCAATATGTAGGACAGATCAATTGCGCCGTCTCAACACACAGCACCGCACTGCTGCTGCGGTGACCGCAGCAGCAAAGGAATCAAGTGGCATGCAGCTTTCAGGCGGGGTGCGACTACCAGTAGCCTTCCTTCAACATGGCTACATTTCTCATTTTCATCCAATCCGCGTCGTCTTCGCGTTTCTTGGGCTCATTCTGCGATTTGCCTCCTCGAACACAAGTACGTCAGCACTCTACGATGGCCACGACGGTGCAGGAGAACGAGTCCAAGCTGCTGGAGCCCTACGTCTACATCAGTGAGCTGCCGGGCAAGAACGTACGCGGCAAGATGATCGGCGCCTTTCAGTCCTGGCTGCATGCACCCGCGGACGCCGTTGAGAGCATTCAAAGCATCGTGGACCAGCTGCACAACGCGAGTTTGCTGTGCGTTCTACCTTTGCTCTACCATGTTAATTGCAATTAATTGTTCACAATAATTGATTAACGACGCCGCAGTATTGACGACATTGAGGACGACTCCGAGATGAGACGCGGCCAGCCTGTGGCCCACCACATCTTCGGCGTGCCGGCCACCATCAACTGTGCCAACTACGTGTACTTTCTGTCGCTGCAGAGATGCCAGACACTGGGCAACCCCAAGGCCATGCAGGTGTACACGGATGAGATGCTGAGACTGCACCAGGGCCAGGGCCTGGACATCTTCTGGAGGGACAATCTGCAGTGTCCGACGGTGGATGAATATCTGGAGATGGTGCAGAACAGTTGAGTGCAACCTTGGCTTTTTTGTCGTGATTACGCGCTCTTGCTAGTCGAGAGCTGAAGTTGCAGTTGCCGAATGACGAACTTTTGTTTCTTATTTGTGGCAGAAACGGGAGGACTATTTCGACTGGCGGTGGGGCTCATACAGGCTTTCAGTGACTGCACGCTCGACTTCACGCCGCTTGTGAATGCGCTGGCGGTATACTTCCAGATCCGAGATGACTATGTGAATTTGCTGGACGAAGCCTACATGGAGAACAAGAGTTTTTGTGAAGACCTGACCGAGGGCAAGTTCTCGTTCCCGCTCATCGTGGCTATTCGCGAGAACCCCCAGGACACGCGACTGCTGAGTATCCTCAAGCAACGCACGAAGAGCATCAAACTCAAGCAGTACGCGGTGCAGTATTTGCGCGAGACTGGCGCGGTGGAGCACACACTCGCTAAGCTGAACGAAACGGTGCAGGAAATCCGCAACGAGATCGCTTCTCTAGGAGGCAACCCGGCCCTGGAACAGATTGTGGACGGACTACATTCGACGATCAAATAAAGTGTTGCCCCGTCACCTTGAGAGCAGGAAACAACTCGCAGTAGGAAAAAGAAGATCTATTTTGTCAAAAACCATTATGCTTGTTTGGGCTCTTCATCTTCTCCCCACTGCATCTCAAGCTCTCGATTTGTCATTGCCGTGGTCGAGACACTAGTCTGAGCTGTTGGCTGTAGTCGAAACTGGCAAAACTTTGCTGTCGAGTTTGACGAAGAGCCATCATCGGTATCACTCACGCGATGATCCGTGCAAACGGCTTCGTAAATGTCCATGAAACAGTTGATCTGGACCCATTCCTCGCAATCGGCATCCTCGGTGCAGGGTATAACGTCAGCAACGACATCTTCGAAGTCGCACCACCGACCACCCGTAATTTGTAGATCGAAGACCTGCACTTTGTCCACGTACGTCTTGCAGGAGGGAAATAAAGGCTCACCAGCGACAGCATTGGGAAACCAAACACCGATCGAAAGCGAACTGCTGGCATCGGATTGGAGGCTAAGTGCCTCCATCCCCATTTGCTTGAGTACGAGCTGGCCATCCACGTAAAGATTCGTGCGTGCAGCGCTCGCATCCCATTGCATGACAATCTCCGTGTACGCCGAGTCATCAGTAGGCTGGGGCGAGGTCAAAGTGAATGGAACGCCAGGAGTCGTCTTCGCTTGGTACAATGCAGATTTCCACAGAGGTAGGAAAGGAATTTCCTTTTCCTCACTCGTGGCCGATGTGTCAACATCTTCGTAGTTACCCCACCAAACCTGTGTGAGAGTACCGAAGGCTGAGCACGGCTTGATCCGAATCACCATTACGCCTGCATTTTGGTGCAGCACAGACTTCACTGCTGCACCAACGCGGCGCGCAGGGCAGTGCTCAAGTGGATTACACGGCAAAGGGCTGATCCCGTCCAAGGCCCATTCCATGAATCGATCGTCCGTAGTTCGATCCCTGGTAGAGCCATCGTTCATCATCGTTTTCCCAACCGGCACTACCCCATCGAAGAGATCGCCGTTAGCCGTCAGCTCCAGCACGTTCTTGCCCAGAACTGCATCCGCGACACAGCGCACATTGTCCGAATGAACTCCACCGTTCACATCGGTGCCGCCCCATTGACTTGTCATCAACTGCCAGTTGGTATTAGTTTGAACGTTTCCAGCTCCTCCATTGCCAGGACAAAGATTAAAGTCATCTTGCAGCAAAAGTACGTGGGCACAAGACGTTTGAAGATAAGCCGTTCGTCCCGAGCAGCAATTGTCCAGCCCAATGACGATCTCAGTGGTATCGCTCATCTTGAGGCCAGCCAAACAACTTACAGCCACCAACTTTGAAATTCCCTTGCCGACTTCCACGGGTGCTTGGTACAGACTTCCAGATGAACACGTCAACGAAGCTTCCGGGTTGCCTGCAGTCAGGAGCTGGTAGCGAACAGAGGCGTCGGAGGTGACAGCAGCCAGATCCACTACTAGGGTCAACGGCTTAATTGCGCTGCAGGCTGTGCTGAACGTTGGTTTCTCGGCTTGAACGTCTACGGGGCCCCAAGTTGCCAGGGCGCTATCTGCACAGACCACGCCGACACAGCACGCAACTGCCCGAACAACATCGAAAACGTTCACCACCAACTTAATCTCTCCTGAGGCCAGTGTGCTACTGCAAGTCGGCATGTCATCGGCAGACGTTACAATGGAGTAGGCAATGCCTAGTTGCTGGTCGGTGGATGATGCCGATGGAACGACCGTGAGGGCCATTAAACCTGTGATCGTCGTAGCTGGAACGTCATATTCGAATGTCGGCGCACGGGGGTGCACTACCAAATCGTTAGACTCAACCAGCACACTGGGGAGCAAATCAGTTCCACACGCCACAACTCGAAGCTTGGCGTTAAAAGTCACCGAGACTTTTCCTGACGCTGAGCTTATTAGCGTACCGAATGCGCAGCTTGGTACAAAGGACGTTCCCTCGTTATCTCCAGCTAAAGGGACGAGAGCATACCTCATGAACTCGCAATTCGTGCATTTGATATCAACGTTCCAAGTGTCGACACTGGCAGAAATATCCACGGTGCTTGAAATACTTGGCTCAACTGCTTGGACCAAAAACCGGGAGGAGCGTACCGGGTAGCTGCTAACCAGTAAATCGTTGACCTTCAAGCATGCCACAGCGTGTACGTAACCACTTTTACTTAGCGTAACCGTGGCGTTGTTAGCAACAGCAGATCCAGTTGATGTGTTGCAGTCTGGAAAAACTTGAGTACCATCTCCTGACGTGAAAACGACCCAACTCCCAGGAACCGGTGATGCGACTAGGATGTCGATTCCGCCAACTCCAACGCCGGTGGTGCTATCGAGTGTTGCGCTGGGCACAGGTGAACACAGCGGTACGTTCAACCGCACCTCAAGCCGGACGTCATCAATTGCCCACTGGTCGAACAAATTTCTGTACTTCCAGAGCTCACGCTCCTGAGTTCCCATTTGGCCTTGTACACCCGTTGGGTCATTCTCAGCGGCAATGACTTGGTCTCTGGTAAGGCCAGTCGCAACATCAATCGGGAAACTTGAGTGGGTTTTCTGCATCCAGTAAAACTGTGCGCCTTGGTGCATTGCAACCGGAGGTAGTATCACTGAGAACGGTGCGAAGTTACTTGAGCGGCTAACAGTGCTGGGAAGTAGGGGGATTTCAAGAATCTCCTGCCAGGTGCTAACATTTAGCGGATTGGCACCACGAGGTAAATAACCAAACAGAACCTCCTCGTCAATGTCAGTCATCTCGCAGGCCACACGGTTGTCTCCTCTTGAATCGTACTTTTGTACTGCCTCGAACCCGTACACGTGATAGAAATGCATTTTGCCGTGAAATCCTTCCAGCTCAAGCGGGGCAGTGAGCGCTAATCGATCGCCAAGTGACGTGAAAAACAAGGAATTACTCCCGTCAAAAGAGCCGCACGCGTTGCTGGAGTATCCGTGTTGCTGCTCGCTCCAGAATGAAGATGTCAGAGGCATGTCATCGAACGAGTCTTTTTGGAGAATTACACCCTTCCAATTGTTCGAATCAACCGCGTAAGCAATAGGAACCGGCAGTACGGTGACAGATTGCGAGAAAAGTACAGCATTTTCAGAGCTGCTACCTTCCACGGTTGCAACGTACTCGATCTGCAGGTCTCCAGTCACATTTGCTTGAGCAACGATACCACTTGCGACTGATACAGCTTCATCAAAAAGCACAAAGCTGGGCTCGAAGCTCACTCCAGCGCAGGTTGGTGTCACGCGTACAACTGTCGGTTCATTTTCAGGCAAGTACAAGCGGAGTTCCAGTCCTTCAATAAGTTCAAACACGCCGAAGTGCGCCGGAAGCGGCGTCGCGAATAGCTTGAGGGATTCTACGCTTATTGTTTCTGCACGAGAAGAACATATCAAGTTCCCAAGTACTCCCGCCACGAGGACAAGCAGCCGCATCCTTGTTGCAACGTTGTTCAATGTCTTGCTACAAAAACAACGTCAACTTGGGCCTCCTTGCTTCCTCCCACCGTCAAATGAGACTTGTGGTCCATGACACCAGCACGCGTCAGGTATTTCCGGGACTCAGCTATCGCGTTCTGAGCACACCTAAAAATGCATCACCACCGCAAAAAATAGCTCATTCTTGCTGCGTTCTCTTCACTGTGCTTTATTTCCCTGCATGGGGCTTTTCAGACCGAAGAGTGCGTCTCCAGCAGCCCCTGAGCAGCTTCAGACAGCGTATTCGCTTCCTCGATCGCTTGGGCCACAGCCGTGAGGGTCTGTTCGCTCGCCCGTGGGCCAGTTGCCTTTGCCCCACCCAAGTGCTGCTTCACCAGCTCCAAGTTCGCAGCGATGCGTTGACCCTCGTCCAGCACCCTCGACAACTCGAACAAACTCTCGTCTCTCGACGTGAAGTTGCGCGCCATCTGCTTCTGCACCCGCTGCAGTGCCGCCTGAGCACGGGTCAATTCATTGAGCAGCTCTCTCAGATCCTCCTCCTTCTCCTGCATCACATGTTGCTGGGCTTGCAGCAGGGCCATGGCCTTGACCACCTTCTTGGCGCCAGCCAAAGTCTCCAGCACCGTCTCGTCGGCCGGAGTCTTCCCCTTGACCACCAGCTTCAACGCCTGAGGCGAGCTGAGCCCCAGCACTGCACTGACCTTCCTCTTCACCTCTAGGACAGTCCCAGAGCGTGGAAAGATGACTTCGTACCGGCTTTTGCCCCTGAAAATCTGCACCAACAGAGCGTCGTCTTCCAGCTCGTTCACGTCGATTTCTCGAGTTGTAGAGCTCGCTTTTACCCCGGAATTCGTGGGTTCCTGTGCTGATCCACTAGAGGACGAGGTTGCAACGGCTTCTACTTGCTTGGAAGCATTGGTTTGCTCGTGGAAAGCTCGATTACGCAGCAGGAGCAGCTTGCAGCCATCTTTCAGTGCTGTGGCGCTGCTCACGTCGCGTCCTCGAAGCACCAGCCGCTGGAACTGCGGCTCCAGCTGGAAAAACTCTGAAATCTGCGTCTTGAGAAGATCCAGGGCCTGCGGATCCTGCGCGGAGACGGTCAGAGACGTCGATTGCTTGCCAAATATGACGGTCACGCGGAGCTCATGAGACTTGCCCGACATGACGCAGACGCAGATAGTTAGACTTGGTTTTGGTATGGGGTAACGTAAGATATCGGACAAGTGCGCTATAATTAACGTACGCGATGAGATAATTGCATGCCAAAATTAACGTAAAGAGGTCCATCTTGGTTAGACGGATTTGGAGTGAGAGTGAGAAAGCGACCGCTTTTGCGCACAGATTTAGTCCATCACTACATCCACCAGCGCCATTCCGAGATTGACGGTCAACTGTAACAACACTTTCGTCTGACAGAGGAACTAGGATGGGGAAACAAGTATGCGGCTTATCGGTGCTGACGTCGGGCGAGAAGAAGCTGGTGACGAGGTTCGCGTTTGTTTTGCTCGGTGTCTTGTCAGTGCATTTCGTGCTGGTAGCGCTGTGGCTGGTGATTGTCCGGCGTGCTCAAGCTCCGTTCTTCGGACAGCCAGAGGAAGTCGTGGGGATGAAGTTGCTGGTGTGGGCTGCACTGCTATCGTGCTGCGGTGTGAGTGGGTTGCTTACCCTGATACTCAAGAGTGTACGAGCTGCCAAGCCAGCGCTGGCGTGCTGGTTTCTGCTATTGACAGTTCATGCGTGGTACCTGGTCGTTGGAGTGTTTTCAAGAATGTGGTCAAGAGCGGAAGCGGACGGCAGCTCGCAGTTTTGGTCGATGACCGAGATAGCGGTGCAGTTGCTGGCTGATGCAATGAATGCGCTTTTCCTCGTCTGGTTCGTCCGTCACGGAGGTGACAACGACTCTGTCAAAGACCAGTTTCTACGTGAACCCCTGCTTCCTGTTAGGAGTGAGGTGCATAATAGCAAATTGAGCACTGCCAGCTCGTTAATTAAATAATACTTAATCATGTAAGCGTACGAGCTGATGTACTGATCGATCACAGCTTGAGCTGCGTTGCCGAAGTAAAGTTGTACAGTCACTTTTGAAAAATGTCCACAAAAGTATTTGCCAGCACCAAATCCAAACATGAGCACTAACCCAGACGACAAGCTGCTGCCTCTGTCGCCGATGGACGCAGTCATGCACAGCTTCGGGTTCGTGATCCTGTACATTTTCCCGCCTTCAGCTTCCGGTCCCTACGACCTCGACAAGTTTCAGTCTTCCTTCGCCACACTTGTCCAGGAAGACTACCCCATCCTTATCGGAGAACTCTACATCGATTCCAGTACGGGGATTGTCAATGTGAAGCAGACAACACAGTCGCGACAGTTAGGAGCTGCGGGAATTCGGTTCGACATGAACACTACGAATTCAATGACAACGGAGGAGGCGATCCAACAGCGTTCAATGGATTTGATGCCGACATCGCGTGGCAAGACGGAGCTCCTTTGTGTCAAGGGGACATTGTTGTCGGACGGGGGGATGGTGATTGGAATGGATGCGAGTCACACGCTCTTCGACGGAGAAGCCATGTTCACGTTCATGACAGTGTGGGGACAGCACTATAGTGGAGTGAAGAAGGAGGATCGGCTGGTAGTGAACCACGACCGTCACTTGCTGGGAGGAACAGGAACATTTTCAAACGTGCCACACCCAGAGTTTCGAGTGGTTGAGGCTGCGTCTGAAGCTGCTAGTAACGGAGCTGAGACTTCGCTCTCTGCTCCTCCGTCAACGGCCCACCACTTGTTTCACTTTACTCCAGATATGATGAAGAGGATCAAACAAGTGGCAACGCGAGGTGGAGTGTCTGGTGATGGTGAACCTTCGTACGTGAGCACAGTTGATGCCATCACTGCGTTGTTCACAGTGTTGATCTCACGAGCGCGAGGCCACGGACAGGACGTGCGAATTACGACTGGAGTGAATGCTCGTCGTCGCCTGAGCCCGCCGTTGCCCACCAACTACGTCGGGAACGTCATTTTCAACGCGTTGTCGACGTACACTGACAGTGAGTTGCAGTCTGAAGGGAAGGCGGACGACTTGGTGTCCCCAGTCACACTTGGAAAGCTTGCTCGGCGCGTTCGTGAATCAATTCTCCAACGTGACGATGCCTACTTACGGGATGCTGTGAACTTCTTGGCGGAGCAGAGCGATATTTCCGCTGTTCAGGTGGGCACCAACTTCTTTTTCGGGCCTGACCTCATGTTCTCATCGTGGGTGCATCTGGGCATGTACAACGCGGAATTTGGTGGGACGCGGCCTTGGTATGCATGCGCTCCTCGATCTCCGTGTTATGATGGTTTTGTGATGATCACCGAGGCTCAGAAGGGTGGTGACGGATTGGACGTCGGAGTTTGTCTGGAGTCTTCCGCCATGGACAAGCTCAAGAAGATATTTGCACGGGTACAAAGTGCCAATTGGAATTGCTGACTGCAGAGCGACTGGTGCCCACCGACATCGTTCACTCACTCATTGAAACCAGTTGAGTTCGGCAACAGTGATATCCGTTTTTTTTCTGGGTTACATATAGCTGGATTATTGGGTTGATGAATGTCTTGTAGCGACGTGGCTAGCATGCTGGGATACAACTAATGATGTGTAACTTTTGGCAACAACATCATTACCTGTACAGCGATGACGTGGTACGTGTATGTGCCCCGGGAAATGGTCCAATATTGCTTTGGACTTTGTTGATGAGACCTCGACAAGGTCCAAGGCTTCGCGCGGTGGAGCTCACTTTCAAAGCTTCACCGTCGAGCCCAAACGAAAACTGTCATCCAGAACCAAGCAGCAATCGAAAACATGGTCAACGTTGTAGCTCCAGCAGATATCGAAGTCGATGTACTGGTCCCGTTGTCTCCGCTGGACACCGTCATGAACACATACCGCATCGTGATTCTCTACATTTACCCGCCACCTTCACGGATTGCAGCTTCCTATAATCTTGAGAAACTGCACCGCTCGTTCAACACGCTGGTGGATGAGGACTACCCCATGCTGGTCGGAGCACTCCACTATGACGAGAAGACGGGGGCTGCAAGTGTCAAGCAAACCTCATTGGCGAGAAAGCGAGGAGCGAGTGGCATCCGCTTCGAAACGAACCACACAAGTTGTCAATCAACCGACGACGCGATTGCGTCGCTCTCGTGGGATTTTATGCCCAAGACGCGTACCAGTGGAGAGATCATCGCCGTCAAAGGCTCAATTCTTGCGGACGGGGGGATGGCTATCGGTGTTGACTGCAGCCACGTTCTGTTCGACGGAGAAGCCATGCTGACATTTATGCGGTTGTGGGGACAGCACTATAGCGGCGTGAGCACAGACGATCGACTGGTTATCAACCACAACCGCTACTTGCTGTCAGGAATGGGGGAGCAGTGCAAACTTCCTCACCCCGAGTTTCAGATAGCCCCAGCAGATCCGCTTATCCGGAGAGAAGATGGATCTCTCGCCCCCAAAGCGGTCACAAAGCCACCAAAGACTGCTGAACACGTCTTCCATCTATCACCATCGAACATGGCCAAGCTCAAGAAGATGGCCGAAAGCGTACAGGAAGCTATACGCCCTCAAGATCAAAACAAGCCGTCACTGCAACCTGCCTACGTCAGTACAGTCGATGTTATCACCGCGCTGTTCACCATTCTCATCTCTCGAGCTCGTGGTCACGGACAAGATGTGCGAGTGTCCACAGCAGTGAATGGGCGTAAGCGACTGGAACCTCCTCTTCCGGCTAACTACTCGGGCAATGCAGTTTTTCACGCACTTTCCTCGTATACCAACGAGGAGCTAAGCGACGGAAGTGGAGCTCAAAAGGGAGTGTCTGCATCGACGCTGGGTCGAGTGGCTCGCAGTGTTCGAGCTTCCATTCTGGAACGTGACGACGCGTTCATGCGCGACACCGTCGCGTTCCTGGCGAGCCAAACCGACCCGTCCACCATCAACGACAACGTCAACTTTTTCTTCGGACCGGATGTCGCCTTCACCTGTTGGGCCAAGATGGGCCTGTATGACGCCGAGTTTGACGGCACCAAGCCATCGTACGCGAAGATCCCTCGTGTTCAATGCATGGACGGATTCGTGCTGATCACGGAAGCTGTCAAGGGAGGCGATGGGTTGGATGTGCTCGTGTGCCTGGAGTCCACGGCCATGAACAAGCTAGTGGATCTGTACGCCACTGTGCAATTCCTTCAGGACGTTAGCCCCTAAACATCCTCCATTAAAGCATGGCCTCTTCTCCTTCACTAAGTATCTCCTCTTCCTCATTTTCTCTCTTCTTCAGTGACTTGAGCTTCTCCTTCTCCCGCAGCTCCGTCATGAGGCCCTGTACTTCGTGGCTCTTGCCCAGCGTCTCCGCTCGCTCCACAAAGTCCTCGAGGTTCAGTCCCGGGTACAGGTCGAAGGCCCACTGCTTGTACATTTTGACCAGCGACGCGAGTGCCTGCGCCTCCCGCCCCGAGACGTCCCCACTCACTTGGTACGGGAACGTGCGGTGCACCTTCTTCAGTCCTTCGGCCGAGACCAGATGCGACTCGCGCAGGAGGTTGCGCCGCCGTTTCTGGGTTACGGCGGGGGCTGCAGCGCCATCTGCAGATGCTCCATCGTCTTGGACACCTGATGCGCCATCGACGGCGGTGGAGGACGCACCAGCGTCGTCACGACGGCCCAAGTCCTCGTCGCGTTCCCATCCACGAGACGCCATTATCGAGTATGGCGGAAAAAATAATTTTGTGGAAGATGGTGTAACACATATTATAGTGTGGTTTACGTTATGTATCCATAATTGGTTGAAGTCGGAAAGTGTACCCATTGCTGGTGTGGTAATGTTTGCTGGTCAGTTTGTTGCAAGTTTTTACTGTTCGAGCGAATTTATCACCCAGGTTCGCTTTAGCGGTACTAATGGTACGCCGCTGACAGGCCTCACTTTTTAATTTGCTGCCTCGGAGCAAGACCAAGACTCCTCAGCAGATCGACGATATGAAGACCGCTGCTGTGCTCGTGACGCTTGCGATTGCCACGTTGGACTTGCCTCTTGTTCAAGCTGCGGAGTGCACGACGGACGAGTTGACCACGATATCGGACATCTACAGCTCGGCCATGAGTGAGGGCACAGCTTCGTGTCCGGACTTGACGATGGCCACGGACGCTACTACAGTGGACTATTGCTCCAACTCGGACTGCATGGATTTCATGTCCAACATGCTGGACCAGCTCCCGGACTGCTCCACCGGCGGCGTGGACTTGAAGGCCGGTCTACAAGCTGCCCTCGACTATTGCGAGACCGGTACGGCCGACACGTCCGGGATCCTGACGGGTTCGTCGTCAATGTTTGCAACCGATTCGTCCTCCAGTTCGGCATTCGCGACCGACTCGTCTTCCAGTTCTGACTTTACGACGGATTCGTCTTCCAGTTCCGCCCCAACGACAGCTTCGTCGTCTAGTTCAGTGTTCCGAACGCAATCGCCCAGCGCAACGAGCTCAGCTACCGACACTTCGAGCGACAAGGTCACCGCCAACACCTTTCCGCCAGCAACGGGGGGATCTTCATCTGCATCGTCGACTGAGATGGCCATCTCGAGCGCTGCCTTCGCAGTGACAGCATTCATGATTGCAATTGGTCTTTAAGATCGCTACTGAACAAGTGCACGTTTGTCAGCACTGAGATTCGTAATACAAACGATAGTTGTCAACACTTTGCACATTACCCGACCCAAGGCGGTATCCATTTGCATCTCCCAACGAAATCCGTGTTGTGTTCACCCACCAGTAGCGTGTGGGCATCAAGCTCGCTTGAACCGTCTACGGGTGGAGGGAACACGGAGTGCCCAATGAAGCCGTAGCTCGCTAAGACAGCGTTCATCGGTGATAGAGGTACTAGTACGTCGATCTCAAAGGAGCCCGATACGTTTTCGCAAGTCGTTTTCCAGGAAGCGTGGGCAGGAAGACGTTAGTGACAAATTCGTGCTCAATCGAAGTGACAGTTTACGCCAGAGCTGCAATTTCTTACGCGGTACGCGGTCGCTCTACTAGTAGCTGGACTAGCGTTCTCATGCACGAATTGCAGCTACTTCCGGTGGGTTCCTTCAGGTTTACAACGTAGAGAGCAGCATGTGCTCGTCCTGCAGATACGCCACATGAGCGAACAGCTCTTTGAGTTTCTCCATGGCTGTAGACTCCAGGAACACCAGCACGTCGACGCCAGGGCTGTTCCGCGTTGCCTCGGTGATGATCACAAACCCGTCAAGGGGGAGAGGAGGAACGGACACAAACAACGGACGCGTACCCTCAAACTCCGCGTCGTACATGCCTGTTCGCACCCACGAAGTGTACATGATGTCGGGGCCGAAGACGAAATTAGTAGCGGGCTGAACAGCGGACAGGTTGCTCTGCTCGGTCATGAAGTTGATGGCGTCTCGAAGGTACTCGTTGTCACTCCGACGAATGGATCCACGAACTCGCTGGGCCAGTTTCGCTAGAGATAGTTCAGAGATGAAGCTCTCCTTGTTGCTATCAGCCTGCAATTCAGCACTCTTGTAGGATGATAGTGCGCTGAAGACGACATTTCCTGCGTAGTTATCAGGTAGAGGAGGATTCAGGCGACGACGGGCATTGATTGCAGTTGTAACTTGGACGTCTTGGCCATGGCCTCGGGCACGCGAGATTAAAGCAGTAAACAACGCGGTGATGGCGTCGATAGTGCTCACATACGAAGGATCGGATGTTCCGGTAGCAGCCGCTCCCTGACTTGCAGCATTTTTGATCCTCTTCATCATACCAGGAGTGAAGTGGAATCGGTGCTGAGAAGTAGGCGGTGGCATTGGAGCAGCAGGGCCTGCTGTGGCATCGCCAGCGTCCACTGCAGGCTGAGACTCAACGAGTTGGAACTCAGGGTGGGCCAGCGTTGATGGAGAACCGGTTCCTGCAAGCAGGTGTCGATCATGATTGATCACCAATCGGTCCTTCTGGTCCACACCGCTGTAATGCTGCCCCCACGCCGTCATGAACGTGAACATCCCCTCACCATCAAGCAGCGTGTGGCTTGTATCCACCCCAACCACCAACCCTCCGTCCGACAACACTGTTGCTTTCACGCAAATGAGTTCTGTCGGTCCGCGCGGAGTCGGCATCAACTCCCACGAAAGCGTCGCCATCGCTTCTTCCGCCGTCGTCAAACTAGTCGCGTTCGTCTCGAAGCGAATACCCTGCGCGCCTCGTTGGCTTGACTCCGGCGTCTGCTTCACGCTCACGACACCAGTGTCTTGGTCGATATGCAGCTCACCGATGAGAATGGGGTAGTCTTCATTTACCAGCGTGATGAAGGAGGTCTGCAGCTTGTTGAGGTCGAAGGCGGCTGAGCTCGATGGACGTGGGAAAATGTACAAGAGCACGACTCCAAGCTTGTGCATCATAGCGTCCAAAGGTGACAACAGCACCATAGCTTCATCCTTTTTGTCGGGAGTTGCACCGTGTAGGGATTCCATGCCGTTTCCAGGCGAGAGCGGCAGCGGGAACGCGTCAGTCTGCGTGGGTGGCATGTGGTGACGGCTCAAGGGGTGGAATGAACAATGCTAAGAGGATAGGAGTCACGGGCCCCACGTTGCGAGGACATGGACGTAAACACGGCAAATCTCGTGCTCAGCTTTGGTACAGTGCCAACCATTCCTGCCTACACGTGCAGCACTACAGCGCACGCAGTCGCTACCGAGGCGATGGCCCAGAAGACGAGGTTCTGGTGAAGTTTCGCGGCGCTGCTGTCTCCTGTTGCGCTGTCGGCTCCACGCGAATTGTCAACGGAGGTGACGGTCGAGTCGAAGTCTGGGTCGCAAGTCGAGTTTCCTGTTGCGTTGAGGGTCTCCGAGTAGTGGAAGTAGAGGGTGATGTTGTCCGGGTCGACGATCCAGCCGCATTGGTATGAGCCGTCCAGCACGCCTTCCTTGTGATTGATATTGGCGAAGTAGCATTCGGGTACGTCAATTCTGAGGTTTCGGATGAGGCGCCCGCATGGTGACGAGCAGTCTGCGTTCACGTGAATGTCGTAGGCGCAGACGGAAGAGTCGTCAATGCACGATTCATTTGTGGTTACGGTCTTGAAGAACGCGACGGTCTCCTCGATCTCTTCGGTCGTGCAGTTGGGCACTACGGTCGTAGCCCCAGCCGAAGACCCCAAAAGGTTCTCGACCGAGTCGATGTAGATGCTGATGTTCGTTGCATCGTCCAGCGTCTCGCACAAGCCGAACTGCGTGGCAATGTCTTGTTTCTTGTTGGTGTATGACGTTGCGCGCTTCAGAGTAAGTTGCGAAGTGAGTTCATTTAGCAGTTAGACGAAACTCTCTAGCGCTACTCGCCTTGCAAGGGGGGGCGTGCTGTGTGGCAACGCCCTCCAGCTCTCCAGCACCAACCACTGGTGCTTGATTATGCAGTGCCGCGGTTGACGCGGCATGTATTATGCAGGTGTAGTGTTTACGGGTTCTCGGGTGCTGCTGTCGGTTGGTGCTGCCAGTGTCGGTTGGGTTGCTGCATCGTCGGTGCCGGCGTCGTCCTTGGTCCGCTTGTCGCCGTCGTCTGATCCAATCTCCACACTGCCCCCCAAGACGACAAGACACCTTCAGAGCACCTTCGTGTCACATTCGTCTGTGATTGATTCTGAACTTATGTATCCATGTCCCGTCGTATGCGCCCAACTTCAACGGCAACGTGTTCAACATGTACCCTTGCGAAAGGATCAGCAGTAACTCAGCAACCAGGAAAATTGGACCCCCAAACTTCTACAGCAATTCAGCCACGCTGTTCTCCGTCGCATACTTCGAGACCAGCGTTGGAACATCACGCTTGATCGAATGGGCAGGTTCCCAAGAGTTCTCGATGTCCTGCAGGCCGCGCCAAGCCACCAGGAGCTCCAGCTCACCAGACGTAGCATTGAAACGGTGTGAAACTACATCCCGAACTTCGAGTATAATGCCTTGCAAAGACACATGCTCACGGATCTCGGCCGTCTCGTCGAGGTCAGCATCGTGGTAGAACTTCAAGCGCGAGCCATGCACATCATACTCAGCCCCAGTGAGTAAATGGCGGATGAGGAACGAGTGCGGGAGGGCCTTGGTGACCTGGAAAGGTCCGACCCAGCGCACAAGCAGTTTGTTCCCCTGCAGTCGCTTGTCCACTCGCGACCAGAGGACGTAGTCCCCTTCAGAAAAATTGCACACAGTGCCGTTAGAGCGTGCCATCGCGGCCACACGCTGCTGCTCGCGGCGGTCACGGACAACACGGTGCAGTCCGTGCAGGCTACGTCGGAGCTCTTCAACCGCCTCGCGTAGCGCAGCCTTCTCCATGGGTAGATTTCGCAGCACTCGCTCCGTAGGTGTAGCCACAATGTCGAGAGCGGAAACAGCAGGTAGCCCAGTGAAAAGCTCCACAGGGGCACAGTTGCCCAGTGAGTACACCGGAGTGTGGTTCAGGTTTGCCTGTATAATGGGCAGGAGATACACCCAGTTGCGGGTATCCAGGCGACTCTCCAACAGCATGACACGCAGCACCTGAAGGATGTCACGGTTGACCCGTTCAACGGTGCCGTTAATCCAAGGTGTGTACACTGGCGCGAACTGGTGGCTCGCACCGAGCCTCTCCGCAAGCAGCCCCACAACTTCGCTCTTAAAGTGCGAACCATTGTCGGACATCCATGTTGGAGGGGCCCCGAACCTCTTGTTCCAGTCAAGGATGGCTGCCACAGCAGTTTGGCTGTCTGCTACGTCTGCCGGTACAAGCTCACAGAAGTGGGTGAGCTCGTCCTTGAGGACCAACACGTACTTGGTGTCGCCATAGCTCTCTCCAAGGTAGAGGTAGTCCAGGTGCAGACATTCGTTGCGCTTTGCTACTGGTCGGTCCACCGTCCAGTTCCTTTGAATCACCAGGCCACCCTTGACATGTTTGCACAAGAGACACTGGTTGACAAACCGAATCACCGCTTGGCGAGCGTTCGCTAAGACGAACCTGCGATCCAAAAGCTCCACCATCACATTCACACCTCGGTGCCCTTGGGGGCCACAATGCGCCACCACAAACAGACGCTTCAACACCGCCTTTGCTTGTGCAGGCAGCCACAGCTTGTCATCCACTTCAATCCCGTCACTAGTCATCACGGCGCTGTCGGGTGCATCTCCCTCATACTGATGCTGTGCTCGAACAATCTCAGAGCGCGTCGGCCACGTGAACTCGTCGTCCTGTAGTGGACGCAGCTCAGACAGTGCCTGAGCCGACCGTGTAGTCACTCGCTTAACGGCCAGAGACTTGACTGTATCAGGAGGCGCAGGCTGCCCCCAGCGTGATATGATATCCGCCCAAAGGTTGTTCTCGCCGGCGATATGATGGATGACATAGCGACAGCCCACTAGCTTCAGCGCCCAGCGTTGCAGTTTCCCCTTCACGTGCTGCTTCACCTCTCTGTCAGGTGTGAAGATCTGAATAAGGTTTGAATGGTCGCAGTACACGTGGAACCCTTTCTCACGCGTGAGCATGTAGTCCAGGTCCCCACACGCCTTCACGATCGGATACCCTTCCTTCTCGACGATCGACCAGTTCCTCTGCGCATTCTTGAACAGTCCGCCTCGGCAGATCAGCAGTTCATGCTGCTGCTCTTCAACCGGGACTCCATCCTGCCAATTCAAGACCTGGGTCAACACCAGTGCATACCCAGTCAGCGAGGCGTCCGAGAACAAGCACACCGTCGCCCTTTTATCCGGGAACGCCAGCTTGCATGATCGCTCGATCATCTCGAGTGTTTTCCGAAATGTTTCCGCCTCTTCCTTACTCCATTCCACCACAGCTCCACTTAGATGAGCTTTACGACGCCCACGAGACTGCATCACGCGCTCGAGTTTTTCCTGCAGCGGCGCAGTTGTGCGTGCATAATCGACCATCGAGTCTCTCAGCCAATTCAGTGCGCACAGGAAATGCTGGAGCGCAGCACCGGTCGGTGGCAATGGCATCTGCCGCAGTGCGGCTAATCGTTCAGGGTCGTGCTCGACACCAGCTCCATCGATCACCTTGCCACACCATTTAACACGCTTCGCAAAAAGTTTGCACTTGCGAGCGTTCAACTTCAACTTTCGCTGCCGTAGAATGGCGAAGAACTTGCCAAGACTCTCCAGAAAAGCTCCAGCAGTGCATGCGTACAGCAACACGTCGTCAATCCAGACAAGCACGTTCCGAAATAATAGGTCCCTCAGTACTTCGTGCATTTGGGCTTGAAAGTGCACTGCAGAGTCGCAAGCTCCCTGTGGCACGCGGGATGGCGTGAAAACGCCGTCTTCCGTCACGAAACTGAACAGCTCCCGGCTGTTCGGATGGAGAGGCATCTGCCAGAACCCTTTGTGGAAGTCAAATGCACCAAATCCGTACGACCCACGCACGGACTCCGTCACCACGGCGAGATTCGGCGCAGCACCAGCCAGTGGCACCGTGAGCCGATTGACGGGCCTGTAGTCGATAGTGATTCGAAATTCATCCGTGCCACGTTTAGCTACCGGCAGCGCGGGACAGGCCCAACGACTCTGGGTGTTCCGCTCAACGAGTCCTGCATCCTCCAGTTCTCGCACATACTCCCGAAGAAATTGGCGCTGAGCCTCAGGATAGCGCCGGACGCCGCTACGATACGGCTGCACACCGCTCTCCAACCGCACTTCGAGTGGTTGGACATCTGCAGCTTCATCACGGCCAAGGCGGACCCTGAAGACGTCGGAGTATTCCAGCACCATTTGCCGTAGTTCATCCGCCATAGCCGGTTCAAAGCCGGCTTGAATGGCCTCATCGACCATGTTGTGCAACAATGTATCGACCTCATTGTCCTCACTATTTCCAAGCACATCCATGTGTTCGCACGGGATGTCATCAGCTTCAAACTCGGCGGCCTCAATGTGCTGTTGAGCCAACTGCTCGAAAACCCCATCAAGGTCCACGCCGATCGATTGCAGTGTCGACTTGCCGAGCAACAGCTCCTCCTCGGGTGCTTCAAGCACAAGGCACTCAATGCCGCTCAAGCGCAATGGCCCCGCCGACGTTACGATTTGCACATCGAGATGTATTTTCTCGTGACAAAGCATCGCATTGCCGCCAGCAGCGACAACCTCCAGCGGTGGATCAATAATCACCGTTGACAGCTCTGGCAACAACTCCCTGAGTTCGGCCATCACTGGGCGGCCAATAATGTTGACGTCAGAGCCCGTGTCTGGGCAGTAAGGAACGTCCAGCACACCGTTGATTACAGCACTGCGGAAAGCTGGTTCCCCATCGGTTGTGATCCTCTTGACACGCTCCTGCGCACGACTCCGTTTCTCACGCAGCATCTTCTCCACGTTGGCCTTCTGCTCCGCTGTTGCCGTCGGGCAGTCTCGGGCCCAGTGAGGCCCCTTACACACCAAGCACCCGTCGCGAGGAGGTTTCCGGGGGCCCGCGGCACCCCGACCACCGCCCTGGATGCTCGATGGCTTGGGAAGTTGCTTTGCAGGTCGACCGTGCGCTTTGGCTGCCGCACCGCCGTCCTCCTTCGGTCGCAGACTGGAGCTTTGCTTCATCTCATTCTGCATCAAATAGTACTGCTGCTGACGTGTCGCTCGCTCAATCATCAGGTCATGAAGTGCGAGGTCATCGACCTTCGCTTCGCGATGGGTCAACTCGACCAACCGAGTCAAGTCGACTTTCAAAATCTCGGGGGTCACGTGTGTCAGTAGCAGCTTGCATCTCATCTTCAGTCTCTGCCGACCCGCCTCACCAACAGCTGGTCCACGGCCCAACATACCAGTTAGACCGTTGTCTTCGACCAGTCTGTCGAAGCCCATGAAATACTTTGCGATCCGGGCTTCGACATCGACCTCTTCCAAGTCCATCTTCAGCTCAGCAAAGAGCCGGGACACATCGGGGACTCGGTCGTTCACCATTCCTCCAACCTTACGCTTCATCTCTGCTAGAAGCATAGCGTCGGTCACACTCTCCACTTCCTTCTTGAGAATGTAGTGAGCCACATGCTCCAGTACCCGGGGTTTCAAAGACGTCCGGATACTCCTGGCCACGGTTTCTTGGACTTCGCCCGTGGTCGAGCACCGCTCAGCGATCTTGGCCTCATACTGCCTGCGCTCTCGAATGAACGTAGTGATAGCAGCCTGGCTCCACACGGCAAGCTCCGGTGCAGCCACCACCTCAAAGATCGGCTGAGGCACGGTCATCCTGACGTCGCCCTCTGCGTCGTATTCGTAGTCCACCATGCCTGGCATTGCGATGCTTGTACTTGTGTTCGTCAAAGAATTCTTTATGACGTTGCGCGCTTCAGAGTAAGTTGCGAAGTGAGTTCATTTAGCAGTTAGACGAAACTCTCTAGCGCTACTCGCCTTGCAAGGGGGGGCGTGCTGTGTGGCAACGCCCTCCAGCTCTCCAGCACCAACCACTGGTGCTTGATTATGCAGTGCCGCGGTTGACGCGGCATGTATTATGCAGGTGTAGTGTTTACGGGTTCTCGGGTGCTGCTGTCGGTTGGTGCTGCCAGTGTCGGTTGGGTTGCTGCATCGTCGGTGCCGGCGTCGTCCTTGGTCCGCTTGTCGCCGTCGTCTGATCCAATCTCCACATGGTGTTGACATACGACTGCTCGTAGTTGCAGTTCGGCAGCGACTGGGCGAACTCTTGGACGGCTGCAGCACACGTCGAGTTGCACTGCGTGTCGATGATGATCTCGTACGCTTCGATCGTGGTGGAGCTGGCACACGAGCCGTTTGCAGCCTCGTAGAAGGCGTTGAACGTGGCTTCAGCTTCGGCGCTCGTGCAGTTTGTGGTCGAAGCGGTGGACGCAGGAGTGGGGGCGGGCGTGGCGCAGATGTCGAGAGACCGCAGGAGCTGGTCCTTCTCGCTGGTGGAGGCTCCAGTGGTGCAGTTTGGGATGCTGTTGGCCAAGTCCTGCACGACAACTAAACAATCGGTGGCGGAGCAGGGCGGGGAGATGAAGACCCAGGTGTTGACTGTGGCGTAGCTGGAGCAGGCGCTGGTGGCCGCAGCTGCAGCGTAGGCATCCGTGATGGCCTGGTCTTCGGCGTCCGTGCAATCGGCGTCAACTCCGCCGCGGAAACCGATGAGTGCGACCAGAGACAGCAAGACGAGTCGCTGCATGAGGATTGATTGATCGAAGCGTGGTCTTTTCACGAATGCAGTGGGGATTGGTGCAGTGCTGCTCACTCATCTCCTGGTGGTTGAATGATTAAAGAGCGTGGGATATGTTCGGCGTGCGGGAAGTCGATCTGCGGACAGCAAATGGCTACAACAGTTGCGTTCTCGCCATGCGCTGTGGACGGATTTATCCACCTGTTTGCCTGTCGGTCATCACAAGGCGACACGACCACCTTTGCCGCTGATCGAGAGTCTCTTCGAGACGAACCGTACAGCTTATTGGCGATGCCGCCATGCTTGCTCGAATCAGCGTGCTGAAAGACCTAGCGAGAGTCTCTCGGGGTGCAGCTCCTGTGGATGGCGTCCAGTCTGAAGCCTCCGAGGAGGAAGCTGCCGACAAAGCCGACGCGGGGTACTGGTTTATGGATACTGATAACAATACCAACATTGATAAAACGCTGCATGATGAGGATTTTTGCGCTTTAGAAGTGATCAGGGCAATCAGGTCTTTATCGGTAGAGGTTACTTACCAACGACACCAACAAGGACGCCAGATGAAGGCATGCGTACGCTCAAGCAGCGAGGTTTCCATACTATCGTTGCATGTTACAACAGAGCTCCTGCTACAACGGCGAGAATCAGACTAAGTACTTGGTTGAGGTGTGAAGCGGTATCCCGCGACGCGGACGAGGTGGCCGTAGTGCTCGAGAGATATAGCGTCGTGCTGATGTAGTTCGCGTGGTTGGACCCCGTACACGCGCCGATCTCCTCCAGTAGCGACGTCTTCGCATTTGAGGTCCCGTAGTCGTAGTAACAGTTTGGCAGATCATCCGCAAGAAGTTTGAGCTTTGACGCACAACTCGACCCACAGTGCGTGAGGATGTACACGCTGTAAGAGCTGAGTGTGGCATCCGGCACACAGGAAGAGCTCTTGGCCGCTGAGGTGTACAAACTCACGAGACTCGAGACCTGCGAGGTGGTGCAGCTGGTACTGGAGCTGGTCGCTGCTGGAGACGGAGTAGACGAGCTTCCAGACGCAGATAAGGAATCGAGGCTCCAATCAATTGACCCATCAGTAGACGTGGTAGAAGGCATCGTCTCTGCTGCACCACTATTGGAGCCACCAGGACGCGGAGCTAGACTCGGTAAGAGGGCACTCGTCTCGAACGGAGAACTCGTCGTAATCGGAGCGATGGTCACCAGTGGAGCCGCGGTGGGTGGGGTCACGAGAGGCGCCTCGGTCGATATGAGGTCTGCTCCGTTGCAGACTGTCATGGCGTTCTGCACCTCGATCTTGTTGTTCACTCCGCTGACTGAGCAGTCCGGTAGCTGCTCCCCGACCTGCTCCATTACGGCGACGCAGGATATAGCGGTGCATGGCGCGCTGACAAAACTGTCGCCGATGGCGTATTGATCACAGGCTGACGTCGTTGCTGCCCAGCTCCATATGCTCTGACTGGTCTGCCACTCAGCATCCGTGCACTCGGCGGCGTTAGCGAAGTCGACTTGCATGGTCGAAAAGACAGCGAGCGACACCAGGAGAGGCTGAGAGAAGTGCCGCATGACTATTGAAGTTTTTTGGGACGAGCTTCGAGACGAAAGCTGGAGCAGCAGTTAACGTCTTGTCCGCGACTTGAGAAGCGCGGGGGGTATTTGGGAATGGGGACGGCAAGCTGATCGACGCAAGAGGCTCAAGCAATAGTTTTTGATGCAGTGTTTTCCAGATGTCCGCAGAGAGGTAGAGTCTGGTGGCTCCCTGACCTGCTGGTCGGTTGTGGTACGAGTGCAGTCCTGATTGCTCGCCCATCTCCAGTCAACTTGTTTTGCTGTTTGAACCGAGTTTGCATTTCATTTGTGGGCGCGTGGGTTGAGTGGCGGTGGAGTCCTGCAGTCGAAGTGCTGGCTCAGAGCGTGGCAGTGGCAACAACATTCTCCATGGCTCTCTCTTGACTGGTACTTCGCTATGTGTTTAGTTTTGCTGCAGCATGGGTTGAGCTTGCAAAGCAAATGGATCCTCGTAGCAACTGGTTAGCGTTCATTACTCGTCGCGGGGATCAAGGTAGGTAGGTATATGCAGTTTCGATTACTTAGGGTGAACATGCTACACAGTGATGTAGTCCGGGAGGATTCAAACATCAATTCGCCCTACAAGGCGAGAATAGTCATAGCCAGGAGCGTGAAGATGGCCGAAAGCTGAAGGATGCCATTGAAGGCACGTGGTGGAGCCGGACTCTCCGCGATTCCAACGGTGGATGAATCCAGCGTCTTGTCCGGGTCTCCGGACACGAGTGGCTCCGAGCCTGAGCCTCCTGACATCAGTGGCTCCGAGCCCGACGCGCCCGAGGACGCGGATGAAGATGCGAACTCGATTGAGCTGTCAGAGTACACCGTGACGCTGATGTAGTAGCTCAAGGACTCGTCGCACCCTTCGAGCTCCTCGAGTACGTCCTGCTTCTTGTTCATGAACTCGTAATCGTAGTAACAGTTGGGCAGCGACTCAGCCAAGTCCTTGACTTTAGTTGCACAGTCCGAGTCGCAGGACGTGAAGATGTACACGCTGTCGCCGTTAACCGTCGAGTCTGTCGCGCACTCGGTGCTCGTCGCTGTTGACGTGTAGAGATTCCACATTTCCTTAGCTTCCGCAGTCGTGCAGCCCGTGTTGGAAGCTGTCGACGCTGGTGTAGATGATGCGGAACCACTTGAAGTCGACACCGGTGTAGTTGAGTCTACTTCGGTCGTGGTGTCATCAGTGCAAGCCTGAAGGTTTCCTTGAAGCTCTGCCTTCTGGTTAGCTCCGTCGTACTGGCAGTCTGGCAGATCAGCAGCTAGTTGCGTCATGGTATCGATGCAATCGGTAACCGAGCAGGGCACGTTGACTGTCACCAATGAAGAGGAGGACGTTGAGTAGGGCGAACATGCTGAAGTTGCAGCTGCTGTGTCGTACAGGTCTTCGGTGCTCTGGTATTCGTCCGTCGAACACTCCGTAGTGGACGACGAAGTAGGCGTTGGTGTGGTGGTGGTTGACGTGGCCGGCGCGTTCGTGACGACCGTGGGGGATCCGGCATCCTCAGTGTCGCCTCCGTTGCAGGATGTCAGTGCGTTCTGTACCTCGATCTTGTTGTTGATGCCGCTGTACGTGCAGTCCGGGAGGTTCTCGGCCACGCCTTCCACGACCGTCACACAGTCTGTGGCGGTGCATGGCGCGTTCACATAGACTGGTTCGGTCTGCGTCACGTAGGGTGCGCAGGCCGACGTGGCGGCTGCGGCGGCCCAGACGGAGTTGGCGTACGTAGCCTCCGAGTCGGTGCACTCGGCGGCGTTGGTGAGGTGCCAAGCCAGCGATAGAAGCATCAACAGAGCGAAGAGTGGAGGACGCATTGGCAGTGATTTGTGGGAAGTGGTCACGTGAGACTTGAGCTGGATAGAGGCTTTTGCGAAGTGTGCTCCGCTCACTGAGCAGAAGCTGGTGAGTGAGCAGCGTATGTCGGCGGAGAAAGTGTATCCATTTGGACGTTGAAGTTGGATGAGACTTGCTTTTTGTAGGCGAACGAATTTGTAGGCGAACAGCAAAAAGGCCGGTTGGTGGTACGGTTGAAGACCTTCGCTCAACTTGAGCTGCCAGTACTTGATTTCCACACGGCGCCTTTGGTGTGGGTTCACCTTGCAGTGCGTATGGGCTGCTGGGGCAATGCCACACAAGAGGCGAAAATGCACATGTTGCGAATGGAAAAAAAGAATACTCTTTGAGAATGGTACAGTACTTGCTTGAGTTAGAGTCGCGGTGGTAAGGTTCACTTTCTGGTGGAAGATCAGCACTCTTCCTTGTCACGATCTCTCGGGTCCTTACGAAGATGTCAATACTGGTTGGAATCTAGACTTTGGGGAGGGCAAAACACCAAGCAGCACAGCGAAATCGAGCTAAAGATGACATGAATTACTTTCTACCAGAAACTGCAGCACCAGGACTGGACGCGAAGAGAATTTAGCTCTGGTAAACCATGATGATCCACAGCAGTGTAGAGATAACCAACAGATGAGGCTTGGCACACACCGGAGATGCACTGTCAATTGTAGTGTTGGGTGGTAACTCTCCTGAAGAGGCTTGACTTGATGCGGTCGAGGACGCGCTGTCAGGGTAGAATGTGGTGCTGACGTTGGCGGTGACGCTGATGGTGCATCCTCCGATCTCCTCGAGCACATGTGCCTTTATGTTCGTATGCATGTAGTCATAGTAGCAATCCGGGAGTTCTTCAGCTAAGTCGCTGACTCTGTCGGTGCAGTACGATGCGCAAGACGTACTAATGTCCACGCTGGAGCTGTTTATGTTGGAGTCGGCGGTACACTCGGCGCTTTTAGCTGTAGAATTGAAGAGGTTCGAGATGCTGGTCACCTCCGTCGTTGTACAGCTTGTAGTCGAGGCTGTCGAGGCCGGCGTTAGTGATGACGACGAGTTCGAGATCGGTGCGATTGAGGCTGTCGCCGACGGAGTTAGTGACGAACTACTGGACGTCGAAGTGCCCGAGTCGACTTCGCTTGTGGCAGTCGTGGATGCAGGTGCATCAGTAGTGAGAGTCCCGGCGTCCTCGGTGTCGCCTCCGTTGCAGGATGTCAGTGCGTTCTGTACCTCGATCTTGTTGTTGATGCCGCTGTACGTGCAGTCCGGGAGGTTCTTGGCCACGCCTTCCACGACCGTCACACAGTCTGTGGCGGTGCATGGCGCGCTCACGTAGACTGGTTCGGTCTGTGTCACGTAGGGTGCGCAGGCCGACGTGGCGGCTGCGGCGGCCCAGACGGAGTTGGCGTACGTAGTCTCCGAGTCGGTGCACTCAGCGGCGTTGGTGGTTGAGAAGACCAACACTAACGACAGCAGCAGTACCGCGGTAGCTCGATGGTTCTTCATCCTCTGAAAGGCAGCGAAGGCTTGAGTGGGACGAGAGGTTTTCAAAAGTGAACGCTGCAAGCTGTTGATCAACGCTAATGGGTTCAAACGTCCTGGTGTGGAGAAAACTTTATGGAAAACATTCATCCTAACAGCAACCACGTGGAAGACGGAAGTTCATGACCGGATTATAGAGATGCAATGCTGGGGTTACCATTAGTTCTGATGCGTGAAAGGTTGACTCCTTCTGCTATTTGACCAAATAATACTCGGGCATTGTTGTCATCCCGAATCCGTCAGCGACCGAGCTGTCCCAGAGATCTGGAAACTTGGATGTCGTCCTCACTACCGGTACGAAGAGCATGCGAGTCACACTCGGTTGACGTCGTGGAAGTGGCCTGGGTCGACCTCTTTGCATTTCGACACCCAGTCATCCAAAAGCTGGCGACTCTCATGATTCGGCGGAAGAGTCCTCCGTACACAGTTGAGGGCAAATAAAAAACTTTCGAGGTAAAAATGGTTTGTGTGATTGAGACTTGACCGCAAGGCACCGGCATCCTGCATACATGTATCGCAAAAATATACTACCTGTGTCCACACGGAGTGTGCCTTGTCCGAAGCTGTCAGCACGCTTACAAAAGCGCCGCGAAGAAGTAGAGCGCCACGACCGCCGCACCCGTAGTCGTCATCACGTTGCTGGTCACCCCCGAGACGACGGATCCGCTGCCGTCGGTGGCGTCGGCGTCGGCGCTGCCCGAGGCCGAGGCCGAGGCGGACTGGTCCAGCACCTCCGTGGCGTTGCTGCAGAAGGCGACGATGGCCTGCAGCCCCGTCTTGCGGTCGATCTCATCGTCGCTCGTGCAGTCTGGCAGCTGGTCCACGGCGTCGCTGAGCTCCGACACGCAGTCGCTGTTCATGCAGTAGGTGAGCGACGTGGCGCCCGAGTCCGAGATGAGGTCCGCGCAGGCCGAACTGTTGGCCAGGTCCGTGTACACGTTGTTCACGGTGGTCTGCTCGTCCGAGGTGCAGTTGGCTGCGAGCACCGACGTCTGGAGCATCAGCAGCGCCGCCAAGCAGACGATGGCGAATGTATTGCGAGTCGAGGTCATGGTCAATGGGGGGGGGAAGCTGCAATGGAGACTTTTTTCACTTGTGCCGGCAGATCGCCGTGAACTGAGTCATTGACTCCGATGGTGGTCAGGAAGTTTCCACGAAGCATCGCCTTTCGTGGCACCACTGAAACTTCGATAGCCCTCGGATAAGTCCGCACCGAATGACGAGAGTTGGGTATGTGCCATAGTGAATTGAAGTAAATGTGAGATGTGTACCTACACCATATCTCTCGGTTAAGTCCGCTCTAGAGCCAACAGAGAGTCCGGGATTACCACAAAGATACAAACAGGCACCGCGTAGACTCTACACTGTGCTCTCCAGTGGAGAGTCTCCACGACGGAGGCTCTCTGCAGAGAGAGGAGTCCTCTCCACTGAAGTTTAGGCTGCGCGTGTGGACTCCGTACAAATGAGGCCGGAGAGGCGGACGTTGTGGTGGCTCTTTCCCGGGTATGTGGTCTCGCAGGTTTCTGACTCGATTACCTGTGAGAATTGATAGATACGGCTCACTTCAACTTTGGCTACAAGTTGCAGTGACCGAACTTGCAGTGACCGAAGCTGCAGTCTCCATAGGCTAGAGCTGCCATTTCGGTGGTACGCTTAGCGCTATTTTCGAGCAAACCCTTGCAGGCGGATCTCGCTGAGCATGTTTGCTTTTGGCTGGGTCTTGTGGCTAGAATCAAGTCATGTACTTGGGAATGTACAGTTGAATTACTGTTAGCAACGCAAAACTCATTGGCCTAGAATCGCGGTTGTTCGCACTCACACATTACCAAAGGCGATTGTAAGGGCGAGCAGCAACACCGCCGCTGCAGTGCTCGCACCGGGCTTCAGAGCAAACGCCGCTGATTTCGTAGCAGGGGTGTCGGTGGTTTGCGAGGACGCTGACGACGCCACCGTCGGTGCTTGGGTAGTTACTCGCGGTGCTGTTGTCGTTGTTGTTGTGGCCTGCGTCGCAGGAGGTGTCGTGCTTGGTGCCCACGTCAGACTCGGGTCGTCACACAGCGCGAGTGTGTCTGCGACCGCCTGCTTGATATTGTAGCCGGCGTAGGTGCAGTTCGGCAGTCGGCTTTCGACGTCGGTCAAGTAGGCGACGCACGCGTCCTCACTGCAATAGGCTGTCTTGTTGATCGCTGACGTGGCAGCGCCTGCACTCCCGAGGCAATCCGCGCTCGTTGCTGCTTCGCTGTTGATGTCGTTGATCGAAGTGACGTTTTCAATGGAGCAGGTCGGGACCGTGTCGGTCGCGGCGATAGAGCTCGAGCCTGTCGATCCAGCGGTTGATGCTGAGTCGGAGCCGGAGCCGGAGCTGGAGGCTGCGTCGCACGTTGACACCAGCGTATTCATGGATTCCCCGAGGTTGGTACCGTCGTACTCGCAGTCCGGGGTATCAGGCTGCAACTCGCGGACGAGTTTCATGCAGGCGCCAGCGCAAATTTGAGCCACGGAGTTGATGCTGCTGTCCAAGGCGCTGCCCGCGCAGTCCGGGCTGCTGGAGTACGTCGCAGCGACACCTGCGAGCTGTGTGAGCTGGGTCGACGTGCAAGCCTTCGCCTGCACTAGCGAGGCGCTTGGTACCAGCATCATCCCTGCAGCGAAACAAGTCCATCTCAAAACCGAGTTCATACGGACGCACAAGGAGGAATGCGAGGCTTGAAGCTGGCGAGGCGAATCTCAAAGTGGTGTTAGTGACCAGTGAAGAAAGTCGCCGGTGCAAGTCCAGCACCAGACTTGCACCTATTTGCAACGAGTCTTCTTCAACTGGTTCAAGTCGTTACTCAACGAACAGCAAGTGGGGTGGATGCGGCGCACTCGTTGCTTGTTAAAAAGGTTTGTTTTGCTTTAAGCCCTCTGCTGGTGTTTTTTTTTTCTTCTAGCAGCTCTCGCTCACTGCGTCCAGCAGTTTGATGCACGGCAGTCTATGCACGCTGGTGGTCTACCAGCATGAGGCTTGCCACGAAAGTCATCATCATCTTGGGTTTCACTTCCACGATATCCTCGTACGTCAGGAAGACCGTCGCTCCGATCTTCTGCGCACAACTGATCGCGTACTTGGCGTTGCTGGCCTTCGCGTCGTCCGTCTTGTCTTGAGAGACCATGTCCCAGTTGACAGCGCGAGGCTCAACGGCATGCACCAAGTCCAGCAGGTACAGTCCGTCAGACAGAGTCGAGTCCCGGAACGACACGATGTTGCCCTTCACCCGCCCGCTCTGGCGAACCTTCTCGTTGGCCCAACCGACGATGTCCTTGTCGGTGATTTCGCCTCGGCCCGCCGCCAGCTCGCCCAAGATCTTCAGCTGCTGGTAGCGCATGCTTTGCCACACGATCGACAAGATCATCTTCTTCGCCCCCTCGAAGATGTCGGCTCCGCCAACATTGACCAACGAGAACTTGAGCTGCTTGCCCAGCACGACACAGTAGTTGCAGTTCTCGACCTGCTTGAACTTGTTGGGAGCCACCATGTTCACCTTTTTCCAGGCCACGATGCCCTTCTGAATCTTGTCCAGGACCTTGAGTAACTTCATGCCATCGCTCAAGTCCGAGTACAAGTGGTTGATGTACACATCGTCGATGGCCAGCGAGTTGATCCACATCCGGAACACACGCTCTTCACGCGTGTCGCCAACGTCGTCGTACAGGATCTCCTCGAGCTGCTTGATTTCTTCTTCAATAACATCAAGGGCTGGACAAGTGTTGAAAAGCTGGGCCACGAACGACATGTTCAGCTTCGGGTTGCCGCTGGTGATATCACGAGGCTTGATGAACGTCTCCACTTTCAGACTACGCGCATTCTGGATAACGTGTGCTGCGCGCTCCTCTGGGATAGCTTCATTACACAAGTCGCAGTGCTGGGGCGCAATGTGGTGAAGCAACACGCTGTACGCGGTAGCATCCTGGACATCTGAGCTGAAGTTCGTTACCTTCTTCGGGTGGCCTGCTGCCTTCAGGTGATAGTTCATCCATCGCAGCAAGATCTGGTCGGGCGGGAGCTTCATAAATGCCTCCAGCGTCTCACCGTCAAGCAACAGCCGCATCAGCTCGGGGTGGTTCTTCAAGTTAATGGTCGAAGTCAGTTGAATCTTGATAATCTGCCAGACCAAACCCAGCACCAGGATAGGCTTGCCCACAATCAAATCGTCGGGGCCGATGTTCACGACACTGCAGCCAATACTCTTGGCGGCGTTAATGCACAGATTCTGGTTCTCGGTTTTCTGGTATACGTTCAGCTCCTTCGCCCGCTTCACAAAGTTAAGAGCGCGCTCATCAATCGTCTCGGGTACGGCGGCATTAATCAGCTTACACAGCAATACGCCATCGCATACTGCTCTGAAAAGCCCAGCATCCATGCCAATTGGCATCAACGACGAGACGTCCTTGTCTGCGTGCAGAGTGTTGTTGATGTGCTCCGTGAAAGCGGCAGTCTCTTCCTCCGAGTACGAGTGCAGACCTCCAGCAGTGCCCTTCACCTCGTGGATCGTCATGTTCGCATTGTAGTTCGCCGCTGCACTTGCTCGTCGCTGTAAAACGCTCATCGTGTGAGCATCGACACTTGCATTTTGGTCTGCTACAGGTGACGGTGGAGCAGCTTGCTTCACTGGAGAGCGCGGTGGGGTGCGAGACGCCACTGGAGGTGGTGGTGGGGTTCCAGCCGACGCTGCAGGCGGCCACTGTGTGCGCTTCGAAGCTTCTGGTGGAACAACCTGCTTCACAGGAGAGCGCGGGGGAGTGCGAGACACCACCGGAGGTGGTGGTGGGGTTCCAGCCGACGCTGCAGGCGGCCACTGGCGCTTTGGCGCTTCAGGAGAAATCGGATTAGCAGCGGATGCCGAGGCGCTCGGGGGCCACTGCGGGTTTGCAGCTCCGTTTCCTGCGGGCGGCCATTGCGGCGTCTTCACAGCCACGGGGCTCTTGGGTGCGGTCTCAACCGGTGCAGACGTCGGCGGCCACTGCGGCTTTGCGGCACTCGGAGACGCCACAGCAGGAGGCCAGTGCGGCTTGGTTGGGCTCTTCTCACTGGCCGCACCAGGCCATTTGGCAGTCGCCACAGCAGGAGCCGACGCAGCAACAGGTGTAGACGACGCTGCAGGGGTCCACTGTGGCTTTGATTCACTGGATCCAGCAGGAGGCCACTGAGGCTTCGCGTGAGTTGCAACTGCAGCAGGTTGTGGAGCCGACGGCGTGTGTCCCCACGTCGTAGCTTGGTTCGCAGCTGGCGGCCACTGCGGCTTGCCCGCAGCAGGTGCCGGCGCCGCCGTAGGGGTCGTGGGCGTGCCTGCAGGAGGCCACTGCGCCTTCTGCGCAAAGGCCGGAGCCTGTTGTGCCGGTTCTGAGGGCTGACTTACCGTCTTTTGACTGGGGAAGAGCTGCTGTGTCTCTTTAACAGGCTCTGGGGCGATTGCAACAGGTGTGGGGGCAATTGCAACGGGTGTGGGGGCCACCGAGGCGTGGCTCAGCAGCAGCGCCGGGTCCAGCGCGATTGCACCGTTGCGGAAGTCGTGCACGAGCTCCAGGAACTCCTGGAACGAGATCTGCTCGGGCCTGGCCTGCTTGGTCTGCTGCAGCATGACGGCCGTCTGGTTGGGCGTCACGTTCTCCCCGAGCTTGAGCAGCACCGTGTGCAGCTCGGCCACGGGCACAGCTGCTGCGTAGTCGCGGTCATGCTCCTTGAAGACGCGCTTGAGCTCGTGGATCTCCTTGGGCGAGAACTTCTGCAGGAACACGGACGAGACCTGGTAGCTCATGGTTGGCACGGGATTTCTCGGTAACTAGAGGGAGCTGGAAGTCGCGGGTTGCGTGGGTAGATAGAGTGGAGAGCGGTGATGCAGACGGTGTGCACTGTGGTGCGTAGCGGGAAGAGCGGGAAGAGGTGTGCACGTCGCGAGGACGTCTTCCAAGTGCGGATCTCGACCTTTCTGAATGCTTCCGAGTGACAGTGTCGCAGCTTCAAGGGGGAAAACGGCGAAGGCGATGGCGGATTGGCGTAGCGGATTTCGCAGGGATTACGGACTGTTACGCGCAACTTGGAGCAACATAGGCTAAGTTCATGCAACTTGAGCGTTATGTTGGGCAACGTAATTGTTGATGATGCGCGAAAGATCGTGGGCGGAAGACCTGGTCGTCGACGCCACGAGACGGTGGACAGAGCAGAGAGCTCTCGGGCGGAGGCTTCTTTGGGTTGAGGATGGCCGAGTGAAGCTTTTCTCAGAGACGTCTGCAGCTGCAGCATTTCACGAGGCTCGCGTTACATGTAGATGTCACTCAAGCTCCCATTTGGTGGCGGAAGTGGCGGCGCTCGACATGGTCGAGAGAAATGGGTGAAGAAGCGTGGTCTTTTGATCTAGTGATCGCACGGTTGGGTGTTGTGATCGCCAAAGATTGGGTTGTTCATGGGGCCGAATTGCCATATTTCGCTGTTTGGCTGAGCTGGTGCAATTCGACCTTTGCCTTATCTGTCAAAAGGGACAACATTGCACTACGGCGCTGGCAAACGATGCCAAGGTACTGGCAAACACGCAGTTCACTCTCGAATTTGCACCGACTGAGGCGGGACAGAACGGCAAGAATCGGAATTCCGAGGAAAGTGATCGTTGTGGTGGTCGATAGGTAAGAGCTCGTCGGCCAGTATTGACGCAGCAGTAGCAGCACTGCCACAACAGATCACTCTTGCAGGAATTTCCACAAAGGTGTAGGCGTCGAAGAGCTCGACCGGGTCTGCCAGCATCACGCCGGACCCAACCAGCGCCTCGTATTCGCTTGTAACCTTTACAATTGGCGCCGTCCACCTACGCTGACTACGATGCCAATGCAGAGGACGTTGTGGCGAATGTAATAGACCAGCAGGCTGGCAAATCCCCCCAAAGTTGTAATCAGCCCTGTACGACAAGTGTTTTGGTCAGTCTATCGCTTGGAGTGACGGATTTCGCAAGCAACTACAGCGAACATCGCTAGCGTGACCGTGGCGTGGAAGATGGCGAGCAGCCATCACAACCCATACACTCACCATCGAGCACGGTCTGCACAACAACGTCCGCGTCGCAGTGCTTCAAGCCATTCAAAAGCCCGAGGATTCGTGAATTGGTAACTGGGCGTGAGCTGCAGGCGATTGCAGTTGATACGTCGGCCTTTCCTCCCGGTGGGGAGTCCCCACGATTGATCTCGCGAAAGGCGTAGAGGGCGTGCGGTGTTCGTGCGAGGGATAACTTGGCATCGGCCAATCACCAGCAGCTCTCGCTGTCTGAGCCGATGAGCCAGGCGTCCACAGCTGGCACCCTCGATCCGAGCTGTTGCTTTTCTGTGGTCTGTCATTCGCGAATTCGCAGCGTGGACCGGAACTCACTGCTGGACAGCGCAGTACGACATTCTAACAGACCGACATGGCGATTCCGAGGAAGGGGCTGATCGCCATCGGCGTGATCGTGGTGCTGGCCATCGTGGGCGTCATCGTGGGCGTGGTGGTGAGCAAGGGCTCATCCAGCTCGGCCAGCACTAGCGACGGCACATCCAGCTCCGCCTCAGGCTCGGGCTCCACTGCCACGACGGACAGCGCTAGCGGAGGCACGACCAAGTCGTCGTCCTCGACCAAGAAGACGAGCGCCGCCAGTGCGTCGTCCAGCATCACGTCGGACCCGACCAGTGTGACGTACTCTTTGGCTGCCTTTGCCATCGGAGACTGGGGCACCACCACCACTCAGAGCTCCTGCTGCAAGCGCTCGTCCACGTACAACGACTACGATGTCAACGCAGAGGACATTGTGGCCAGCGTCATGAACCAGCAGGCGAGCGCCGCGGAAGTCACCCCCAAGTGCGTCATCGGCCACGGCGACAACTTCTACTGGAACGGAATCGACAGTGCAGACGGACGGGACTCGCGGTTCACGACCACGTTCGAGGGCAAGTTCGACGGCGACAACATCAAGACCCTCCCCTGGGTCAACGTGTTGGGGAACCACGACTACGGTGGCGCAGACTACATTTGCTCGGACGGAGACAGCGCTGGCAAGTGCTCGTCGACCGATGATCTGCTCACCTCTTTGAAGAACAAGTTCTCGTGGCAGTCGACGTACACGAGCCCCAACGACGACCGCTGGGTGCTGGAGGATCACTTCTACGTCTACAACGTTAAGGACGAAGCCTCAGGTGTGAGCATCGACATTTTCAATGTTGATTCGGGGGATGCCGACTCGCACGGCGCCACGGAAACCTGCTGCCAGTGCTACGGCTACGCCGGCGATGATGACGCCAAGTGCGCCAACGTCGCGCGTGGCGACGATTCTTGCTGCGGAGGGGACGGCGACATGTACGACCAATGCATGGCCCAGTTCACCGCCTGGAGCGACGACTCCCGTAAACAACTGGAAGCGAACATTGCCAACTCCACGGCGACCTGGAAGGTGGTCAACAGCCACTATTCTCCGTACGCTCACTACGCTGAGGCTGGTATGGACAAGTGGTTCAACATCATCAACGGCACGGGCGTTCACCTTTGGTTGAACGGACACACGCACGGAGAGAACCACGACTATTCTTCCTCTCTTGGCGTTCACTTCGTCGATAATGGAGCTGGCGGTGGTATTCAGAAGGAATCTGCGAGCGGTATCCCGACGTATGCCACGAACTACATTGACAACCTGTGGGTGTACAATGGACAAGAGTACGGTTTCTTCTCACTCACGGCTTCAGAGGACTGGCTGAAGCTGCAGTATCACACGGCCGATGACAAGTGGTCGTACGCTGAGAGCTTTAACTCGACCACGATCGGTGGTGTTGCAACCAAGCACTGCTGGTACATCCCGAACGACGGCACGGAGGGCAAGGAGTGCACGTCGTCCTCGTAGTTTTCCTACATATTAGCACCTCTTCACAGATAATTCAGGTAATAGCGCGTTCCATGGTTAGTTGCGAGAACTCTTGTAAACTTTGTCTGGAACTGCAGATTCCTAGTACAAAGCCGTTGTTGTGCCCCCAGGTGCTGCTGTCGCCGCTGGAATGGAAGAACAGGCCTTGCGATTAATTGCTTGGAGGGGCAACGAATTATCAGTCGTTGACAACGACTGGCGACGATCGTGGCCAGCGTGAGTGATCAAGACGAGGTGCTATTACCGCACTCTCGGTGAGGAGATCATTGTGCAGAGCGTATTGCCTCTCGTACACGGCTTTGGCGTCGGTCGTCCGTTGAGTCGTAGTTTGCGCTAAGCTTTCATTCAACGTTGGCACCAACAACTCGATTCTCAGTTCATTCTTATCTTGCGCCTTTGGGATTCGTGTCCTATGCCATAGCTAGCTTTACACGACCCGACAGCTTCACACGCAACCCGACACCACTAACACGCCTGGATTTTCAGCCGCCGTGCTGTTATACTATAACTTATAGCACCTACACCCCTCGACACCGAGAAAAAAGTATTGAATGGTATGGAGAGATGGTATTAGTAGCTGGGGGCAGCCCCGTCGACGCCAGCCTCGCTGCGAGAGAGCTCAGATTCTAGGCAGGTGGTCGGGGCTCTAGGCACAATACACCAGGCGCCAAGTGGCGATCGCTGGATCGGTGCCGCACCGGGGATCGTTGCCGCACAAGCACATAGTCAGCTTGATGACTCCCAGCAGATCATTTTTGCCACGATACGATTCGCCAAAATGCTCGTCGACCAATGACAGTCCGTCTGATATCAGCGGCTTGAGACGGAGCACAGCCACGAACTGGGGGTCCAGGCCTCCTTGTTCACTCACGAATCCGCAGCACACAACACAGTAGGCAGCAGCCCAGTCAAGCAAGCACTAAAACTCAGCAGCAAAGCGTTATTTGCCTCTTGCAATGGCCATCCCCAGGAGAGCGCTGATCATCATCGTGGTCGTGGTGGTTCTGGCCGTCGTCGGCGTGATCGTGGGCGTAGTGGTGACGCAGGACTCGTCCAGCTCGGCTAGCACCAGCGACGGGACATCTTCAGGCTCGACTTCTGCCTCAGGCAGTACGACGACCAGCTCCGGAGGCACCACGACGTCGTCCACCAAGAAGACGAGCACCAGCAGCGGATCCACGACGATCACGTCGGACCCGACAAGTGCAACGTACTCGCTGGCAGCCTTTGCCATCGGAGACTGGGGCACCACCGTCACGCAGGACTCGTGCTGCCAGTCATCGGGGTACACAGATTACGACATCAACGCAGAGGACATTGTGGCCACCATCATGAACCAGCAGGCTGCCGACGCCGACGTGACCCCCAAGGTCGTGATCGGCCACGGTGATAACTTCTACTGGTCGGGGATTAACAGCGAAGACGGTCGTGACTCTCGATTCACGACCACTTTGAGGACAAGTTCGACGGCGACAACATCAAGACGATCCCGTGGGTGAATGTGCTGGGGAACCACGACTACGGCGGCGCCGACTACATCTGCTCGTCGGGCGACAACACGGCTGCGTGCTCCGACTCGACCGAGCTCATCACCGCTCTGAAGAACAAGTTCTCGTGGCAGTCGAGCTACACGAGTCCCAACGACGACCGCTGGATCTTGGAGGACCATTTCTACGTCCGCACCATTGAGGACTCGGACTCTGGCGTGAGCATCGACATTTTCAACATTGACTCGAACGACGCCGACTCGCACGGAGCTCAAGAGACGTGCTGTCAGTGCTACGGGTACGCCGGTGATGACGACGATACGTGCGATAATATCTCCCGTGGCGATGACGCCTGCTGCGGAGGAGACACGGACATGTACGACGACTGCGTGGCCCAGCTTACGACGTGGGCGGACGACTCCCGCACGCAGCTGGCCGCTAACATCGCCAACTCGACGGCAACGTGGAAAGTTGTCAACAGCCACTACAACCCGTACGCTCACTACGCCGAAACTGGTATGCAAGGGTGGTTTGACATTATCAACGGCAGTGATGTTCACCTGTGGTTGAACGGCCACACGCACGGAGAGAACCACGACTACTCGTCGTCGCTCGGTGTTCATTTCGTAGACAACGGCGCTGGCGGTGGTATCATCAAGCAGTCCGCCAGTGGCATTCCTACCTACGCCACGGACTACGTCGAGAACCTGTGGTCGTACACGGGTGACGAGTACGGCTTTTTCTCGTTAACAGCGTCGGAGGACTGGCTGAAGCTGCAGTACCACACGGCCGACAGCTCGTGGTCGTACGCTGAGAGCTTCAACTCGACCACCGTGGGTGGTGTTGCCACCAAGCACTGCTGGTACGTGCCGAACGATGGCACGGAAGGACAGGAGTGCACGTCCTCGTCGGGATCCTCGTAGATATTTTGAAAGTTTGTGTACCAGCAAGCGTCGGAGCAATTGTTTTGAGGAACCCCGCAGCATTGGTTTGGCCCGAACGAAATAATAAACCAAAGTCTTGTTTCCATATGCTGTCAAGTCTGCTGCGATATCCTTGACCACAGACGGCTTAGAAATGGACATGAGCACTTGCTCGTTGAAATTATTGCGCTGTGTGCGTAGTTTGGTCCAGCGAGTCCCTGTCGCCGAGATTCTCGGTGGGCAAAGCTCTTGATGGTAAATTAATCTCCAGCAAACCGCTCCATGTTGAAGTATTGATCACCTTTTGATAGTGGAGCTGAACTGCAACAATTCCTGTCGCGAATCAAAGACCAAGCGCTACATTATCGCCGACAATCAAAGCGGATCGTCAAGACAAACTTACTTCGCTTGACACGTGAACACGGACTCCAGGGGTGTGAACACCGTGCGCGTGATCGCTTGCTTGCTCAGATCACAAGATGATCCAAAAGGACTCGACAACAATGCAAACTTCACGGCATACGCCTCCTCAACCAGACTGGATTTTCAGCCATCCTCTTGTCGAGGGCTTTCCGCGCGGCGAAAGTGAACGGACTGCTTACAGGCATATTGTCCCGAGGTTTGGCAGGCATCCCAGAACCGGGTCACTGTGACCAGGTGTCGTACGGGCGGATGTGCCCGGAGCTCCGACTAGGCAAGGCTTGCTTTCATTATGACGCACGACTAAGCAAGTGCCGGACGGATCCTGATCCTTGTCCTTGGTGCATGCTCGATCGCCCGATGAATATGGAGGTCTTCGCTGTCCTGGTGGTTTGGCTCACTCAAGAATTTGCGCCGGCTAGTGCAGGGGACAAGCAGCACAGGACCAAGAAATGGGGATCCCAAGAAAAGCGCTGGTCATTATCGGCGTCGTGGTCGTTCTGGCTGTCGTCGGCGTGATCGTCGGTGTGGTGGTGAGCAGCGGTCGTCGAGCTCGACCAGCACCACCGACGGCACGTCGGCCAGCTCGTCCGGTTCAGGCAGCTCCACCACGACAGACAGCTCCGGTAGCACTACATCTTCGACCAAGAAGAGCACAAGCACAAGCAGTGGGTCGTCCAGCATCACCTCGGACCCGACCAGTGTCACGTACTCGCTGTCTGCATTCGCTATCGGCGACTGGGGCACGACCGTCACGCAGGACTCGTGCTGCACCCGTTCTTCATACATAACGACTACGATATAAATGCCGAGGATATCGTCGCTGACCTGATGAACCAACAGGCCGGCGACGCCGATGTGACTCCCAAGATCATCATCAGCCACGGCGACAACTTTTACTGGACAGGAATCAACAGCGACGACGGTCGCGACACCCGTTTCACGACAACTTTCGAGGACAATATGACGGCGACAACATCAAGACGATCCCGTGGGTGAATGTACTGGGGAACCACGACTACGGTGGTGCCGACTACATCTGTTCGGACTCGGACGATGGCACGGCGGCTTGCTCCGACTCGGACGAGCTGGTCACCGCTCTGAAGAACAAGTTCTCGTGGCAATCAACCTACACGAGTCCAAACGACGACCGCTGGATCTTGGAAGACCATTTCTACGTCTACACCATTGAGGACGCGGATTCGGGTGTGAGCATCGACATCTTCAACGTGGACTCCGGTGACGCCGACACCCACGGTGCTCAGCAAACTTGTTGCCAGTGCTACGGATATGCCGGTGACGACGATGATACTTGTGACAACGTTGCTCGTGGTGACGATGCTTGCTGTGGAGGAGACACGGACATGTACGACGACTGCATCGCTCAGTTTACAGAGTGGAGTGACGACTCGCGCAAGCAGCTCGCAGCAAACATCGCCAACTCGACGGCAACGTGGAAAGTTGTCAACAGCCACTACAACCCGTACGCTCACTACGCGAGGCCGGCATGCAGGACTGGTTGACATTATCAACGGCACCGACATCCACCTGTGGCTGAACGGCCACACGCACGGAGAGAACCACGACTACTCGTCGTCGCTCGGCGTGCATTTCGTAGACAACGGCGCTGGCGGTGGCATTCAGAAGGAAGCTGCCAGCGGCATCCCGACCTACGCACGGACTACGTGGAGAACCTGTGGTCGTACACGGGTGACGAGTACGGCTTTTTCTCGTTAACAGCGTCGGAGGACTGGCTGAAGCTGCAGTACCACACGGCCGACAGCTCGTGGTCGTACGCTGAGAGCTTCAACTCGACCACCGTGGGTGGTGTTGCCACCAAGCACTGCTGGTACGTGCCGAACGATGGCACGGAAGGCCAGGAGTGCACTTCTTCGTCTTCGTCCTCGTAGCGTAGATGCATATCCGTCCAAATGTTGAAAAACCAACACCACCTTTTTGAGGTTTCGTCGTGACCTAAAGCTGTAGGTTCGCACTGAGTCAGTGCCACAGAGATGGCAAGCCAGCTGGGAACCGCAGCGTAGAGACGCGAATCGACTCAACGTCAGGCACCGACTATCCATTCGTAGTGGCGTCGTTGGTGCTTTGCTGGGATTCCTCCGGCCGCCTCTGACAATTCATCGATTTTCAGGCTGTTCGATTGGTGGGAAAACCATGCTGCAGGCGGCAGTAAGCTCGGGTGTCTGTTCCATGGCGCTGTGCGGCGAAATACATCGTAGTGTTCGCGTCTGTCTGTGCCCAAAGCATCGCAGTGTAGCGTTTGTCGTGATGCACTAGGAGCGGGATTAACTTTAATTTGCGTCCGATTGTCTGGTCGAACACCAAATTTGAATAGCCAATCAGCACCAAATTTGACAATACGCAGCGAATCAGCGCGTGGGAAAGATAACTGCAATCGTGAGGGAGAGGTCCAGTCTCCATTGTGCCGGGCAGTGCTCGACTGGCCAGACAGCACACGGCTCATTTGAGCTTTCTCAGGCATCAGAGCACCCGGACGAGACTCGGAGTACAGAGGTATCGAAATGGTCTCGAAAAAAGCAGCGATCATCGGCGTGGTGGTCATTGTCGCCATCATCGGCGTCATCATCGGCGTGGTCGTGAGCCGCCAGGCCAACAGCTCGGCCAGTGAGTCCTCGGGCACTTCCAGCTCCAGCTCGGGATCCGTGAGCACCAGCAGTGGCAGCGGTAGTTCTACTGTCACTAGCACCTCGTCCTCCACTGGTACGACCTACAAGCTCAAGAACAGCACCAGCTCCGGCTCGAGCTCCGTCACGTCCGACCCGACCGAAGGTGAGCTTCATCCCATTGAGACGGTACCAGAGCCGTTGCTGAGACTTACCGATCTTTGTGCCTTGTCTTGCAGCCAAGTTTACGCTGTCAGCCTTTGCCATCGGCGACTGGGGAACTACCGTCACGCAGGACTCGTGCTGCACCCGCTCGTCGACGTTCAACGACTACGATGTCAACGCTGAGGACATTGTGGCCAATATCATGAACCAGCAGGCCAGCGCCGCCTCGGCTGCCCCCAAGTGCATTCTCAGCCACGGAGACAACTTCTATTGGACGGGCATTGACAGCGAAGGCGGACGTGACTCGCGATTCACGACGACTTTCGAGGGAAAGTACGAAGGAGAACATCAAGAGCGTGCCGTGGATTAATGTGTTGGGCAACCACGACTACGGTGGTGCCAGTTACATTTGCTCGGACGGCGACAACCCGGCCGAGTGCTCGGACGCCGATGCCGTCGTGTCTGCTCTTGAGGACAAGTTCTCGTGGCAGTCGACGTACACGAGTCCGAATGACGACCGCTGGATCCTGAAGGACCACTTTTACGTGTACTCGATTGAGGACTCGGACTCGGGGGTGAGCATCGACATCTTTAACGTTGACTCAGGTGACGCTAGCACTCACGCTGCCCAGCAAACCTGCTGCCAGTGCTATGGCTACGCTGAGGGAGATGACGACACGTGCAAGAATGTTGCTCGTGGTGACAAACTCTGCTGCGGTGGCGACACCGACATGTACGATGCCTGCTACGCTAAGTTCACAGAGTGGAGTGACGACTCGCGCACGCAGCTGGCGAAGGAAGTGGCGGCGTCGACCGCGACGTGGAAGGTCGTGAACAGCCACTACTCGCCCTACGCTCACTACGACGAGACCGGCATGAAAAAGTGGTTTAAGATCCTCAAGGACTCGGGTGTCCAGCTCTGGATGAACGGCCACACGCACGGTGAGAACCACGACTACTCGTCCTCGCACAAGGTGCACTTTGTGGACAACGGTGCTGGTGGCGGTATCCAGAAGGAGTCTGCCAGCGGTATCCCGGAGTACGCTTCGTCCGATGTGGAGGCCGTGTGGGCGTACGGTGGCCAGGAGTACGGCTTCATGTCCGTGGAGGCGTCTGAGGAGTGGTTGAAGCTGCAGTACCACACGGCAGACGACTCGTGGTCGTACGCCGAAAGCTTTAACTCGACTACTATCGGCGGCGTGGCTACGAAGCACTGCTGGTACATCCCCGTTGACGGCGACACCGGCAAGGAGTGCTAAATGTTACAAGAGAGTTTGAATGAATTAACCATTTTGATCTACGTAACCTACTTTTGCTGTTTGAACGGGATGAAGGCTAACGGCAAAAGCTGATGGTTGCTACATCGCTGAGCGCTCGCGTTGTTGAAATGTCGAGAGTATTGTTGCCTCTCTACCAATTGCGACCGGAGTTGGGGTGGATTTTGCCTTGAGAACAAAATGATAGACGCTGTCAACCAGTTCGTACCCACGATGTAGTGTGGAGCGTGCATCACAACGGGGCAATTCTCTCTTTATCGTTGCTTCGAGACTCAATTCAGATGGGTGAGGACGCCTCGTCCAGCCTGGGGTCGATATCGCGGCAGCACGTTAGAAAATTGGTGTTCGAAGCGATCGCCAAAGTCTTGAATTCATGGTAAGCTTACCGCTGCAGTCCCACTGACTATTTAATCAAATCAAGCTGGAAGACAAGGAGCCGGGATAGGATAGCCCCACACCGTACAGATGGCAGTGCTTCGTCGCACAACTCCAGTTCAGAGCCGTAACAACGAGGCACAGAGTCCTCGCCATTTGCACTTTTGCCGCGGAGGAGAGGTATTAGCGCACCTGTTAGGAGGACAGGACAAACCACAGCACACGAGCACGACGCGCAGCGAAACTAGGTGTCAAGATGATGACCAAGAAGGCCCAGCTCACCGGCGTGGTGTTGGTTCTCGCCATCATCGGCGTGATTGTCGGTGTCATGGTGACTCGTAACGCGAGCAGCTCGGCGAGTGAATCGTCGGGGACGTCTAGTTCTGGCTCCGGTTCTAGTGTGGCGGGTAGTGGCAGCGACAGCTCTACAACTACCAGCTCCTCCAGTGGGACGAGCACTGCGTCCAAGAAGAAGAAGAAGACGAGCACGAGTTCGAGCTCAGGCACAGGCTCCGTCACTTCTGACCCGACTTCCGGTGAGACCTCGTCGTTCGTACGCCCTGTGGTAACACTTTGATAACTGACCGCTTTGCTTTGCTGTCCAGCCAAGTTCACGCTGTCTGCGTTCGCTATCGGTGACTGGGGTACCACCGTCACGCAGGACTCGTGCTGCACTCGCTCGTCGACGTTCAACGACTACGATGTCAATGCCGAGGATATCGTCGCCAGTATTATGGACACGCAGGCTAGCGCTGCTTCGGCGCCTCCCAAGTGCATCCTCAGCCACGGGTAAGGCCATGAACTGTTCTCATTGCTCTTGGCCACACGCTAACCATACGTTTGCTCTCTATTCCTCCAGCGACAACTTCTACTGGACGGGCATTGACAGCGAAGGTAGCCGCGACTCGCGATTCACGACGACTTTCGAGGGCAAGTACGACGGATCGAACATCAAGAGCGTGCCGTGGGTCAACGTGCTGGGCAACCACGACTACGGTGGTGCCAGCTACATCTGCTCGGACGACAAGGGCCTCGCCAAGTGCTCTTCCGCTGACGACCTGGTGAAGGCGCTGTCCAACAAATTCTCGTGGCAGTCAGACTACACGAGCCCGAACGATAACCGTTGGGTTCTGAAGGACCACTTCTACGTGTACACGATTGAGGACTCGGACTCGGGTGTGAGTATCGACATTTTCAATGTGGATGCCGGAGATGCCAGCACGCACGGCGCGCAACAGACTTGCTGCCAGTGCTACGGCTACGCTGAGGGTGACGACAAGATGTGCAAGAACGCCGCCCGTGGTGACGAGCTGTGCTGCGGTGGCGACACTGACATGTTCGATGCCTGTTTCGACAAGTTCACAGAGTGGAGTGATGACTCCCGCAAGCAGCTGGCGAAGGAAGTGGCGGCGTCGACTGCAACCTGGAAGATTGTCAACAGCCACTACTCGCCGTACGCTCACTACGACGAGACCGGCATGAAAAGTGGTTCGACATCCTCAAGGACTCGGGTGTCCAGCTCTGGATGAACGGCCACACGCACGGTGAGAACCACGACTACTCGTCCTCGCACAAGGTTCACTTCGTGGACAACGGCGCTGGCGGTGGTATCCAGAAGGAGTCTGCCAGCGGAATCCCCGAGTTTGCTGCTGGTGAGGTTGAGAACCTCTGGGTCTACGGTGGTCACGAGTACGGTTTCATGTCCGTGGAGGCGTCTGAGGAGTGGCTGAAGCTGCAGTACCACACGGCGGATGACACCTGGTCGTTCGCGGAGAGCTTCAAGTCGACCACGGTTGGTGGCGTTGCTACGAAGCACTGCTGGTACATTCCGTTGGACGGCGGTGAGGGCAAGGACTGCACGTCCTCGTAGATGGAAGCTGTGAGTCGCACGAAGACAGTGTTAGGCTGAAGTGAATTAATCTCATGCCACGTTTGCACGTATTTTGCTGTTTGAACTTCTCATTTGCATTGTCGATTACACCAAAATTCGGCATGAGAGATGTCAACAACGTGGACCGTGGTTAAGACTGTTTGATTTTCTCATGCACGTCAGTCCATTTGGCTCTCCTCCTCGAAGGCACCACAACAAGCAAGCAGTACATGTAACACACATCGCTGGTGTAAGATCGCATGCTGCACGCTATGCACCTGAAAGTATGCCAGGTTGATATCAACAAGTAGTCGAGCAGTTGATTGCCTTGTGTTCGCTCCACTCCGAAGAGCTCCATTTGCAGTGTACTCGCGACATTGGCAGCACGAACTGAAACATTGGTCGCAGCTGGAGAGCTCAGGACTCCCCGTGTAAGTTAGCGGAACTGTGCACTCTTCCATAACTTACCCGTGCACACCCCAGCGTCAAACACAGTCCTAGTGTCTCGTGCGCGGTAATTGGCCTTGTGGTTAAGTTTGGCCAGCCGTCGTAAGTATCTTTTCAGTTGGGTGGGCCCTGGAAAGCCTCCGAGGTCGACCAACGATCGTAGAACGGCTGCTGCTTTAGGCGATGGTCGACGCTGGCGTGGGTAAACTACCGTACGTGTCTTCGGAGGACATTCGTGGCACGATTTTTCCCGTCGCCATGTGTTGGGAATTCCGCAAGGATCCCAGATTAATGCGTGGGAGCTGCTGCTTAATCCACGAGGGAACGATCGCTTCAACTCGCGTGGGACTTGCCGTCAGCGCCCGAAATGCAGCAGCGTCTTCTTGCCCCTCGCTACATGTACGAACGTCGACCAATGCTCCCCAGCCTTGCTTGCTGGATAGTTTCGCATGGATAACCGCAAAGAGCATTTTGCTGATTGATTTGTGTCTGGTCCATGTGGGTGCGACACGTTTTTAATCGGCTGGGCTAGACGAGTAAATAACCCAGCCAATCACAGCCAAAAAATCAGAGCCAGCTTATTTCGCGGCGATTTGGAACCTCTGTCAACAGATAATTTGATAAATATGATTCAATTATTGGTACAACAACGTCAGAATAAATCTTATAATATGATTCTTCGCTATTCCGATATGGTTCAACGTATCTAAAACATGGTGCTCGATTCTGATCGGGTGAAATAGCCCGTCCATTTACGGCTATTTTACGTAATAAATGATTTTCCAAAAAGAGACCGCTGAATTTCTGCATCCTTTCCCGATCTGTTCCGTGGGTCTCCTCATTCACAGATTCGCCTCGACTGGACAAGGTGCAGAACTAGGAATCAGGAAGCAATGGCGGTCAACAAGCGCCTGATAATCATTGGCGTGGTGGTGCTCTGCGCCGTGGTGGGTGCCATCGTGGGCGTGATCGTGGCCACCTCGTCCAGCTCGTCCAGCACGTCGTCGGAGGAATCGGCCAACTCGAGCGGCGGCTCCACCGCCTCCAGCGGCAGCAGCGGCACGAGCGGCACCAGCTCCTCCACCAGCAAGAAAACGTCAACAGGCTCGGGCAACTCAAGCGTCACTTCCACTGTGACGTCGGACCCCACATCAGGTATGTTGGACATTGATGGGAGAGAAAAAGCCCACAGAAAATAATGGGTTTTATTTTGCTGTTTGTAGTGACGTATTCGCTCGCGGCCTTCGCCATCGGTGATTGGGGCACGACCGTGACGCAGGACTCGTGCTGCACTCGCTCTGAGACGTACAACAACTTTGACATTGTGGCGGAGGATGTCGTGTCCAGCCTCATGAACACGCAGGCGGGCAACGCCGACGTGAAGCCCAAGGCCGTTCTCAGCCACGGAGACAATTTCTACTGGACGGGCATCAACAGCGAGGACGCACGTGACACTCGGTTCACGGCCACCTTCGAAGGCAAGTTCGACGGAAGCAACCTGGCTGGCATCCCCTTTGTGAACGTGCTGGGCAACCACGACTACGGTGGTGCCAGTTACATTTGCTCGGACGGCGACAACAACGCCAAGTGTAGCACCAGTGACGAGCTCATTACGGCGCTGGAGAACAAGTTCAAGTGGCAGCAGGAGTATACGAGCCCTAACGACGACCGCTGGGTGCTCAAGGACCACTTCTACGTCTACTCGATCGAGGACTCGGACTCGGGGGTGAGCATTGATATCTTCAACGTGGACTCGGGCGATGCCGATGTACACGCCGCTCAGCAGGTGTGCTGCCAGTGCTACGGCTACTCGGAGGGTGACGACGAGTCGTGCAACGGTGTGGCCCGTGGTGACGACTACTGCTGCGGCGGTGACACGGACATGTACGACGCGTGCTACGCCAAGTTCACCGAGTGGAGTGACGACTCGCGCACGCAGCTGGCGGAGAAGGTGGCGTCGTCTACCGCGACATGGAAGATCGTCAACAGCCACTACAGCCCCAGCGTTCACTACGCCGAGAAGGGCATGAAGACGTGGTTCGACATTCTCGAGGGCTCTGGCATCCACGCGTGGGTGTACGGCCACACGCACGGCGAGAAGCACGACTACTCAGAGTCGCTTGGTGTGCACTTCGTCGAGAACGGAGCTGGCGGTGGTATCCAGAAGGAATCAGCCAGTGGCCTACGACGTACGCTGCCGAGTACGTGGAGAACGTCTGGACGTACACGGGCGACGAGTACGGCTTCTTCTCCCTGACGGCGTCGGAGGACTGGCTGCAGCTGCAGTACCACACGGCGGACAGCTCGTGGACGTTCGGATCGAGCATGACCGACACGACCGCCGGCGGCGTGGAGACCAAGCACTGCTGGTACATTCCGGCCGATGGCACGAAGGGCGAGGAGTGCTCGTCGTAAACAGGAACCTTCGCCTCGTCACCACGGCTTGAAGGTGCCTGAGTGGAATCGTCGTCCAAGTGAGTGAGTACTAAGGCCTTCCTCCCGTAGCAGGAACATACTTGTATTTGTAGGCCAGTGACAGAGAAGACGAGCTCCGCAATCGTATATTCATCCCATTTCCCCTTTTTCAATTTGGAGTTTCTGCTGCCACAGAGGAGCAATGGTGGTCCACACCAATCGTCAATGATGCCCTATATACATAAAATGCAAACTTGGCTCGGCGCGCGTGCGGCTTTCACCGTGGTTCCGCTTCGCTCCCGCTCACGGGAATCCACACCGCACGGGGTGCCCCATACCTGGGGAGTTATTTTTGTTGTTGCGGCGCGAAGCGGCGCCAGCACACGGGAAGAACGCATTTGAGGTGTTGTGTGGACCACCATAATTCACCTGTGGCAACGTCCTTGAAACTCGTCTTTTCTGGTCGGATAAGCTCGCAGGTCAGCAGCTCATTGCTCTCGTGTCGCCATGAAGCTGCTCTCGCTGTCTCTGGGACGTCTATGGTTCTGTACGGCGTCAATGCTTGGACCATGCGCAGCGTCACCTCTTACCAAGCGCGCGTGGAGACGTTCGCGCCCGTATGGGACGCCGACCACCAGGTTTTCGTGTCGGGAATTCCCGATGGTTTGCCTTCCAACGGGAATTTCTCGTTCGAGCAGCGCCACCGAGCCGCAATGGACTCCGTGACCACTTCCAGCGTCGAGGGCGCGCTCCTGTACCTGCAACGCGACTGCATCGACCGAGGCGTGGACCCATCAGACGCCTCCATGGGTTGTCAACGCAGGAACAACGTGAGCGTCATCACGTTCCTCGAGGTGCAGATCGTACAGCCCAACGCCGCGCTGGCCGAGTACCAAGAGCAGAGATACATGTACCCAGAGTTCTGTCCCTTTGTGGATGGAGGATGGGGAGTGTGTCTATACAGATGAAGACGGGAGCTCCAGTGGAAAGCACCCGCCAGAGTGCAAACAGTTCAATGGACTGGACGGCCAGCCGGACATTGGACCGTGTGTGGGCGCCCAAGCCTTTTCGGCGGACATGGAGGCTCCGTACTATGATACGGTCTGGTTCTCGTACCCCAACAGTTGCGTCACGTCGAGCTGGACGGCCGGCAAGAGCGACGAGTGCAGACACAAAACCCTGGTGGCTTGTGTCCGTTTGGGACGGACCCGGACGGCGTGGCTTGCACGTTTTCGTATAAGATTCTTGGATACTTGTCTATTGATCAGTTGGTGGGCATCACGGCGATCAACGAGACGAATTCGACGTCGAGTGATTCAGTTGGCTCCAGTTCGGGATCGGAATCGTCAGCATCGGCGATTGATAGCGTTCAGATGGCGGCGGCCAAGTACTACAAGAACTACAACGCGTTCTGCCAGGCCGGGAACGTGGAGTTCCACTCGTTCGACCAGGACAAGACTCTGGGACTGAAGAACGTGACGAGTATCCCGTTCTGGGAGAACCCGTCGTCTCTTGAGACCAACATCGCACGCACAAAGCTCATGATCGCTCTCTACAACGAGCTGGCGGACGAGGCCACGAACCACATGACGCAGTTGCCGACCGACCTGGATGCACTTCGAGATACGAACCCTCCCTGCTACGAGAACGCGGAGGTCTGCTACGACGCCCAGTTCGGCTGTCGACGGCATTCCTACGCGCAGGTGTGCTCGGTGTGTCGCGGGCAGCGAGACTTGTGCGTCCGGCAGATCTCTTCGTACACGTTTCCAGAGCTGGAGAAAGCGGTACGCACCGTGTCGGTCAGTGAGCTCCGCAGTGGAATTTTCGCCAGACTAGCGCACAAGACGCAGCCACCGCAAGCTCCAGCGGCAGCAACGGCGCAGCTTCTGTTGTGCGTACCGGTGGCGATGCATCTGTCCTGCTATTGCAGTGCATCAGCCTTTCGTCCTGCTTACAATCGCGAGTGCGCTGCCAATGTAAAATGCATCATGCATATAGAATATCTAACAACAATGTACGAGAGCTCGGGCGTTCGCCTCCTTTGAGCCTGGTATTATAGCCGCCTGGATATTCTGTCGAGGAAGGGTAATCTTTTTCGGGTCAAGTAATCATCAACATTGTCACGAAGCTCGCCACTCTCCGATTTGCGGCGGACTACCGAATTGCTCGACAAGAGGTCACGACGTATGCCTCTTCCGCCTCTTTTGCGTTGCACTCGTGCTGTCAGTCGCCGTTAAACTTATCGACGCGGCCGAGTGCACGTCGGCTCAGGTCTCCGAGCTCTCAACACTCAGCAGCAACGTCACGACCGAGTGCGGCAGCGACGCGCTGTCCAGCACCACAACCGCCTATTGCGACGACAGCGCGTGCCTGGCGCTCTTAACCAGTTTGGTGGCCAGCGTCCCGTCCTGTGAGGTGCAGAGCTACAACCTGCGCACAGTACTCACCACCGCCATCAGGTCGTGCGACGCCGCGTCTGACGCCATCCCAGCCTCCAAGTCGATCGCCATGTCACTTCACCAGTCCAAGCAGTGGCCGACAGCACTACTACTGCTGCAAGTTGCTGTGGTCCTAGGCCTAGCAAGCGGCAGGCTCTGAATTCCACTCACATGAACCTTAACCTGTCTTGAAATCCGTATGCTGTTTATGACAGGTTTACTATACAGAGTTGTACCGGATAAGAGAATGGCAGCCATGCCGTGTCGTCGAGCTCTCGATTCTGTCTACTTAAGACCGAACAAACAACGAACTCTGGAGCTCTGAAGGGTGGGGAACTCTGTGCCCGCTATCTGCTTCTGGATATTGCTGTCCCCTGTGTGAAGGACGCTATGATCGGGATCGTCATGGATGCGATTCGATCACTAGTGGCTGCTGCGACTCGTTGGTCGATCAAGTCGAGACACTCTTCTCCGACTCACGAACGACCATTGTACCCAATACGCGGTTAATATCGTCTGCCGAACGCCACACGAAGCTCTGTGGATACTCGATATACAAGTCGCTCGACTTCATCGAGAGGAAAGACGACGTCGTTCCGCTTCTGGGTCTGCTCCAACTTCCAAACACGGAAATGTAAGAGAAAGTTCCAGCTCACGAATGAAAGTGGCTTTACAATCGCGTTCGCCTGCACCCGATTGACGCAATGAGAATAAGTGGCAGCGTGGCCAATTTTAGCGTAGACTTGGACCGCATTTTCGACTTAGATTTGTTTGCTTCGGGCAACTTCCTCAGCTTCTCAATGCTGAAGCTGACTTGGGACCCTTCAACCTTCTGCCATCGTGGACGCACACTGAGACTTTGAAATCGCAGTGCGCGCAGTTGCCCGATACGCCGCCTCCTACTACGTCGATGAAACTTCCCCATCGTTATACCTTTTTGACGTAAGCGTGAATTCGGATTCTGAGCAGCTAGCTACCTGGGAATGTTGCTGCCAACAATAGAAATCTTATGGGTGTGCGGTCTCGTAGTGAAATGATGGTAGCTGAGGTTGAACTCACACGACCTACTTTTAGTTTTCTTCAGCCGCTATCAAAGAATAATCAAGGCCAGGCATCGAGCTATTCATTGTGGCGCTAGCACAATCTCATGTCTACTGGAAGCAGCACCAGCGTTTGTGTTGGGCTTGACGGCCAGTAACCCAGAAGAAGGCGAAAGCTCAACCAAGTTTGACCCCAGAAAGGTTGAGCAGGCTATACCAAATATATACTTCTTATGTCGGCACCAAATAACTTGCAAAGTAAGACCTACCACTTGCGGAAGACGATGGCTTCAAGGCCGATTATACTTGTTGGTGTTCCGATGCTCCTGTGCACGCCAAGAAGAATCTCACTTAGCAATTCGCCAGCTCAAGCCAACAAGCACCCAACGACCAATCAACCAATACTTGAAAATGCGTCTTTACGCTTCCTGCTTTCGTGCACTCCTGGTTCTCTTCGTCGCCGTCAGTGGCTACCACACAACGGAAGCTTCGACTGCGACGTGCAAGACATTACGCGATTCCAGCAGTACGCTCGCGGCATCTATTGAGTCGTGGACCGAGAGTGATCTTTCAAAATTCGACTTCAACTCGACATTCGAGGAGATCGACGCCGCTCTTCCGTGGCTGTCCAAGTGCGCCGCTGCCATCGACCCGAAGGCAGTTTACATCTCGTTGGCCAGCTCTTCCACGATGAAGACTTGCTTCTCGACGCTCGAAAACTTCAAAGAGACCTCGACACCGCCGATGGCAGGTCGAATGCCTGTTCGATACTGGAAATCACTCTCATCCCGTGCATAAAGTCTGCTATGACGGAAGTCATCATGGACGCGCTGGGCAGTACCGGCGGTTGCTGTGACGATTTGTTGGCTAAAGTCGATACACTCTTCGGATTCCCTTGACGGCTTGGTGCAGACGTTGGCCGAGCTCGGCGCCAACGTGCATGCGGAGAGAGGACGTTCACAAACCTGAAGGGTGCTGTCACGAAAGAAATGTGCATGTACTCCATCGTGAACTCCTTCACGTTCATACAGTCGGACGACGATATGGCGTCACTTTTGAACCTCGTACAAATCCCCAACAACCAAACGTGCAACGCGTTTGCAGGCAAGTCATTCACGAACACGAAGAACGCCGCTGCCACGATCGGATTCGGTACCAACGGAGTGGACACCATGGGCATTTGTCTGGAGCCCATCGACACGTTGATCCAGTACATGAAGACGTGGAAGATCTTCTCATTGACCTTGGACGCGGCCGGCACCAGCATTTCGCTGGCGGACCTCTTCACGTCGGGCAAGTCGATTCGCGGCAACTTGCTTTTCTCGTATGCCACCACGTCGACGAACTTGCCCATGATAGCGCTCCGAACTATGGACAATGTCATCAGGGCTGTGAGTGGAGGCGAGAGCGATACCTTCTTTGAGGACCTGTGGGTTTCGACGCTGAAGGACTACAGCTCGTACGGGGCCTCACTAGCCCTCCACATCCCAAACAACGGCGGCTGCAGCATCAGATCAATCAATCAATCTGCCGTACGCCGACACGGCATCGACGGCGGCGGGTAATGGTGCTTCGACGGCTAAGCTCTCGAACATCGTGACTGTGGGCGCAGCTCTCACCTCGTCGCTGCTGCTGATCGCGTTCTTTTAGTCTCCACATTGTTTGGTTACAACCATAGAATGACGTACCAACTAGCTAAACCTGAACTCGTAAAACTGACTTATGAAAACGCATTGCTTACCAAGAAGAAGTTGAAGCCAGAGAGAGTTGTAAGGCAAGGTCCGACGTTGCATGGGAAACATCTTTGGCTGCGTAGACGTGGCAGACTCCATCCAGCGCAGCAAGCGCCGCCCCTCGCCTCAACTTTCGTCACCGTGGCCCTTAGGTAGCGGAGGGCAGTGCAACTCGGACTCCGCCCACAGTAGGAACTATCCGAACGATTTAACAACCGCATTGAAGGGCACCGTTGGTTCTCACCTCCGTCTTATCGAACGAGGACCCGAGGCATTCCGCTGGCGAGGGCACCAAGCTCCGTAGTCGACAGAGATGCGGTGGGGCTCGCGGTGATCTCGGCTCTAGATTTTTCGATCTTGGTCGAGTTGATATAGACGCTGTCCATGGAGGATGGCAACGAATGCTATCCGGACGTTCTCATGGAGAGGTGGTGCCTTCGATCTCTTTCGAGCCGCCACGCCCTCATCTGTGAAGAGAGGCACGAGTCTGACTTGCTCCGTCTTTAGAGCGTCGAGACCAACGAATGGCAGTCCACCCAACACCTCACTCTCCAATTTGCCACAGCGGCGTCACCCCCGTCCACAGCACCGCCCACTGCCCCCAGTACCCTCACCACCATGTCCAACGCGATGGAATGGGAAGGCCCAATCCCCATGTGGATCGAATCCATCGCCATCGACATGGATGACGAGATGCCCGACGTCGTCTGTACCCCCGTGCCCAGCAAGCCCCAGATCTTCCTCTCGCTGACGCTCGACCTCAAAGACGTCGCCATGGCGTCCCCCACCAAGGTCAAGACGAAGGGCAACGCACCGAGTGTCAGCCCCGTCAAGAGCAAGCAAACCGCCAAACCAGCACGTCAAGCCCGTCGGCAGGTTCTCGACCCTTCAGGTCGTGGCCAGCGACGGAAGGACAAGCAACGCGGCTATGAGAAGGGCTACCGCAGTCGCCAGAAGACCAAGCGTGCACAGGATGAAGCTGAGTGGATCGAACTGGAGATCCAAGTCCGCAAATTGCTGGCCAAACGCACGTCCATCCTCGTGCCGGAGCAATCGCAGGACGAGGCGAAAGTGTCGGTCCACCAGCGATACTTGGAGCTACTCACGGAAGAACGGGTGTTACGAGAGGCCGAGGTGCTCGACAGCTCCATGCTGGCCGCGGAACAAGCTGCGGGGCTGTGGGGCGGGGCAACGGCGACCAGTCGAGAGCTCCGTGCCCAGGTGAATGCCCTCCCGAGTCTGCGCTCGTGCCTCACGTTCGACTTCAAGTGGTAGGCGTATGTTGTTGTTTAGTGTTTGGTGGATCATAATGTACTTCGAGCGTTCGTGCGTTGGACGTCTTCCTCACTTTCCTTGTCTGGCGAAACTCAAACTTCCACTTGGTGCTTCAACGCGACAAGAATAAATGCACATGGAGCATAGAGCGCAGTGCTGTACACTTCATCCCCCACGCGTAATCGAGAATGTTGATGTCTTTCCTCCGACAATACACAACCCGCCCGCGCTGTTCCGCCCTCAGCAATGCAAGACTCCTCGTACAAGAAGTTGGCAGCCGGAGAGAACCAGCATATCCGTTCCGCTTGCCATTAGTGAGAAAGCGTGATGAAGACTGCGGGTACACACTGCCAGGCGTCTCCTATTCTGCATCACAACCACGTTGCTCGAGTCCCTCTGCGCTGGACCATCTGTAGCAGGCAGATCCAGAGAAACGATAGGCACTGCCCCAATTGTGCACTGGTGGCACGTCAACAAGTCTCACCATGTCGCGCTGGCACCGCATACAAACGCATAAAGCAAACAAAAGTCGTCTTCACGCCGATTAGCTCGAGCGTCTTTGGCGCCAACGGATCCCTGCCGAAGCACTGGCGCTGTGCTTGAACGTGCATCTCCATCGGAGCTGCTGCACCTTTCAAATCTTCCGAGGGCGGCGTCTGTCGGTTGTCTAGCGTCGATGGAACTGGACCAGACCCTGCCAAAGCTCACTCGCCATTTCGCCTCGGATCACCAACGCAGCAATGGAGGAACGCGAAGACCATCCGCCCACCAAAACCAACAGCGACGCCGACGACGCCACCGACAACCAAAGCGTCGGTGACGTTGTCCCTGACAGACTCCTGGCGCCGAAGGTGTCGACGTACCGCCTGCCCCGCTTCAGTTCGCGCCGTCTCAGCTCCAACAGCTCCTTCGGCGACCATGACGTGCTGCCCCGCACCAACAGCATGTTCCCTGAGCCCCGTGAGTTGACGAAGGACGACCTCTCCAGTGCCGACGCACTCATGGCAGACGACGTCTTCACCATGAACTCGACGCTGTCGACGGTCATTGAGAACGCCTTGGGCCACCCCATCCCTGGCCTTGAAGTGCGCTTCCGCGACCTCGAGCTGTCGGCGGAAGTGCCGCAGCTCAAAAGCGGCAGCTTGGAAGTGCCCACGCTCTGGACGCAGCTGCAGCAAGGACTGGGCAGCCTCTGCTCGTCCAAGGCGAACAAGCTCACGGTGGACAAGAAGATCCTGCGTGGCGTCACTGGTGTCTTTAAGCCTGGCCGCATCACACTCGTCCTGGGTCAGCCTGGTTCGGGCAAGTCTTCACTGATGAAGGTGCTCGCCAACCGGTTCCACATGGACAAGAACATCTCACTGAGTGGAGACATCGACTACAACGGCAAGGAGCGCTCGCTGATGCTGGATATGCTCCCACGCGACGTTGCGTACGTGAACCAGATCGACGAGCACTACCCTCGCATGACTGTCCAGGAGACCTTCGAGTTCGCTCACCAGTGCTGCTCGGGTCAAGGCTTGGAGCCTTGGGCCGTCGAGGCGCTGAAGAACTGCACGCCGGAGCAACACGAGCATGCTCTCAAGGTAGTGACGGCGCACCATAAGTTTGCGTCGGACCTAATGGTAAAGAAACTGGGTCTGGACAACTGCAAGGACACCGTCGTCGGGAACGCCATGCTGCGTGGTGTGTCTGGTGGCGAACGCAAGCGCGTCACCACGGGTGAGATGCTCGTCGGCAGGAAGCGGTTGCAATTGCTGGACGAGATCAGCACGGGTCTCGACAGTGCAGCCACCTACGACATTTGTAAGTCGTTCAAGAGCGCCGCTCGCAACTTCAACGCGACCGTCGTGATCTCTCTGCTGCAGCCTTCCCCGGAAGTGTTTGAGCTCTTTGACGACGTGCTGCTGATGAACGACGGCAGCATCATGTTCCATGGCAAGCGCGAGGAGGCCGTGCCGTATTTCGAGGACATGGGCTTCCACTGCCCGCCGCGCAAGGATGTGGCCGACTTCCTGCTGGATCTTGGTACCAACAAGCAGGGCGTGTACGTTGTCGGCGCGCCGGGGAGTGTGCCGTACCATTCGGCCGACTTTGCCGAGCGATTCCGCGAATCGACCATTTTCCACAAGACGCTGAAGCACCTCGACGCGCCAGTCAAGGAGGCGCTTCTCATCCCTGATACCAAGCCCTTCCGCTTGTCCTTCTTCGAGGACATGACCATCCTACTGCGTCGGCAGATGATGCTTACATCGCGAGACACGACGTACCTCCTGGGTCGCGCCGTGATGAATATCGTCATGGGTTTGCTGTACGGGTCGACGTTTTGGCAGATGGATGACTCCAACAGCCAGCTTATCCTGGGTCTGCTCTTTTCGTGTGCGATGTTCCTCTCGCTGAGCCAGGCATCGCAAGTGCCGACGTTCATCGAGGCCCGCTCCGTGTTCTACAAGCAGCGCGGTGCCAACTTCTTCCGTTCGAGCGCGTACGTGCTCGCTATGTCTATCGCGCAGGTTCCGATGGCCATCGCGGAGACTGTCGTGTTCGGAGCGATCACGTACTGGATGGGAGGCTACGTTGCGCTTGCCGACCGCTTCATCGTGTTCCTCGTGACGCTGTTCCTGTGTCAGATGTGGTTCACCAGCTACTTCTTCTTCCTGTCCTCGGTCCCCCAATCTCACGGTTGCGCAGCCCGTCATGATGGTGTCCATTCTCTTCTTCATGCTGTTCGGAGGCTTCCTGATCACGAAGGAGAACATCCCGGACTACTTGATTTGGATTTTCTGGATTGACCCCCTCGCGTGGTGCATCCGCGCGTTGAGCATTAACCAGTACTTGGCCCCGAAGTTTGACGTGTGCGTCTATGAAGGCATCGACTACTGCACCACGTACAGCGAGACGATTGGGGAGTATAGTCTCGGCGTTTTCAGTTTGCCGACAGAGTCCATGTGGATCTGGTACGGCTGGGTTTTCCTGTTCGCCGGCTACTTCGTCTTCGTCTTCGCTTCGTACGTCATTCTGGAGTACACACGCTACGAAAGCCCTGAGAACGTCGCGGTCGTCGTCGATGACGAAGCTGCCGAAGACCAGACTGTCTACTCGAAGATGCCGACCACGCCCAAGGCGGCGAGAGAGCACGAAAAGGTCATCGAGATCCAGGACGTGGACGATATCATGGGCGGTGTTCCTACTATCAACGTCCCGGCGGAGCCGACCGGCCGCGGCATCTCACTCCCCATTACGCTGGCGTTTGAAAACCTGTACTACTCGGTGCCGATGCCTGGTGGCAAGAAGGACGAAGAGATTGACCTGCTCAAGGGAGTCTCCGGATTTGCTCTCCCTGGTACGATGACTGCGCTCATGGGATCGTCCGGCGCTGGCAAGACCACACTCATGGACGTCATTGCCGGACGCAAGACCGGAGGCAAAATCCAAGGCAAGATTCTGCTCAACGGACACCCGGCCAACGACCTCGCCATCCGCAGATGCACAGGCTACTGCGAGCAGATGGACATCCACTCGGACTCGGCTACGGTGCGTGAGGCACTCATTTTCTCGGCCATGCTGCGTCAGGATGCCAGTATCCCCACGGCCCAGAAGATGGAGTCGGTCGAGGAGTGCATCGACTTGCTGGAGCTCGGACCCATCGCCGACAAGATCATCCGCGGGTCGTCCACGGAGCAGATGAAGCGCGTGACGATCGGCGTGGAGTTGGCAGCGCAGCCCAGCATCATCTTCATGGACGAACCGACGAGTGGTCTGGACGCGCGCTCGGCCAAGCTGATCATGAACGGCGTGCGCAAGATCGCGGACTCTGGTCGGACGATTGTGTGCACGATCCACCAGCCGAGCACGGAGGTGTTCAACCTGTTCGACTCGTTGCTGCTGCTTCGTCGTGGAGGTCGCATGGTTTTCTTCGGCGAGCTGGGCAAGGACTCCCAGAACCTGATCAACTACTTCCAGAGTTTCTCGGACGTGAAGCCGATCACACCTGGTTACAATCCGGCTACGTGGATGCTGGAGTGCATTGGAGCTGGCGTGGGCTCCGGTCATGCGGATACCAATGGAAGTGCTGCTTCGCTTCCCCTGGACTTTGCCGAACGCTTCGCTGTGAGCGACCAGAAGATGTTGATGGAAGAGGATTTGGACCAAGACGGCGTTCTTCACCCGTCGTCTAACCTCCCGGAGCTCACCTTCGACACCAAACGTGCGTCAAACCCGCGCGTGCAGTTCCAGCTGCTGTGTCTGCGCTTCTTCCGCATGTACTGGCGCACGCCGACGTACAACCTCACGCGTTTGTTCATTAGCGTCCTGCTGGGCTGTGTGTTTGGCATCATCTACCAGGGCACCGACTATTCGACGTACACCGGAGCGAACGCGGGCGTGGGTCTGATCTTCGTGAGCACCATTTTCCTCGGTCTCATCAGCTTCAACAGTGTCATGCCCGTTGCTGCTGACGAACGCACTGCCTTCTACCGTGAACGCGCGTCGGAGACGTACAACGCGTTGTGGTACTTCGTGGCTGGAACGCTTGTGGAGATCCCGTACATCTTCATCTCAACTCTACTGTTCACGATTATCTTCTACCCGAGCGTCGGCTTCACGGGTTACATCACGTTCTTCTACTACTGGCTGGTGGTCTCGATGAACGCGCTGCTGTTCGTGTACTTCGGTCAGCTCATGGTGTTCGCGCTGCCCAGTGTGGCCGTGGCGTCCACTCTTGGTGCTCTTTTCAGTGGTATCTTCATGCTGTTTGCGGGCTTCAACCCGCCGACGGGCAGCATTCCGACGGGGTACATGTGGGTCCACTGGATCTCGCCCCCGACGTACACGATTTCGATGCTGGTGTCGCTGGTCTTTGCGGATTGCTCCGGTGGCAGCACGGATGGCATCAGTTGCCAAACGCTGCAGGAAGCACCGCCAACTATTGGCGACATGACGCTGAAGGAGTATGTGGAGGAGACGTTCGACATGAAGCATGGGGACATCTGGAGGAACGCCTTGATCATGATCGTCTTGATTGTGGTCTTTCGTGTGTTAGCCTTGATCTCGCTGCGGTACATCAACCACCTCAAGCGCTAAGACGAGCGAGCGAAAACATGTATGAACAATTCTTGGTAATGCTTGTCAAGACTCTTGAGCGTAACTAGAACGTACTGCCTATGCTGTCTCCTTGGACAGTTTAAGATAGTGTAACCTGTCTCACCGGACAATTTAACATAACGTAACTTGTCTCCTTGGACAGTTTAAGATAGCGTAACCTGTCTCCTTGGACAGTCTAAGGTAGTGTAACCTGTACCCGCAGGCTTTTGTCAAACGACAGTCCGTTGTTCCACTCCACTTCGTCATTGACCTAAGTCTTTCCTCCATAGATACCGATCGACATCATCATGATCACGTCTCATCCTCGCGGTGCCGGTTGCGGTGCCACATTTGATCATCTGTCAGCACGTCACTTTCGAATTCGCCTCCAGCCAGTCAAGTGATCCGTGCAGTCTCCAAACCCCATGGGGACCGAAGAGAACCCCGAGGTGGAGACTCCAACCACCGACAATGGCAACCGCGACGAGGTTCCCGACAAGCTGTTGGCGCCAAAGGTGTCGACGTACCGCCTGCCCCGCTTCAACTCTCGCCGCCTCACGCCCAACAGCTCCTTCGGCGACAACGACCGACTCCCCGCGCACTCGCAGCATGTTCCCGGAGCCTCGACAGCTCACCAACGACGACCTCGAAAGCGCCGACGCGTTCATGGCTGGCGACATCTTCACCATGAACTCGACGCTGTCATCGGTCATTGAGAGCGTCTTAGGGGGTCCTATCCCTGGCCTTGAAGTGCGCTTCCGCGACCTCGAGCTGTCGGCGGAAGTGCCGCAGCTCAAAAGCGGCAGCTTGGAAGTGCCCACGCTCTGGACGCAGCTGCAGCAAGGACTGGGCAGCCTCTGCTCGTCCAAGGCGAACAAGCTCACCGTGGACAAGAAGATCCTGCGTGGCGTCACTGGTGTCTTTAAGCCTGGTCGCATCACACTCGTCCTGGGTCAGCCTGGTTCGGGCAAGTCTTCACTGATGAAGGTGCTCGCCAACCGGTTCCACATGGACAAGAACATCTCACTGAGTGGAGACATCGACTACAACGGCAAGGAGCGCTCGCTGATGCTGGATATGCTCCCACGCGACGTTGCGTACGTGAACCAGATCGACGAGCACTACCCTCGCCTGACAGTTCAGGAGACCTTCGAGTTCGCTCATCGGTGCTGTGCAGGGAAGGAGCTTGAGCCGTGGGTGATTGACGCACTCAAAACCAGCTCTCCAGACGAGCAGGAGCACGCTCTCAAGGTGATGACAGCGCACCACAAGTTCACGCCAGATCTGATGGTGAGAAAGCTCGGTCTGGTCAACTGCAAGGACACCATCGTCGGCAATTCCATGCTTCGAGGCGTGTCTGGTGGAGAACGCAAGCGCGTCACCACGGGCGAGATGCTGGTCAGCAAGAAGCGCCTGCAACTGCTGGACGAGATCAGCACCGGCCTGGACAGCGCTGCTACGTACGACATCTGCAAGTCCCTCAAGAGCGCTGCCCGCAACTTCAACGCGACCGTCGTGATCTCACTACTCCAGCCGTCTCCAGAAGTGTTCGAGCTCTTTGACGACGTGCTATTGATGCACGGAGGAAGCTTCATGTTCCACGGTAAACGGGAGGACGCTGTGCCCTACTTTGAGCGCATGGGCTTCCACTGCCCACCTCGCAAGGACGTGGCCGATTTCCTACTCGACCTGGGCACCAACAAGCAGGGCGCGTACATCGTCGGGGCCCCTGGAAGCGTACCTTACCAGAGCGACGAATTCGCTGAGAGATTCCGCGAGTCGGGTATTTTTCAGAGCACTCTAAAGCGCTTCGATGCACCTGTGAAGGAACTGCTGTTCGTCCAAGACACCGAGCCTTTCCGTCAGACTTTCGGCGAGGACCTGTTGACGCTGTTGCATCGCCAGTTGACTCTTACAGCCCGTGACACTGCATATCTCGTCGGTCGAGCGGTCATGATCATCGTCATGGGTCTCTTGTACGGGTCGACGTTCTGGCAGATGGACGATGCCAACAGCCAACTAGTCTTGGGTTTGCTCTTCTCGTGCGCGTTGTTCGTCTCGTTGGGCCAGTCGTCGCAAGTACCGACGTTCATGGAGGCTCGCTCAGTGTTTTACAAACAACGCGGCGCCAACTTCTTCCGATCCAGCGCGTACGTGCTATCTGTGTCGATATCGCAAGCTCCGATGGCTCTGTTGGAAACGGTGGTGTTTGGCGCTATCACGTACTGGATGGGAGGCTATGTCGCGGTCGCAGGCCGCTTCATCGTGTTCATCGTCACGCTCTTCCTGTGCCAGATGTGGTACACGAGTTTCTTCTTCTTGTCCTCCGTTTCCCCCAATCTGACCATGGCCCAGCCCTTCATGATGGTGGCTGTGCTCTTTTCCATGCTCTTCGCTGGGTTCTTGATCGCTAAAGACGACATCCCGAGCTACCTCATCTGGATCTACTGGATGGACCCAATGGCTTGGTGCATTCGGTCGCTGAGTGTAAACCAGTACCTCGCTCCGAAGTTTGACGTGTGCGTGTACGAAGGAATCGACTACTGCACCGAGTACAAACACACCATCGGAGAGTACAGCCTCAGCGTGTTCGACCTGCCCACAGAGTCCGTGTGGATCTGGTACGGCTGGGTCTTCTTGCTGGGCGGCTACTTCGTGCTCCTCTTCGCTTCGTACACCATTCTGGAGTACACACGCTACGAAAGCCCTGAGAACGTCGCGGTCGTCGTCGATGACGAAGCTGCCGAAGACCAGACTGTCTACTCGAAGATGCCGACCACGCCCAAGGCGGCGAGAGAGCACGAAAAGGTCATCGAGATCCAGGACGTGGACGATATCATGGGCGGTGTTCCTACTATCAACGTCCCGGCGGAGCCGACCGGCCGCGGCATCTCGCTCCCCATTACGCTGGCGTTTGAAAACCTGTACTACTCGGTGCCGATGCCTGGTGGCAAGAAGGACGAAGAGATTGACCTGCTGAAGGGAGTCTCCGGATTTGCTCTCCCTGGTACGATGACTGCGCTCATGGGATCGTCCGGCGCTGGCAAGACCACACTCATGGACGTCATTGCCGGACGCAAGACCGGAGGCAAAATCCAAGGCAAGATTCTGCTCAACGGACACCCGGCCAACGACCTCGCCATCCGCAGATGCACAGGCTACTGCGAGCAGATGGACATCCACTCGGACTCGGCTACGGTGCGTGAGGCTCTCATTTTCTCGGCCATGCTGCGTCAGGATGCCAGTATCCCCACGGCCCAGAAGATGGAGTCGGTCGAGGAGTGCATCGACTTGCTGGAGCTCGGACCCATCGCCGACAAGATCATCCGCGGGTCGTCCACGGAGCAGATGAAGCGCGTGACGATCGGCGTGGAGTTGGCAGCGCAGCCCAGCATCATCTTCATGGACGAACCGACGAGTGGTCTGGACGCGCGCTCGGCCAAGCTGATCATGAACGGCGTGCGCAAGATCGCGGACTCTGGCCGGACGATTGTGTGCACGATCCACCAGCCGAGCACGGAGGTGTTCAACCTGTTCGACTCGTTGCTGCTGCTTCGTCGTGGAGGTCGCATGGTTTTCTTCGGCGAGCTGGGCAAGGACTCCCAGAACCTGATCAACTACTTCCAGAGTTTCTCGGACGTGAAGCCGATCACACCTGGTTACAATCCAGCTACGTGGATGCTGGAGTGCATTGGAGCTGGCGTTGGTGCCAGCGGGATTATTCCCGGACAACCACTTGACTTCGCTGAGCGCTTCGCTGTGAGCGACCAGAAGGTGTTGATGGAAGAGGATTTGGACCAAGACGGCGTCCTTCACCCGTCATCTAACCTCCCGGAGCTCACGTTCGACACCAAACGTGCGTCAAACCCGCGCGTGCAGTTCCAGCTGCTGTGTCTGCGCTTCTTCCGCATGTACTGGCGCACGCCGACGTACAACCTCACGCGATTGTTCATCAGTGTCGTGCTGGCATCCGTCTTCGCCATCATCTACCAGGGCACCGACTACTCGACATACAGCGGGGCGAACGCGGGCGTGGGTCTGATCTTCGTGAGTACCGTCTTCTTTGGTATGATCGGCTTCAATAGCGTCATGCCCGTTGCTGCTGACGAGCGCACCGCCTTCTACCGTGAACGCGCATCGGAGACGTACAATGCATTGTGGTATTTCCTCGCTGGTACCCTGGCGGAGATCCCGTACGTGTTCCTGTCGAGTCTGCTGTTCTGCATCATCTTCTACCCGAGTGTCGGCTTTACGGGCTACAGCACGTTCTTCTACTACTGGTTGGTCCTATCGCTGAATACGTTGGTCTTTGTGTACCTCGGTCAGCTCCTGGTATACGCGCTGCCCAGCGTAGCTGTCGCCACTACGTTTGGTGCACTGCTCAGCTCCATCTTCATCCTGTTCGGAGGCTTCAATCCGCCCGCGGGCAGCATCCCGACCGGGTACATGTGGGTGCATTGGATCTCCCCGACCACATACTCAGTTGCCATCCTCGTGTCGCTGATCTTTGCCGATTGTTCGGAAGGAGACAACAGTGGTGCCATCAGCTGCCAAATGGTGCAGGATGCACCGCCCACTATCGGGGACAGGACGTTGAAGAACTACGTGGAGGAGACGTTCGACATGAAGCACGGTGATATTTGGAGGAACGCGTCCATCCTGATCGTGTTGATGGTGTGCTTCCGTGTGTTGGCGTTGGTTGCACTACGCTACATCAACCACCTCAAGCGCTAAGAGCGTCGGCTGCATCTTTGTTGTCTATGGTAGCGTTTTATTCTGCCTGCGTGTTGAACTGTGTTTCTCTCTCTCTACGACCGCGTAATGAAGTGTTCCAACTACCAAAGGTTTGTTGCGATTTTCCATTGCCAGGCTAGGATGCAGTCGATGTACATTGAGGAGATTATGGCCCCCCACAGCACGAAAGCGTTTCGTGAGGCCGTCAACACTCCACGACCGGCATCAAAATCCACGGCGTTAAACGTGGTCTCGTCGCGGATTTTATTCCGCGCGCATTGCCGAATGTGTCACCGAACTGTCAGTAGTCGTCGCATTGCACATTGCTGAGCTGGAGGTCTTAGACCAACAATGCAGCGCTTAGCCTTTTAGAGAGCTACTGCATACGATCCATATCCAATACGGTATAACTGTTTTCCTTTCTTATCGTTGTAGGACGGTTCAACAGCTTTCGAGTTGGCGCTGCGTAGCCAAATCCGGCCAACCTACCTGACACGATTCAGTCAGGCCGCCATCACTCGGTCTGCGAAACGCAGCAGCAACTCTCCTCAGTAGATTTTCTCGCGCACTTGTGGCAGGCCGAAGCACACAAATCTGCTGCGGTTTATTCGCACATGTAAAATCAGCTATTTTTGCCGTCATCGCCGTGCGGGCACAAATGGCTTTGGTTTGAGACGATTCGAGGCGTTTACTGCGCACTCTGCGATATAGCCCCCGACGCCATAATCACGCGCGAGCTTATGCTGCTGCACCACCAGCCCTGCAAATCTTTTTGCTGAGTATGTTGTACATGTATCGCTGGATTTTCAGACCGATATCGGTGCTTCGGTAGTCGTCGAGGTGCCATCAAGAGGCCTGCATGTCGCCGAAGGTGTTGATGCCTAAAATCTTAACTGGGGCTTCGACACAGGGGAAATGCTCGCTCCCTTCAGGAGGTCAGCCTCGCGATGTAGGTGTCGCCGCTTTGACGATCGCAACTCACTCTTTGAACAAACGAACTGGTAACGCGCGGCTTGTCTCGATACAAATTGGCATAATCAACATAAGTGTGGCACGTGACGGCGAGCAGCATGTCCCGCATGCAACGGCTGTTGCTGTGTGGCAGGCTGCCAGCTCCACCATAACCGGATACACACAAAACTTGCTTTCCAGGACACACTTGCTGCTTGGACAGCCTCGTGCACTCTATGTCGGCAAATTACCCAGTCGAACCTCTGTCCATGAGGCACTCGATCGTCATGGCAGGCGTTATCTGAATCGACGCGATACACTTGCTGTGCATGCGCTACTAGTGTCTGCAAAAGCGATGACCGTAGGTGACCATGCAATGAACGGTTGCCTACTGCAGCACACGCTACCCTGCTGCTCACTTATTCTGCTCGTCAACCACCAGGAAAACTGTCCGGCTGGTCCACGACGATTGTGCGGGTTCACACAGGCTGCCGCATACAAACGCTCAGTCACAGCCGTAATCTACTGTGCACAACGCGAGTGATGACCGCGTAAGCTTTTACTCTTCCACTCGGATAGACATGAGCCCATCCGATTGTTGTCGCCCTGTGGAACCACCCCGCTGCTTGGCGTAAGTTACATGTACACCGATCTCTGGCGTGGCAATCCTCATTTTCAAATTCTGCTCCTGCCGAGCAACAAGCACCGCAACCCTCTCGCCCCCCCTTCGACTTCGATGGAGGGGCACCAAGGCAACCCCCGGTGGCCCACAAACCCAGCAGCGACACGGACGACAACCAGAGCGTCGGTGATGTCGTTCCCGAAATGGTTCCCCGAGTGTCCACCTACCGCCTCCCTCGCTTCAGTTCTCGTCGCCTCAGCTCCAATGGCTCCATGAGTGACTACGACAGACTGCCCCGCACGAAAAGCATGTTCCCGGAACCTCAGGAGCTCACCAAGGACGACCTCACCAGTGCCGACGCACTGATGGCCGATGGTGTCTTCACCATGAACTCGACGCTGTCGACCGTGATCGAGAACGCTCTGGGTCACCCCATCCCCGGCCTCGAAGTCCGATTCCGAAACCTCGAGCTGTCTGCTGAGGTGCCGCAGATCAAGGGCGGCAGCCTCGAAGTGCCCACGCTGGTCAACGAGGTGATGCAGGGTCTCAGCGGCTGCTGCAGCTCCAACAAGATGACAGTAGAGAAGAAGATTCTGCGTGGAATCAACGGTGTGTTCCGACCTGGTCGCATCACGCTCGTGCTAGGACAACCCGGTTCGGGCAAGTCGTCACTCATGAAAGTGCTCGGCAACCGGTTCCACATGGACACGAACATCACTTTGAACGGAGAAGTCGACTACAACGGCAAGGACCGCAGCGAACTGCTCGAGGTGCTGCCCCGATACGTGGCCTACGCCAACCAGATCGATGACCACTACCCTCGCTTGACGGTGCAGGAGACGTTCGAGTTTGCTCACCGATGCTGTTCAGGCAAGGAGATGGAGCCTTGGGTGATCGAGGCGCTGAAGAACTGCACGCCCGAACAACATGACCACGCGCTTGAAGTCATGAACGCTCACCACAAGTTTGCACCGGACGTGACTGTGAAGAAGCTCGGTCTGGACAACTGCAAGGACACCGTCGTCGGTAATGCCATGCTTCGCGGTGTGTCGGGAGGTGAACGCAAGCGTGTCACCACGGGTGAGATGATGTTCGGTATGAAGCGTCTGCAGCTGCTGGACGAGATCAGCACGGGTCTCGACAGTGCTGCCACCTACGACATCTGCAAGTCCATGAAGAGTGCCGCCCGCAACTTCAACGCTACCGTTGTCATCTCTCTGCTGCAGCCTTCCCCGGAAGTGTTTGAACTCTTCGACGACGTGCTGCTAATGAGCGAAGGCAGTATCATGTTCCATGGCAAGCGCGAGGAGGCCGTGCCGTATTTCGAGGACATGGGCTTCCACTGCCCGCCGCGCAAGGATGTGGCCGACTTCCTGCTGGATCTTGGTACCAACAAGCAGGACACGTACATCGTCGGATCTTCCAACGGTGTGCCGTACGAATCTGATGAATTTGCCGCACGCTTCCGTGAGTCGAGCATTTATCACACCACACTCAAGCTCTTGGATGCCCCGGTGCAGGACACGATGGTGTTTGCTGATATGGAGCCGTTCCGCCAGACTTTCAGCGAGGACTTTTCAACGTTGTTGGCCCGCCAGATGGTGCTGACTGCCCGTGATGTCACTTACCTTATGGGTCGCGCAGTTATGATCATCGTCATGGGTTTGCTGTACGGCTCGACGTTCTGGCAGATGGACTCGAACAGTCAGCTTATCCTGGGTTTGCTGTTCTCTGTTGCCATGTTCCTCTCCATGAGCCAAGCATCGCAAGTGTCGACGTACATCGAGGCCCGCACGGTTTTCTACAAGCAACGTGGCGCCAACTTCTTCCGTTCGAGTGCGTACGTGCTGGCCGTGTCGATTTCGCAGATCCCGTTGAGTATTCTCGAGACGGTCGTCTTCGGTGCAATCACCTACTGGTTTGGTGGATATGTGGATGACGTGGGTCGCTTCATTGTGTTCCTTGTCACGCTCTTCTTCTGTCAGATGTGGTTCACGAGCTTCTTCTTCTTCCTCTCGTCTGCGTCGCCCAATTTGACCATAGCTCAGCCTCTCATGATGGTAGCGGTGCTGTTCTTCATGCTGTTCGGTGGCTTCCTGATCGCGAAGGGTGATATCCCGGACTACCTCATCTGGATCTACTGGATCGACCCTCTCGCTTGGGCCATCCGTTCACTAAGTGTCAACCAGTACCTGGCCTCCAAGTTCGACGTGTGTGTCTACCAAGGAATTGACTACTGCACTGAGTACAACCAAACGGTTGGCAAGTACAGCCTCAGCATTTTCGACTTGCAGACCGAGTCAACATGGATCTGGTACGGTTGGGTCTACTTCATCGTCGGATATGTGGTATTTGTCTTCGCCTCCTACCTTGTGTTGGAGTACAAGAGATACGAGAGTCCCGAGAATGTTGCTGTGCTCGAGGAGGACGAGCAATCTGCACGTGACCAAACGGTTTACAACCAGATGCCAACGACACCTAAGGAGCACGAGAACGTCATTGAAATTCACAACGTCGACGATGTCATGGGCGGTGTTCCCACCATTAACATCCCGGCCGAGCCAACCGGCCGCGGCATTGCCATTCCCGTAACTCTCGCTTTCCACGATCTCTGGTACTCCGTGCCGCTCCCTGGAGCCACCAATGACGAACAAATTGACCTGCTGAAGGGAGTCTCCGGATTTGCTCTCCCTGGTACGATGACTGCACTCATGGGATCGTCCGGCGCTGGCAAGACCACACTCATGGACGTCATTGCCGGACGCAAGACCGGAGGCAAAATCCAAGGCAAGATTCTGCTCAACGGACACCCGGCCAACGACCTCGCCATCCGCAGATGCACAGGCTACTGCGAGCAGATGGACATCCACTCGGACTCGGCTACGGTGCGTGAGGCTCTCATTTTCTCGGCCATGCTGCGTCAGGATGCCAGTATCCCCACGGCCCAGAAGATGGAGTCGGTCGAGGAGTGCATCGACTTGCTGGAGCTCGGACCCATCGCCGACAAGATCATCCGCGGGTCGTCCACGGAGCAGATGAAGCGCGTGACGATCGGCGTGGAGTTGGCAGCGCAGCCCAGCATCATCTTCATGGACGAACCGACGAGTGGTCTGGACGCGCGCTCGGCCAAGCTGATCATGAACGGCGTGCGCAAGATCGCGGACTCTGGTCGGACGATTGTGTGCACGATCCACCAGCCGAGCACGGAGGTGTTCAACCTGTTCGACTCGTTGCTGTTGCTTCGTCGTGGAGGTCGTATGGTCTTCTTCGGCGAGCTGGGCAAGGATTCCCAAAACCTGATCGACTACTTCCAGGGGTACCCTGGTATCAACCCGATCAAGCCCGGCTACAATCCGGCTACGTGGATGCTGGAGTGCATTGGTGCTGGCGTTGGAGGTGGCAAGGCCGTTGCTGGTGCTGATCCGTTGCAGCCGCTGGACTTTGCTGATCGCTTCTTGGTGAGTGACCAGAAGGCTTTGATGGAGGAAGACCTCGACCAGGAAGGTGTGCTTCGACCGTCGCCGCACCTACCCGAACTCAAGTTTGATACCAAGCGTGCATCGAACTCCTTAACTCAGTTTGACCTGCTGTGCCGCCGCTTCTTCCGCATGTACTGGCGCACGCCGACGTACAACCTCACGCGCTTGATGATCAGCGTCGTCCTCGCGTGTGTCTTCGCAATGATCTACCAGGGCACCGACTACAGCACCTACAGCGGAGCGAACGCGGGCGTGGGTCTGATCTTCGTGAGCACCGTCTTCTTGGGTATTATCAGCTTCAACAGCGTCATGCCCGTCGCTGCTGATGAGCGTACTGCGTTTTACCGCGAGCGAGCATCGCAGACGTACAATGCACTTTGGTACTTCATCGCTGGTACGCTGGTGGAGATCCCGTACATCTTCTTCTCGAGTTTGCTGTTCACGATTATCTTCTACCCGAGCGTCGGCTTCACGGGTTACATCACGTTCTTCTACTACTGGGTGGTGGTCTCAATGAACGCCCTTCTTTTCGTCTACCTGGGCCAGCTTCTGGTGTACGCGCTGCCAAGTGTTGCTGTCGCCACGACCATCGGAGCATTGCTCAGCTCCATCTTCATGCTGTTTGCCGGCTTTAACCCGCCGACGGGCAGCATTCCGACCGGGTACATGTGGGTGCACTGGGTCTCGCCACCGACGTACAGTATTGCCATCTTGGTCTCGCTGGTTCTTGGTGATTGCTCGGGTGACAAGGTGGGCTGCGATACGTTGCAAGATGCGCCTCCCACGATTGGCGACATGACGCTGAAGGAGTACGTTGAGGATACCTTCGACATGAAGCACGACGACATTTGGAGAAATGCCATGATCATGATCATCCTGATCGTGGCCTTCCGCGTCTTGGCGCTCATTTCGCTGCGTTACATCAATCACCTGAAGCGTTAAGCAAAAATGAGAGCAGGATAGAACTGCTTTGAACTGATAAAAGCTTACCTTTCCATCTTCGATCCGCTGTCTACAAATTATGTTACACTGTACTAATGACAGCGCACAGGGCATCTCAATGATGTGTAGCTCAGGTCCTGCATTCGTTTGAAGCAACACCACTAAATCCTGTAGACGCCGAGGAAATCGGGATCAAAAGCTCGTCACCGAAGTACTACAGCAATCGTCATGTGCATGTACCGGTAGCTCAAAGACGCAGCATCTTACGTCAATACATATTCATTTTTTTGCATTTCGGCAGCCGTGAATCGAGCAGGGGTGAGGGCCATGAAAAGGATGTTAATCCTGACAAACTTTGCTCCTCCTGCCTTCCTCGACGCAGAGCTGCCTGATAAAACAGTTAATCTTCCTCCGTGGTAATACTTGTATCCCACAACTACTCCACATTTTAATTGTTTCTCTGCTTACCCATCGGTGATCTGAAGCATAAGCTGATAGAGCAAGACAAGTAGCGCCAGCATTCCAAATACCAGCACACCGTAAACATAACCTGTTCCACTAAATTTTCCACTGTAGACGTTGGTTGTCGAGATTTCACGGCTGGCTTGCAATTGCAACAAGGCAGGCGCGAAGAATGCCACGTAAATACCCATCAACCCACTAATTTGAAGCGTGACCGACAGGTCCGAAACGAACATGGAGATCAAGAGCGGCGGTACGGCTGCTCCAACTCTACACAAAAGTTTCCAGAAAGATCTCCTGCCACCTCGAGTCCATCGCTTGGGAACTACAGCTGCCATATTGTCTCCAAGCGTGACGGAAATGAGAGGAAACACGCTCAGCGTATCCAGCGCAGGGAAAACCACAACGATCATCGACAAGAGTTTTGCCCACAATGGCACAAGCGTCATCGACTCGTTGATCCCCCATGTAAACTCGGCCCAGTTTAAGTTCACACTCGACGCCAACTTTGGTCCAAAGTACAAGGAGCAAACCGATCCCAACGCAATGTAAAACACCATCGTCGTGAGCAGTGTGCTGCCAAAGACGGCCGACGCCTTCTCCTGGTTCCTCGCGCCTAGTGGTGCGAGCAATCCAGGCACCGAATGCTGAAACAACTGCGAAAACACGCCAGTGCTGAACATGACGCCGAAGCCCGTGAGGTCCACGAGCGAATAGTCGCTAATATACGGCGCCGACTCTGGACTGGGCTTGAGCACTGCACCACTGTCGTACGGGTCTCCGTATACCGCATACGCGGCACTGACGATCATAATCAGCAGCGCCGCAAAGCGCACCACCGACATGGTCAACTGCACGTAGATCTGCTCCGTCAGGTCGGAGCACGAGAGCGGCAGCACGATGCAGGCGAACACAGCGGCGGCGTGGACGCTCGTAAGCTGCCAGTCTCCGATGTGATCCACCTGCGTCAAGAACGTGTTGACGAACACTTGGCTATAGCCCACGAGGCCCCCGTACATGAGACCCAAGAGCGAGATTTGGTACATTTTCGAGCCCACAGGCCCCAGAAACCGCTCGCAGAGCTGCGTCACCTCGGGAAAGTCGTCATATTCGAGGGCTACACTGCTCCTGGAGGTTGTGGGCGTGTATCGGCCTGGCGTTGACGCGTACGAGAAGGACTTCAGCGACGTGGTTTCGTCCAATAGGAAGCTCAGGACGAACGCCTCGCGGGCCCGAGCCACGCTCTCGCAAACCCACATGACCGTCATGTAGGAGAGCAGGGTGACCACCAATATCATTATGTTACCCATAACCAGGCCGGCCCGGTAGAACGCGTAGGGGATGCCCAGCGACCCGACGCCCAGAATGTAGTTCACTGTGAAGGCGTAGGCCACCACGGGCGAGTACTGCGCGCTCGAGTCCTGCTGCTTGACGAGAGGCAACGACGTCGCGCGATGCAGCAGCCGGTGCGCATTACGAGAGGAGCGCGTCTCGCCGTAGTCCTCCCAGTTTCCCTGCTCCTCGCCGCTGTTCTCGTACACGGAGCTCCAGTCCATCGCTAGCGGTGGGAGGAACTGCGCATGCGACCGCGGAATGCGGAATGCGGAGTGAAGAGTGAATGCGGAAGAGGTGATGGATATGATTGGATATTATAATTTGGAAAATATCGTTTTCTGCCAATGCCAGGTGTTGATGACTGTGAATCACACGTTTTCACAACAGTGAATATGTAGCCATGTCAAGTTGAAGTGGTTGCCGTTACAGGAGCTTGGGCACGATGAGAGACGGCACGCGCTCGCAGTACTTCTTCCAGTCCTGGCGGTACTTGTGCGCGCAGCGGGCGTCATCGCGGTAGGCGCGGTCCGTGAGCAGGATAGCCAGGTAGAACGCGTAAAAGTACGGCGCTGGGCTGGAGGCGAGGGCTGGGATGGTCCAGCACACGGCGGCGAGCACCTCTGGGACGTAGTGGAAATGGCGCGACAGCCCCCACCAGCCCGACGTTAGCAGCAAACTCTGTTTCTTCTCGCCTGTCTCGGTCTCGTAGCGGGCCACAATGTACTCGGCCGGACGCCCCCACGTTCGTCTTGCCTAGCGCCGCGCGGAAGCTCTGGCGCTGACGATCGGCGTCGTAGTTGATCAGAACTGGCGGTGTTGACAAAACAATGTGGTGTGTGAGTGATACAATAGTGACCAGAGATCCAAACTACTTGCACGTACCCATGAGGACGCCCGTGGTGAAGATGGCGAGCGCCAACGGGGTGCCCAGGTTGATTGGGTTCTGGACGAGGTACATGGCTGGCGACGTGTAGACCGATGGCACCCACACTAGACAGCCCCAACAGAGATAGTAGCCCGCGCGGTCGTGCATGATGTCGATGCTGCACATGTAGCCGGCCTCCCACCAGAAGAACTTGGCCACGTAGATGAGCTGCAGTGCCACGCTCACAGCCATCGAGTCGCTCAGGTGTCCGTAGAGTTCGCGCTGTTTGCACGCATACGAGAGCACGCCCACCGCCCAGAACATGAGTCCGCAGCGGCAGTTGGTGAAGAGCTTGACATCCCATCCTAACACGCGCGGGTACAGCTCCGTGCCCCAGTAGAAGTCGAAGATCGGGTTGCCCGATGTGCCGGCATCGCTCGAGGATTGCCACAAGAAAGATCCCTTCACGTACAGGAAGAGGCAGAAGATGAAGCTGAAGACGTTGAGCGCCGAGATGATCTCGGGCATGTAGTCGTACACGATACCACCCGGGTACAGATCGAAGACGAAGGCACCGGCCATGAACAGCGCCAGACTCAGTGCAAAGCACTGGAAGCCGTTGCTCTTGTACTCTGGCACATTGCCACCCGGCGTCACCGGCCCGTACGATGTCCCACCTGGCACCGCGCGCATGAGCACGAGCTGCGTGGCCATGAAGGTGCCGATGAGTTTCCAGGCCGTAGGGTCCCAAGGCGTCGGCCAGATCTCGAGCAGCGATTTGCCCGAGGCGAGGAAGGAGTCGACGGAGCCGCCGTGTTCCACGAAGACGTGCGTGATGAGCGTGGCGGCCACGGGAGTCACCGACATGAGGAAGAGCGGGCCGAGCGTCTTGCGGCCCGGGAAAAGACCCAGCGAGTCGCCGTGCTTGTTGGACCACATTACGGAGACCTTTGAGGTGTAGAGGAGAACGCGAAGTGTTGCAGGGCAGCACCAATGGTGACTGTGAGACTGGATCCCTGATTCCCCACGTGATTACATCCGAATTGGCGAGCGCTGTTTACCAGAGTCTCTTGCAGAGATCCCATGCTTTTCTACGACGATCGGCCAGACCAGGTGCGGCAATCACTAACGCCGAAAGTGACGCTCAGCCACATCTTTTGTGCTGGGGCACCAAGTATCGCGGTTGTCGACAACAGCTCCTGGCAATAGCTGGCAGAAGATACCTATTATAGTTGCCCGACATTGCTTTGATGATGTCGACTCGGAAATCCTCCACAGGACAACCGGCTCGCCGTCACCCCATACTTCCTTCCGTTCACACTGACTGCGAAACTGCACGCGCAACGGATGACAGCCAAGCTATGAAAAGCGCTGATTACGGGGGTGAGTGAAACCAATGGCAGCATCGTCTCATGCCTGTGGAGGAATCGATGCAGGGTCCATTCTTCACATCGCTCAACTCCTCGCAACTTCACGGCTTGGTGACCTTCAAATTCGGATAGCAGAGGACAAGTCCGGTCTTCTCGTTCAACATGGACCTCTCCAGTGTTGACGGGTTGCTGGCTGGCGGAATTTTCGCAATGCACGAGAGCGTAGCCTCGGCGGTGGAGAACGCGCTTGGCAGACCGATACCCGAAGTAGAAATATTTTTCCGAGACCTGCACATTTCAGCACGGCTGCCCGTGTCAAGACCTGGGGCAGAAGGACCTCGAGTTCCCACGATTTGGACGCAAGTCAAACATGGTGTGCTGAACTGCTTCTCGAACCAAGAAACGGCCGAAAAGGAGATATTGCGCGGCATCACTGGCGTGTTTAAACCAACGCGAATCACGCTAGTGCTAGGGCAACCTGGATCCGGCAAGTCCTCGCTGCTCAAGATCCTTAGCGGCAGATTTCCAATGAACAAGACCATCGGCGTTTCGGGTGAAATCACGTTCAATGGTGTGCCTCGGTCAGAACTACTGGCCCGCCTGCCGCGGTTTGTCGGCTACACCAACCAGAAGGATGACCACTACCCGCAACTTACTGTGCAGGAGACTTTTGAGTTTGCCCACAGGTGCTGTGGAGGTTCCAATCTCGAGCCGTGGGTGCTCAAGGCTTTGCAGAACTGCAAAGGGGAGCAGTATGACCTAGCAGTCAAGGTAATGACAGCTCAACACAAGTTCGCTGCAGATATTCGCGTCAAGTCTCTCGGTTTGGACCGGTGTAAAGACACTATGGTAGGCAACGCCATGATTCGTGGCGTCTCAGGCGGCGAACGAAAACGCGTTACCACCGGTGAGATGACCTTCGGCCGCAAGCGAGCCATGTTACTGGATGAGATCAGCACGGGACTCGATGCAGCTACTACCTTCGACATCGTGAACGCGCTCAAAAGCTTAACTCGGAATTTCAAGTCCAACATCGTCGTATCACTGTTGCAGCCACCACCCGAGGTCTTCAATCTCTTTGATGACATTTTGATCCTGAACGATGGTCACATCATGTACCATGGCCCCCGAGAGCAAGTGCAGCAGTACTTTGAGCGCATGGGGTTTCACTGCCCTCCTCGCAAGGACGTGGCCGATTTTCTACTGGATCTGGGAACTGACAAGCAACACGCTTACATCCGTGATTCGGACTCAAGTGTTCCGTTTGAGTCGGTGGACTTTGCAGAGCGCTTTCGTCAGTCCGACATCTTTCAGGAGACACTGACGTACATGAGAACCCGCTCGCACCACAAGTCGGATCTCTGTGATCCACTCCAGGACCCATGCATTTACCGGCAATCGTTCCTTGAAGACCTTGGGACGTTGTTGCGCCGTCAATGGCGGATCAAGCTGCGAGATCGGACCTTCATTATCGGTCGTGGGTTTATGGTGCTCATAATGGGACTGCTGTATGGCTCCGTGTTCTGGCAGATGAATGATGCTAACAGCCAACTTATCCTCGGACTGCTCTTCTCCTGTACCATGTTCCTCTCGATGGGTCAAGCTGCGCAGCTGCCAACGTTCATTGAGGCGCGTAGTGTTTTCTACAAGCAGCGTGGAGCCAACTTCTTTCGCTCGCTTGCGTACGTTTTGGCTTCGTCACTCACGCAGATTCCGTTCGCGATTTTCGAGACTCTGCTTTTTGGGTCGATTGTCTACTGGATGGGCGGCTACGTAGCGCTGGCAGGCCGCTTTATCTCGTTTCTAGTCACACTCTTCTTGTGCCAAATGTGGTTCACGAGTTTCTTCTTCTTCCTCTCGGCTGCCTCCCCGAACATCACGATCGCACAGCCCGTGATGATGGTCTCCATTCTGTTTTTCGTCATGTTCGGTGGCTTTCTCTTGAGAAAGACTGACATCCCGGACTATTTTCTGGTTCTACTGGATCGACGCGGTTGCGTGGAGTATCCGCTCACTGAGCATCAACCAGTACCTCGCGCCGAAATTTGATGTATGCATCTACGGTGGCATTGACTATTGCTCTCGGTTTGGGACGACGTTCGGCAAATACAGTTTGAAGCTTTCGGGGTTGCCAACGGAGGAGGCGTGGGTTTACTTGGGGTGGCTTTACTTCGTGGTCGGATATCTCGTGCTCGTTTTCGCGGCGCACCTCGTACTCGAGTACAAACGATACGAAAGTCCGGAGAGCACGACGGTGGTCCAGGCCGACCTCGATGCCAAAGAGGGACCAGTAGACGCCAAGATAAACACCAGCAAGGTAGTTCCTGCACCCCAGGAACATGGCGATATCAATATTGTGACTCCAAGAACAAGAGCTCCGCCCGTCACACTGGCCTTCCACGAGCTCTGGTACTCCGTCCCAATGCCGGGTGGCAAGAAGGGTGAAGACATTGATTTGCTACAAGGTGTCTCTGGCCTCGCCAAACCCGGAACCATGACGGCACTCATGGGCTCATCCGGTGCAGGCAAAACCACACTCATGGACGTGATCGCAGGCAGGAAGACGGGAGGCAAAATTCGAGGCAAAATCTTGCTCAATGGTTACCCCCGAACGACCTCGCAATCAGAAGATGCACGGGATACTGCGAGCAGATGGACATTCACTCGGAGTCTGCAACAATTCGGGAAGCTCTCGTGTTTTCCGCCATGCTCCGACAAACTGCGAGCGTTCCGGTCAATGAAAAAATGGAGTCGGTGGATGAATGTATCACGCTGTTGGATCTCGGATCCATCGCCGACAAAATCATCCGCGGGTCGTCCACGGAGCAGATGAAGCGCCTGACCATCGGTGTGGAGCTAGTTGCCCAGCCCAGCATCATCTTCATGGACGAACCGACGAGTGGTCTGGACGCACGCTCGGCCAAACTCATCATGAACGGCGTGCGTAAGATCGCCAACTCGGGTCGAACGATTGTGTGTACCATTCACCAGCCCAGCTCCGAGGTGTTTAGTTTCTTCGACTCGTTGCTGCTCCTTCGTCGTGGAGGTCGCATGGTGTTTTTCGGCGAGCTCGGTAAGGAATCGAGCAACCTCATCAACTACTTCGAGGCCGCGCCAGGAGTGACGCCGATCGAACCTGGATACAACCCGGCAACGTGGATGCTCGAGTGCATTGGCGCTGGTGTTGGTGGAGGTTCCGGCACAGGGATGGATTTTGCTGAGCACTTCTTGAAAAGCGATTTGAAGGCGTTGATGGACAAGGATCTCAACAAAGATGGCGTTCTTCGTCCATCAGCAGACCTCCCGGAGCTCAAGTTTTCAAAGCAGTTCGCATCAAACCCAAGTACGCAATTCGACTTGCTGTGTCGTCGATTCTTCCACATGTACTGGCGGACTCCGACATATAACCTCACGCGTTTGATGATCAGCGTGATGCTGGGAGCTCTGCTCGGAATTATTTACCAGGCCACCGACTACACCACCTTCACTGGAGCAAATGCAGGCGTGGGGTTGGTTTTCATCAGCACCGTTTTCCTGGGTATCATTGGCTTCAACAGCGTCATGCCCGTCGCAGCAGATGAACGAACTGCGTTTTACCGGGAACGCGCCTCCGAAACATACCATGCGCTATGGTATTTTATTGCCGGCACGCTGGTTGAAATCCCCTATGTGTTGCTGTCAGCGCTTTGCTTCTGCGCCATCTTCTTCCCGAGCGTTGGCTTCGTCGGCTTCACTACGTTTATCAACTACTGGTTGGTGGTGTCGCTCAATGCGTTGCTCTTCGTGTATCTCGGCCAGCTCTTGGTGTTTGCGCTCCCGAGTGTGGCCGTTGCGTCCATCGCTGGCGCGCTGCTCAGCTCCATCTTCATGCTGTTCTCGGGCTTTAACCCTCCGGCAAACAACATCCCGACGGGGTACAAGTGGATCTACTACATCTCTCCACCCACGTACAGCATTGCAACGCTCGTGGCTTTGGTGTACGCCGATTGTCCCGATGGGACAACTGAGAACCTCGGTTGCCAGGTTTTGAAGAACGCACCGCCCACCATTGGCCACATCACGCTCAAGCAATACGTGGAGCTTGCTTTCAACATGAAGTCCGATGACACCTCTCGGAATGTGCTGGTGCTCTGCATCCTCATCGTGGTCTTTCGATTACTTGCGCTGCTGTCACTGCGCTACATCAGCCACCTCAAGCGGTAGAGCAAGGTAGCAACACTAGGATAGTTCCATGCAGTTCTTACATCATGCACAAGCTCTATGCAATACAACAAACTCTTGCAAAATCAAACTTTGAATGAATAAATATCTAACACTGCATTTGTCGCATTCAGCACCGAAGCCACGGGTGGTTCAGAGCTTCGGTGGCTGTAAGCCGCGTGGACGGGTTTTACCAGCACGCGCTGCAGGAAGTCGATGGCCATGGGGCTCACGCCCAGCCAGTACCTCTTGGGGAAGGTGAGTTTGTACAGCGATTGAATCTTCTGGTTGGGTCGTAGCTGTGTCGTAGCTGCGAAGGGCAGTCGGCCGCAGAGCAGCAAGTAGATCACCCCGAAGGACCACATGTCCACCGAAGTGTCGTACGGCTGCCGCAGCAAAATCTCAGGAGCTAAGTAGCCCCCCGTGCCTAGGAAGGACGTGGACGTCGCGCCCTCACTCAGCACCTTGGCGAAGCCAAAGTCGATGATCTTGACGTCCAACGAGCTGGCCACGTTCTGGCCACGTCGACGACGTGTTGAGACGGCCAGCAGCATGTTCTCCGGCTTGAGGTCGCGGTGCACGACACCGCGCTCGTGCATGTGCTGGATGGCTGAGAGCACACAGCGAGCCACGTGGACAGCTTCGCGCTCCGAGAAGCGGCCCTTGTCCACGATAGCATCAAACAGCTCTCCGCCCTCCAGTAGCTCCATGATCAGGATCAGGTAGCTGTCGTCCTCGAAGGCCTGCTCCAGTTTGGCGATGTGAGGGTGGTCCACGCGTCGCAGCACGTCCACCTCACGTCGTAGTTGGGCGGCCACCTCCATGCGCTTCCTGGCCGAAGGGGCTAGTCGCCGCTTCTCGATGATCTTGCAGGCAAAACGTCGGCCGTCCGTCTTGCGCACGCACTTGTAGCACGTGGACGTCGTTCCTTTACCGGCCACGCACTCCAACACGTATTCGTCCGGCAGCAGGGCGCGGAAACCCGCGGCCGACCCGCGGCCCGTGGGGCTAATGCGGCGACCGGGACTGGCCACGTGCGAGGGCGAGTCGGACACGAACGAGCTTTCGGACATGGTGGCGGCCTCGGACGAGACGGAGCTGGCCGGACTCCTTTTCTCCTGGCCGAGATACTGCAGGTGCACGGCCGACCGCGACAGCTCGAGCCCGCGGCGGCCCGCGTGTTTCTTGGCCAGGAGCTGTTTGTCGGGCGACTCGAGACAGCGGCTGCGGGCCGGCGGGGCGGCCGAGGGCGGCATGGTCTTGGCCAGCGAGCGCTGGTCGTAGCGGCGTCTGGCCTCGTGGTGGGTCATGTGGTGGTGGTGCTGTCGGTGGCGGCAAGGGGCGTCCACGGGCTCCCCCGCGAAGCAGCTCTTCATGATGGCGGCCCCCATAGCGCGTGAACTGATGGCGAACTGGGCGGACAATTACTTACTGAACGGGATCAGCAGAGTGTCGTTGCGATTTGGTTGAGAAACTGCATTCGAAGATTTGAAGCGCGCGCATTGGCCGAAAGTGATATCTCGACCCTTGGCATTGGCCGAAAAGGCGTCACAACCCCACACGGAAAAATCGAGCGTCGACCGGTCGCGGCTGGGGACACGGTTCAGGTTACAGTTGCTGTTGCCAACGGCTGCCGCTCGGCACGATGTGTCGCTTTGTGTTGGCCATGAGCGCGCCTAGCTTGGCGTCACGCGGGTGCCATCGCTATCTCATACAGTGCTTGCACTTGTGGCCTCCCATGGTATCGAAGACCCGGGTGCCGCGGCTGCTACGTGGAGACTCGCAACATCAATCGTCGCGCACTATGTGAATCACATTGTGATCCTGTGGGGATGGCGGCGTCCGGTGCTGCGTAGGCGTATTATTAGCGGCTATCCCTGGCGTTGCGTTACGGTGCCCCCCCTACCTCAACATTTCGGCGTCGGACAGCCGTTGCATGACGGACGCGGTTGGTGGTTGCTGCCGTTGCAGCTGGAAGTAAGTATCGCACGCACCGGAACTAGTGTATGTCGGCACTGCTGCGATGCAGCTGGAAGTAAGTATCGCACGCACCGGAACCAGTGTATGTCGGCACTGCTGCAATGCAGCCGGCATCGTACATGCACCAGTTGGCTCGGGTGTCTTGCAGGATAATAGGTTGCGAGCTTGAATGACGGCACTCCGTTAGATTCATTAATACTGCAACTAGTGCGACTGATGTGGAGGGTGAGGAAAGCTATTGGAATTCTGCAGGCTACTACAACAAGTGCGTGGCGAGGATGAAGAGAGAGCCATCTTCAGCAAACTAAGGAGTCTGTTTCACTCGAATAAAGGCCTGAACAAACGACAACAGACCCGAGCAAACTGAGATTTATGTATTGGCAGTGGCTTATCGACGGCGTTCACTCTACACTGCGAACGCTCAGCGATGCGTGGTATTTGGTATTAGCTCCCCTTCACATTGAAAGTCAACTTGAAGCCAACTTAGTCATAAAAGTGAAATAAACTATTTAGTGACGTCATTTTGTTCCTCTTCCTGTTTGGTGTCTTGCACACCAAGTCGCGGCAGCCAGCCAATCCCCGCGCCAACCATCAAAAGCATCAAGGCATTTGGTTGAACGGCCGCAGCAGCAGCAGAGCACCGACCGCAGCAAGTCAAGCAGCAATGGGCGCGCAGAAGAAGAAGGCCAAGTTCGTGGCCAAGGGCCTGCTGAACCAGAAGATCAAGCAGCGCAATGTGAAGAAGAAATTTCAGGCCATGAAGGACAAAAAGCGCAACCGCTTCGAGCGCAACAGCGACGCGCCCAGCAAGAAGAGCCGCGCGCGGCCGAGGCCGATGCTGGGAAGAAGGACGAGGCTGACATGCTGGACGAGATGGATGTGGACGACTTCCTGAACGCCGACTTCCTCGACTCGGAGAACGAGGACGAGGGCTTCGAGGAGGCGGCCGACGACGCCAGCGACGATGAACCCAAGACCAAGCTGGAGAAGGACGCAGACGACGTGGACGACGGTAGCAGCAGTGAAGAGGAGGACGAGAGCGCTTTGGACCCGCGCTACCTGACGGGGACGCAGGTTGGCGGCGACAGCGACGACGAGGAAGCCGAGACGGAGGAGAAGGAGGGAGACGCGGAACAGGAAGGAGGAAGAGGAGGCTGGTGGCCGCACGCTGGTGACTATGGCCATCTTGCAGAAGGCTGAGAAGGAGTGCTTTGAGGCCAAGACGGTCTCGGGACTGCGTCGGTTAATGAAGATTTTCAGTGACGCCTGCCGCTCGAGCGACGCCGCGGATGCCAGTAAAGCGAGTGAGATCACGTTCGACGTCCAGAGCAGCGCCGTGTACAACCGTCTGATGGTCAACGTGTTCCGTAAGACCCACGCGACACTGGCGGACCTCGTGGCCCTCGAGTCGTCGTCTTCGGAGGAGGACAACGGTAAGTTCAAGGTGGACGACAAGAAGTGGAAGAAGTACTCGCTCGTGATCCGTCGATTCTTCAGCTGCGCGTGCTACTTGCTGGAGCACCACGGGCCAGGACATTCAGACGTTCGTCCTGCGCGAGCTGGTGCACTACATCCCGTTCGTGGTGCCGTGCCCCAAGACGTCCCGGCGCATGCTCAAGGCTCTGCTCAAGCTCTGGGCGAAGTCGCTGGACGCCAACGTATGCATGTTGGCCTTCGTTCGCATCCGTGATTTGGCTCTGGCGGTGCCCTTCCCGTTCCTGGAGCTCTGCCTGAAGGGCATCTACGTGACGTACATGCGCAACACCAAGTTCACGAACGAGATGACGCTGCCTCACCACGTCCTCATGGGCAACTGTGTGGTGGAGCTCTTCGGCCTGGACCTCAGCAGCTCGTACCAGCACGCTTTCGTGTACATTCGCGAGCTGGCCATCGCCGTGCGTAAGACCATCACATCTCCTGGCCCGGACTCGTTCAAGGCTGTCCTCAACTGGCAGTTCTTCAACCAGCTGCGTGTGTGGACTGCCGTGGTGTGCGCGTACCCGGCTGAGAACCAGCTTCGCGCACTCGTGTACCCGCTCAGCCAGCTCCTGCTCGCGGTGGTGCGGCTATCGAGCACGCTGCGCTTCGCCCCGCTGCGTTTCCACTGCGTGAAGCTGCTTCAGCAGCTCGCGCTTGCCACCAACTCCTTCATCCCCACAAGTCCGGCTCTGCTTGAAGTGCTGCAGCTCGAGCCGTTCCGCTCGTCGTACAAGACCAGCGGTGGCAAGAAGGGAGGAAAGGCTGCCAAGGGCAGCAACCCCACCACGGAGGTGGACCTGGAGCTGTGCGTAAAGCTGTCGAAGACGGCGCTGGACGCCAAGCGCGTGCACGATCAGCTGATCGTGCGGCTCTTCGAGCTGCTGCAGCGCGAGTGCGACGTGTACAAGTTCAATGTGGCCTTCCCCGAGCTGGCAGTGCCGCTGCAGCTCACTCTGAACAAGTTCATGCACGCTTGCGCTGTTCCCAAGTGGAAGGCGCAGGCTCGTGGCCTCAGCGACAGCATCAAGAAGCGCGCTGACTGGATCCGCTCCAAGCGTAGCGGCCTGGAGCTGTGCCCCAAGGACACAGCCCAGCTGGACGACTTCCTGCGTGCCGAGCGCGAGGCTGCCGTGAAGAAGCTCTTCGAGAAGGACGCTTCCGACCTGCAGGAGAAGCTGGACGCATCGGCCGAGGCGGTGAAGAAGGACAAGCAGGAGGGCAGCTCTGAGCAGGCCGAGGAGAGCAAGAAGAGCAAAAAGAGGAAGAGCAAGAAGCAGCGCGGCAAGAAGCTGGTGGACGAGGAGACTGTGGCCAAGGTGAAGCAGATGTCGCTCAAGGAGTTCAAGAAATCTGTGGCCGAGGTGGACGCCGCCGACGAGGTTGGCGACTTTAACTTTTCCTCGGACGAGGAGTAAAGTTGCATGAATAGATGATACACGGAGCAAGTTTTGCATAAAGATGGTTCTTTGTGAACGGACGTCTTGTCTACAGGTAGTGGTGGTCCCTCAGTACAGACTGGTCTTCTTCATGATGCGCAGGAACTCGTCCTCGTTGATCTCTCCGTCGCCGTCGCGGTCGGCCTCGTCGATCATCTCCTGCAGCTCCTCGTCCGTCATGTTCTCGCCGAGCTCCTTGGCCACTCGCTTGAGGTTGCGGAACGAGATCTTGCCCGTCTCGTCGTCGTCGAAGAGGCGGAAGGCCTTGAGGATCTCCTCGCGCGAGTCCTTCTCGCTCATCTTGGACGTCATCATCTCGAGGAACTCGGTGAAGTCGATGGTGCCGCTGCCGTCCTTGTCGATGTCCGAGATCATCTTCTTGATCTCCTCCTTCTTGGGCTCAAAGCCCAGCGCGCGCATGGCCACTTTCAGCTCCTTGGCGTCGATCGTGCCGCTGCCGTCCGTGTCGAACAGGTCGAAGGCCTCGCGGATCTCCTGCTTTTGCTCCTCTGTGAGCTCGAACTTCTTGTTCTTCTGGGCCGCGCCCTTGGCCTTGGCGCCGCCGCGGGAGCCGTACGCGGACGACATGCTGCTGTAAGGTTGGTGGTAGCTCTTGCTTCTTGGGGGTCCTGCACAAGGCCGGGAATGAACTCGGCGGCCGGATCGACTGGTGTCCCTTGGCGCCAACAGCGAAAGATCGGCGATCGCTGGAAGTTACGCAGGGCACTTCCGTCGGGACACAGCCACAAATGATGAGAGATTCCACCCGGTGTGTCCGGCGTTTGATGTCCCGGATGGTTTCACTATGATGGGAAAATGAACAACATTGCTTGTGTTTTATCACAACAGATCTGACACATGGACCACCCGCTCTCAAAAAGAGCCAGATTGTGTATGCCCCACGCGTCCAGGAGCAACACGTTGCAGCATTTTGTCGTGCGCTCGCATTCTACGCCGAGAGCGTTCGCCTAAAGCCAAGAGGGTAAGTCATCCTCCACCCGTTCTGTGTTGGCCCGGCCGGCCCACTTTCCTAATCGCGTTCTTCTTCTGCTTGGCCGCAGCCATGAGCATCAGCGTCAGTCGAGAGTCCATCTCCAAGCTCATGGGCGAGCTCGTGGACACGTACCCCATCGAGTCCGAGGGCCGCTCGTCTATCTCGGACTTTGGCAAGCTGCTCTTCACCGAGGGCCAGGCCAGCAGTGCGGCCGCCTCGGCCACGCCCGGCCACGTCTCGGCCGGCGACAAGTCCGCAGTGGCCACGCCGGCCGCTGGCAAGGCGGCCAATGGCACGCAGACGCAGACCGGTAGCAAGCGCGTGTTCACCGAGATCAAGGGCGTGCCCCGCCAGAAGCAGCACGATGTACGTTACGCTGGCCACGGCCTGCTGGTCGTTGTATGGAGCTGAACGCTGTGGTTGATGCGTGTACAGATCATGAAGACGAAGGACAAGGCCGTGCCGAAGCGCTGGACGCCAGAGGAGGACGAGAAGCTCCGCGAGGCCGTGAACCGCCACGGAGAGCGCAACTGGAAGTCCATCGCGGAAGAAGTGCCCGGCCGCAACCACACGCAGTGTCTGCAGCGGTGGACCAAGGTGCTGGCCCCCGGCCTGGTGAAGGGCCACTGGCGGCCGGACGAGGACGACCTGCTGAAGGAGCTGGTGGCTGAGGGCCGCAAGAACTGGGGCCAGGTGGCCACGCGTATCCCCGGCCGGACGTCCAAGCAATGCCGCGAGCGCTGGTACAACCACCTAGACCCGAGCATCGTGCGCGGAGAGTACTCGGCGGAAGAGGACCGCATGATTCTGGACGCGCAGGCTCGCCTGGGCAACCGCTGGTCGGCCATCGCGGCCATGCTGCCGGGCCGCACAGAAGACGCCGTCAAGATCCGCTGGAAGTCGCTCTGCAGAGTGCGCAAGGGGTATGGATGCTACGTTATTTGAGCCTTGTGGAGGCTGATCTAATTGTTGACATTTTTTGTGTGGTGCAGGCAAGGCCGGCGAGGACAGGCAGACAAGGGCAAAATGACGTCCAAGGGCGTGATGGGTATGTCGGGCCAAATGATGCAGCAAGGCCCAGGCTTTGAAAATGGAATGGTCAAGAGCGAGGAAGTGGCTGCGTTCTCGATGCACCCGCAGCAGCAAGGCGCGCACATGATGCGCCTTCCGAACGGTCAGATGGTGTCTGCAGGCAACATGCAGGCCAGCGCGCAGCAACACTCGGCAATGAACATGGTAGGAGGGATGGGTGGAAATGGCATGATGTATTCGTCCGACATGAGCGGCGGGGGGTACGACCCACTATGGCGCACTACCGTAAGCCTCCGATGCAACAGCCGCACGTCATGAACAATGGCTATGGCCACTCGCTGCCGCCCTCAGGACCCATTCAAGGCAGTAGCGCACAAGATTTTGATCGTCGGACTAACATGAACTTGCCGTCCAATGGAATGTCCGCACCTTCCCAGACACATGATGGATACCGCCAGGGCTACCCGAGTTCGTCGGCGGCGTATGCTCCCAACATGAGCAACGGCATGTACCCCACGGGATCCTCAACGCCCAGTGGAGGCATGAACAGTGGACAAATGTACGGTAGCGCCCCGCAAATGAACGACTACCGCTCCGGAGAAGCGATGTACGGCGGATCCCAAGTTTCGCCTCACCAGCAGCAGCAGATGGCACATTCGCCTCACCAGCAGCAGATGGCACACTCGCCTCACCAACCGCAGCAGATATCACACTCGCAGCACCCGCAGATGATGTCGTACAACTACGGCATGCCTCCAGGGCCGAGTACAACCGAGAGCATGAACGGAGGACCTCCGGTGAGCCACCCAATGCACTCAAGCAGCAACACGATGAACAGCCCTGCGGCTGCGTTTGCGCAGCGACAGAGACAGCAACAACCACAACAGTTCATGGATCGTTCGCTGCCTATCCCTCATCACATCCCTCACCAGCAGCAATCGCAGGTTCCCGCCCAGCGGCATGTCCCTATGCACGAGCAAGACCAACCAAACCCGGAGAAGGAGCCACCGATCTCCCATCCACCACAAGAAAAACAACCGGGTTCTAATGGTGTACAAGAGTCACGACCTCCACCAATGCCCCATCCTTCTACACAAGGAATGTCCAACCCAGCTGCGTTGTTTGCTCGGAATCAGGCCACCAAGGCGTCTCCTGCTGCTGTTGGCAGCAACCCGGTTGCCGCCTTCATGCAGATGCAACAGCAACAAAAGCCCAAGGAGCAGTCTCATGCTTCCGGGAGAATGCCCCAAGCGGGCCCGCAGAGGCCGTTTAACCCGGCCGCAGCGTTTGCACAACGGTTCCAAGCAGCTTCTGCAGGACAGAAGCCTCCGATGCCCAGCAGCAACGGCGCGGGCTCTACCAAGTCCAACGATGACACTGCAGATGAGGAAGACGACGGAGACCATGATTCAGGAGACAAGACAAACGAGCCTTCGCTGAAGAAGGTCAAGCCGAGACTCAGCATTGATGCTGCTCGTGCGTCGGCCGCCAGGAGACTACGCAATTCTGGTAATGGCGACAACTTGGCCGGCCGGGGCAGCTTGGACGTTTTCTTGAGCGAGATTGGCGACGTCGGTCGGTTGTCGGACATCAAGATGGACGAGTTCCAGACGCTGGGCGAGCTGTGGCGGGTCTCTGGCGACATGGACCGACTGTCGTTATAAGGTTGTTTCGATCAAGAAAGTAGGTTCGTTGACTGCCATACCCGCGGCAATTAAACATTGTTTTGTTTGTGTAGACTTGTTTGCTGTTCGAGTGGTACCGGGTTCTCTTGGCGCGCTGAAGGCTGGCTTCCGGGTCAAAAGGCAACGCGTAATCGGTGACGCAATCGCTTGGCCGCCTCGTCTTCTGGTGGCACCGCATCCCACTCGTGTCAATTGCTGTCCGCTTGGGTTGACGTCTTCAATGACGTCAACAGAGTTGATCCGGGTCATGCGGGTCAAGGCTCACTGGGCTCTGCTGAGGGTATTTAACATGCTAGCCTCCTTTCATATTGCAATTTGTGCTGGTGTGCAGAAGACCAAGTGGAAATGGCGACAACAACGGGGAATGGACACCAAGAGTTTCTTGGCATCCAGGACGATGTCTTTATGCCGAGAGTTCAAGATGCCGAGTCGATCCAGCTTCATGACAAAGGCAGCCGAGTCGTGTACCTCACGGTCAATGGCATGAGCTGCACTGGTTGTGCCCGTAAAGTGCAGGACGCGCTGAGTAGTGCCAAGGGGGTGATCAGAGCCTCCGTGGATTTGGAGCCGAAGCTAGCGACGATCGTTTTGGAAACGGACAGCGGTCTCGATGGTGGAGATTTTATTGATGTGGTGCAGTCTGTCGGCCACGAGTACACCGCAACTGTAACTATGCCAACGCACGCGTCTCGTGAGATTTCTCTCGGGATTGAAGGCATGGACTGTGCGAAGAATTGTGCGAGCAAGATTGAGAGGGCTTTGAACGCAGTGCCTAGTGTATCAAGTGCGACGGTCGACTTCTCGCTGAAGCGCGCCGCTGTGCACCTTGAGCCCGACAGCTCAATCACCGAAAACGATTTGATTGCTGTCATTCGTGGAGTCGACGGGAAGTTCGATGCCGCGGTCTACACTTCTCCAACTAATCGTACGGTTCTCCTGAAGATTGACGGCATGCGCTGTGCGAAGAGCTGCGCGCGCAAGGTGCAGCAGGCCCTCACTAGGACTGAAGGAGTTGTCGCTGCGTCTGTGGACTTTGAAGCAAAGAGGGCATCCGTCAAAGTGGATTCAAGTCGCCCGTTTAACGACGAGGTGTTACCGGACGTGGTCAAGAGTGCCGGGACCAAGTTCAATGCTCGCGTCATTAGTCCAAAGACTGCAGAGAAGAAGAATGCGCAGCAACGTTTGGTCGAGAAACGAGTTCTGCTGCACCTTGTGACGTTACAATTCCGATTGACGAAGCGGACAAGACGGATCTTGTCAGCGCAACACTTTTAATCGGCGGCATGACGTGCAATTCGTGCGCGTCCTCAGTTGAGGGTGCGCTGAAGCAAACAGAGGGCGTCGACTCAGCTGTTGTTAGTTTCGCGACGGAGAAAGCTGCGGTTCGCTTTGACAAGGATGTGACCGGCGTTCAAGCTTTGATTAAGTCCGTGCAGGACGTTGGGTATGAGGCCTCGTGCGTGTCAGGAGATGGCAAGAGTGAACTAGGTAAAGCAACGCTTTTGATCAGTGGCATGACGTGCAACTCGTGCGCCAACTCAGTTGAGGGAGCCTTGAATCGTACGAAAGGAGTCACATCTGCCGTTGTTAGCTTTGCCACTGAAAAGGCCGTGATTCGCTTTGACAAGGCTGCAGTGGGTGTCCGAACGCTCATTGAGTCGGTGGAGGAGATTGGGTATGAAGCCTCATACGTGCCAGGACCAGAAGCTCAAAAGTGCCTCGAAGACCAGCGCGCGAAAGAGATCACGCGCTACCGCACAGACTTCGTGGTTGCACTGCTTTTCACGCTCCCGATCCTGCTGGTTATGTTGGTGTTTGAGAACATCTCCCGCTTCAAGCATGATCTAATGTCGGAGATTCTACCTGGACTCTCGTGGGAGGCCTTGGTTGTGGCGATCCTTGCGACTCCCGTGCAGCTTTACTCGGCCCGGCGCTTTCATGTCGATGCTTGGAACGGGATGAAGAATCGTGTACTCGGAATGGCATTCTTGGTATCCATGGGCTCCAACGTGGCGTACGTCTACGGCTTGTTTACTATTGTTCGTGGATTGGTACTCAAGGACATGGAGATCGCTAACATGGACATGTTCATGACGTCGTCTGTGCTGATCTCGTTTGTGGTTCTTGGAAAACTGTTAGAGGCGACTGCGAAAGGGAAAACATCAGCGGCGCTGACCAAGTTGATGGAGTTGCAGGTAAAATCTGCCACGCTGTTGGTGCTAAGCTCTGATGGAACCAGCGTCCGAGAAGAACGCGTAGTGCCAATTGAATTGGTGCAGCGCGACGACGTGCTCAAGGTTGTTCGCGGGACGTCGGTTCCTGCCGATGGCGTCGTTGTTTACGGCGAGGGCCGAATTGATGAATCGATGCTGACAGGGGAATCCAAGGCAACCAAGAAAACAGTGGGCGACCGCGTGTTAGGGGCGACGTTGAACGTGGAGGGCTGTTCCACATGAAAGTCACGGGCGTTGATAACGACACAGCTCTGAGCCAGATTATTCGTCTCGTGGAGGACGCCCAGACTTCCAAAGCTCCTATTCAAGCGTACGCCGACTACATTTCTTCCATCTTTGTGCCCACAGTACTGGTGCTTGCGCTCGTGACTTTCGCAGCTTGGTACATCCTCTGCGCTTTGGATGCTGTTCCTGAAGATTGGATCCCAGATTCGGATGGCAAGTTTGTGTTTGCGCTCGACTTTGCCATTGCGACGCTCGTCGTAGCTTGCCCCTGCGCTTTAGGATTGGCGACACCTACCGCGGTGATGGTTGGAACGGGTATTGGGGCAGAACATGGCGTCTTGATCAAGGGTGGCGAACCGCTGCAGGCTGCGCACAGCGTGGACACGATTATCTTCGACAAGACTGGAACCTTGACGGTGGGAAAACCTGTCGTGACGGATAGACTAGTCATTAGCCAGCAATTAAGCATCAACGAACTGATCTCGCTAGCTGGCTCAGCAGAACTTGGAAGCGAACACCCTCTGGGCAAGGCCATTACCGAACACGCCAAGTCGATGACGTCGTCTCTTGAACAACCAACGCATTTTCGTGGGGTCTCGGGGCGAGGCATTTCGTGTATGGTGGGCGAGCACGAAGTTGCTATTGGGAACAAGGAGTGGATGGCAGAAAATGGCTTGGAGCGGTTGGACAGCTTCGAAGTGGAACAAGCCACCACCAGCTTCCAAAATGCCGGCAAGACGTCTATCTACGTGGGCGTAGACGGCGAACTAAGTTGTGTTTTTGCCGTAGCGGATGCTCCACGTGAGGAGGCAGCTCGTACTCTAACGAAGCTCAGGGCGATTGGGTTGGATGTCTGGATGGTTACTGGAGATAATGCACGGACAGCGTTTACTATTGCTGAGCAGTTGGGCATCAGTCGGGACAATGTGATGGCCGAGGTGCTTCCGTCCCAGAAGTCGTCCAAGGTCAAGCAGCTGAAGGACATGGGCCGCGTCGTGGCTATGGTGGGTGACGGTATCAACGACGCTCCTGCTCTTGTCGAAGCGGACCTGGGCATTGCCATAGGAGGCGGCACCGAGATCGCCGTCGAATCGTCCGACATGGTGCTCATGAAGTCGAATCTGTGGGACGTCACCACTGCGCTGCATTTATCGCGTACCATTTTCAACCGCATTCGGCTGAACTACGCGTGGGCATTCGGCTACAACTGTTTGCTGATTCCACTGGCTGCCGGTGTGCTGTACCCCGTCGGCTTCAGCATTCCACCGATGTTCGCCAGTGCTGCCATGGCCATGTCGTCCGTGTCGGTGGTGCTTTCCTCACTGTTGCTGGGGGTTTACAGTCCTCCGAAGCTTCCCGAGGGCACCCAGTCGACCAAGATCGAGTCGCTCGTTTTCAGCGATCAACCATTATCTGCTCCTTTGCTCACGTTACAGTAACGCGCTGAAGTTGCATTTTGTGTCGACTTTCATGATCTTCGAGTAATTTTGCATAATAAATGAAAGTAACGTTATTTTTCACTTAATCTAGCTACCACACCAGACATACACCAGTCGCAATTGCACATCAACCAGCGCTTGGCTGTGGTGCATGTCCCTCCGTTTGCCCCGCTTCTGTCGTCTGTCGCTGCGCTCGTGGCGAGTCATGAGCTCTTTCCCCAGCTCCAGCAGCGTCTCCGCTACCTGCTCGTCCTTTTCCAGCGTCAATTGCGTCCCAGAGGCGTCAAGACACGTCGAAATCCCTCGTGTCACAAAGGTCCGACGGCACCAGAGCCATTTACCAGGCGCCCAGACACTCCCGGGGGCCGCAAAGGAGCCTAAAGACGGAAAAGACGACGACCGAGGAGGTCCCAAGACGCTGGAACAGTTGCGGCTGCGTATACTAACCAGGAACGAGCACTTTGTGGTGCTGAACAAGGGAGCGGACGAGCGTCTGGACGGCGCATTTGATGTGACGATCGAGAAGGCGGTGCGTGTCTTTCTGCAGTTATTAGGAGATGAGTGAGGGTCTGAGAGACTTTGGATGCCTGTAGCTAGCTCGAGACTACCCAGAAGTGGACAAGTTCCGGTGGATCCACCAACTAGACTTTGGTACGGAGTTTTTGTGTGATTTGGTGCAGTGATGAGATGATTTTGATAAGGTGGTTTTTTTTTGTACAGCGACGTCGGGTGCTGGTTGTGGGGGCAAGCAAAGAGTGGGTGGATTGTTTTTTTTAACATGGGTTTGGTGGAAATGCTGAGTTTTGGTGGCTTTTCGGCATTTTTGTAGAGCTACGGCGACGGGATGTCGGCTTTTCCGAGAGAAGCAGGTGCAGAAAGAGTATTTGGCTGTTATACCGGGCCATTTGCCGTTCAATCCGGCGGATAGTGTTGATAGAAATGGTGCGGCGGCGAAGGCCTGCACGTTCTCCAAGTTGGGGTTGCTGATTCAGGATATGGAGGAGATGGAGAGGCTGAGGAATCAGCAGCGTGGCTCGCGAGCTCACCAGAAAATGTCCGATTACCCGCGTGGAGCGCGTCATGGACCGAATCTGTTCACGATGGAACAAGCTCGGCTCCTGCGTGAAAGCCAAGGAGATTCTAGAGGGGAGGTGCGAGGCAAGGCTGGAGTTCGTGCTCGTGAATTGACACCAGAGGAGCTGGCATTCACGAAGATGACATGGCACGACTTGGCACAGGAAGAGAAGGACGCCTACACGGAGAAGGCTAAGGAAGACAAGCAGCGATTCCTGCGCGAGTTTGCCGAGTTCCTTAGTAACGAGAAGGTCCGACTTACTCGCAAGCGCAAGTACGAGTGTCTTGATCGTGGCGACAGCGAGGAAGCCAACGAACCTGTCGCCTACATTTTCGACGCACCGATTATCGAGCCACACCGAAGTGCCGGAGTCTTTCGCATGCAGGTGGGCAACGAGACAAACACCACAGCAAAGCAGTCCACCACGATCGCCTTTGTCCTAGGCCATGCAACGTACAAGGACCAGCCGGTTACAAAAGTACTACTGCGTCCGCTAAATGGACGCCGACACCAACTGAGACTCCATCTTGCGCATCATGGGTTCCCGATCGCGGGTGATGTCACGTATGGCTCGCAGGAGGACGACGCGCCGAGAATGATGCTGCACGCTTGGCGAATTTGGCTACGTGGGCGCCCGGCAGATCAGGTACAGAAACAATATCCTAAGAACACATTGCTAAACGGTATTTCTAACTGCTGTGCGCTGTGTTTGGTATGCTGTAGAAGAAATACGGTGATCTGTACTTCGAGAGTCCGGACCCGTTCGAGCCTATTGTACCGAGTAAGCGTGAAGTCTGCACTATCACGTATCACAAATACAAGCTGGCAGAAGCTGAAAAAGCAGCAGCCGAGGCGGCCGACAAGAGCTCGGGTCACGGTGTCTAGATTGGCTGTCTAAACTCCAGCCTCGTCCAACTGGTGAAGCACACCGAGCACGTCCACAGTTGACGGGTGTTCGGGTCCCTGTTTGATGAGGTTTACAACAAGGTTAGTTCACATGTTGAAAGGGGACAATAGAACAATAGAGAAAACTCACGAGCGCATCGACGTAGATGTCAAGAGCCTGTTTCACGAAGGCTTTTGCCTGTCCGTGGTCGCCGAGGAAGAGGAACACCAGTCCCAGCGTGTAAAGCACCTCGCCTGTAGCTACATGTTTGGCGCCCAGCAAGTTCTGACGGATGCTGACGATCTGCTGTAGCATAGAGCTAGCTTCTTGGATGCGCAGGCGCTGATGTTCCAGCATCCAGGCGGCCGTCCTCCGGTGGGTTGGTCAGGAAACGGTACCAGATATCCACCACCTTGTCCAGCATAGCCAACGCACTATCGTTCTGCTGGTTGCGCTGCTGCAGCTCGCGTTGCTGCTGCTGAGATTCTTGATGGGGTTGCGCTTGTTGCTGTCGTACGGCAGCTCGCTGCATGCGGTGAAAAGTCAAGCCGAGACAGAAGTAGAGCTCCGAAGTGTAGAGGTGGTCGGGTCCGAAGAGCAGAGAGCAGTGATAAGCTCCGTGGGCAGCACGCTGAAGGCTCTCGGAGTAGGCTCCGTACTCGAGGTGCAAGAGACTGTAGAGCTTGTTCATGCGGATGACGAAGACGTTCTTCATCTCCTCGGGGAGTTCAGGCAACGACGCCCCAGGGCCAAACAGCACTCCAGAATTGCTATCTACACCAGCCTTTCGATCCTTGACGAGAAGCCAATTGACCAGCGAGAGTATCTCCTCAGCAGGCTTGAGCTGCCTCTCTCGAAGCGAAATATCGACAAGCACCAGGTAAAAGGGCACGAGTCGCAGCGAGTTCTTGCCATACGCTTCCGTGGCCATCTTCAGCGCCGCTACAGCTTTACCATGCGCTGGTTTGAGCTGCCGCAGGAAACACAATTCTTCACTTTCACGTCGCAATTGTTCACACTGCTCATGGGGCGAAGGTGATCCGTCGGAGCTGTCTACAGCTGGACCATGCCGCTGAGGACTGCGAGGTTGAGAAGTCGAGGCCATGATTCCGGTCAGGATCGACGAGCGGGCGTCGGCAAAACTAAAGTTGCAACGGGCGCGGCTAACTCGGTGAATCGACCGCGATTGATGTGGTGGCAATTGACAGGTGGTTCTACCTCCATGAATGCTAGGTTAACGCCCAACAACTGCACAAGTTCTGCTCCAAAGGATGCTGCCTCAATTGACCAAGTACCTGCTTGAGCGAGTAGTGCAGGTGTCCATTGTCTTTGTGGCATTGTACTGCATTACTACGATCATTATCTGGGTCCGATGGGCAGAGATGGAGGATCTTCCAGGACTGCCGCTCGATGCTGATGAGGAGCTGGAATATCTTCTGAAGGACTTGGGAGCAGTGAATACCCGAGTCACGCGTGGCAAAAGCACGAGTTTCAGTGTCGTGTGGATGGGTGGAAACGGACGACGACGGTGATGAACTGGGGACGAGGAGAGTGCTGGCAACGCATTCGCGCGGGTGATGCCGGGTACTGCGAGGTGACGAACTCTACCTCTGGAGAGTATTCCACGTGATGCACACGACTAGTCTCTCTTTGAAAGACGACGCTCGGTTCACGTGTGAGCTAGCCAAGGCGTTTTCTTCGTTCCGATTCCATGCTGCGACGTATCGTCATGACCCACCGATGGCGCTCAGCACAACTGACACGGAAGGAATTGCTATGGCAGTCTACGATAGCGTACTACCGAGTGCGTTCGCGAGTGTCCGCCGTCTTCGAGACACTGGTTGCAAGCTTCCAGTAGAGCTCTGGTTTCGTCACGATGAGCTCACCCCTGGAAACCCGGTACTCGTGTTGCTGATGGAGAATTTCGGGCCCGTGCACTTGCGGCAGATCTTCGATGAACGCATTTACGGCTTCAACGTGAAGGTGCACGCCCTCTACTACTCGCGGTTTGCGAGCGTTCTGCTGCTGGACGCCGACAACTTTGCTGTGCGAGATCCAACGCCATTATTCTCGTCAACCGCGATGAAGCGCTATGGTGCTGTGTTCTGGCCAGATTTCTGGCATCCAGGAAACTCAATCTTCAACCTCCACGCCCAGAGCCTGGTGTGGGAATTGTTACATCTCGACTACATTGGCATGCTGGAGCAGGAGAGCGGCCAAGTACTTGTGAACCGCGCCGTGAGCAGACCAATGCTAGAGCAACTGCTCTACTACGCCACCCACAAGCCCAACTTGTTCACGAAACTGAATCTTGTGTGGGGTGACAAAGACCTGTTCCGTCTAACTTGGCTTCAAATGGGGCGAGCATTCTACTACAACGATCACCGCGTTCCAGGGACGCTTGGAATCGTGAACCAGAATCGCCAGCGTTATTGTGGAGTGACGATGGTGCAGTACGATCTCAACGGGAAAGATATGCTTTTCTGGCACCGCAACACTATCAAATTGAGAGGTGACGATGGCGATCGAAAGGTTTGGCATACGCTGCAAGAACTCTCCACAGTTACAGGAGAAGACAGCGGCTCCCTCCCCAAAGTCCAGTCATTCAACGGCAAGAAGATGTTCAACGAAACGTCGTGTTTTGGTATCAAACGCTTCGAGATGAATGCACTCGTGCAGATGACTCAAGTTGATGAACTCGACGACGATTTAGCCTCGTTGGAGACAACTCTGATAAAATATGCGAGCCAGGCGTACAAGCTACTTCATGGCGAGACTTCGACGCTAGCGTTTCTGATGGGCTAGAACTCACTTGAACGGTGCGCGACAACTTGCCGGATACGGTCAGGAAATTCCAAGTCGAAAAATGGCTCGACACTGAGTAATGCGCCTCGTTTGAGCTGTGAGCTATGCTTGAGAAAAGTTGCGGCCGCTTGCTCTCGACACGAGCAGAATGAAGTAGCTTCAGCTCCACATTGTTGGGCCTGAAAAGCCACATGGTTGTAGACCAATGATCTCACGTAGCTGACCTCCTTTAGACGCTGCAAGTTTTGAACCAACGTAAATTCTTCTGCACTTGCGTCGAGCAGTTCAATAGCCTTGCTTGCAGCTGGGACTGGTTCCTTTGAACCCTCTTTGGATCGTCTGATGCTAGCAACAGCAGTCTTCGCTAGGACAAGCAAGCACTCTCCACGCAGATCAATGCTTCCATGTTCCATTACCAGAGGCATCTGGTCGTTGATAATCGAGTACGCGTCTTGAAGCTTCCCCATTGCGATGTAAACCTCAGCAATAATAACGTGAGCTTCTGCCAGCAAGATCATAGTGGTGGCTCTTGCAAATATCCACGCATTTCAGCAGCATGTTCAGGATGCAAATGGCGCATGGGGGGCGGACGCCTGAGTACGAGTGCGGCTGGCTAATATCAACACCTGAGCGTGCAGATACGCAAACCCGTGCTCGCTGCACGTAGCTTCGAGTCTCTCCAGCAGGCGAAGACTCTCAGGGTAGTCACCCATGGCAATCCATAGCTTCGCCTGGAACGTGAGTGCCTCGAGTAAACGGAAAATCTTTTCCTTCAGGAGATAGTGCTAGTACGCGTTTAAATGAACTTCTGCGCGTGCGAATTCTCCTCTCTGAAGCGCCCACAAGAAGAGTTGGTGCAGCGTTCTCTGATACAAGACATCATGGATCAAGTAGAATCGCCCATATTGTCATCTTCAACGATGTCGACAAGGAAATTCAGCGCTCGCACATATACGATGCCCCCTTCTTCCTTATTTGCTAGGTTGGACAACGCCAACTGGCTCACCGTTCGCGCGACTTCTCCAGTGCTAGCTGAGTCTTCGTAGCAGGAGAGATGGATACGACTAAACACTTTCTCCAGCGAGCGTTGGCCAAACAAGCTCCATCCAATTGCTGCAGAGATCGTGACTTTGCCACTCAGCTTCCATACTGTTTCAAGAATTGACTCGGTAGACTTTATCCACTCCATCCCGTTTCCGCTAGGCTGTTTGGAAGCATCCGCCCCCGTGCCTGCTTGAGCTTGTAATGCATTCATTGCCCGAGTACCATTGTTTGATAGGCTAGCCACTGGAGTCGCAATTGATGCAATGGATTGCATCGTATCATTAAGACGCGACCAAATATGCAGCGGGCGAGGTGCAGGTGCATGTGCGGCAAATATGTGCGGGATAAATTGCGACGCCGAGCCCACAGCCTCAGGGCTACTTGTACTGCCACGCATCAAGTCACTCTCTACCTCCGTCAACGTCGCCAGCACTTGCAGCGAAGGAATGCGCAGCTCCTGTGCACGATCTAAGCAGCTACTGACAAGCTGCAGTACAGCAGCTTTGGACTTTCCGATCTTCTGGTTAACACGAATGAGCCACGCAAGCGCAAATGCCACACATATATGATCTCCATGGTGCTGGGCAACTCGAATTGTCTCCTGGATGCTTTCCTTTGCCGCTTCATAGTGATCAAACACAATCTGCAACCCAGCCAAATTGAGTGCAGCGTACTGTATGCCACTCCCTCGAAAGTGCAACCCAGCGCCGCCTGTTGAAGCTGGCGACGCAGATGTACTGCTTTCGCCGCCGCTATTGCCACCCAAACGAGGATTTTCCCGTGGCGAGAGCACGTCGTGGTACTGGTGTAAACTGTCGAGTGCTCCCTGATAATCACGGTCATGTAGAAATGATAAATACCTCACGAAGAGCACATTGGGGTTCGAGCCATCCATCTTGTTTCGTAGCCCACGGAGCTGTTCTTCGGTGGATTGACCCTCCGTATGTGTCGATCTCGGTGCGATACGTTGCCTATCGCTTCGTCCTCCCTCCATCTCGCGCACCATGTCGCTCAAAACGTAATTCAACTGGTCATTCGACCACACCGCAGGGTCATTCACTTCCCGACAGCTTCCGGCGTCAACATTTCTGCGTCAAAAACTGCGCATCAACTCTCGTCGGTGCAGGCGTCGTCAAATGATCAGCAGGGCGAGGATTACGCAGCGGCGTGGCACTCCCCGAGTGAATCGGCGACAGCAGTAGGTCGCTGTCCTGCTGGTTTTCGTCCCACAAATGCTGCGACGCAGGCGACCCTACGAGCTCCAAGCTGTTGTCCTTCTCCTCCTCTGGCAGCGGATACTCCCCATCTTCTTCTCTCTCTCCACGTCTTCTCTGAACTGCTCCAGGTACTGCTTCACATCGTCAAAGATCCTCGACAGGCCGTCGAACAACAGGCGGTTCACCGCCAGCAAGAAGCTGCGCACGAAGACGCCCAAGAGGCTGGTTCTGACCAGTGTCGAGTCGGCCGAGTCCACGTCCACCTCGCCCTCCTCTCTGGGCGTCGCGAGCGGTGCCACGCACTCGGCAATCTGCTCCACAGTGTTCCACACGGCATCGGGGCTCTCGATCTTGGTCAGGATGCTCACGAGCTGCCACGAGAGCTGCTCGAAGTCTTGCTCACTCTCTAAATGCATCTCTAAGCGATGCAGTAAACTTTGAAGGGTCGTGGCCCCAGCGTGCTGGATCTCGCGGCTCAGGAAGCGCGCCAGGGCGTTGAGCGACGCGCGGCTGACGGTCGGGCCGGCGCGGGCGCATGCGGTGCGTCCACCAGCGAGGCCACCGAGTCCTCGCCGCTGCTGCTCCGCTTGGCGTCCTGCTGCTGCCGCACATACTCCGAGATGAGGAGACAAACACTCAGCACGTAGCTGTTGGCCTTCCACTTGCGCATCGTGCAGATGATTCGGGATAAACCTAAAATATCGGGATTTTTTTTTTAATGTTGTAGTGGCGCTACCATAGGGATCTACCACAGCGAAAATACGTTGGTGGCAGGGCTGATCACCGCTTTTGTTCGTAAATCTCCATTAGTTAGCTGCGTGTCGTCTTTTTCGTTTCGACTTGGATTGGGTAACGACATTTGACATCCTTTTCAAGTGCTTCGCCGCAGCCTTGCTCTTTACCACGGCACGAGGGCCGCGTCATCTGAAGGTAAATCTTCAGTGCAACACTGCTGATTTGAAGATTCAAGCCATGATCGCTGCAGCGAACCAGCTTCGTCGTGGTCGTCGTAGAACTTTGAAGCGATATTAACACCTCCACTTGTAGTCATTCGTTCTTCACCGGGCGAGGTTCCCATAAGACACGAGCACTTTGTTGTGGTAAAGTCTACTGAATGGCTCCATCACTTTCTGGGTCTCACGCAGCTCTCGTTGATAGTCTAGACTCTAGAGTCACGTCCCGGATCTTTCGGTGGGCGAATATGCACGCCCTCTCCAATGTTCCCTCCCAGCTGAGATAGCATTGATCCAACACAATCGGTACGTCTTCCTTTTTGGCATTCATAACAGGAAATGTAAGGTTAACGACTGGGTGCTCGTTGATGTCGTCACTGAACCACTTCACAAGTGCCGACTGCCACACATACACGCTCTGGCTCAGTTCTTCCAGCTCGTCGCCACCCAGCTCGAAAATTGGGTCGCGACCCACAGACTTCTCAAATGAATCAAACGTGTCGTGCTTTATCAGCACATTGAGTATCGTCCGCGGATAACCTGACGTCGTCTCCAGCAGTAGCCTCGCCGCCTTCCTTACGTCTTCCCCCAGTGACAACAATCGTCGATACGTCATTCGGGGTGGGCAAAACAGACTTCGGCAGGCGCTACATCGAGCAATGCAAGCTTTCACCGCTAAGCGGGTCTTTTGACGACTAGCCTGGCCGCCGCGCATTCTTGAAGGAGGAGCTATGTGGGTGCCAAACTATGCATGTCAAGGTGGAGCACGGACAGTTTTTTTCCAGACTGGCCCCACAACGTGCATGCTGCCATGAATGCTGCACTTGCGAAAGCCATCGTGCCACAGCTCGAGCCTGGGACTGTACCACAGTTCATCTCCGAGCTGACCAACAAAACAAGCTCCTGGGCGTTTGTGGACAAACTGGTGGAGTTTTTCTGGATCCGTGATGATCGTGGTCGATGGTTTTGATCAAGGATTTACGACTGGGGACGACAGCGAATCGAGAGAGCTCTTTCGATTCTTCTGCGGCTTCGTTCTGACGGAGTGGGTACACCCAAAGGTGCAATCCATCTTGCTGGGTCATGTTCCATGACTATGGACAGCGGCTGAGGGTACGCGAAAGCGCAGTCGTATTGATCACATCGAGTTTGTGCGAGTGCAGCTGAGTTTGCTGCGCCCTTGTGACGTTGAAACGATTTTGCTCAATACGCACGTATCCTGCACTGACAAGGGAAGTCTGAGTGAGCGGACCACTCAGCCTGCTCCTTTTCCCTGAGAGCGAGCGCAACCTGAACCGGAGTAGTGAATCGCTTGCAACGCCCTGACAGCGTCGTTCCGGTTGACGAAGGCTAGGATATTGTCGTCAAGAGTGGGTACTGGCGGTGGTGTGTCCTTCTCCCGCATAGGCTCCACGTAGAGACGTTCCGGTCGCTGGATCAGCACTTGCGCTGTTCCCGTGTTCGGGAAATCGTAGCTGGATAGACACGTATCCAACGCCATCTCGTTTTCATAGTTCATCAGCTGGAAAACCTCGTAAGGGACGATGTGCTGCCGGTGCATCCGCCCGAGATATTTTCCAGTTAGCTGGAGCCTCGAACCATCCGGTTACGGGCAACAAAAAGTTTCAATTCCGATGAGGGAAGTCGAACTTGCATGCGGTGGTGAATGCTTCTTGTAGTGCTCTGACAGTCGTGCTCTTCTCGGCACGTATAGCGACCTCGAAGCCGCTGTTTTGTATCGCAGCGCAGACTGTCAATTCGTGGTTCTGAGGTTTCTGGTCCATTTTCTTGTGTCAAACTTGTTCGTGCAGAATTGGTAAATGAGAATGATGTCTAGATTTAATGAGAATGAAAGATTTTCAGTTGGCCTGTGTACGTCAATTTTGGTTATGTCTGTCGAAGTCAAATTCGTTCAAATGGCTTCTCTTGGTACAGGAGGCGACTTCCTTCGTGGTAAACCATCCAGAGTTATCACGAGCCAGCTGTACTGCTTGGTGCAACCGCTAATGGACGTTGGTGATACGGAAGGGATGTAGAGTGGTCATGAGCCGTACTACTCAAACTAGTCGCTTGGAAATACATGTAGAGAAGGGGTTGCATGTTCATCAGCGAAAACTGGGGTAATGGGACCTGAGGTTTGCACGGCGGGGATAATCAGTGGCCGAGTTGAAGGCAACTTCAACCGCACATCTGGTACATTGTACCCATCCTCCCCATTGGCTGAAAAGCGATCCGAAAACCTTCACTCCTCGCCATTCGCGCACTTGCCTCCACATTGGAGCCGCCCATACCCGCCCGCCCCCAAGACGATGAACGAGAAGCCTTGACGCGCCCAACCAGATCCCGATACGACCCCCAAGAGATGCGAACGTCAGCCAATGAGCAGGCGCCGCCCTTCAACCCGCTGGCCTCGCTGCAGTCGTTGCTATCGGTCGACGTCGTGGCGCCCAAGCAGCGCATCAAGGCGGCGCAGCAGCTGGAAGAATACTTCCGTCTGCTAACCCCTACGCCGGGTCTGCTGCTGTCCTACGAACCGTACCTGCCTCTGCTCACGGACATGATGGTGACGCCTGTGAAGGGCAGCCAGGAGCTGCAGAGCAGCGTCCTCCAGCTGCTGCAGACGCTGGCGGGCCACAACCCCGCGGGGTTCTGCGACTGGATCGCTAGGAATACGCAACTGGGCAACGAGCCCTGGATGGTGCAGTGGAGCTACGCACTGCTGCTAGAGGTGGAGAAGACGGTGCCCAGGCAGGATGAGCACGGATGGGACGAAGTGAGCAGCGAGTTCAACGAGTTTGACAGGGTTTTTGCGCGGGTGATGCAGATGTGGAGGACGCTGCTGGACCACACGGCGGACGTGGCGCTTGTGGATCAACTGGTGAAATATTTGCAAGCTCTGTTGATGCAGGAAGAAGGAGATGGGAAGCAGTGGAAGACTCTGATGCTGAGGAAGCTGCAGACGCACTTTGTGGACATCGCGGATGTTTTGATTGGATGGATGATGAGCACGGGCCAGATAGCCTTCTTCGGTATGTGGTGGATGTTAGTGCTGATCGTGGCCAGAAGCTGACAGGGTTTATCGTGCAGGGAGGATATTCTCACGCTTTTGCATCATTTTGGACGCCTTTGGGCGGACAACAGCGTGTTTAGTCTGCAGCTTTTGAATTCTTTCGCAGATGTACGTTTCTAAGCGATAGATTGCTGCAGGGGAATATCATCCTGACAATGGTTTGTCTTTGATTGTGTAGGAAATCGTAAACTTGTGCGAATCATGGACCGATCACCAAGAGGGGGACGACGACCGTCTTAGCACGCTGTTGGTTTGCTTTATGATGGTGGCTCAATGTGTTCCAGACCTAGGTTGGTGAAATTTGCATCACTGTGTGTCTACAGTGGTCAATGATATTGATTTAATGTCGTGATGTTCGATTCAGCTTTGTCCACGAATGAAGCAACGGAAAGTCCATTCGTGAGGGTGCTGTTTCAAGTTGCATCTTGTCCCCAGCCGGAATATTCGTAAGTTGGCGCTTGCATTGCTGTGCCTGGGTGAATCTATGTTCTTACACTGCGATTATATGCCAACAGCCTTTTCTGCGTGGCGAGTTGCTCCGAGTATCTTGTATCAATGTCTAACTCTAGACGCACCAACTTCCCTCCCCTTTCTGTTGTGGCTGTGAGATTTCTACTCTATCACTGTGCTATGCAATCGCGGGCGCGCGTCAGTGAGGTGGACAAGCTCTTGATGGTCATAAAAAATGCTTGCAAATTAGCAAGTGCAAACTTCTCCTGCATCGACAACCCGCTGCTAGTGCAAACTGCTGCAATCAATGCACTTGAAGATGATATTCCAACACGAGTAGTCAAGAAAGGCAGTCAGTCGAAGCGTGTGAAAGTCATGGAATGTTTGTATCACGTGAAATGTCCCAATGGAGTTACGTATATTACCCAACTGTGTCTGCGGTTTGTGCGACTTGGAGGAACGGGCGCTCTGAAGGTTCGTTCCGTTCGTTTTTGACTTGGTATTTACATTTTATTGTTTATGGGTATTTAACGACTCACTGAATGGCTAGATACTTGGGATGCAAGGACTTCAGCGTCTAAATAGCCGCAGCGGCGAGAAGGGAAACAGTTTCTTCGTCTTCGCGGCTACGTGCTTTATCTTGGCTTCTCGGAACCCTGAGAGTCTTAATCTTGCCAGTGGCGACGACACTCACACGATTGCGGTTCTCGATCTGGTTACGGCAAAGCTGGAAAAGCAGGGCCACCGAAATCGTCAGAACAAGCTGACACATCGGCAGTTGTGTCTCCTGCTGAAAATGTCCTCTGCAATTATTGGTGCTGCTTCCCAGTGGTCCGCTGGTCGATATGACGTTGTGGCGGCTATTAAGAGCACATCACTTCGAATGCTGGAATGTGCGATCAGCATGTTGCCAAGTGATACGGTGGTGTTTCGGGATCATCGACTTGGTTCGGAAATACTGAAGGTGATAGATGCTATTTTGTCTCTGACAGAACTCGTTCCAGAGATTCCACTGGAAACTTACAGGGGTGTTTTGGCGGCAGTGGACACAATTGCGCATTGCCCCAGCGTGCAAGTTCGTGAGGGATGCGTGCAAGTGTTAAAAACGCTAAATTCTCGGCCTGATGTGAGCAAGTTTGCTACTGGCATGTTTAGGTTGGCACTGGACCTGATATTGGACCCCAGCCCCGCTGTACAAGGCAAAATTGTGCCAGATGCTTTGAGTGGCATGGCTCATTGTGCGCTTCTAGCCCAAGAGAGGTTAGATATGCCTCACCATGTATCACATACATTACATCCTTCGTTTCTTGCTGCAGATTTTGAAAATATTATGAGCCTTTTCTATTCCCGCGAAGGTGACGGAATCGAGTGGAATCGAGTGTGTCAAAGGATCATGGATAGAATTTCGCCAGGTGTGCCCTTCAGCTATTCAGCCGTTATTTCCGGCGCAGTTCGCCAAGCGGCAGCATGGTGTGTTCAAAACAGACTGCGAACCCATTTCGGAGGGCCAGCTCAAAGTTTCGCTAGTATCGAGCGGTTGTTACTGAATATTCAGAAGGCGTACAAGGTCTAAGTGGTTGGTCGTACCAGCATCATGAGGTTGTGAGTAGTGTTTCTTCCGTGGGATCAAATCTGCTGTCCAAGTGGATACTGTTAGAGTTTATGAGCGCGTTGGAAGCAGGCATAACTCATGCTATCTGCACTACAGATGAGGATTTAAGCAATCCAGAGAGCGACGCATACAAAACCGTGCTCTTCTTCCGTGCGAATAAAGTTGTGTGTGATGACTGGCTCAATCGGATACGACCACTACTACTGGATATGGCAAACAATGGGTCGTCGTACGAGCTGTGCCGGTATCATAGTCACGCTTTGGTGACAGCCTGCTACAGCAAGCTAACTAGAATTATGACGTCTTTCGCATCACGTGGACTTTCAGAAAAGGCAAGCGTGGAATTAAAGCAGGCGGAGAAAGATTTGGACATTGCACTCTATTTGCTATGTCAGTGCCACAGCGATGCAAAAGATGGCGATTCCATTATCGGTTTCCAAAAGTGGGGTGAATCTTTTCTTCTGTGATGAGCAACTGGTTTCAACTGAACGATGTTATGAGCATTGAGAAGGCGCAGTGGAATTTGCCACTTTTCCGATGGATGAGTGCAGTGCGCCACGAGGCTGAGATGCGATACGAAGACGCAGTGACAGAATACGAGGTCTTGCTAGAGCCCGTGCTTGAGTCGATCCAAAACAATTCGCTTTCTTCGCAAGGCATCAACACTACACAGTTGTTTGAATCTCCAATGCTGTATCTTCGACTCGCGCCTCCTGTGCTGCTAGGGTGCTTCAAAAGTTGCGCAAAATGCTATGCTGCCCTGCGCCAATGGGCTAAGTTGCGCCAGTTTGTAGGGAAGTTTGTAGAGATTGTTCGGTCTCTAGCGGATTGTGATCGCCCTATTGAGGGGATTCAGGCAATTTTCGACTGCGGCGATAATGGAGCGATGAGGTTGAGACAATCCGAACTTTGGAGGTATCTGTGAGTGTGCCAGATGGAAGGCTCGCGACTACAAATGAGCTTGAAAGCGACTTGACGAAACGAGCAGCCTTAGCGCTGCGTTTGTGGAACGTTCTTAGAAGCGACGAACCAACAAATACTGTGTCGGGTGCTGCTACTGTTGGTTTAAACCGACTAAAGGCTGCTTTGACCCCACTGGCACTGCAGCCAGCGCCGTGGAATGGTTATGCGGGTGAAAAAGTTGGGAAGAAGCGGAGGAAACTGTCCTTCGCCTATTTGGATATTCTAAGAAGAATCAGTCGCCTACTGACATGCATCATCAGACCGAGGTTCTAACCGAAGGCTTCAGACTCAATCCCGAGTTTACGATTCAACTTTATGGAGCCAGGCGTTTTGTACGCGTAGTCCGGACTGGTTAAGGGGCGATCAACTAAATGGGAGTGCTGATGCTGATTGCTTGCATCTCGCGAGTGTAGCCAGCTTGGCTCGGAAGCAACACAATTTCAATTTTGCTCGAAGTCTGTTGACAGAAGCCGCGGTAATCAAAGGTGTAAATGATGTATCTTCGATGGCCGTAAGCTATGAGAAAGCGAAGCTGCTCGAGACTATTGGGATGGAAGACGAAGGACGTCGTCTCCTCGAGATACAATGTGAAACGAATTTGTCATCCATTGGATTAGACAGCAGTTGTGCCGGACAAAAATCAATTTGTGTTCGATCCTTACTGCACCTCGCCGCATCATTTAATAAAGCGGATGACACAGAGTTGTTGTCGCCAACTACTACACGCTTCCTCAACTATCCACTGGAGGATCTTTCGATGAACAGTGATCTCAATCATGAACTTGTGGACATGGCTCTTTCATTTGATCTCCAAGATACAGCAGCGCACAAGTGTCTACAAACTGCCATCAAGGTTATGCCGACTTCTACCAAGGCATGGGTTCAGTACAGCGATTGGTGCTACAATCGAGGGAAACAAGAAATTGCACAGATTGCGGAGCAGAATGGATACATCAGCTTGGATCCATCAGAGGAATCGGAGATGGGCATTTTGTTAGACAAGATTGGTGTTGCCGAATTAGATCGCGATTCTGTCATTCGTGCTTTCTGTCGTTTCTTGGATAATGGCGAACTCATTCGTCACAGAGGAGATGCCTTCCGCCAAATGTGTGTCGATCAAGCACCACCAAATCATGACATGAATGCTGTGGATTGCTTGGTACAGCTACAACAAGATTGCCACTCCAAGGCCCTACGATTTTATGTGATGGCTGCTCGTGGCTACGGAAAATACTTAGCTGCCCTCCTTAATGATGGGGACTCTATCGTCTCAAGAAAAAAGATTACCGTGGTCGCACTCCGTCTGTTGGGTCTGCTGACGACGTATGGAGAAGAAAGAGACGTGATGTCAGCGCTTGAAAATGTGCTGTCGACCGGACCAGTAGCTCCATGGACTTCCGTAGTTCCTCAACTGATCGCTCGAGCGCACCATCCGGTCGTTGCAGTCTCATCTCATGTATGCCTCATCCTGAAACGCTTGGCGCACCATTCACCCCACTCAATAGTGTATCCAGCGGTTGTGGACTCCATGGAAGACAATATTTCAAATCGATACGAGGAGCAAGGCCATACAAGAAACACCTTTGGTGCGGTTCTGCAAGAACTGCAACAGGTGTCTTTTGGACAAGTTGAAGGAGTGCGGTTGCTTGTTTCGGAACTTCGTCGAATATCGATTTTGTGGGACGAAGCTTGGATCAGCATGCTTATGAAATTATCATCCGATGTGGCTCGGCGGTCGAGTACTCTCGAAAAGGAGGCTACGCGAGTGGAGAAAAATGCAACTCTTTCCATTAAAGAAAAGGACGAGCTAGCGCATAGAAAATTGGTGGCAATTATGAAACCAATTCTAGTCTCAATTGAAAGGTTATGGAGAGAAACGTGTGGCGGCGCTCGTGACCAGCACACTGTGTCACCCCACGAGCGCAAGTTTCTGAGTGATTACGGGGGGTTGATCGAAAATGCCATGGGGAACTTTCGTGAGTGCTGTAGTTCAGAACAGCGGGCAGGCTTAGGATCGGGTGCAAAAAGTCCACAGGAGCTTTGGCAACCTTTTGCAGAATTATTGAAGGTTTTGGTGAGTGCCTCAGGACGAAGGGATCAACTACCACTTCATGCTATATCGCCGGCGATGGCTTCGACTTCGCGCCAGCTCACGCTAACCAACATGCCTGGTGCGTTCTCCAGAAAGAATGAATCATAACGATTCATCGCGTTGATTCGTCTGTAATCATTCTACGAACGAAAACCAAACCGAAATCGTTGGAACTGATTGGATCTGATGGAAAAACATACAAATACTTGCTGAAAGCCCGCGAAGATCTGCGGTTGGACGAGCGGATCATGCAGTTTCTAAGAGTGACGAATGACTTTTTACGCGCTGATAATGCTGCTGTTGCTCGAGATTTGTCGGCGAAAAACTACAGTGTCATACCGCTGTCTACAAATGCTGGTTTAATCCAAATGGTGCCAGACGTCGTCCCACTCTTTCAAGTATATACATCCCGTAGCGAGCAACTAGCAGTCGGTGGGAGGGCTGCTCAAGATCCAACAGCATCATCTTCGGTACAGCTGCAGGCGCCACCACCAACAGCTCAGTTTTACGCGAAGATGAAGCAGCACGGGATTGCAAATGTTTCGCCAAATCACCGAGCTCAATGGCCGGTTCCCGTTTTAAAGCAGGTTTACCAGGAACTGGTTGCTCAGCGGCCTCGAAATGTGCTCCAGCAGGAAATCCTCCTTCGAAGTGAAGATTTACGTGAGAGCTGGACGAAAAGTGCACGGCTGAGCAAATCCCTCGCCGTGATGTCAGTTTTAGGATATATTGTTGGACTGGGAGACCGGCATTTGGACAACATCTTGTTGTGCTTTAACAGTGGAGACATTGTTCATATCGACCACAACGTATGCTTTGACAAGGGGCGTAGGCTGAAGGTACCAGAAGTTGTGCCATTCCGACTGACGCCCATGCTGCAGGATGCGCTTGGGTTCACGGGTGTGGACGGAAGGTTTCGTGTAGCGCTTGAGACAACTTTACGTGTTGTACGCTCCGATGATGTACGTGAAGCGTTGCTGACACTGTTCGAGGCGTTCGTGTATAGTCCACTTGTCGACTGGATTGCCGAGGATAAACGACAAGGACGCTCGGGAGACTTGAAGGCGCGTTTGGAGGTGAACGTGAACCTCTCTTTGTTCTTGTCACGTGCAGAAGAACGACGCCAAGACACTATATCTTTTGGGCGCCAATATGATCAGTTTGCAGACATAATTACCCGAGTTCTTAGAGGAGGCGAAGTGCCTTTTGATGAATTGCTTGAGCAGCGCAAGCGATTAATTTCTCTTGGGAGGGAGGAACAAGCACTTCTCAAAGCAGTCTCAAAAATTGAGACTGAGCTTTCTGCTTTGCAGAGTGCCCAACGAGCAAAGCGTGCTGACGTGGACGCTGTTGCAGCTGAGGCTAACGAAATGTCTGGAAAATTAGTTCTTTTGCGGATGAGTGCTTCACAAGACACAGACAAATCGAGACTTGGAGACAAAAGAGTATTATGTTCGCTGAGTCTGATCCTGAGACTGAATTGTGTTCTGTGGTACGGGCAGTTGAGTTGACTTCTTTCCAGACGGTTCATGCTTCAATTGGGAAGGTATTGGCTGAGTCTCAATATACTGGTCAGTACAGAGAACTGTTCGACACGCTTCAGTCCAAGTGCCAATTCGTTGATACGGATGTGACACGACTGCGTTTCGAGATTGAAAGGCTGTCGACTTGTTTAATACCATATCTTACTTCATACGGTCACTGGCGAAAAGAATTGGATGCGTACCTGGATTCAGAGATGAAGGTCGCAGACAAGGATGTATATTTTACATGGTGGAAGCGCTGCTCCAAGTGCGTACGTGCACTGGTCGGAGGTTGTTTTGAAGGGGATGCTTCCACGACGTCATTCCCGTCAGCTATGCCTTCTAAAGATGATATTGCTGAATCGACCTCGATTTTGCGTCGCCTGAATGAGCTGAATATCGATAGTAACCCACACCAGGAATATCTAAACTCCAGCGGAGAAGAGTCACCGTTGTATTCGCAAGTGGATCAGTTCCTTCAGGACATCTCGAACGAGCTATCTGTGATGAAATTATCGAATGCTCAAGGTCAACGACTTATGAAGCTCGCCGGGGCGTCTTGGATAATTGAAGCGATTGGAGACCTAACCGACGGGCCCTTAAGCTCTTGTACAGGTGCTGGTGATGCCTTCACCCCTGATCTGACAACTCATCCAAGATTCCAGGCCCTGGTGGCTATATCTTGTGCCTCCACAACGCTGTTGGAACTAGTGTCGACACCAAAGGGCTCCATGAAGAGGCTTCGAGCGACCGACCTATTGGATGTTGTCCATGAAAAAGTTCATAAAGACACTAATCGTGATTCTGGGAAGGGTCCAAATGGATTCATCGATATCCTACAAAGCGTGCGATCATTCACCATCACATTCCAGGAAGAGTTCATATCCAATCTTCATGATCGGCGACCGGAAAATGTACCGCTTGAAATATTGGAGCTAATTGAGGCGACCGTGGTTACATCGGGTGACGTGCAACATTTGGTGAACGTGGTGGAGATATCATCTTCTGCTGCATCAAGTGATGAAAGCTCTTCTTTGAAAAAGTTGCTTACTCAGCACCCTGCTGTCCACAACGTCGTTGTTGCTGCGTTTGCGGTGCTTCAGAAGATCGCGTTGTTTGTCGACTCGTTGCAGGAGGCTTCGGTAATGGTAGATGAAGAAATCGAACGTATAAAGAGCTCAGCCAACGCCAGCTGGATTGAATTGGTGCTGAGCCTCATCAAACCGTATAACGTAACGGGAGTGGATCATTCGAAGCACGTGACGGAGCAAACTGTGCGCGCAATTTGGTCTACGCATATGAACAGTTTTATTTCCGGTTGGCTGATAACGTTACTGCGATACCAGCTTTCCAGCATAATATCTTCCGAGTGGAAATTTGACTTTCCCGGGCTAAAACACCAACCTCTTACTGCTGCTGTTGATGATTTCAAGTCGGATTCATTGAGTTCACAATGGACTACCTTTTACAGTTCTGAAATCCTGGAGATACTGCCATCTACCCTGAGTCATACAACTGAGATGCCGGAGATACAAGCGGATATTGTTTGCAAAACTATCACGAAACTGATGAATGCTTGCAAAGCGTGGTGGACTCAGCAGTGGATTGTATCCCAGTCGAATTCGTGGGCACAAAAAATATCGGCCCTTCGAAAGAAACATGAACGACGTGTTCGATATGCATCATGGTTAGCTGTCCAGCCATCAATTGTGACTGATTTGGCTCAAGTTCCGAACCTAAACCAAGTTCAGCTGCTCACATTCTTGTCATCACAAGTGCCCTATCTAAATGCTTTGCTCACGGATCAAATTGCTGTCGAAGCAAATGTGTTGGAATTGGCGCAGCAAATGGACTACCTTGCCTCGAACTTGAGCGCTCTTCACACTGATGAGCAATCTACTAACGAGAATTTGCATGAACACGTCCAAACTTACTACAGTAAGGTGGTGGCACTGTTTGACTACGGGCGGGCTTTGGCGGATCTCGTTCAGGGAATTAGTGTTATCGAGACATCGTCTGGTGAGCTTATGCCGGAGGCTGCGCAAATGACGCTGGAAGTGAATATTGTTGGGAGAAACCTTCTACAAGAAGTGTCAAAAGCTACGTCGAGGCTGCAATCATCAAACAAGGTGATTGACGATCTCGATACTTGTGTGTCTGCACTTCAAGATGACATAAAGCGTAAACAGACCATACACGGCGCCCTCGCTTCGACTAAGAGCTCCGCAGAGTTCGAGCTCCGCAGCCTTTGTGATCAATACAAAAATGCAGCAGGGGAGACTGCACGGATGCTGGGCACATATGTGAAGGAAATGCGTCACTTGCTCAAGGGGTTTGACAAGTTTAAGACGCCTTCAAAACCGAACCGAGCCGGTGCTGCAACTACAGGATCGGAGAGCGTCCGTCGCCAACGACAACTGCAGACTGAGCAACACAATTCGCTGTCTTCGGGCATTCTTCCCCCACAGTGGTGCCAGGATACACGTTTATGGAAAACGATCGTCTAGTAAGGATTCTACTTCGCAGCATTCGGTCAGTTAACCACCTGCAGCAGCTGGAAGGTGTGCTCGAAAGACACGGGGAGGTGTGTGCTGCCCTTCGAGAGACGGTCGGTCAAATTGATCTTGCGTTGCGGAAATTTGATGCAGATGCCGACAAACTGTTGACAGTTGGTAGTGGACACGAATCTCCACTTCTTCAGTTTCTGATTGATTTGGTTGAGGCACTTGAAGTAGTCAAGAGTCAGCCTGAATCCGAAGGCACGCCTGATGAAAACCCGGTGTCTTTGCTCGTAAGGGTCGAGATCTCGTACGCGGGTGTGTGAAGCTGTTTTTCGAAGCAACTGAAATGGCGGATCGATTTTCAAGTGCGGAAGATGAGAAGTGCCAAACAAGTGGAGGGGTTTTCCTGCCTGATGAAGGTGAAGAAGAAGAGCAGCGTGAAACCGGAGACACGCCTCTCGCCTTAGAGTCAGGAAACAGTGTTGTGTTGGCTAATGGCAGTGACAGTGACAGCAGTTCGTATGATCTGGCCGTCAACTCTCGTCAAAGCGTAGAGGAAAAGAGTCAGTATGGCCTGCAAGTTCTCAAACGTATCGAGGAGAAATTGTCCGGCACGGTGACGGAAATGGCTGATGCTCCTCCCGTGCTGACTGTGGAGCAGCAAGCATCGTGGCTTATCGACGAGTCTACGAAAACCGACAACCTCTGCGTCATGTATGAAGGATGGACGCCATGGATTTAGGAGTTGCATTGGCAAATATGATGACAGCGGAATCACCACCGCACTGTCCAAGTAAATGGTGAAATCTTCGCTACGTCGCCTATGTCTATAACTGAACACTGAGAATCACAACAATGCTGCCAAAACGCACTGTATTTGATGACGAGCAAGAAAGACTAAGCTGCCTCGTCTTCTACTTGATGCCCAGCTTCCTTCGCATCGCATCGTCCTTCACCCCACCTAATCGGTCAGCACACTCTTTCTCATTTCAGGTCTAGTGGAACTTGTACTGAATCTTCTTGTGCACCTGAACCAGAAACTCGACATAGGATACGTCGTTGCGCGTGCGGTCCTCTACAAGTGCGCTCATGAAGCGGTTAGCGCGCCAGTCGTTCTTACTCAGAATCTCCAACGGCTGTGAGATGGGAATGGTAGAATTCAGGTACTCCACAAGCGAGCGCACTCGCTCACGAGCGCTCATACCATCACCATCGGTCTCGGGAGGCTCATTGTCGAGCGTTTCGAATAGGTTCAGAGTCTGTTCGGCTGTGTCAGCATGGTCCACGCCAAAAAGCTCGAGTAGCAACTCGGGTGACGCCTTGGGGCCAATGTAAATGTAGCAACACATGGCTGAGTGTAGCAGGAAAATGCCCTCCTCGTCCAGCTTTTCGGCCGTCGGTGGAAGTTGAGGGGGAAGTATAAACTTGCCATCCTCGTCCAGCGTACAGCAATCGTCTGCCAGATCGTGCACACTGTACAGCTTGGGATACACCGCTGACACGCAGAATTCCACGGGGAGGCTGTTGAGCAGTCCCATCATCATAACTCGCTCGTCTGCACGTACATCAATAAATCCACGCGGAGGATTGCCCACGAGATTTCCTCTAAGCGCACGACTCTTGAGCGTAGCAAGCGTGTAAAGCGGCAACAGCTTGAGCGACTCGGGCAAGATGAGCTGCCCCGAAGACGAAGACGACGCACAATACTTGCGGTAATTGAACAACACAGTCACACACTGGTCGACAAGCGACTCCTTGACTGCCAAAGGCGTTGCACGCATGAGCTGCTTGTCCACAAACTGGCGCGCTGCTGAGCGCTGCCACACGGAGCAGGTTGCGTCTAGATCAGCAAAACGGAACACGTTCGACAGCAGAGGCTCCACTTGCAGCGCCAAGTTGTGCACTCGCACACAGCGCAAGCCGTCACTACGTGTGTACAACAGTGCCGCCTGGATGTACGCATCTGTGCCCTCAGCCAATGGCTCGTCGTACGCGAACGTCACGCACATCGAACGGTCTTGGTCGATCACAGCAAACTCCATTTCATCCGTCGTAAATGCATTGCCACCGCGAACATTAAAGAAGTTTCCATATGAGTGCTCCACCCGCAGTCCTGCGCTGCATCTCACCTTAAGTACAGCCTCATAGCCAACATCGCGGTCCACAAGCCGTTGCAGCATGCTGGTAAGGTGGTGTCGATTACTCGAAGGCTCCTTTTCGAACTGAGGCATGTACTGGACACGGCCACCGGTCAACTCGCACAGGCGACCAACATCAGCCAACGACGCAAATGTGTTCGCAACTGAGAACACGTCGAGCGAGATGTGATTCTCAGCACACTGGCGAGCAAGAGCCTCGTACGCGTTGTTTTCCTCCGGCGTGTATAGATCCACTTCCTTTGTAGTGCCGTAAGCACCGCTCACCTCTTCACGTTTCACTCGGCCAACACCCACACGAGGCGCACCAGCGTGTAGCAGCACTACTCGCCCACCTGAAACCGACAGGGCATCGGCCACGCTCCACAGTGCAGCACCCGACACCGACTGATTCTTTGTAGTGTTTTCGAATGAGCGTGTGATTACATCCGACAACTCCGTGATCTTATCAGCTGCGGCGGGGTCGTCCATTGAAACCAGCCAGCTACTAGGAGGCAACGGTGCCACTGGGTCGTCAATGTCGGGGCAGATACTCATCGAGATGGAAGAAGACCCATTGTCCATCCGGTAGTAGTGCACGGCCGTGTCAAAAGTCACAATGCCCACCTTCTTGCGCTTGTTCTGCGCCATCGATGGAAGCAAATATTGAATCGTCTGGAGCGCACTCGTTGCTAGGCCAGTCTGGAACGAAAAGAGCGACACGTCGAGAACAAAAACCAGAATGGGCTCTTGTGGCGGACGGATAGTGTAAGCAGCAGGCACGACGTACTCCACCGAGCCGCGTGACAGCTCTGCGCGTTCCTGGATGTCGCGACGCTTGCCGTACTGGTCCACACTGCAGTAGTAGTCGCGAGGGGTGTCGTTGTTAAGCTGACAAATGTTGCATACGAACTTGCGACCACCCTGGATAAACTTGGTAAATGAACTCACGTAAGCAGCACAGCGAGTGCATCGCAGCGGACCCGTGGGTCCAAAGTCCACCAATGGAATGGGCAGCTCGTCCTCTTGCAAGTCAGCAAGTGGACAGATGACCGCAGCCAATGGCAGACCACATTGTTTCAGCAGATCTTTTGTCGCGGGAACGTGGTTCAGGGTCGGACGAATGAAACGCGGGTTGCAGCATCCTTCGTCCACGCACACATAGTCGCTCGATGCCGGCGGAGGCATAGTCACAGTGTGTCCACGGGCAACATACTGCACACGCTCCGCCGCGACGACAGGTCGTGGGATCTGGGTTGGGTCAATCCGCTGCTTCGGCGCCTGTGGGGCCTGAGGCTGCTGCTGTTGTGGAGGATAACCTCCCTGCTGTGGCTGTCCATAAGCTCCCGGAGCTCCAGGTGCGCCGTAAGGAGGGGCCGCAGCTCCAGGTGCAGGCGGGTACGGTCCAGCATTACGGTTTGGCTGAAGGTACGGCGCTGCTCCTCCCTGTGGCGGGGGTGGTCCTTGCTGCTGCTGGCCAAATTGCGGCGGCGGCGGTCCTTGCTGCTGCTGGCCAAATTGCGGGGGCCCTGGACGACCTCCAGGTGGTGGCGGCGCATTGCCAAACTGCTGACCTCCAGCAGGAGGTCCCTGCTGAAACTGCTGGCGTGGCGGTCCCTGAGCTCCAGGAGGACCAGATTGGAATGACGGCGGTCCCCCCGCTGCGGGTGGCGCATTGTTGAACGAACCTGGACCGGGTGGGCCTTGGCCCGGGTACGCGCTGCGTCCTGGCGCAGTTCCGGGGGGTCCCCGGTTCACCTGCGGGACTCCACTGTTGCCACCAGACGATAGCGGACCTGAAGAACCTGGCGGCGGCTGCTGACCAGGCCCGAACGAGCCAGGGGCCGGCGGACCGGGTCTGAAAGAGCCTTGAGAGCCCGGAGCGGGCGGCCCGGCCTGGCCTGGCCGGAAGGATCCTTGGGAACCTGGGGCGGGCACTTGCTGGGCCTGACCAGGGAAGCCCGAGCGACCGCCGAAGCCTGAGTGAGGTGCCTGAGGCTGCTGCACTCCCGGGAAGCTTCGACTGGGGAAGTTGCCTGCACCAGACCGCAAAAAAAGATAGTTAAGCGGAAATTGTGATAAGGTTACGGTTAATTGCCGCACCTGTGGGTTGGGACATCGGCTGCTGCTGCTGCTGTTGGAAGCCTGTGAAATCACGTAACGGGAAACGGTTAATTGCCGACGTGGCAAGATACGATACACCTCTGGCTGACGCGCGCACCGGTGTTGGGAGGCACGTATCCGCCGCCGCTGTGAGGCGCCTGTTGTTGCTGGGGAGGGGCCTGGCCCGGAAATCCGCGCGGCGGGTAGTTGGGCTGCTGCATCTTGAGCGGCAGGAGGAACGTCCGATCGCCCCCTTTCAAGAGTTCCACGTGTGCAGGCAAAGATTGAGCGGTGTGGTGGAACACCAAGTTGGTGTACGAAACCTTGGAAACGGCATATTATAATAATGAGCACGAACCCAGGTGGTCCACATAATTAAAGTGTACCAAAAAAGGATCACTAGCACTCTGGGCGTCCACTACGCGGACGCTATGGGCGGGGTTTGTTGGAGGGGTAGATTTTCTCCTACAATTTGCTTCGGCGATTTATATTGCTGCATTAAAATCATAATAAAAACCTTGAATATAGGATAATCTTACGTAATTTACTGCATGCTGGAGCGCTACACTCAATAGGGCGTATTTACTGACTACCATGATAGTCGAGTTCTTAGCAATATTTTATTTGTCTTTGCAACGTGAGAACCAAACAGTTAACGTTCGCGGAATTTGTGCCTCCGTGCACGAGTTATCTCGTCAGGCTTAGCCGTGCTCAGTCCCTGAGGCTAAGGCATTCATACTCTCATAGCGTACTTAACGGCACGCGAGCGCTTGCGCGAGGCCTACGTGCGTGAGCAAATTGCCCGTGGCTCAATATATGTTGCAGTAGCTGCACTCATCGTGACCAGCTATTTCTTCTGTGCACCAACTGCGTGCCTCGGTGCAGCTGTATAATGTGAAACTTATAGAACAATGTCGCCTCTGCACGATTTATGGTAACCCGCATTACGTGTTAAGCAAACTCGACGCGCCGTTAGCGCTTGCGGGATACATGATCTGAGCTAACTTACAGGATTCTCGTAGCCCGTATAGTTCATCGACCACTTGCTTATAGCACCTTGCAGACTGTACCGTACGTATCGCACAGACCACAGCTTACGTGTGCATATTTGCAGCCTATGTAAGGTTATAGTCCTTCATGACTACACTGAGTGGGTCTGAGTGCAATGGACTATATTGCACATGCCCTCCCAATAACCATGCATAATTCTTTAGTGTCTACCTTCCAACGCCTTTTGGGTAATACTTCCAAGATTGCGAAACTTCGTCTGCGCGCTGTTGTGTGCGCTCAAAAATATTCGTGCTCTACTCACGCGCGCAATGAAGATGTCACTACAGCTTTCGTAGTTTCCATGGTGAAGTGCAGCACGCACGCAATGAGCACGCCACTTATTACCTTGGTCAGCGCTAAATTACCAAGTGATACTTCAGCGTGTAGCAGCGCGCTCATACAATATATCACGTCTGGCGATCTCACACCGTGGCAATGAATAGCACGCAGTAATGTGTGCAAAGCGGCCGTGGCTGTTGTTGACTGCGCTCGTATAACATATACTCGTCGTTGACATGTAGACTTCGTCAACTAATCCTAATCGAGCTTTACTTCGTGTATATTGTATCACGCGTGACCTAGTACACTCCGCGACAAGATAAATCACCCACCCTCGTTTGAGGGCACGGCTCTGTCAATATTACGAGTTAGCTATTGCTGTTTAGATATGATGCTTCTGTCACCAATAGACCAACGTGGTTTGTGCTAACGATTGCAATTTCGCCGCGTGCGGGGGACCTCCAATACAAAATTCCATTTAAGCATAGCGACACATTAGATCACCCACTCGAAGCATACAAAAATCAAGTATACAAGAATGACGGTAATTTTGGAAAATGAGTGGCGTGCAACTGGCATTTTGAGCGACTGGCGCTGCGAGATCGCTACTCTGGGTGCAGTGGAGCGGATCATTTTCCAAAGATGAAGAAGGCTAGCAAGAAGAAGCCTCGGGTGACCGAGCGCGAAAAGGGCAGTATCCAAGGGCTACAAGAAGCTGGGCTGAGCGCCCGTGCTGTTGCGAAGAGCACAGGGCGCTGCACATACACCATCAGACGCGTCACACCAAGAAGCCAAGCGTCCTGGGCCTGCCCCGGCACTCTCTGACCGCGAGACCCGCCGTCTCATCCGCGCTGCTGCCAAGGGCATGTTGTCGGCTGCCCAGCTCAAGACGGAGCTCCAGCTCACCGTTTCAGTGCGCACCATCCAGCTCACCCTAGCAAGGGTGGACTGGTAGATGTACACCAAGATGGTGAACACGCTCCCCCTCAAGCCCGAGGACATGCTGAAACGCAAAGCGTGGGCCAGCGCCATGCTACTGTGCAAGGACACCGGGGTCATCTGTAACTCCATTACCTTCTCTGATGAGAAGAAGTGGAACCTGGATGGACCCGATGGCTTCCAGCACTACTGACGAGACCTGCGCAAGCCACCCCGCCAGACCAAGAGGCGCCAGGCTGGTGGCGGATCTGTCATGGTTTGGGCTGGCTTCAACTCGCGTGGTAGTGATTCTTATGGGGAGGCAGAACTCGGATTCACTGTCTCCGAGTATCTCCTCCCCTTTGCTCATCTAAACTACGGTATCGACTTTATCTTCCAGCAAGACAATGCAAGCATCCACGCATCAAAGCGCACCAAGGAGTTTTTCTCTGAGAAAGATATTCGCTTGCTCGACTGGCCATCAAAATCCCCAGATCTCAATCCTATTGAGAATTTGTGGTCCATTATGAGTAGGCGAGTGTATGCAAATGGAAGACAATTTGATAGTGTGCCTCAATTGAAGGCTGCATTGTTTGCGGCTTGGGAATCCATTCCTCATGCACTGCTGATGTCCCTCATTGACTCCATGCCACGCAGATGCATCGAAGTCTTAGATAAGAAAGGCAATAAGACGCACTATTGAAATTACCGTCATTCTTTTATACTTGATTTTTGTATGCTTCGAGTGGGTGATCTAATGTGTCGCTATGCTTAAATGGAATTTTGTATTGGAGGTCCCCCGCACGCGGCGAAATTGCAATCGTTAGCACAAACCACGTTGGTCTATTGGTGACAGAAGCATCATATCTAAACAGCAATAGCTAACGCGTAATATTGACAGAGCTGTGCCCTCAAACGAGGGTGGGTGATTTATCTTGTCGCAGAGTGTATCCTGAAATTGTGATGTATAGTAGCAGTATCAATGTCGAGTCGTGGTCGTGCCACTCGTGCGTATGTATAACGCCCAACTCTGTATAGTGTATACTGCATAATGCATCGCTCACAAATCAGATAGTGTATCGTGTATTGCGCATTAAGTATACATCACAGTAAGTATACAGCACAGTAAGTATATAGCGCACAAACATGTATAGTGTATAGTGCCTACAGTCTGGAGCCTATAGCGCACAGCCCTGTATAGCGTATAGCGGACAAATTTGTATAGCACCTATAGTGGATAATTCACAACCGTGTATTGCGTATAGCGGACGGCCCTGTATAGCGCCTATAGACTATAGTGCATAATGTATAGTGTATAATACGGTGTGTAGTGTATATTATACGGGTATATCGTTTATGTTGACCAATAACGTGGGAGTACACACAATATTGATATACCTATGCTGCCAAAACACCGTACACGTGTAGTGCATAGCTTCGTCTTATATCTTGCGCGGTATTAGCTGTGGTAATGCACGCGTTAGTCAGCAGCACCCATCGACTAATACGCCTATTACAAAAAGCACTTGCTACTGCGCCCGGTTTGCAGTCTCCACGGCAGGTTTTGTTATGCTTTTGTCATTTGTGTAATCGCAGCAGGGTCGACCGTTCGGTTTTCAACCAATCGGTTTGCTTCGTGGGCCTAGAGAAATGTTTTCCATGTGTCCAATCGGAAGCGCGAACACGGTCGGGATCGTGCTACCGACCGCAGTCAGTGTGGCAGTTGTCCGCGGTTAAGTCCGATTTTAAACGTAACGCTCGGTCATTTTCGTAGTGTTGAGCATAGTTTTGGCAGTCAGGACAGGGGTGCAATGTGATAGGGTGAGTGGACCTAATATGGGACAGAGCCTTCAGAAGATATGCAAAAAGGTAGAAAAAAAAACAGGTGGATAGGTGCAGGACATACAGACGAGCAGACGGACAGGACTCTCGATTACTAGAAGGGTAGAAAATACATGTGCTTTCGTAAATCACGGCGGGCATGCAACATCGTAAAAAGTAGAAATCAAGTGCAAACGTAAAAGTGTTGCGAACGCAAAAAAACTCCCACAAGCATCCATGTGGCATCGGGGCAAATACCACCCCAAATCTATATTTCCCCGGATATGGACCTGTCAGCTGAAATTACCCGGAACGTGGACCTTTTCCCCAATGTGGACCTACGCCGCCCAGATTTAGGTGGCGCACACTACGTCAGTCACTCTTAGCAGCAAGGAGGGCGTAGTGGTCCGTTGGGCGCGCCGCAGAAGCTAGCGACGAAGGTCACGAGCAGCTTGGAGGACAGCGCCAAGAACAACACGGCGGCCACATCGACGTGTCCGCGCTCGTGGTCATGCAGGCGACTGCAACACAAGGTGGTAGTCCTAGAATAAAAGTAATGCAACAGATTTTGTTTATGAAAATGTTGCATGATCGCCGTGCGTTGCATGCTCGCCGTTATTACGGTACTGCCACTAGTATGAAACGACATCATATATTGTTTACTAATTAACAAAAGTACGAATCGCGATTCAGGTACACCAAACAAACGAGGGACATCCTGCGCTCATTTGGAGTCCTTGTCCACTTTGAGATGTTTAAAATTCGTGGCATCCTCTCGGAAATCAAGTGCACAATAAGTAGATCCACAGGCTTCTCGACTTCAGCAGTCCAGTGCGCTGTAAAACATACCAAAGTAACATAACAAGTACTGGCTCGTCTATGGTTGCAAAATGATAGTCTGTAAAAGAAACAGAGAGATCTGGATTCCTCCAAGCAGAGCTGTTGCCATTGATTTGTACATATTCAGCTGTTTGGGTCATTTTCATTACATACCTTTAAATCCATACTGAGCAATGTAGTTGTATTCAGCAACCTCTGGAATTTAAGACTAGTCTGTTTTCACAACGTAAAGCGGGCCGTGCTGCATGTCGGTGGATTGAATGAGAAACATAACAGTAAACCGCTGTTTGTTTATTCCAGCGCGCCGAAACCAGGTGGTATTCTGTCCGGTTTTGTTGACTATTTGCTTGGGAAAATATCTAAGTCACATCCCACTATGATCTGCGTTATAAACGTTGTCAGTGCCAAGCTCCGGCAGTCTTCTCAACTTTCTGGGGAAAAACACGAAATCCTTGTCGCCAGCTCTAGCTACCCAAATAAATTCCTTCAGGAACACCTTCCTCACTAGCGACTTCCCGGGCTTGCAACTGCAACATGAGTCTTGGTACCTCCCCCACGCAGCGAATCCACCCATCCCACAAACCCTATGTCGCCTGCTGCAGATATCGTTGTCCCTGTGCCTTGTTTTCATTCTGATTTCAGACTGGCGGTTGAAGCAGATGTTGATATTTCCTTAATGTGCGCCATGTCTCGTACCCACGTAGATTCACTTGCGCTTGATTTTACGTTTTGGCGAGGTTAATGGTTGTAAAACTTGTCGAGTATAGACGGCATGTCCTTATCGCTAAGAATATTTACAGCATTCAATTTCTTTGAGTGAGTTTTGCATTACGTGTTCGCTCCCCGTCCTGTACCGCCTGCTACTTGCTTTTGATCTCGCTCATGCTGGAGATCCTGGCGCTTGGAATGACGACGAATGCAACTCACACCTTACCTGCTGGTTGTGCAGCGCTTCGTGCCATATCCAGCACATGATATGTGCTGCGGCGAGTAAAACTAGTCTGTCTGTTTCTACAAATACTCAGCGGTGCGGATTCACTATATGAGTACGTAGTACTCATTTGCTAATTGGACTGTCTGGATATACAAAATGTCATTAGGGGCTGTTTTGTTTACTGAATAACTACGGAATAGCCGTTGGCCACAATATCAACTCAAAAGAAGGAGCTTCTGGAATAAGCTTGTAGTATACAAAACGATATCAATTTTTAAAGGAGAACAAGCCATTGACCGCCCAGTTGCCAAAGAGCAGCCAAACGCAGTCTAAGGGCCTGATTTCGATTCTTGACTAACTGTTGTCTTGGCCAGGATAGTCATGGCAAGTTTCCAGGATGTCCGGTCGGTGCGACAGCGCAAAAAGCGCTCCGCGAATTGAACCGTGAACGAGGTGCACCATGCAGCCATAATTGCGTCGATATTATGAGGATTTTGTAATAACAACTAATGTTTACAGACCATCGAACTATTGAAACTTCCCTTCCAAACCGAGGGCATCCTTGCCGGGTTTCTTAATCAGTGCTATAAAGATGATAAGGAAATCAGTTGGGAGGTGGTGGTGTCACGGTTAAACTCATGGTGAGACTGGGATTCGTGCCGCAGCCGCCCCAAGGCACTTACTTCGCAAGACAAAGTAAGTTAATTTTATCCGCAAATATGTGGTTCTGTTGTGGTTTTGACGCTATTCATCTATTACTCAGAACCTCATGAAGGAAGACACACGAACGTTATACCGGCAACAATACAGAAGATGTTATCGCTTACCCTGTGTACTGGGATACGATTACAGAGTGTTTGGGGACTTTCAGGGACCTCAATAGTAATGCTGTTGCTGAGAGTGAGAAAAAGCTTGCTACAGTATTTATTTTCTGCATCGCTAGTCCAAGCGGCTCGAATAGCGAAGATATAGAGCAGAGCGGAGATGATGTTGACACGAATACGACGCTCAGTGTCCCGAGCGTCTGTGGCACTACAACTGAGGACAGTGGCACTGCCCTGCAGCCGGTTTCAGCACCTGTGTCCAAACCTGGCAGGCGACTATCAGTCTTCTCCCTGCTAAGGACGTGCCTGTTTAGCGGTTTTAAAAGGACCGCGATCTGTCGACATTGGTGTCATCAGTCTCGAACTTTGTGGGTCATATCATGGATACGCCGGCCACACCGGATATGAGCGAACTAGCGACAAGGAGACTTGATTTCTGTGCGCCAGACCATCGCCGAAGTTGGAAATTGGGTTGCTAAAATCAAGGCAAACTGGATGCAGTAGCTGACACAGTTGCAGCTACAGTGACGGAGGCAGTCTTGATAAGTATTACTTTAATGATGACACTAAGGTAAATTCCTATTCACTATTCCAGTATACTGTTGTTGCATTCACCCCGTACAAAGATAGCCAGCTCCACTAGTGTGCTTCGCTCGTGCGTTAGAGCGAAACTGTGTAACATGAAGCAACTTGCGACTATTTTCTTGTTTTCTACGTTGCTGTTCACATCGAGTTCTCGTCTTAGTATCTGGAAACTTCCTTCAACTGCTACAAATGTCGTTTCCACGACGATGCGTGTCCTTGAAAGCGCCTTGTTGAACATACACGCCAGTGGCCGCCGCGAGCTTGTCGTTCTTGTCTGGCGTCGGCCCGCCATCGTCCAGGAAGGCTACGAGGCGCTTGATCTTGTCCTTTGATGCGGAATCACGAGCCAAGAAGCCCTGCAGTTCCTCGAGGTTGGTGAGTGCGGCCAGGCTGACATCCATGAGAGCCATTACACTGTAAGCAGGAAATCCTTTCCTGCAGAACCACCCTCATACGCCGCTGGACGAGATCGCTTGATGAGCGTTCCTTCGATAGCTGCAGCTACGTTTGGAATCCCGCACACGGCTTCACACCACGGTATTACCTCAAACCACTCAGATACATTTTTTAGGTTAAAATATGAAGCACTCTCGCTCACAATACAAAAAATGTATATTTCGAGTTAATAAGCGGGTGGCTGACACCAACCATTTGGCACACTTCTTTAAGACTTCCACGCGATGTGAGATAGCAGTGCACACGAGCTACTTTTTTCTCTTAGTAAACAAATTCGATTCCTGCCTAATGGATACGGATTGCCCTTGCGACATATAGGCAATTTGCCTTCGACAAATGTCACAATAGCTTCGAAGCATCCACGCCCAACATGAAAGACGCTTCGAAAGTTGGCATCATCTTGCCTAAGGCATCATTTTGACGAAAACATAGTTCTTTCCGGTATTAAACTTCGGAAATCCTATAAGTACTACCGTAACTCACGGAGGACATGCAATATTGTCTGCCACGATTATTATGGCCCGAAAGATGAAATCGTTCTCTGCGCAGCAACAAGAGATTGCCAACGACAATGGCTGGTCATAGCCATAGTAAGCACTAATTAAGAAAAGAGAGAGTGTAGCGGGCTACACATTCGGTTCACCTCCTACCTTAGTGCAACATGCACTAAGGGATACATTCAGGTTGACCACTCCACAGGGTGGTCCACATTCATAGCAAAAACATATGACTGGTAGAAAGTAACACCTTTCTACCAATGAGAGTCATTCAATAGATAGGGGTTCTGCCAGCCATCCAATGGCAGAACCTCTCATTAGAAATATCAGTTTTAGGAGGAAGCCCCATTTACAATCAATACAGTTCTCATTTGGCACCAAAGCTATCGTTCGGTTCCTTTATCTTGGTTTAAGTATACTTGTGGATACAAGTATACTGAACTTAAGTAAATTACTCCTACGCTTCCTCCTACACGTGCGCACACGTGTAAGCTTAAGTAGTGGGTCTAAGCAGACCCATTACACCTGGTAGCACTTTGTAGTCTGTCCAACGACCGACTAAGAACACGTTCGTATGGAATACGAACGCGGGGCTGAGAACCTGCCCTCGGACAGTAACATGTCCGTGGGTAGCCCAAACACGTCTGCAACGCATGTTGCGCGTGCAGACTGCCCCCCACCTGTCGGAACCAGAGTGGGAGGCATGTCAACAGTCATTGAAGAAGCGGCGGTAGCAACGATGTTGCGAACGCTATCGCCGATGGAGCAACATGGTGTTGCTCTAGGTTTCATCGTGAAGGAACAGCGTGAAACCACTGCTTGAGCTTCGATGTCGCCATCGGCCACACCGCGCGTGGAGTCATTGAAACTCCACGTAAGCAGTTACGTTGGAAGAGAGGGCGAACCTCTCCTCCGTTGACTTGTCGAGGTCGACACTGCCATTGCGGCTCGACGTATCGTCGACCCGTTGTCGAAGGTTGCGTTCGCCATGTCATGTCTTGGCGGACGAGCGAGGAGTTGGGCGTACGGACGCCGACTCACAGACCCTACGTGCTTTAGCACGTAGGAGGATTTCAAGGAAGAGCTCAAACTAGCGTTTGAGCCCCCGCAGAACGAATTCCGATCGAGGGCGGAGTTCCTCGATCTGCAACAGGGCAAGCATGACGTGCATGCTTACGCCCAACGAGCACGGTATTTGGTCTCGTCGTGACCAACCCAATCTATGAGTCGACAAAGGTCGTCACGTTCATGAAAGGCCTTAGAGATGGGCCTGTGAAGACCTATCTCTTCCGAGAGTATCCAAATACTCTCGAGGCTGCAATTGCGCTTGCAATGCAAGAAGAGTTTAGCCCGCGGCAGGCTAAACTGCATGTGAACGCCCCGCGGCTGATGCCACGACCGGTGGTAAGGCCGTCGGGAGGTCCCGAACCAATGGACCTCTCGAGTGCGACCGCTGCTGGTTCCCAGCAGCGTCGTGGATCAACGAATGTGCGTTGTTTCCGCTGCGGAAACATCGGTCACTACGCCCGCGAGTGCACAGCACCTGTGCGCGCGGCGAGGAGCCGTCGTGGCGATACTGGGTATCGTCACGGGCAATAAAAAAACTAGAGGGACGAGCAGGCGCGGGGCGTCCTGCTGGTGATGCGGTCGAGCGTGTCGACATCGGACACGCTGGAATGAAGATCGCTGCCCCCAGTGAGAATCAATCTCACTGCATGAAGCAAGATGACAAGCCGAACCTTGTCATCCTGAAGGTAAGCTCGAAGAGAGAGAAGTCGCTTCGTGCTCTAGTGGACTGTTGAGCGTCGAACAACTTTGTTCAACTGCAGAGCCTTCCAAGGCTTGACTTCGAGGAGGTGGAAACACCTCGAAGTCTATTGGAAGTGAGGCTAGCAACGGGTGTCGTTGTTAGAACCGAGAAGCGTATCGTACGCGTACGCTTCTCTTATCAAGAGAAGGAGTTCGTCGACGAGCTTATCGTCCTCGAACTGGACGATAAGTTCGATATGGTGTTGGGCATGCCGTGGCTTGCACGGCATGATCCGGTGATCGACTGGACGAAGCGCACGATCGTGCACTTCGGGAGCAGCAACAGCTCGACAGAGAGCGATGGCTCTGTCGGCGCAGCACATGCATCGCGTGGTGCATGCGACCCTCCACTAGAGACAGCGCGGAATGCGGCTGTCTCCGGTCACCCCAAGCGACCGCCAACGACTGCGAGAGTCGTTGGAAGAAGATGTGAAACGAATCAGCAGGGCCTGATTCAATCGGATTCGAGAGGGTCTCGAAGCATCCGGGGCGACGCGGTCGTGTCGACAGGTAATGTCGACACACAACTTGTCGAAAGACACTCCGCCGTTAGGCGTAGAGGTAAAGAAGGCGCGTCGGCTCCCAGAGCCGACGCTGCAAGCAGTGCGGACGGTTGCAAATGTAACGGGGTTTACACGTACCCGTTAGTGTATCGTACACGAATAGTGTGTTTCACACAAATGGTGTGCACACCCAAGTTGGTGTGTGTACACGAGACTTAGGTTGGTGGCCTCACAGCCACCCGTCATGCATATTACTAGGCTCCACTATGGTAGATAGTGAGTGTTATACATTCACCCCACTGGCGGCCCTGCCGCGAATAACAACAATAAAAATCAGTTCACGTTTTGAAGTCTAGTGTCTATTAGCCTTACTTAAGGTATTAATAACTCTAGGAGTCTGTAGATCGCATATCTACAGACTGTACTTGGTTCTGGTATAGAACCTAGATTTACAACCGAACTAAGACTATGAGAGTCTACGTCTTCCTCTGACGCAAGCTACGGCAGCCCCGCTGCACTTGGTAGCACTTGTAGTCAATCCTACACCTGAGTCTTACGACTGTCCCTCTGTGAGGATGGAGCAATTTGCCCACTTACCCCCGAACCAACAGGACGGGCTTAAAAAGCTGATGTCCTTGTTGGGCCCGGAAGGTGTGGCTCATCTTGCTTCGCAAGGCCCCGACGCGATTAATGCGCGTCTGGAGGCGTTCTCGAGTTATGAGAATGCTCTGTTGGAACATCTACAACAGAAGATGACGGCTGTGACAGCGCCTACGACGCCCAAGCCGGCATCGGATGGAGCCCCACGAGCTAAGCCGCTCATGGTGAGCGTGAAGACCTTTGAAGGCAAGGAAGGAGAGAATCTCCTGCTCTGGATTAGAGAGGTCGAGATGGCCATGGCGTCCGCCATACTCCAGACGGAGCAACAGCGCGTGGCGCTGGCCGTGTCCAAGCTGGGTGGCCGGGCCCGGGAGTGGGCCCGAACGTGTGGCACGTCGGTGGACAGCGCGTTCCCATCCTGGGAGCAGCTGAAGCTTCAGCTGTCGCGAGTGTTCTCGCCGCCTAACCAGGCCTATCGCGTGTGATCACGCTTCCTGGCTACCCGCCAAGGAAAGAAGGAGTTGGTGGACTTCGTCCAAGAGTTACGAACTCTTATTGCCGGTATGGCTGCGGACCCTCTTCCGGAGGCGGTCACGGTGACCATCTTCATGGGAGGCCTCCGCACTGGCGTGGCCAGAACGGAAGTATTCCGAGTTCACCCCACCTCTTTTGAAGAGGCAGTGAGCGTGGCGTTGAACGCCGAGTTCAACTTTAAGTCGGCCCGAGCCGGGTGGGGAACGTCGCAGACGAACTCATCCGGAGCCGCCGGCTCCTCGGGTGGACCCGAGCCGATGGATCTCAGCCATGCTGAAGACAAAGAAGCTGAGCTTCTTGCTGCCGAGCAGCGCATCGGTATCCGCCGGTGCTTCGTGTGTGGTAGCACCCAGCACCTGCGACCAGGTTGCCCGCTGCGTAAGCAGCGCCAGACTCCGGCGAGCCGAAGCCCTGCTTCTTACCAGAAACCTGGTTCGTGGCGGGGAAACGTCAACGCTCAGTAGGCGCGGGGCGGCCTACTGGGGAAGAACTAAGTTCTGTTGAGCCTCAGCAAGGAGGTCAGCAGGGCTTAGCCCCGAAGAGCACCGTGCTCTTTAACACGGAACGTGTATGCAAGCCGGGCTTGCTGGTCGTTGAAGCGACCGTGAAGGGCTTTGATAAGCCTTGGACGATATTGATCGATTCGGGAGCGTCGGGCAATTATGCTCGACGCTCCACGATGGAAGGAAGTCGGCAGTATGCCGAGGCGCTGGTAGCGCGTACGAGTGATATTATCACTGTCCGTCTCGCGACGGGAACCCGCGTTACGGTGCCCAAGGTTCCTGTGAACCTTGGCGTGAAGTTTCTGGACTTCGATAGCGTTGAACGCTGTCTGGTCCTTGACCTGGATTCGAGATATGATCTCATCCTGGGCATGGCATGGCTGGAACGCCATGAGCCATGGATTGATTGGAGGTCTAAGATCTTAGGCGCTACGCGGTTGCCTCCTGGTGAAGCTTTGGCGAGTCATGAACCCACCTCTGCTAGGAAGCCAAAGCGCTGTTGGCGCGAGCACTGGACCGAGACGGTCAACGTGCTGGACATCGGCGTGTCGGAGTTGATTGACACTCATGATGTCGTAGACAAGAGTCCCGAAGGGGCTGTACGTGGAGCGGCACGTAATCCGCTGAGCGAGACTCGTTGTGATAACGAGCCATCGCTGCAGGCCGCTGATGGCATGGTCGGCAGAAAGCCGAGGCATCGTGGGCATAGCCCTGATGATGCGCGTGGAGCGGCACGTTATCCGCTGAGCGGTGAGCGCCGCGATGGCGAAGAATCGCTGCGTGCCAACAATGGCGCGATCGGCCACGAGCCGAGGCATCCTGGTCCCAGCCCTAATGATGCGTGTGGAGTGGCACATAACCCACTGGGTGGGGACTGCGAGCTATGCAGCTCCTCGCCGGATGTCGAGTTTGACGTCGACGCTCCGATGAAGCAACAAGAGGTGGAAACACATGAGGACACCTTTGGTGTGAATATGCAGGCCTCCCCGAGGCGTATGGTCTCCGCGCGGAGACGGCAGCGACGCCGTGTGGCAGCTGCGAGACGCAAAGCGTCTGTTATGACACAGCAAGTGTCGGGAGTGGTGGATAGCGAACAGCTATATACACTCGTTAATGGAGTGACCGGCGAGGTCGCTGGCAACGTCAGCCTTGAGGCTGTTCCCGCCGCAGATTCTCTGATAGAGCTGGACGAAATGTCAATTGCCGAGTTCGGCGAGGCCTTAAAGGCGGGCGAATTAGCCGAGGTCGCTATTATACGACCTGAAGATGAGTTGAACTCGTCGTCCCTTATGGATGAAACACACGAAGCAGGCGCTTAGTGCGCGTAGTGGATCGGCGATCCTGAAGGATCCTTCAGATCCGTACTATCCCTTGGTTAAGGAATACCAAGATGTCGTTTCCAACGATCCGCCTTCTGGCCTACCTCCAGATCGAGGCGTGCGTCATGAGATTGACCTGGTCCCTGAAACCAAATACTGCGTAACGAGGCAGTGGCCCTTGCCAAGGGAGCAGTGTGACGTCATTGATGCGTTCTTCCGTGCGAAACACGAGGCGGGCATGGTGCGCGAGAGCAAGTCTCCGCACTCGACGCCGACATTCTGTGTCAGAAAGTCAAACGGCAAGTGGCACATTGTCCACGCTTTCAATAAGCTCAATGCCGCCACCATTCCGGCGCAGACGCCTATTCCTAGGAAGAATGTTCACCAGAACAACATGGTTGGATGCACAGCATACAGTGCGCTCGACTTAGTCGATGGTTATTACCAGTTGCTCATGCGTGCGAGCGACATTCCGCTGACAGCGGTCAGCACCCCGAGCGGCATGCTCTGCGAGTGGTTGGGGATGCCCCAGGGGCTGTCGAACGCGCCCGCGACGTTCAATCGTCTAGTGACGCAGCTTTTCCGGCCCCATCGGGCGTATGCACAGACATACTTCGACGACATTTTCGTCCACAGTCGTGCGGAGCACGGGAAGTCAGATGTGGACAACCACATAGGCCATTTGCGAGCGGTGCTTGAGTGCATGCGCACTTATAAGCTGTACGCTAACGCATCCAAATGCATCTTCGGTGCTGAAGAGATCCCCTTCTTAGGGTGCTTCATCGGAAAGCGCGGCCTTCGAGCGGATCCCGCTAAGGTCAAAGCCATTGTTGACTGGCCGGTTCCCAAGAACCAAAAGGACTTACGCAAGTGGCTTGGCCTCGCCAACTACTTGCATAAGTACAGCGAGAAATACGCTGATATGGTTCGGCCATTGTCCAATCTCCTTAAGAAGGATGCGGAGTGGGCCTGGGACACCGAGCATCAAGTTGCCTTCGAGGCAGTTAAGGAGAGTCTCCTACACGCGCCGATCCTGGCGTTGCCAGACCCCGATCGTCCGTTTAGTGTCGTCTGTGACGCATCGGACTTTGCCATCGGGTGTGCACTGCTGCAAGCAGACATCGAAGGGCGTGAACGCGTAATTGCGTTTGAGTCTCGCCAGCTTAAAGCTGCAGAGAAGAACTATCCAGTTCATGACAAGGAGCTACTTGCAATGAAGTATGCTCTAGTCAAATTCAGGGTTCACCTGCTAGGCTCTAAGCCATTTGTCATCTTTACTGATCATGCGTCACTACGCACTGCGACTCAGTCGCCTCACCTCTCGCAGAGGATGACCCGCTGCCTCTCCTTCTTTGCGGAGTACAACTTCGAGGTGAAGTACAAGCCTGGCAGGCAGAACGGGTTTGCGGACGCGCTGTCCCGCAGACACGACTATGAGTTATCACATGTCACGACTGTGACGTCGTCCGTGACGGACTTGATCCGCGCTGCGTATGCGCGTGACGACATGTGTGTCGCTCTGCTACGTGCTCTTGGGAGCAAGGAGTTTGGAGACTCGGACTGTAAGCTGTCGGCGCGGTTACGCGCGAGGCTGCATCGATATTCGCTCGATGATGGCCTGCTGTATTACAGCACAGATCCGGAGGATACTCCATGTATTGTGGTCCCTCACGATGAGGATCTGAAATATCGTATCCTCTATGAGGCACACGACACTGCGCTTAGTGGCCACCTTGGTCGTGAAAAGACCTATGGCTCTGTGAGCCTCTCCTATTGGTGGCCCAAGCTTTACAAGTGGACGAGCACGTATGTGCGCACGTGTGAGACGTGTCAGCGGGTGAAGCCCTCCCCGCATGCGGCCGCGCCGCTGGCAAGCTTGCCTGTACCCTCTGGGTGTTGGGAGTCCATGAGTATGGACTTTGTGTTCGGCCTTCCGAAGGATTCGGATGGCAACACGGGCATCGTGGTCTTTGTCGACCGTTTGAGCAAGATGGCTCATCTAGCGGCGGTGCCGGACACCATTGATGGTAAAGGTACAGCCAAGCTGTTTATCGACCGGGTTTTCCGCCAGCACGGGCTGCCCGAGTCGATCGTCTCGGATAGAGACCCCCGTTTCACGGGTAAGTTCTGGTCGTCCGTCTTCAAGGTGCTGGGCACCCGATTGGACATGTCCACAACGGATCATCCACAGACCGATGGTCAGACCGAGCGCGTTAATCGCGTCGTGGAGGACGTCCTCCGCAGTGTTTGCGCCGAAACGCCCAAGCGTTGGAGCACCATGCTTCCATTCGTGGAGTTCGCATTGAATAATGCTGTTCATGCCTCCACAGGCTTTACCCCGTTCTACGTGAATGGCCTCACCCACCCTCGCGTCCCGTTGACGCTACCACTCCGCGGTTCCGGGCTTGGTGGGGGAGAGATAGCCGGTCGGCTTGATGATGTCAGCCCTCTCACTGTTCGTAAACAGGTTGACGAGTTTCTGTCAACGCGTCTGAGTGTCCTTGGACACGTACGTGACGCTATGGCTGAGAGCCAAGACCAACAAAAGGAAAACGCAGATGCCAGGGGCAGAGGTAACATTGAAAGTTACGCAGTCGGAGACTTGGTTTTATTAAACGCAAAAAACCTACCTACACATGCAGTTTCTGCGGTCTTCAAGACGAAGCTGCGCCCACGCTTCATCGGACCTTTCAAAGTCATGGCCAAGAAGGGCCTAGCGTATACGCTCAACCTTCCGAAGAAGATGCGCACCCATCCGGTGTTTTATGTGGACTTGCTCAAGCCGTACCGGGACCCAGCGCGGGTGAGCGCGGAGGCGCTGGCACCGGGACGTGCACAGGTGGCGCAGCCACAGCACCCTGCTGAAGTCGCAGCAGAAGGTCGACTTGACCCTCCAACCTCGCCTGACCTCGCTCAAGGTCGGAGACCCGGTTCGCCAGCGCAGCTGGGGCCTCGAATCAGTCGACGCGCTCCCGGACCTGATCAATCTCATGCCATGAGCGATCATAGGCGTTCTCGGCCTGATGGAGAGTCTCACGGAGACGTACGACCTCCCGGCGCAGCGATCCCATCGCGTTCCAAGCGTCCTCAAGCTCCGAACGATGCACCCAGTGCAACTCAGCGTCCGCCACCGGCGTTGCTCGATGAGCAGGGCAATCGCCACTTCCATGTGGAACGGATTGTGGCTCGGCGTCGCCGCCAAAATCAATACCAGTATCTGGTGAAGTAGCGAGGGTACCCCCACTCGCAGAACTCATGGGAGTTTGAGGTACCCCTCCGGCAAGACTGCCCTGACGTCGTGGACGCTTTTGATCGAAACGATCAACGGCGCCCTGGGGGATCGCGACCGGCGCGTCGGTCGCCACCCGCTTCCCGGCAGTAGGTCGGGGAGCGAGGGGGTCAACAGCTGAGCTCAAGCTTTGACCCTGGGCTGCTGCAGCCGACGATCCACCTTGTGGAAGGTCTGCAGAGCTCGGAGGAGCATGTTGAGGAGCCCGCGCAGGGCGGGGCTGGAAGCCCGAAGGAAGTTGGCGTTTCGCCTTTAACTTCGCGAACGCGAACCGGAGCCGACGCTCTAACAGGACGTCGTCCTTCTTGAAGCTAGCTTGCAGCGCGACAATGGAAGAGAGCTTACGATCCCCTTCCACCCAGAGCTCGAATTGAGCGACATCCTGCTCCTGGCGTTCGCCAGCCAGTAGGACCACTGGATACGTCCGCATTTGCGGCACGGACGCCCCCCGGGCTTGGAGCTGCAGGCGCTCACGGTACTCGCGTTGAGTGGTAAGCTGAGGCGTCAGCAACCTCTGGCGGAGGTCTTCTCGCTGAGAGACCTCTTCGTTGGAATGGGCCGCGGGCCCGATGACATAGTCATTCAACAGTTGCGACGCCGCGAGGCGAGCCACTTCGTTGGGGTCGCGTGGCTCAAAGCCGTAGTCACGGCGGCTCGGGTGGTGCAGAGGCCGTGCTATCGGACGCTGGGCGCGGGGCGCCTCTTCCATCGCGGCCAGTTGCTGGCTTTGGACCTCGTCGAGGTTGTTGGAGACAACGTTGGCCTCCATAGGCTCGTCCTCGTCTCGCGACGGGAGTGACGACGTTGTCCGCAACGCGGTCAGAGCTGACACAGTGTCGCTACGTTCTACGAACGGATTGGGCGTGCGTAGGTCACGCTTATCGGTCGTGCGACCCCGTGGAGGCTCCTCCTCCTCTTCCCGGAGGCAGGTATCACTGCCGTAGTCGACCTCCTCTCCCTCTTCGAGGCCTTCAAAGAGGGTTTCATTCGCGCGGCAAATACGCGGCTTCGGCGCGTCTGCCAAGCTTTTCGGGGCCGACATAGCGACGCGAGCTTGTTTAAGCTGCTGCTTGGAGTAATACTCCGCCACAGAGAGCGTGGTTCTCGCCACAGGCGCCGATGCGTTGTGGCCAGCGGCCGAGGAAGCACTACGTGCGGACGAGTTAGGCGGGCTGTGCCCAGGCGGCGACGACGCGGAGCGTGGGCTGCGGTTGGCACTCAGTGCTGCTGCTTGTCGTGGGCTGTGCCCCGGAGATAAAGACGCGGAGCGTGGAGTACGGTCAACAGACCAAGAAGCTTTCTTGCTGCCAGCCATCGATGAGCCACGGGTGTGGTGCGCTTGTTGAACTTGGAAAGTTCTTGAGCGAGGTCCGAAGACCAAGCAGCGATACCTCTGATGAGGGAAAGTGACGAGTGTCGACACGTGGTGTCAACAGTCTGGTGAGGGAGGGTGTAACGGGGTTTACACGTACCCGTTAGTGTATCGTACACGAATAGTGTGTTTCACACAAATGGTGTGCACACCCAAGTTGGTGTGTGTGCACGAGACTTAGGTTGGTGGCCTCACAGCCACCCGTCATGCATATTACTAGGCTCCACTATGGTAGATAGTGAGTGTTATACATTTACCCCACTGGTGGCCCTGCCGCGAATAACAACAATAAAAATCAGTTCACGTTTTGAAGTCTAGTGTCTATTAGCCTTATTTAAGGTATTAATAACTCTAGGAGTCTGTAGATCGCATATCTACAGACTGTACTTGGTTCTGGTATAGAACCTAGATTTACAACCGAACTAAGACTATGAGAGTCTACGTCTTCCTCTGACGCAAGCTACGGCAGCCCCGCTGCAGCAAACGTCCCACACCGGAAATGCTTGCGAGCTCGCTTGCAGCCGAGCTGCACGACGAAGCGGTGCGCGATCAAGCCGGGCTTGAACGCGTGCGCCCGCGGGTAAAACCCGCCGGCGAATACAAGGAACATCTGTCCACGGCCGGGCCTGGACAAGAAGAAACTCGCGGAGCCGGGCTCCGCACGAGAAGTGAACGGCGCAAGCGAGAAAAGCTGCGCAAGTCCCGGTCAGGGACCGAGACGCTACATGCAGTGTCTGCCGGGCAGACACAGGAGTTGGAGACGACCGTCGAGACACTGAGTGTCTTGACGCGTACGAGTATTGGTCTCCAATACAAGAATATGAGGCTGGATAATCCTCCGACGTTAGCGTCGGAGTTGATGTCGTTCCCAGTCACAAGCTGGAAGCGTTTCGCTCGCAAATGCACGATGGACGCATCGAGCAGATCTGCATCCTCTCGGACGTCGAGAGGATGACGTGTGAAGCAGAAAAGCTGAATCCGCTCATCTCTGAGGGCGGGGACGCCCTCAGCGCGAAGTCGAAGAAGGAACGCTTCGACGAGAAAGGCTGAGACTCACTCAAGGCGAGCCCCTTTTACAAGGTCTTGCGAGAGTACAAGGATGTACTCCCGGACGACATTCCTGCGGAGTTACCGCAGGACAAGGGTGTTCAGCACGAGATTGATCTCGTGCCGGGAACGAAGTATTGCGTCAGCCACTGCCGTGTGAGCAAGTCAAGGCAATCGACGACTTCTTTGAAAGTCGTCGCAAGGCAGGACAAGTGCGGGAATTGAAGTCCCCGCACAGCGCGCCTACGTTCTGTGTCAAGAAGCCACAGGGCGGGTGGCGCATCGTTCATGCGTACAACAAGCTGAACGATGCGACGGTACCGGCGCAGACGCCAATACCTCGAAAAGATGTGATCATCGATTCGATGACCTCGAGTACTATCTTCAGTACTCTTGATCTGAGAGACGGGTTCTATCAGATCGTCATGCGTGAGAGCGATACCCCTCTCACAGCGGTAAGCACTCCGAGCGGCATGCTCTGGGAGTGGCTCGTAATGCCGCAGGGGCTGAAGAACGCCCCAGCGACGTTCAACAGGTGCGTCACGCACTTGTTGCGCTCGGTGCGCAGCTTCGCACCGAGCTATTTCGATGATGTATTCATTCACATCCGGGCTGGTCGGATGTGGAGTTGCATACAGAGCACCTCCGCAAGTTGCTTGAGCTCATGCGAAAGCACAAGCTCTATGCGAACCTGAAGAAGTGTATCTTCGGGGCGACCGAGATACCCGTACTTGGGTGTCTCGTGGGGAAGAACGGCGTACGCCTTGACCCAGGAAAGGTCAGAGTGATCAATGAATGGCCTACGCCTTCAAACGTAAAGGAACTGCGGCAGTTCCTTGGACTCGCCACGTACTTGTTCAAGTACGTGCGCAACTACGCGGGCAAGATTCGCCCGCTGTCGCAGCTCTTAAAGAAAGAGGCTGCATGGGAATGGCCTGCTGATTGTCAGCAGGCCTTTGAAGCAGTCAAGCAGGGATTGACTGAGGCGCCGATCTTGTCGGTGGCCGACCAAGGTCGTATATTCAACGTTGTGTGTGATGCATCCGATTTCGCGATCGGATGCGCACTGATGCAACTCGATCACGAAGGTCGTGATCGTGTGGTTTACTACCAATCGTGTCAGCTGAAGCCAGCTGAGCGCAATTACCCGGTACATGACAAGGAACTCCTTGCCATGAAGTATGCACTCGCAAAGTTTCGAGTGTATCTACTTGGGAGTAGACCATTCGTGGTCTACACCGACCACGCATCGTTGCGTACGGCGATCAAGTCGCCGCCCATATCACAAAGAATGACACGGTGGCTGTCATTCTTTGCTGAATACAACTTCCAGGTTGAGTACAAACCTGGAAGGTTGAATGTCGTGGCCGACGCGCTTTCGCGTCGACCAGATTTTGCGGTGCATGAGGCCAACGCCAACGTAGTTGGCGTCGTCAGGACGACTGTTCCCTCGTCGTCCTTGTTGGATGACGTGAAGGCCGCATACGTGCATGATGCGGATGCGAAGCAGTTGTTGGAGTACTTCTCCACACCTTCTGACAAGTCTCGTCAGAAGCTGGCCAAACACCTTCGTGCCCGTGTACACCGTTATCGTGTACACAATGGCCTGCTGCTTTACAGCGCAGTCGACGACAACGCAGATCGCATTGTCGTGCCGGATGATCATGAGTTGAAGCTCAAGATCACGTACGAGTACCACGATGCCCCGACATCGGGACATCCTGGCCGTGAGAAGACATACTTGCTTCTCACGCGTGACTTCTACTGGAGTCACCAGTACAAATGGGTACGCAAGTACGTTCGTGCTTGCGAGGTATGCCAGCGTGTGAAGCCTGCGCCCAACTCGCAGGCTCCGCTTCAATCACTACCGACTCCGTCGGAGTGCTGGCAGTCCATTTCAATGGACTTTGTTTTTGGTCTTCCGCAAGACAACAAGCGGAGGACTGGTATTGTGGTCTTTGTTGACCGCTTCAGCAAGATGGTGCATCTTGCTGCAGTACCAGCCGAGGTGACAGCCAAACAGACGGCATGTCTGGTTGTCGACATGGTGTTTAGACACCATGGTATGCCACTCGATATCGTGTCGGATCGGGATCCGCGCTTTACAGCGCGATTCTGGCGAGAAGTGTTTACACTTCTTGGGACGCAGTTGTTCATGTCGACTGCGGATCACCCGCAGGCCGACGGACAAACAGAGCGTGTCAACCGCGTGTTGGTTGACACCATGAAGAGCTACGCGCACTCGTTCCATCAATGGAGCGACTGCTTGCCGATGGCGGAGTTCGCCATCAACAACTCGGTGCATGTCTCGACAGGACACACACCGTTCTACGTGAATGCCATGAGGCATCCACGCGTACCGAGCGTACTCGGTGCGGTAGCTCCTTCCTTAAGTGGGGGGAGGATATCCGGTTCATTCAAAACAACCGGATAAGCACGCTGATACAAGCAATGCATCAGCTGTGACGACTCGCGCACGTACTGCGCGCAGTCATGGCGATGACAAGACAGTGTCTACGACGGGCGTAGACACTTTAAACGACAACGAACATCACGCGCAGGCCGGGCCTGCTGCGAACAAGGAGCACGAACTGAACCAGGGGTTCAGCTCGGATGCAATGGACTTTGTCCAGCGTCGACAAGCCGTAATTCGGTTTGTCCAGGACGCAACAGCGGCTTCTGTCGATCGACAGAAGCTGAATGCCGATAACACCGGCAGGGGAAACACAAATGAATTCAAAGTTGGTTCATTAGTTCTGTTAGCTACGCAGAACCTAGCTAAACATGCAGTTTCCGATTTTGGAGCAAGCAAGCTTGCTCCGCGCTTCATTGGGCCATTCACCGTGTTGGCGAAGCATGGCAACGCGTACACAGTGGACATACCGTCCAGCATGCGCTTGTACCCAACGTTTTACGTTGGGCGACTAAAGCCGTACGTGCAGCACGAGTCACCTACGTCTGGTGACTCGCCAAAGCGCTCTCGAGCGCGGCGACGCGCTTCAAGGCGCCAGAGAGCTCGTCCCGACCTCGACCTTTACGTTCGAGGTCGTCTGCGCAACCTCCACGAGCTGAGCCTTCAACAAGCTCAGTTCCTGACGCAGAGCAGCGAACTGAGACGCTTAGAGGCGTTCAACAGCCTCCAGGTGAGACTCAAGGTTTGGTTGACCAAACCCGGGGCGTCTTCCCGCCCCCACCCCACCCCCGTTGCGAGACGCACGCGGGGCAACTCACTGGATCGTCCAGCGAATTGTTGGTCATCGGAACCAGACCCAAGGTCCGGTTCATTTTCGAATTCGTTGGAGAGGATTTCCTCCCCAACACGATACGTGGGAATCACGGAATGTCCTGATGGAGGACATTCCGGATATGGTGACGGCGTACGAAGGCCGCCACCTCCGCCGAAGGGCGTAAAACTTGGGCGAGCGCTGTAGTCGCCTACAGCACTCGAATAAGTGCTGCGAATATCAGCAGCACTAGATGACGCCTACGCCTGAAAACTAGCGCGCAGGGTCTTGAGGTCGTCAGGTACACACATGGATGTGTACCCGTTGATGTCCCGCTCGGTGATGCGTACTGCTCCGGGGTGGCAGTACTCACAAGCAGTGTCATAAGTCACTGCGCAAGGAAGTCCAATACCGACTGCACCATGGTGCAGTCGTTCAAATTTACCACGCTTCGAGAACTTCTCGTAGCGCTCCCGCGCCTGGCTAATCTGATCGCGATAGCCAGCGGAGTTCTTGTTGAAGTTTTCAACAAAGGGACTCCAACTTTGACAAAGTGCCTGCCACTCGGGCACTTTGCTTCTGCGAGAAGTCTTCTTGCTCGCAAACCATTGGAGCTCATGGAAGAGCCCGATGTAGTAGTCGCGCCTTTGATCCGTCATCGGATCAAAGTGCAATCGCTTCGCGACGTCAACGATGGAGTTGCACGAATACAGCGCGTACAGATTCGGTGGCACGGTCGCACCGAATCGGCTGCTGATCTCAAATTGAGACGGCATCCACGGCTCGCGCACTGAGCCAGTGCGCGAGGCCGCAACAACAGCGGATGGAGCGGAGTCATCTCCATTCCGCGGAGTCGTTAAGGCTCCAGCGGCAGCGAGCGGTGTTCCACTGCCGCTGCGCGAACGCTTCGAGCCCGAAGCGTTCGAGTCGTCCTCGCGTGGACGACGCAGACCCACATTGGGGTCAGTGTGGCCCGGAGACAAGGATACTTTGTCTCCTTCGAGTTCCCCCTCCTCGACTTCACTACCATAGTCGAGGGGAACTCCCTCTCCACCAGGGGAGTAGATGCCCACACCAGTCTCGACAGCAATGATCTTGCCTGTCTTGTTTCGGATGGCATGTTTCTCATGCCATCTCGAGTGGTATCCAGCAACAGAGAGGCGACTCTCTGTTGCCGCGCTTGTCGACATCGCCGTCGAGGCGATGTCAGTAGCGGTCGTGGCTGAGGCAGCGGCCGGCGTCTTAGACGAAGACGTCGTTGGCGTGCTCATTGGGAATGAGCACGTGTTCTCCCGAAGAAAATACGGATTGACGTGTCGAGACCGGCACGTCAAATCCTAACGGGGGGATGGTGTAGCGGGGCTACATATTCGGTTCACCTCCTACCTTAGTGCAACATGCACTTAGGGATACATGCAGGTGACCATTCCACAGGGTGGTCCACATTCATAGCCAAAAGCATATGACTGGTAGAAAGTAACATATTTCTACCAATGAGAGTCATTCAATAGATAGGGGTTCTGCCAGCCATCCAATGGCAGAACCTCTCATTAGAAATATCATTTTTAGGAGGAAACCCAATTTACAATCAATACAGTTCTCATTTGGCACCAAAGCTATCGTTCGGTTCCTTTATCTAGGTTTAAGTATACTTGCGGATACAAGTATACTGAACTTAAGTAAATTACTCCTACGCTTCCTCATACACGTGCGCACACGTGTAAGCTTAAGTAGTGGGTCTAAGCAGACCATTACAGAGAGTAGAATATAGGATCCATTCGATATTGTTTTGGGAGTGTCGATACCGATAATGCTGTAAAAAAATATGTTTTTCATTCCTAGAGCAAGTGCGACCATATTATGGTAGAACTTACTCCAGAAAAAGCAGTTCTCCGTAGATGAATGTACTCAAGGATTACGGGAGAATATAAATGTAGCGTTGGAGGCAAGTAGGCTTTGTAAAACTAAACACTGACCGACTACAGAGGCAAATGCGCAACGATCGCCACCCTTCGTAATGACGTACCGTCCTAATATTTAATTGCTCACATCTGAACAACCAACAGCAGATACTTGTCTCTACGTATTTGTCTCCAATGTTGACTCACCCCACAGTAAGCTAGTCACCTTTGAATTCACAGTCCCTCGAGCAGCACAATAATAAGAGCGTGTACATAGTACACAGGAAGCCAAGTGTTGACTGTGTTGGTCAGCGTCTTGCGCATGAACGGCGTCGGCTTCGTGTACGCCTCGGTGTACGTCAGCTGTACGAGCTGGATTTTGCCGACGGGGAGCTGGTACGTAACGACAAAAATGGTTACCCCTTCAAACATAAACGTCTTATTCTTAAACTACTAGGCCATAAGTGTAGGCCTCATCGTACATGCGTCGTTGCACGACGGCAGATGCTGGGGATGCAAGTTTACGTTCTCCAACTTGTGGTCGCATTAGTCGTGGCTGCTCTTCTTGTCGTTGGCCACATTGTTGTGCTAGTACAACCCGCGCTCCACAACCCCCATGGTGTACTTGTTGCAGAACCTCGCGGACGGATGCGGCGCCCCGCGCTAGTCATAGCGCAGCAACCGGTTGGAAGCGTTACCTCCCTGTCTCATTAGCCTCATCGTAACGCATGCATGAGCAGCAGCGTGTTGCGGCTCCCTGGAAGCGAGCCACCACCTTGTCCACGGTGTCCAGCGTTTTGACCCCATGTCTACATATGTATTATGTGCTGATTGCTTATCCTATCGGATTGCCTATCCTAAATCATCGACATAATACTGCAATCCAAACATGTCCACGGCTCCAACGAGGTTATGGTTTTGTTTGCTGGATCCTCCGACATTGGTGAATGGAGGGTTAACAGGAGGACGCACCGCACACACGACATTTCGTATCCTACTCAATCTAACTGAGCATCCGGCCTGTAGAATTTCCTTCCAGAGTCAGAAGGCGGAGCTGATCCGTAATATCAGTCTGATTATTGGGATGAAGCTCCAACGATGAATCTCGGTTGCTTTAAAGCGGTGGATATGACGCTTCGTGATATCATGAAGAACGACCTGGAGCCGTTTGGGGGGGGGGGGGGGGGGGGGGTCAGTAGAGACCATCGCCAGATTTTGCCTGTTCTGAAGGATGCTACACCGGCTGAAACCATTGCAGTCTGCTTCAAGAGCTCACCCCTGTGGGAGCTTTTGCGCCAAGTGCGTCTGACCGAGAACATGTGCGTCCGGACGGCTCTCGATCCTGCCAGCGCGGCCGATTTGGCCGATTTTTCTGACTTCTTTCTTCAGATAGGTGAAGACACTACCCTGTGAACGATGGGCTTGGTAATAACGAAATATGCCTTCCCCGGAATATGTGCATCATTCCTGAACCTCGAGATGCAGTTGTCGTGGCGGGCAAGGGAACAGAAGAGGGCAGTGATATGGAACCACCTCCAAGTTCAATCTATTGCCACCTATACAGAAACCTCACAGTCGAGACCTGGATGAGGTGGGAAATGAACGACGGACTCGAAATGTTAACGCGTTGATTGATGTGGTATATCCGGGTCTTGGAGCCGATGACCTGCCATACGAGTACTTTGTTGAACGGGCGATTCTGGCGCCGACCAACGCCAGCGTAAGGCGCATCAATGATATGGTGGCTGAGCGACTCACAGGGGCTACAAGAGCGTATTTCTCGATTGAGTCTCGAGGGCATTGCGGACCCGAACATGTTTGAGCAGGAGTTTTTTTAACTCGCTCAACTTCTCCGGCATTCCACCTCACACGATTGTTTTGAAAGTGGGTACGCCGATCATTATGATCCGCAGCCTGAACAGTGATGCAGGACTGTGCAGCGGGACTCGATTACGTGTGGTGTCACTACGTGAGCGAAATATCGAAGCATGTGTAATGTCCGGACCTTCTAAGGGCTCGAAAGTCTTCATCCCCAGAATCATCTTTTACACTGAGGACGATGACAACGAGCTCCCGTTCAAGATGAAGCGTAAGTAGTTCTCCGTCGTTCCAACCTTTGCAATGACGATCAACAAGGCCCAGGGCAGTCGATCCACCATGTTGGAATTTACCTGGAAACACCCGTGTTCGCACATGGGCAACTGCATGTGGCGCTGTCCAGAGTGACTTCGAGGAAGGCTATCAAAATTGCTGTTGGCCCAGAGGCCATAGACGAGGACGGGAGAGTACACACCAACAATATCGTGTACAGAGAGATCTTTCAAAATTCAGTACACATCGATTCAATATACGTTTTTTTTATATTTGAAACGAGTAAGTGGGTGGGTGAGTGAGTGGGTTAATGATTGAGTGAGAGGGATGTGAGTGAGTATATGATCGATAGTTACAAAACGCGCCGTAGCGAAGCGGGGGCATCGCCCTATCCCTCCAACAAACCACGCCCACAGCGTCCGCGTAGCGGGCACCCAGAGCGCTAGTGTACATGTATTATGCTTAACCCTGACCGAATTGCAGACAATGTTTCGTTACACTAAGATAGAAATCCGTGGATTGAATGTCGCCCTTCCTTATACCGATATTATAAACATCGTTTTATTTTCATGGTGCCGATCGGCATACCTTTTCAGCACTGTGTGGTCGTCAACCTGAATGATGACCACCACCACACCATGTATGAATATTAATACATACAGATCACTTGTATGCGGTGGATTGACTCGGTTCCAAAGCTGTGCAGTAGACCATCGCTGTGGATTAACTTGTGTTGTTGTGGAGTTTTCTTGGCGTCCTCACGAAGATATCCCACTGGCTCTGGCTGCCAGCCATTGGGAAAGAATCACTAAATGCTCACTTTTGATTTCTTTGTGTCAACCACAAGCTACTCCTAACAGTACCACTCAGAACCCCAGCTCCAGCGATGAACATCGGACGCCTCTTCGTTGTCGTGGCTGTCGCGTTCTTCTCCGTCGAGGCCGCCTCGATTGACCACGACAAAGTACAGCCGTTCCCTCAACCGGACCCTGTTACAATCACCGAAAAATCTGGCGTCAAGTTCAAGCCGGAACTCCACATTGACACTGAACACGGATGCGTCTCGTACCCCGCTGTGAACTCTGCGGGTGAGACCAGCGGAGGCCTTAAAGGGACCAAGGGTACTTCCGCTTGTACGGGTCCTATATTGGGCTCGCAGGTCTACGGCCGTGCTGAATGGTACAACGACGTCTGGGCCATCATGTACGCCTGGTACTTCCCGAAGGGCTTTTGGGACAGACGCGCATATTGGCGCCACGATTGGTCTAATGCTGTTGTGTGGATCGACGACCCCGCACTAGAAAACCCGAAAGTGTTGGGTCTGTCGCTATCAACGTCCGAGAACAAGTATGGACACAAGTATGTACCTGCAGAGGCGCTTAGAAATGGCACCACTCCAAGCCTTTATCGCATGATGCCCACATATAAGTGCGCTGAGTTAGTGCCCTATTATGCTTCTGGCGAAGTCCAGGATCTGATCATGTGGGGTCAGCTCACGGACGCAGCTCGTGCTGCACTCAACGACCAAGGCAATTTTGGCCGCACCGAAGTACCGATAAACGACGACCATTTCCTTAAGCATCTCGAGAAGGCGTGGCCGCTTTAACTGCGAATGCTGCTTCTGGTCAGTGTAAGGGGAACTCTGTTTTCTTTGATGACCAAAACAACGCCGATGTGTGCTGCCCGTACTTCAGCGGAGGTACCATGTTAACACTTTCAAGATAGTAGATAAGATAACAATTGTATATCTGATCTACACAACCTGCCCCTCAAAAGGCTGATTGTTGGTGCTATCTTATAGTAAGAGATCGTTGTAACGAACCCTTCGAGGTAGCTCACACGGCCGTACATTCGCCTACCGAAGTACGAATGCCGACACTGTTTATCTAAAAGTCATCCAAAAGTGCTTCCACTACAATAATTTGCAACGTGCTTTTCTTTCATGTGAACCTTAATCCAGTCAGCTAGGCCAGCAGCGCTTCATCATTTGCTGCGTGAGGGAACGTGCCGGCAACGAGACGGTGTCTCAATTAACTTATGAACTCGCTGACCCAAGTGAGCGTCAGCCACATAGCTACCAGCAGCACAAGTCTGTCTCGGCAAAAAAATGCAATAAACCACGTCATCCTCCCGATGACGCCGCCCTTCTCCATGAAAAGCACCACAAATTCGGCATGCTAGGACATTGTCCTTGCGGCCCGCATCCGCACATACCCCAACAAACGCCGACACTCGAAAACTCTTAATTGTACACGAAAAGCTTGCTTTGTCAAGACGAATCGCGAACTTGGAAATGCCACCGCTCGCAGGTGTTGAGGCAGTTTGGCTAACGATCGAGCGCGAGAATCGGCACCCCAAAGGTATCCTCCGTCACACCACGCAGCATTCACTCAACCTTGCTCAACCGTTCGTTCTCCAAGCGGTGACGCATCACGACAATGTAAGCTGCAAAACTCGATATCCCATCAGTCGCAGCACGATGTCCAGCGTGAGGTTGAACGCTAGAGACTCGTACGCCTCAAACTCTCGTCGGCGCTTAGTACATGTAGCTTTGTGTACGCACTTTGTCGGAAACGAACGACACGCTAAGTTTCGTCGACTTCTTGGAAGACCGTGGCGGCTTTGAGAGACGACTACATGTGGCGTTGGTATTCTTGGCCACAGCATATCGACAATATTCGCAGTACAATACTTTGGATCGGTTCGAGTGGAGGTGGGAAGAGGCCTTCCATATCCCATTGTACGAGATTGAGGTTTCCCCCGGCATTTGGGTCAATTGCTTCACCATGTCGTTGCCTTTGTCTGCGAGAGCGCTGGTGCAAGGCTTGCACACTGCCACATTGGCGCTCCTGAAGCGGCCGCGCATAAAGCGGTCGGTGCTCACCCTGAGTCACCACCGTGACAGTAGTCGAGTCAAACTTCCTGCTGAAGCAATACAGCGGCGGGCCAAAGTGCACTGCCCTTGCTTGACCTCGTGCAAGTGATCGCCGACGCACTCCGATATGTTGATGTCAAAGTGCATGTCGCATGTCTACTCGAGCGCACATTGGCTGGATCCGACGGCGCGTCATCGTTCCATTTTACACTCCCTATTACAGCATTCATTTTCAATATACAACGCTGCTACTAGCCCATTTAGAAAGGGTATATGAAATTAAAGTTAAAAAGGATCCGTATCTGTATCTTCATAGTACCTATTATGAAAGGGTATCAAATCTAAATTACTGCAAAAATCTTTCTGCAGACGCACGCATCTGGCGGCCGCTTGGGGTCATCGCCGTTGACTTGGTGCGCCATTCCTGAAAAGACCATCGACCAAAGAAGCTCTGCAAGCGACCGATACGGCGATGGACATGGAGAACAGTCTACTGACCCGCATGGCGGCCAACGGACCCACGCTGAGCGACGCGCCTATGCTGCTGATGGCGCTGGTGCTCGTGCTGGCGCTCTCGGGCGTCGTGTCCACCGTGTCGCAGCAGCGCCAGAACGCGGGCGACGACGAAGACTCCTCCAAGCGCCGCAAGCTCACGCGCAAGCTCAGCAACATTGGGCTCTCGACGCTCGTGACGGAGGTGCCGTCGAACCTGTCCATCCCCGTGACTGTGCTGACCGTGGAGGGCCACATGACGAAGGACGAGTACGTGGAGCGGCTGCGCGCACGTCTGCTGCACGACGCCTTCTTCCTGCGCTGGCGAAGCGTCGTGCGCGGAGACTACCAGACTGGCGTGTACAAGTACGTGGAGCTGTCCGACTACGACGTGGCGCAGAACGTTGTGGAGCACACGGTCGAGGAGGGCGAGACCACCATGTCGTACGTCGAGTCGGCGCTGGTCAACTCGCCGCTGGACTTTGACAAGCCGCTCTGGGAGATGCACGTGATCCACGACCCCAAGGGCAACCCGGGCGTTACCAGCGTCGGCTGGAAGGTGCACCACTGTCTGGGCGACGGGGCGTCACTGGCCACGGCCATGGCCAAGCTCAGCGACCAGAGCGCCATGTTCGACGCCATGCTAGAGAAGCGCGCGCAGGCCCACAAGAAGAACCACAAGACCAAGAAGCCCAGCAAGCCCCTGGTCCAGACCTTGAAGGACATCCTGGTCTTCCTCTATGTCTGCATGTGGTCGCTGTACATCATATCCTACCACATGTTCGCGCTGGTGGCTCGACGCGAGCCAGCCACCGTGTTCAAGCGCCCCGGTGGCAAGCACAAACGTCTGTCCTACAACATGATCTACTCGGTCAAAACGACCAAGGCCGTGGGCAAGCACTTCCGTGCTACGGTGAACGACGTGATGCTGAACGTCGTGGCCGGTGCCATGCGCAAGACGATGCTGGCTGTCGGTGACTCGGTGGCGCCGACGCTCAAGGTGCGCTGCGCCATCCCCGTGGACATGCGCTCAAGCACGGAGGTCATCCGCCACACTAGCAACCGCTTCTCATCGCTCGTGGTCGACCTCCCGGTCGGCATTGAGGACTCCGCTGAGCGTCTGCACAAAGTCACGGCTGCTATGAACGAGGCCAAGAACTCGCTGGAGAAGTACTTCGTGTACTGGTCGAGCCACCTCATCTCGATGCTGCCGGCGCCGGTCATGCGATTCATTGTGCACTTCACTACGGGCCGTATCTCGGTCGCGATAAGCAACGTCCGTGCCAGTGTGGTGGAGATGAGTTTGTGCAAGAGCCAAGTCTCGGGATTCTACGGCTTTGTGCCCCCGCCGCCGTACGTGAACCTTGGTGTGGCCATCCTGTCGATGGGCGATAACCTTGGTCTGAACGTGCTTGTGGACCCGTGCGTCGGCGTTAACGCCAAGCAGTTCTTGGAGTTTGCGAAGGAAGAGTTCACTGCGCTCCAGGAATCTGCGACTGCTATGGAGGCCAACGCTGGAGAAGAGAAGAAGGCCAAGTAAGGTGCAAAAGCTGGATATTGTAAGAGCGTTGCTGCTTGTCACTGCAAATATTGGGACAGGTTCGAAGCTTTTGCTTCCGTTGCCTAGACAGGGAGGCACTTGCTCTAAATGAAACGTCAACTTGTTGTATGCTAGGGACGTGTATGCTTCGCGTCTTATTCACTGCTATTCCTGTTTGTTGCGCAGATAGTGTTGGGCCTAGGATCCGTTGACACGGTGTGGTTTCGAAGCAAGCTCTGCCTACCGTTGCCATTGTCAAATCGACAGCACCAGCAAGAAGCTCACAGGAATTGTTGCTCGATACGAAATATGGAGATCGCTCATGTCGCCGAGCTCCCAACGCAGCCTGCCGGCGTAGTGGGGCCTGCAGTCAACGATACGGAAGTGACGCCTATTGAGCATGGTAACAACAACCACGCAGTCTCGTACAACGCCGTTGAAAGTTTCAAGACACCCGAGCCTGAATTGGTGCTGCAAGCTCCAGTCGAAGAAAATCGCCCTGCCGATGTGGTTGTCGCTCCAAGCCACGACACTGAAGGAGATACGCATCCAGTAACATCTGACCGACCTTCGCCCCCGCATACTAGCCGCTCATCCGAAGCAGCGGAAGTGGTGACGCCTGCAGGCACCGTCGAGGCACCTCTGTGTGCGACTGATAGCTCACCAAGAGAAGCAGTCGAGAAGGAGGGTGCAGTTCCAGCAAACGAGGCTGCACAAGCAATACTTGTCCAGGAAAGCGAGCCACAGAAGACTGAGTACAACTGCAAGCAGAATGTTACCCAAAATGTCGAGCACAAAATTGAACAAGGCGGTGAATACAAGTTTGAGCAGCAAGATGTGACCACCCCTACTCCGTCGGCCCCAGCAGCAGGGGTATTTCAAGCAAACGTAGTGCCACCAACTACAACAGAAGCAGTGCCAATGGTCGATTCAGCACCTTCACCAGGGAAAGAGACCGAGAAAGAGAAGAAGCAAGTAAGTGCGCGTTGATCGAGATTCGAGTTGAAGGGCTAAGCTTGTGTACTTACGTATCCAATTGCTCTTCTTTGATGACAGAGCGATTCCTTTGCCAGCGAGGAAGTACTCAGCGAAGTACAGAAATTCCTTACTCTTCAGGTACCTGACACCTGCAAACCAGTTCACATCGTTACCCCTTGCTAATTTTTTCTCGATGGCTCGTTCAGATCGCCGAGAACCGTTGCAGTTCCCACGCCAAGGAGATTCACGAGCGTACGTCGAATCTTGCATTACTATTCACTCTTCGTGGAGCTACGCTTATCTGTATGCTATGGATATTTGCAGTCGTAGAGAAGCACTTGAGTGAAGTGCAGCAGAAGCGATATGTCGCTCCGTTGATAGACCGTATCGTGCAGCAGTTCACACAAGAAGCGACAGCAAAAGGCGAAGAGGTCTCCGTGGACGTGCAGTCGAATATCTGCCTTATCGAACAAATGTTCCTCACACTGGGGCGACGTTCACCGCTTCAAGACATGTACACCGCAGAAGAAGAGGAAATGCTGGACCTGCTTTTCCACAGCAACAGCAGCGACAATCTGCCGATTGATATATAATCGCATCTGCAAACATAATGAATTGGTTCACCCCCACATATGAATACTTCCCGCTCGTCGGTGCTTTCTTACAGTGCCTCACATTGCTCGGCGGGGACTATCCGAACGACCTTCCCGATTCCTTTCGCTTGCCCATCGCGGAAAACGAAACGCATTCCCTTCTTCAAAAACTCGGGTGCATGAATGAATCGGAAACGCACAAGTGCTCGGTCTCCTGTACGAATGGCCTCCTGGTTCGATTCGATCGAGATGATCTCCGCCGTTTGTCGAATCGTTCGGCAGTTGACCATTGGCTGGTACCCGACGGTGACGGTAGTCTGGTGGTGCAGGATCACTACGCGAGCCTCAAATACTCTTGAGACGTAGTCATTCACCTTGATTTCGGGGCTTAGCAAGATCATCCCCTTGCGGAAGGTTGCCCGACTCAGCACGAACTTCTTGTTAACCGAGCGTACAGATAGAGCTGCAGTTTGTCCTGGGACAAGCTCTTTCAGCGGCATGTACATCGACTCCATACTGCGCACGGTGACTTTGTGAAAACCGCCGTTGAAGTCGGGGCCGATCTGCAAAGCGTCATTGACCTTGAAGGTCCCCGTCACTAATGTCCCAGCCAGGATGAAGCCCACTCCCGGAACTTGGTACGTTTCGTCGATCGGCATCTCCACGACATCGCTGGCAAATATTGCATTCTGATTGGACTCACCAACAGCGGTAGGCGATCCCACGGTAATTCTTTCCTCTTTATTGATGGACTTGGTCGTAGCGAGTGTCGAGGCGGAAAGCCCCGCTTTGAACAACGCCGACGGAGACGTCTCGTACAGTATCCGGCGGAGGTTATCCAGGCCGTCCCCCGTGACATTCGAAATGGGCAAAATCGGCGTAATTCGGTTCGACGGTAAACCCTTCGCTGCCGTCGCGGCCTGCTCCGTCGTCTTCACCAGCATCGCCATCTTGCCGTCTAACAAACAGCAAATAGCACACATCAATTAGTATGGTATCCAGACACCATTCACCCGTGAATCTCAACAGCTCGTACAGCGTCGTAATGCCTGACGAACTGTCGCCAGCGTCTCCTTCGCCACATTCTTCGGGGCGATATCAATCTTCGTCAGCGCGACAACAATAGGGATCTCCAGCTGCATAACAAGCAACCGTCCATCATCAGCCCCTGCCTCTTCCTTACAGCTCAAGCATAACCACGACAACTCACCGCCACCGCAATGGCCAGGTGCTCCTTCGTCATCCTCTTGACGCCCATATTGGCACCCACGACCACGACCACCACGTCTGGCTGCATCCCTGTGAGTCCAAACACCGTCGTTTTGAGGTACTTTTCGTGGCCCGCCAGATCGATGAGCTGGATCCTCTTGTGCGCCACCTTGGCCAGCTCCGCCCAGGGGATCAACTTCCCCGAGCGCTTGGACAGAATCTGCTCCCCGCCGTCGTCGAAGCCGAGGTATGCCGTGGCTACGCTGCTGGTGCGGCCGGACTCGACCTCGTGCTTGTGGCGGAAAATGGCCTGGCGAGACGAACCGCGGCCGTCGTCCAGGTCCCCCTTGATGAGCGTGCCGATGAGACTGGACTTGCCGCTGTCCACGTTGCCCACAAAGGCCAAACGCAGTGTGCGCAGCGTCTCTCGACGCTCAGCTTCGGCCCCCTCAGTCTCCCTGTCCTCATCCTGGTTCGAGAGCTGCAGCGAGTCCTGGAGGTCCTTGGTAACCGCCTCCACATCGACGTCAATGTCGCTGTTCCTTCGCTCTTGCACTTCCATAGCGGATTCGATAATGGAACGGTGTGGAGAGAAGGAGGCTCAGGAGGGACGACGAGCTTCGCGTCTCTGATGGCGATGCGGCTTTTGGACTGACGAGATCCCGCGTCGCCCACCCGTCGAATCTGATAAAGAGAGTGATGGTCGGTGGGTTGAAGTTGCCTTTACTGCGAGAAAAAGCGTGTGGTCTGCACGTGTATTCACAGCTGTGGTGAACTAACCTTCACTCACGAGAGCTTGGCATTGCTGCGCCAATACCTACTAACGCACTCGGGCCAAGTATCGGTGCCGAACTGTATCGGCCTGCAATCGATTTGAGGCTCAAGTTGAGCAACGACGGATTTCTCGCCTGCACGAACGCCGCCGGCACATTCTCGTCCCACGAATTCACCATGTCGAGCACTGAGTAACGGTAGCCCTGTCCTCAGAACATCGCGATATCTCGCAGCAACTCAGGCGTCGGATGCAGCCTCGATCGAGAAGCTTCCACAACCATCACCTCAACGCCCTAGTACTGCAACTGCTGCACGGACTCGAGCGTGGTACGGTCTTAACAGGTGTCAATACTGCGATGGGTACATGACGGAGCTCGCCGACGCTGGTTTCTTGGAGCTGCTGACGGACGTCACCAACTACAGCACTTCATCCCGGTCATGCTCACAGAGTACACCTACGTGGATCCGAGCGTCCCGACGGTAGGAGGCTACGAGGCGCATCATACGTGGCGAACTGCAAAGGCGCTTGCCGTTCCTGGTCCACCACCGAAAAGGACCCCCCCCCCCCCCACACACACACACACCACACACACACACCCAAAGGCAATGCTTGCTGCCGCACAAAGTGAACACCACTTCGTTTCATGAATTACGTCGGGTAGAAGACGTGAGTGATGCAGCTGCGGAGAAAATTATCGCTGAGAGGAAGAAACGACCATTTTCAGACCAGGAAGACACAGTGAGCCGCCTGCTTTCGAACAAGAAGTGCAAGACCACAGACATTCTAGGTGCTATGCATTGCGATAGCGTGGGTGCTGATTCGAAGCTCGATCAGTCAGATTCTAGCGAATGTGCTATTGATCACTTTGTTCGAGTCCAAAAAGAGCTGTTTTTGAGCAGTTCTCGATAATGCTCTGTCCTTGCTTGCATTGTCGTAGTCATCGGGAGCCTTTCAACTTTTCAATTGTCCAACTTTTTGCAGTCCGCTTTTGTTATTTCGTACTTAGTGCGTTTTTCGCGCCGTTCAAGTCAAAAGTCCACATCCATCGCCGATGTCGCAGTCACAGTCGCAAGCCGAGGACGACGGCCCGCGGTCGGCCGACACGCTGCGCGTGCTGCTGTCCACGGACAACCACCTGGGCTACGCGGAGAAGGACCCAGTGCGAGGCAACGACTCGTTCCGCTCGTTCCGTGAGATCCTGCAGCTGGCGCAGCGCGAGCGCGTGGACTTCTTGCTGCTGGGCGGCGACCTGTTCCACGAGAACAAGCCGAGCCGCCGCACGCTGTACGAGACCATGCGCCTACTGCGTACGCACTGCATGGGTGACGGCGCCGTAAACTTCCAAGTGGTGAGCGACCAGAGCATCAATTTCCCTAACTTCGGCGCCGTGAACTTCGAGGACCCCAACTACAACGTGGAGCTGCCGATCTTCAGCATCCACGGGAACCACGACGACCCGGCGAGGGAAGGAGGAGGAGACGCCACGCAGTCGCTCGCGGCGTTGGACCTGCTCAGTGCTGCGAACCTCGTGAATTATTTCGGCAAGAGCGACAAGGTGGACGCTGTGGAAGTGTTTCCTATTCTGTTGACCAAGGGGTCCACACACGTGGCGATTTATGGACTGGGCAATATGAGAGACGAAAGGTTGAACAGGATGTTTGCACAGCAGAAGGTGGTGTTCAGAAGACCAGCGGAGCATGCTGAAGATTGGTTCAATATTTTCGTGGTGCACCAGAATCGGGACGACAAAGGACGGGGCTCCAAGAACTGCGTGCCTGAGAGTGTGATCCCGGATTTTATCGACTTGGTGGTCTGGGGACACGAGCACGAGTGTCAAATTGACGTGCAGGAGAGCGTGAAAGGAAATTTCTTTGTTACGCAGCCAGGTTCGTCGGTGGCGACGTCGTTGGTGGAAGGAGAGGCCAAGCCGAAGCATGTTGCGGTGCTAGAGATTAATGGCCAGAACTTTCGTACGACGAACTGCGAACTGCATACGGTGAGACTTTTTAAGATGGGCGAGATCATTCTGGGTGAAATCGAGGAACTGGAGCCAAACGACCCCGATGTAGCAGAGCGTATTGGCGAGTATCTGGAGGGCAGAGTGATCGAGTTACTACATGAAGCTGAGCTGGAACAAGAGGAAAGACAACGGGAGCGTGCAAGAGAGCGTGAACAAAGGCAACAGGAGAGCCCCTTTCCGCTGCCAGAAGTCGGAGACAGTGAAGAGGAGAAAGAATTGGTGCTTATCCGTCTGCGTGTGGAACACACCGGCTTTCCTGTGTTGGTGAACCAGCGCTTCGGTGCGAAGTTCGTGGGGAAGGTAGCCAACCCCAACGACATTTTACTTTTCTACCGCCGCAAGAAGGATCGTATAAATGCTTCCGACAAGAAGGCAAGCACGGAGCTGGAAAAATCGCTGTTGGGCCGTCCTGTTCGCCCGACACCACTCGCAGCTGTGACTATCGAGGATATCTTGAGCAAACAATTGTGCGTTCCTGAGCGGAAACTCGTGCTTCTACCGGAAGCGCAACTAGGTATCGCACTGGAGAAGTTCACCCTGAAAAATAACGCTTCAGCTATTCAAGAGTTCGTGGATAGCGTGCTCGATGAGACTCAACGGGAACTAAGTTCCAAGAGCGATGCCAAGTCTGCACAGGATATCCTTAGCGTGGTTGGAAAGAAAAAAGAATACACAGATGCGTTGCATGCACTGCAAAAAGAAGAGGGAGAAAACGTCGTTGGTGGAAACGCTCAGCTTGTTTCTCAATCGGGGAACAGTTTGTCTGCCGACGGATTTCAAGTCAGACAGACCACCCAAGACGAAAGTAATCCTGCAAAATCGCCAAACGGACGCTTCGGAACACCGAGAACAACCCGAGCGAAGAAAGCGACGCCAAAGAAAAGAACAACTAGGAAATCGGTCTTTTCAGACCTTGAAGACGAGAGTGATGAAAGTCCACGCAAAAAGAAGACACCAGTGAAAGCCATCCGAAAGGCCCCGACTCGTTCTGCAGCGAGGGGTAAGACGCGTACAGCGAGTAGCTCGTTACTTTCCGATGATGATGAAGACGACGACGTTGTTGCTGCAACAGCTGAGGATGATGGCGATGAAGACTACAAGATGGAAGACGACGGAGATGAAGAGGAAGATATGACTCCGCGACCAACCGTAAAATCGCGAGGTAGGGCTTCAGCAGGTTCGAGAAAAGCGGCAAAGCCACCAACCCGTAAGCGACTGCGGAAGAGCCTCGACAACATCGAGGAAGATGACGACGACGGCTTTGGACTCGCGGCTAGCAATACAAAAACGAGTCCCGCTCCTAGAAAGCGCTCAACTCCACGTGGCTCTCAAGCAAGTGGTGTTCTTGATTTGTGCACGGATTCCGAGTCTGAGCAGCAGGCACCTAAGAAGCGGGCCAAGCAGACAAAGCTACCGCTGCAACACAAGATCGATCACCTGTTCAAGAAGCAGCAACTAAAGGGAAACGAGGAGGATGACGTCGAAAGTGATCACGATTTCACGCGGCTTGCCCGACAGGCAGACGCTCCCGCCCAAGACACCGTTGGTCAGTCGCAATCTGAGTCGCAAGCCCGTAGAGGAGGCACAACACGCCGCAAGCTGCCGTTGTCGATGGTTTCTGTCTCTCAATCTCAGTCCCAAGAGCCAACCAAGCGTGGTGGCGCTGCCCTCGCTGCTCGAAAAGGCTGGGGTCGTTCACGTCGCTGAACGTTAGCAGAAAGTTTTAAGCGAGAGCAAACATGACAAGGAAAGTTGTGGCCGTTCCACAGCCATATATTTCACCTAGTTGGCCGTACTGTCGACAACTGCCTTGCATGTGTGGTGACTTGTGAAGTGCAAGTCTACCATCATGGCACTGTTGGTAGCTTCTTGGGTCTTGTCGACTAGGGCCTTTTCCGCTCGGTAGCTCTCTAATAGATGCCACCGCAGCCGAACGACGGGATCGTGTCACCTATTCCGTGCTCTCCAGCAGCTCTTGGGGCGGGGTTTTCGGCAAGCTCGAGTCGAGCTCCTCGTCCTTCGCAGGGTCCTGTCGCACCCACGTCTTGTTCTGAAAGCGCGGCCGCATCTGCGAAGCATAGTAAGGGTTGCGCGGCGCAAACGCTGGCACACTAGCGTTCAGGCCAGTGTTTTGAGGTGCACCGCCCGCTTCACCTCCCGCGTCCTCCGATTCAGGATTTCCCTCCGTGGCCTTAGCTTCTTCGGCCTTGGCGACGTTCGGATTCACCCACTTGCGGTTTTGGAAAGGTCGTGCTCCACGTGGACCATTTTGCATACCTCCTGCAGGCGGACGAGGGTAGCCTCGACCGCCGAACGGCATGCCCTGAGGTGGGAACCCCATCGCGTACGGGTTCATCGGTCCGTAGCCTGGCGGTGGGTAAAACATAGGTCCTCCATACGGCTGAACATTGCAAACAAATAGTTAGAATGAGCCGCCTCAACTTGCTACCATCAAAAAGAACAACATACCGGTGGAAAGCCGCCATACCCCATTGGGCCGCCCTGAAATCCCATCGGCGGGCCCATGTCTCGGCCGTAGCCCTGCTTGTCCTTGCGGTCACCCTGCTCGTCCGACGGCGGCAAGGGTGGCGCCACATCGCGCGAGTCGTTGCTTCTCCGCTTTCCATTGCGCCCACCATCCTCTATGTCATGGTCTCGATCTCGGTCATTTCTCCGGTTGCCACGTCCTCCGCTGCTGCGGCTCTCGTCTCCGCGGTCACGGTCACCGCGTCTCTTCTTCTGCGAGCCTAAGGTATCGCGAGCGTCCAGCTCGGCCTGGTCAACATTAACCGGGGGTCCAAGCCGCTGCGACAACCGTCCACCGGCATCCCGCTCACTTGCTCGCCGCTTGTTCCCACTCGATCGCGCCTCCTCGCGTTGGTGGCGTTCGTCCCTCGCAGAGGACGACGATGGAGACTTCTTCGCTGCCGGTTTCTTCTCCACAACGCCAAAACGCTGCGCCCGTCGCGCAATCACGTCGTCCAGGTCGGTCTTCGACGGGTTCAGCGACCGGATCGTGCCTCGGCTGCCACCGATCGACACCACCTTCTTCTTGGGGGGCTCCGACGACGAGGAAGCCAAGCCCTTCAAGCTGACGGTGCGCTTGGGCGGGGCGTTCTCCTCCTCCTGTTGCGGTACGGACGTCTCTTCAGCTTGAGGCTGCTCCGTCTCCTCTGAAGCTTCACTGACTTCGAGCGTGGGAAGCAATTGACTGAGCCACGCCACAAACTGCTCGGCCGACTCTTGGCCGATGAAGTCCACGAGGTCGTGGGCGATCTGCTCCATGTTCTTCTTGTTGCCCACCATGACGATCACGTATTCCTGTAGTCGGCGGCCGGGCGAAGCAATCACATACAAGTACAATACACAGCGGACGTCATGTCTCTACCCTCTTTTGTCTCTTGTGCAGGGTGGCGTCCCCTTCCGACTCCTAATTGGGGGTGGTTGCACCCTCTTTTAGCGTCCTTTCACTCTTCTTTTCTCCCCCATGCAAAGGCTACTCTTCCACACACGCAGAGGCTCTGCATGTGCCCCCCTGGGGCCCTCGCTAGAGGCCGCGTCGCTCGCTCGCTCCGGCGACGGAATTCTCTGCTCTAAAACGCACTAACAGGCACGAAAAGAGCGCCACCCACTCGTTTTTAAGGGCCACGTACCGCCATGACGTTGTCCACCTCTACGCCCAGCATCTCTGTGAGCTTCTCGCGCGTCTGGATCGTGATCTGCTGCTTCCACGCGTCCGTGAGCGCCAGCGGGAACACGTAGCTCTTGGGGTACGACGCCATCCTTTGCCGACTTTTCACTTGCGCTTGCTATTGCCCGACTGAACCAAAGCGAGATCAAATAAGAAGCGCGTACAGTGTCGGACAGAGTCGTCTCAATACCGTGAAAGACAGAATAGCAGAAATGTCAGTATAGAAAAGGATACAGAAGAGTGACATGAGAATGCCTCAAACTAAAATAAATGGAGAAAATGAGCTCGAGCCTTTACTTTCCCTTTGCGCTTCTTGCTGTAGCCAGGTTTCCTTGATTGTCGCCGCGGGTGCTACGCTGCCCATCGACCACGAATGGTAAGAAATTACATTACGGCGCTTCGTATCGGCCTCCGCCGCGAGATGCGATTCTGGCAAAACAGCCGAGATGACGGCCAGGACAACTCGAAAAGCTGCTCCACAAACATGCACTGCACGTCGCCGTCTCGCGTCCAGATCCACCGCGGCGACGGCGGCGGACAAGGTTTGTACCTGTTCGCCAGTGATGTTTCCTATTCAAGTGACGGCATAATTTGCTAAACGACATTGAAGTGGGCGTATCATGCACTTGTGCTTACGGTACTCTGGCGATGCCTTGTCCACGCCATCCAACTTCACCTTTGCCAGCAAGCAAAAAGCTGCAGCAATGCATGTACATGTAGAAGCACCGCGTGTTCACACTGGACGCCGCTGCACATTTTACTAGTGCGTGTATAACGTCAACCAAAGCCACCCGTCATTTGCAAGACTTTGGTCGTGCCACAGGAATAATACCAGTAATGTACACAGCAAACATCGGCATGAGCTACGGACATGATTGCCGCCGCCGCGGGGGCCACCTCAAAAATTAACATTCGTGTGTACCCACCCACCTACTAATTTGAGGACTCCGTACGTCTCGAGTGAGTGCAAACATCCTGCCACTCACCGACGTGAGGTAAAATCATGAACAGCTAAGGGAATATGGGGTCCATGATCGTAGAAGTCCTTTCCGATTGCCATGGAACACACTTTGAACACTTAGCTCACGAGTTACTGCGCCCATTTCACTGTCGCCGTCTCCAAATGCGGATCGCATCTGGAAGTCGCCGGAGAGTCAGATGCACTTTGGGCTTATCCTCGGATCGGTATTTGGCCGGGCTCTGCTCGTGTTGTTCGAGGAGCTCCAATATGGAGAAGCGGGCGGGTGTCTTGGTTTGAGTATGCGGCGGGCGTCAATCTTCCCACCCTGGCCCTGCCCTGGCCTCGTGCCGATGGAGCTCCAGCTCTTCATTGTCACTTTGGCCTTGCGAGTTGACGCCTCGAGCGTCTCCCACAGATAGCAGTACACTACAGTACCAGGTAGGGAGCGCCATGTCCGTCTCGGACGTCTGCAGCGTCGACGTGCAGGCGCTGTACCTGGAAGACCCGGGCAACAAGAAGGACATCGCGGGCTACGTCTTGTGCTCGGAAATGGGTAACACGTGCGTCAAGAACGGTTGCAGCTGCCGCAGCGCCGAGAGCGCCGTGGTGAACGGCTCGACCACGTACTTTGCCGTGTGCGTCGTGCTCAAGAACGGCGCCGACTGCGTCACCAGCGGGGACGACTACGTGACGTGCGCCACAGATTCTTCCAGCGGCTCCGCGGCTTCCAGCGAGCCCGAGGCGCAGAACGAGTCCAGCGTGGCGGCCATCAGCACGACCAACACAAAGGCGACGACGGAGAGCAAGTCGGTGGCGTCCACTTCGGCCAGTGGCAGCGGCAGCGTGGACATCGTCTCGGTCTCGAGCAATGCGGCGTCGGCCGCCACCATGAGCACGACCGTCATGATCGTCATCATAGTCGTCGCGGTCGTGTTCGTGGCGCTCGTGTCATGGGTCGTGCGCACCTATTGCATGGGGCGCTCGGCCAAGCAGAGCAAACTCTCGTCCAGACGCAACCGCAGCATTAACTTCGACGCCACGTCGCCGACCAACCTGACGGGCAGGACGTCCGCCACGCCCTCGTTCCCGGCGTTCGACCGACGCACGCGCGCCATGCAGTCGCCCACTGCGGGAGGACGTGGTCGAGGAGAGCCGCGTGGTGCAAACACACCGCGTGGCCGCGGCAACCCAGACATGCCGCGCGGAAGAAACACTCCGCGCGGACGAGACGCTGGGAACCGTGAACCGAACTCGGGTCGTGGGCGAAGAAACCCCGACTTGGACTTTGGACGCGTTCGTAGCGAGCGGGAGCCGGCGTCTGGACGAGGCCGCAGAAAACCCGAGGTTGAGCTTGGACGCATCCGTAGCGACCGGGAACCAACTTCAGGACGTGGGCGTAAGAATCCCGACTTGGAGTTTGGCGCGCATGGTCGTGGAGACCGAGAACCGACATCCGGACGAGGCCGAAGAAACCCCGACATGCCTAACGGAGCCCACGCTGGAATGCAGCGTGAGCCAAATTCCGGACGCGGTCGCAGAAACCCCGACATGCCGAGGGGCAAGTACCAGGTTGAACCACCGATGCGTCCCGACAGGACCCCACCTCGTGACCAACGGGTGAAGCAACATGTTACCCCGAGACTACCCGCAGCCAGGCCTGCGCCTGAGCCGCCAGGCGGTACTGTGTTTACTGGTCGTAACACGTATGAGAGAGTCGCTCAGTTTGCTCAGCTAGCAGCGTTCGAGGCTCCCCCTCCTCCTCCTCCTAGACCTCAGAGACCTATTCAACCGGTGAAAGTGGCCGACGCAATTCCAAAGCATGCGAGAGGCCCAGCGCCCAATGCTAAACCAGCGCGCCCGGCGCCTCCAAAGCGTCCAGGATTTTACATCCCTGAGGACCCGGCGGCCCTGGACTACGCTTCGATGTCTCCGAAGACATCAAGGTCGTTGGCACCATCGGTGGCGTCGTCGGCAACAACGATAGTAGCACAAGGACGCAACCGACCGACTCCGCTTCAGCAGGGACGGCGGCAGCAGTATTCAGCTCCAGCTCCTCCTCGTTTCCAGTCGAACAGCCTCGACGACTCGGGGTTTGAAAGCAAATTTGAGAGCAAATTCGAGGCTTCAGGCAATTACGACGACTCTTTTGTGAGTGAAGTGAGCTCCATGGCGTGGTCCGGAGCTTCCGGGCTGAGCGATGAAAGCTACTACCAGGCAGCGCCGAGCAACACAGCTCGCATCCCTGTGATTGACGCGCCTAATGACGACGACGAGGGCAGTGAAGCGGACAATTACTCGGACTGGGGACATTCGACACAGGCATCCGAGGCGTTCCGGAGCACGGCTGCGTCCGACGCGTCGTTCTTCTCCGTGAACTCGGACTTCACAGACACACAAACCACCGCCTTCAAGGAGCGGGAGTTCTAGACTCGTCATTGCCGCCAGCCGCGGGCAAGTAGTTCAATGGTCTATTGTAACAGTTGGGGTGACAGGAAATAAAACTAATGTGCGTTGTCATCCATCGGTGCGTCTGCTTCCAGAACATTGGCCACCACAGTGGTAGACCCCAACGATTCTCGGCGCAGTGTTCTAGGCTAGAGAGGAGACCTTTCAGCGTGACACCCAAGTTACACACCGTGCACAGGATGTAGCCTGGAAAGAGGCTTTTACCATCTTGACGCCGTCGCCTAATTGAGCGTTCGCCACGAAGCAGCAAAGACGAGTTCTCCCTTCAACGTTTGTATCATCGGAAGTGTGGCGACGTGGTGCTCTCTACGCACGGGACGCCAAAATCTTGCCTCGACTCGTGGATGTTCAGAAGGAGTCAGGAGCTCAAGAAATGCGTCGATTGATAATACATTCGACGAGAAAACCTAGGGAAGACTGGCCCGAAAACATTAGCAAATTCGATATGTGGGTCTAGCGCAGCTGGGGTGGGTCCGACAACAGCCTCGAGCCGTACGCTTCGTTGATTCCATTTCGATCGTTTTCGAGATTCTGTGGAGCAGGAGCGCCTGCAATGGTCAGGCGAGCGAAAGGCTCCTCTTCCAGAGCAAATTTCTACGTTTGGGCTCCTCCGTGTATGTGCCAGTTTCGTATTTCCTTATTCGTGCCCGAAGCAAGACTTGGTGCTCTTGCTAGGATGGTATCTACCAGCTCCAGCTCCACTTCCGGTAGCGCCGGGAGCTCAAACGTCAATGGTCTGGAGACACACCAACCGCTAACAGGGTCAGATCCAACAGGGGCTGTCAGTGATAGCAACTCCAATGATTCTGTTGCTCTGAGCACGCCTTTGATAGTCGGGATCATTGCCGCCTCCGTGATCGTGGTTGCGGTCGTTCTTTTCGTGCTCCGATCCCGACGACGCAGATATAAACCAAAGCCGTTCTCACCGAGCAACATCTCGGCATTCCGCGGGGTGACATCGACAACGGCGTCGGGGCACGCTTCAAATGCATTCGAGTCCAGCACAGCTTCGACGACCAGGACATCACCTCGGCCGTCGCTACTCCAGACGTTCACGTTACCGCAGTGGCCGACAAAAGAGACGGCGGGGGATGAAATCGTTATTGACATTCGTGACGGTCGGGGCAATGGATTGCCTCCCGAACGCACTGCGCGCGCTTCAGGCACAACCAGTCGGCGGTCCGTGTTTTCGGCGTCTCTCATGCGAGGTGGATTGCGCTCTTCGATACCAGGTCTCGCAGCTTTCAGAGTATCGCGCGCAGGTCGAAACGGTGGAGTGAGTACTGGGGGCATAACCGATTCGACTGTCTCCATTGCAACCTCCGTCCAAACGAACGGTACTAATGAGCTTCCTCCAGTTGATCAGAGAGACACTGAAGCTGATGCATGGAGAGATCTCTCGGAAACATGCTGGTCCATTGGACCTGGAAGCGACAGCGAGACGGAAAGCGAGCACTTCATCATGCCTGCTGGCTCACTCGCTCCTGCTGGGGCGCTCGTGTTGAACCGGAATCGCTTGTCAACACTTTCAGATGACATTGGCGACATCGAAGAGGAGAGTATGCAACAGGAGAGTAACGTCAACTCCCTGGACGATTCCTCTCGTCGACGAGTTATGAGCTCTCTCGACGAATTATCACCTCGAAGAGAACGAGGTATCAGCGAGTTCGATGACTCGTCTCCACGACGAGTACGCGGACTCAGCGCGCTCGAAAACCGAAGGGAAGCCAATTCAGGCGCCCACATCGACACGAACAAGTCTGGAGATTCGTACTTCTCTGTGGACTCGGAATACTACGGCGAAACGATCAGGGACTGCAGCCCCGTCCTCTTTAGGGGAAGTGAATGTGACTATGACAGTGATGACAGCGTGCGGGAGGAAGAATTCTAGCACCACAATGTCGATACCAAATATCAAACTTCATGTGAAGGAATTAAAATTGATACTGAATGTCCGAAACGCAAACCAAAATACGAGCACTCATCGAAAGCAAGAGCACTCGCGATCTGCTTCGAAAACAGAATGCTGCTAAAGATCTCACTTTTGCCTGTTGAGAAACCCGTGCTGATGACTATGCCCTTGCATCGAGCCGTGCTTCCCTGTGTGTACTCGAGTGATAGTGATAGTCGACACAACATGCAAGCACGACGCTATGTGCTTCCCTCGCACCGATACCGCTGTGACTTTTTTTTTCTCTCTGCTCCGTCAGCGGGTTTCTTGCTGACAGGAACGGCTTCACCTGTCAGGGACTCCTCGTCGCCAACTTCTCGAATTGTGGCGGCGTATCGTCGGAACTCGCCCCGCTCGTACACATACTGAAAACGTGAGGATGACAGACGGATACAGTGATCAGCGTGCCGCAACACACGATCGACACGAAATAGTAGAGCGCTAGGCGCATCTGGGAGAATGCGAAGAGCAACGCCTCATTGCGAGCGTACAATGCTGACCTGCCATGGGAACTAGAAGAATGAAGGCGACCAGCGGTCAACGGGAAGAAGATACTGCGCCGCTTCAGCGTGTAGACAGCAGCCTCATTTGGCATAAGAGCTTCATCAAGACACGTGAAGCACTTTACTATTCACTTGTACACTGCTGTTGTGTCACCCTCACAAGCTCAGGTGGTAGTTGACTGTTTTTCGCTATTCCGTGTGTTGGTCTTTTCGGCGATGCGTTTCTTCCACCATCGAGGCAGAGTTCGTGTGGCGACCATCTCCCACCCGATGGCTATGACGAGCTCAGCAACGAAGAGGCCGAACAAGCTCCAGCGGAAGGAAGAAGGCATGGGCATCACCTGGAACTCGTCTTCCAACGCGCCCGAGTTGTCGAGCAAAAACCACAAGTTGAGACCGACCTCAGCCGTGATGAACACCGTGTAGATGCGGTTGGTCCAGAAGGGCAAACGGAACGGGTCCTTGATGTTGAACGCGATGGCCACAACCAGGTAGCTCAGGTGAGCAAACAGCCATGTGACGGTGTCCTCGTAGCCGAATTCGAGGTCGTCCGGGTCGTCGACTCCGTAGTCCACGAAGATGGCGCAGTTCTCAGACACGGACGTGTCATTTTCGTTCACGAAAGCCAAAGCGTCCGCGATCGGGCAGTACCAACTATCTTGGTGGGCCATCAATGCAATAGCTGCCGCGTAGAATGCGCAGTAAATGGCGATTTGGCCGAGAATTGACGCCACGATCGGAAGCGAGAAGAGCGTCTTCGGTGGTTTCTCAAGTGAAAGCTTCGAAGAGGGCCCAGTATACAGCATGCACATTGCAAGCACCAACACAACAGCCAAGTCGTCCCAGAGATATTGGTTGTCAGTCAGCTGGACATCCACATCAGCCCATGTCCCGACCTGCGCCAGTACACTCGCCATACCCAGCTGGATGATCGGATACAGCACCATGTACTTGAAACCAAGGAACGACGTCGTCAAAGCGCACCGACCCTCCCGAATCAACACCGGCACGTCCAAAATCGCCTTCGCCTTGCTTGTGAATGGCGCAACAATTGACGCCTCTGCACTCGACAACGCAAGACCGACGTGCGCAGCCTTCAATGCGCCGCAGTCGTTTGTGCCGTCACCACACATGCCCACTACCAGACCCAGCGAAATGAGCTGCTCCACAATCCACGCCTTCTGCTGTGGGCGTACGCGTGCGAACACGAGAGTCTGCTGAATAATACGGCGTACGGTATCATGGCCACACTCGCGCTGCAGCTTGTCCAAAGCAGCCCCAGTGATAGCTACATCGTACTCCGCCAGCACCTCCTCCATGTTGCTCGAGTTGAAGCTCGTCCACTGCACCAAGTCGGACAACTTCACGTCGTCTACCGACACGAAGACGGTACTGTCTGAGTGTTCGTCCACGTCTACTACAGCCACCTTGCTCTTCATCTTCATTTCCAGCTCTCGACACACGTGCACCGCAGTCAGTGCGTTGTCACCGGTGATCACGCGAATGTCGATGTCCGCGGCGTACAACTCGTCGAGCATGCCTTTGGTCTCGGGCTTGAGCTCGTTCTTGAACAGCGCGAGACCCTCGAACTCCACGGCGCTCTCGACTTCTTCGCGGTTGTTCATGTCGGCATGAGTCTTCGAATTCAATTCTTTCACGCCGAAGCCGATGCAATAATACCCGTCAGCCGAGTACGATAGCGTCTTGTGTTTGAGGTCGGGAGGTGTGTTGGTACAGATAGCGCTGACTGCCTCTGGGGAGCCTTTGACGAATACGAATCTGTTGCCTGTAGCGATTTCCTCGACGACGACGCTGGATCGCTGGCATGCGGCATCGAAAGGGAATCGTTTGAGGATGCCATATTTCGCAGCCTCGCTCTCGGATGCAGTCACAACGGCGATGTAGTTTCCTTCGCTTCTGTCGTGAAGGTATTTCAACGAGAACTTGGAAGCGTCGAACATGGCCATGTCAAGCGAGTACCCTTGCAACTTTCCTTCGAGCTCAGAAAGCCCGTGGCACGTGGCCATTGCCAACTTGAATCGTGAAGGAATATCTAGCGTTTGGGCGGAGACTGAGACCGATGCATCCACACCGACAAAGCTGAGGTGCTCTTGAGTGAGAGTACCCGTCTTGTCGAAGCAGAAGCACGATAGCTGGCCACATGAGTTTACGCGCTGGGAGTCTATGCAGAAAATGCCGCCCTCTCGAAGGCGCTTCATGGCAAAACCGATGCCCGAAGAGAGCACAAGAGGTAGTGCTGGAGGCACAGCCACCGTGATGAGGTCGAGTGAATTAACCAAAGTCGTCCCGAAAGGTGTACCGACCGTCGAGCCTTCAGCAACGCGCTTGATGAATGCCGCAATGGCGACTATCCACAGCACTCCCAGATACCGATAACTGTCCCGCTCGAACTCGAAAACGATCGGCTTCGGGAAGAGGATACTGCGGAAAAGCTCACCCTTTCCAGTTGAAAAGCCTGTACTCAGTACCACACCCTTGCACCCGGCACCACTGCCACGCACTGTAGTGATCGTGGAACCTGCATGCAGGAACGACGCCTTGTACTCCGATCGAGCAGAGACCTCCGTCACTTGTCCTGAACCGATGGCCGGCTCCTTGTTTACCGGAAGCGCTTCCCCCGTTAGAGAAGCTTCGTCAGCCGTACAAGTTCCAGAGAGCAGAAGAACATCCGCGCACATTGGTCCTTCCGTCACCTCGAGGAGGTCTCCAGGCACCAACTCCGTTTCATGGATCCGAGTGGCTTTAGAGGAGCGCACGGCGTCAACGAGGCGATCACTGAGTACCAAACTACGCAAGCGGTTGCTGTTCGAAACTTCTGCGTAGATTTCGTACGCCATGGAGGTCGCAGAGAGCACTAGGATCACGATGGCGTAGATCGTGTACTCCTCCCAGAACCAGACGCCGGCACTGAAGAGCTGGAAGAGGTAGAACGGATGCACCAATTTGACAAAGATCAGCATGAGCACGTGCGGCTTGTCAATGAGCACACGGTTGGGCCCATACAGCTCACTCTTTGAAGCCACTGCTTGGTCGTCCAGACCGTCGTTAATACGCGCTTGGAGGTGCTCGAGGTCCTCGCGGATTGTCGACAGGTAGCGCTCGAACTCGCCACGTTCGGGGTTGTACACGTATCGGTGCTTCTTGAACTCGAACCAGAGCCACGGCACCTTAGCGTTGGCTTGGGGGCGGTGCACGGGACACTCGACCCACTGCGCACGGATGCCTTGGCCGTGCACTAGGATGAGCATGTAGTCGGCCTCTCCCAGTGACGAGTACGGAATACGCTTGCGCGCGATGCGAGTGAAGACTTGAGGGAACCAGATCGACACGATGACCAGGAGGCTGCAGGAGCACACGGCCAAGACGCAGTAGAGCGTCAGACGCAGGTAGGAAAAGGCGAACGGCAGTAATCGCACGGGTTCGTTAGGCGCAAGAACCAACTGCGCGCGCTGGTCTGCGGACTCGTCGATGGGCACCACCAAGTGCTCCTGTAGACTCTTCATCCTCGCGGCAGGCGACGGCGTACGAGCGGCCATGACGGCAGCTTATGTAGCGCACAGCAAGTTAGGAACTGATTGACATCACCCGAGAGGAGAGATGGCAGCGGGAAGGAGCTGTACCGCCGGTCCTCATCCTCCTTTGCCAGCACTGATGTGGTCGTCCGAAGAGGTTTTCGCCGCATGCTTTGAAGCACCGCATCAGTTGGGATCGCGACGAGGTCCAGGCGCGAATCGGAGCGTCTCGACAGAGGTGACGCCTTGCAGGTGGCGAGTTGTTGACGAAGCTTGAGGACACATCAACCGTTTCGCTAGCTGAGACCTGCTGCTCATCCTTGGTGTCTGTCTGACTTGTCTGACTTGACAAGTTGTCATGGACAACTTCAACGTGCATTTTAGGGACTCACCCCTACCTACTACCTAGTATGATACTAAAGAGGACATTGACACTATAAACTACAGGCTTCCTAATGTTGACGGTGTTCACGCCTCCGACGAGGCGGAGCCCACGTCGAACGACATGGCGACACGACTCGAGTTGGTGTTCAGCATGGCGTCCTCCGAGTCGCGCAGGTGCTCGCTGGCCCCCGTGTCACGGTTGTCGTACTGCGAGCTGTTAAGACTGGAGAGGCTCGAGTCGAAGCTTACGGTCGCGCTGGAGATACCATCGTAAGTCGCTTCGTCCGCGTCTTGAGGGTCCTCCGACAGAGCCGATGCATCCGAGTCTCGCACAGACTCACTGTCCGTCACAGAAGCCACCCGGAAGGAATCGGTGACGCTTTCCTCCGACTCGTAAACACCGTCATCCTCTGGGGCGACGTACTCGGAGCTCATGTTGGACGAGAAGCTCATTTGGGTGTTGTTGGTGTCGAAGATCCGATCGGGCCCAGATACAGCCGAGTCCGACATGGAGGGGCCGCACGAGACATTAAACTGCCGTTGAGACTCACAAGTAGCTGCGACTGTGTCGTCCTGCACGGTGGACATGTTCCTGCCCGAATACGATCGGTACTGATGTGACGCGTAGGCCGAGGGAGTGTGGAAGTCATCGTCCGGGCCGATCACAACGATGGAGGCCAGTGGCGTGTGGTCTCTTGAGCTGGACAAGCCGTTGCTGTAGTATCGGCTGCTGCACTTGCCGTGTTGATACTTTCCGTCGAGACGATGGGTCATCGGCGTCGCCAAGGAGGAATCGTCGTCCGTGAAGTCGTCGGCGGGGGTTCCGAGTTCGTTCTTCTTCCTGGCTCGATCCTTGCGCACCGCCACAAAAACGGCGATGGCAGCGACGGCAGCGATACCGCACAAGGTGGAGACCACAACGGTCAACTGCTTGCCGGACCAGCTCGACTTGCTTGACGTGCCATTGTTGGTGTCAAGCTGGTTCGCTGAATTGTCCGACGGCCGAATGATGTGTTGATCCGTCGTAGGGTCTGCGTTGGACTGGGAGGGCTCCACCGTGTCGGTGACCACGTTGTCTTCGTTCTCTGCCTGGGATCCAGAACCTGGTGCCATGGTCGCCACAGTGTCCAGTTTGGCGCTGGAGCTCGATGCGGAACCAACACTGCCGTTGGTATCGCCGGTGGTGTCCATGCTTGCATCTGTGCTGGATGAAATGGAGTCGACGGTGGTGTCGATACGCGTACTTGCATCTGTGCTGGACGAAATGGAGTCGACGATGGTGTCGATACTTGCACTTGCGTCTGTACTGGATGAAATGGAGTCGACGGTGGGTGTAGATCTGGGAGTTGGAGAGATAATGCCCTCAGCACTGTTATCACTGCCATCGGGGACGCTGGTGCTTGAGCTGGCGTTAGATCCTGAAGTGGAGTCGCCAGCGGGGTCAACACGGCCGCCGATGTCATTGCTTGCACTTGCATCTGTGCTGGACGAAATCGAGTCGACGGTGGTGTCGATACTTTTACTTGCGTCTGTACTGGAGGAAATGGAGTCGACAGTGGTGCCGCTGCTTGCACTTGCATCTGTACTGGACGAAATCGAGTGGACAGCGGGTGTAGAGCTGGAAGTTGGAGCGATAATAACCTCAGAACTGCCATCGCTGCCATTGGTGGCGCTGGTGTCGGAGCTGGCGTTCGGTTCTGAAGTGTAGTCGCCAACGTTGATTCTTAAGCCTTCGCAGGAGCTGGAGCCATCGTCTTCTACATGCAAACCACCAGCAGCCACGCCAACACTGCTGCCACTACTGCTTCCGCAGTATTCTTGACTGGAAGCCGCGCACGCCGTAGCATCTCCGGATCCGACACACACGACCCACGCTACCGCCACACTCGCGACCGAAGCAACCTTCTTCTCTCGACACGAGCAAACCTCGCAAAGCGCAGCGTCGCTTCCAGTTGTGTTGGCACAGTCCACGTAGCCCAATGGGAGCAAATCTTGCGGGCCCGAGGCGTTGACGACGTAGAGGTTCTCCGAAGCGTAGTCGCACGCACTCAACGTCGTGTCAGTTGACAATGCCGCGTCGCATCGGACAGTGAGAAGTTGCACCAAGACCGCAACGAAGAAGCACCAACGCTGCATTCGAGCGATCTCCATTGTGTGTTAATGCGGCTGGGTGAATAGCGAAGTGCTCAAGTCCTCGACAAGCCCCAGCGATACCAGCGACTTGCCAGCTGGGCCTTCGCACCCTCACCTCGTGGGCAATTCTCACTAGTGTCAAGACGGCAAGTACGTTTCACCAGCTGGAGACTTGCGTCTGCGGCTAGCTGTGTGCATGCCCAGATGGCTCATGCGACTGCGTGCCTGTCGCCGTTCCCACTCGAGAAAGCGAAACTTGGTGTTAAGTGGCCGTGATCGCTTTGACCGCAGCGTGTGTTCTTGGTTGGGGCGAATGTAGTGTTCCTCCGTCCAGAAATGTCCATGCTAGGGCGAGTACTGCTGGACGTAGCACAACGACTCAAGCGGATTTTTCATCTATTTTCTGACCATCGGACAAAGGAATTGGTCTGAGAAAGAGTACTAGCGAATACAGTTTCGTTTCTTTCAGCGCCAAGAACACAGCAAGTCGACTTGCTTCATGTGACTTTGCGTCGACCCGGCCTCTGGACGACGGTTTGGCTTCAGCAATGCTGGACCAGGTATCTTGCGGTCGTCATGCACCTTCGCGTCAAGTATTTTGGGTGTTGCCAATATCGTCGAGGTATGAGCAATATCCTGCTATTCAAAGCTCATGAGCCGTGCAGCATCTCTGCGGCCTAACGACTTGAGGCAGTGCAACCGCTCTCAAGAAGAGATCAAAGTCTTGGACGGTCTCACTTCAGAAATCGCCGCCATTCACAGCAACACCTCCACTGCAGTTGGCCACCTTGAAGGTGCCATGCAACCCCTGCAGGAGCATTTGCATATTCCTGTGAAGAACCTAGCAGCTCAACATGCGCAGTTGGTTCACGCTCCAAACGAGCCGTTGCGGATGATTCCCTTCAAATTCTCGTACCTGCACCTTTTCCTCTTTGCAGTTCTGGTGGCAGCGACCGGTGGCATTTTGCTCGTCCTATCGGTCTGGTACCCCCAGATATTCACGTACTTGGCTCGCTCGCAGCTCCCGCTATCGTCGCCGGAAGATGCCGACTACATGCTCGTACTAGTGTATGGCAAAGGTCTGCACGCTCAATGGGTTGAATGTCCTGTTCATCGACAGTCTGGCAGCACTACAAACGAAACCACTAAGTCAACGTGGGTCTGGTTCGAGTATAAGAAGCACCGGTACGTCTACAGTCTCGAAGACGGCGGATTTAAGCGATACCTAGCTACAATTAATGAGGATCTGGCTGTGATTTACGCGCGTCTCGACAATGGTCTCAAAACTGTGGAAGTAGACCTAAGGCTTGAACGGTTTGGGGAGAACCGTGTCCTCATTGATAAGCCTCGAATCCCGAAGCTTCTCTGCCAGAAGCTCATTGCCCCCTTCTACATCTTTCAAGTGATCAGCGCTATCATTTGGTTCATCGAGGAATACACGATCTACGCGATTATCATCATCTTGCTCTCTGCGGCCTCCATTTTCAACGAAATTTACTGCGAAGTTTCGAACAGCAACCGCCTGCGTAGACTCGTTCGAAGCGACTGCAGCATTGACGTTGTTCGAGCTGGTACGACGACGCAAGTGCACGAGTCCGAAATTGTCCCGGGCGACATCGTGATCGTGCAAGAGGGTCCAGTGTGCGCCGACATCCTTATACTTTCAGGTTTGTGCGTGGCTGATGAGGCTTCTCTCACTGGTGAGGCTCTACCTGTCAATAAGGAACCGGCGGTGGGAGCGGGTCAAGTGACTGAGGTGTTGGCAAAAGCCCAGTACAAACCATCGTGTTTACACGCTGGATCTACAGTCACACGTGTTCGTGAAGGAAGCGGTTTGTGTCGGGGAGTAGTGCTCAGTACCGGGTTTTCCACCGGTCGAGGCGAGCTTTTCCGCAGCATTCTCTTCCCCAAGCCAATTTCATTCGAGTTTGAGCGTGACAGCTACCGCTATCTTGTCGTACTTTGGTCTATTGCAATTGCCGCGTTTATCAAACGTTTAGTCGATGGAGCTGATACCAGCACACCATTCTTCGACACTGTGCTCCATTCACTGGATCTGATCACGATAGCTGTGCCCCCCGCTTTACCACTTGTGCTGTCGTCTGGGATAGGCTTTGCCATGCAGCGACTGCAGAAGCGCGGCATTTTCTGCATCGACTCGCGCCGGGTGAATTGTTGCGGACAGCTCAATTGCTACTGCTTCGATAAGACAGGGACGCTTACCAAGGAACATCTGAGCTTTATCGGTGTCGATGATTCTGGAGCTGGTGGCATTCCAACCCTTTCCATCCAACCACAAGTAAAGTTAGTGATGGCGACCTGCCATAGTTTGTCCAAGCATGAAGGTGAGCTGCAGGGGTATCCTCTGGAAGTGGCAATGTTCAACGCTTCTCAGTACAACATGGAGTATTTGAACGAAAAGGTCGAGGGAAACTACATCGCCGTTGTAACCTCAGAAGAGGATGAATCGAAGAAGTACGGGGTGCTGAAGCGATTCGCTTTCGATGCGGCGCACCAGCGCTCAAGTACAATCGTAGAGGACTTGGAAACGAAGAAGCGCTTCGTGGTTGTGAAGGGCTCGCCAGAAGCCATTTGTGCGATCTCAGTGACCACACCGACAGACTTGCATCAAAAAGTGCACTCGTACTCAGCCGACGGCTACTATTGCATCGGTTTTGGGATGAAAGAGCTGAGTTCGAGTAGTACTGCGGTCGATGCGATCCATCGAGACGAAGTTGAATGTGCTGTTGAGTTCCTGGGCCTAGCAATTTTCAAGAATGAGCTGAAACCCGAGACGAAGGGGATGCTGGATGAACTGCAGGAAGCAAAGATTGATGTTCGGATCATCACAGGTGATAATGCACTCACTGCGGTTCATGTTTGCCGTGAGCTGAATATGCCGCTGAAGCCCAAAATCGCAGTTGTGGATGTGGACGCAACCACGGGAGGCACAGTGTTCATATCAGCAGATGCCGTCAAGACGTCGGCCAATGCTCAATGGGAAAGCTTCAACTCTAGCAACATGGAGGAAACGATGGCTGAATACGATCTCGCCATTACAGGAGCAGCACTAGAAAAGATGCGAAATGACTGCAGCGACGACACTGTGCGACGGATTATCAAGCAGACTCCGATCTTTGCTCGTGTTCGTCCTCAGCAGAAGACTTGGATCGTTGAGCAACTGATTGATACGGGACTTATTGTTGGAATGTGTGGCGACGGCACAAACGATTGTGGTGCACTGAAGGCTGCCCACGTTGGATTAGCGCTGTCTAGTGCCGAGGCCTCGATTGTGGCTCCGTTTACGAGCAAAGCTAAGGCGATTTTGGATGTGCCTGTGCTTCTGCGAGAAGGACGTTGTGCACTCACGACGTCGTTCCAGAGTTTCAAGTTCATGTGCCTGTATCCCATTATTCAACTTGGTATGGCCATTGTGTTGGCGCATGTGGGATCCGACGCTGGCTCTGAGGTGCTGCTGACCAACAACCAGTACGTCTGGGACGACATTGCAATCGTTCTCGGCCTTTCGATAGCTATGCTGTACACTGGCCCTGCATTCAAGTTATCACCAGAGAAGCCACCAAGCACTCTCTTTTCGCTTTCCATCGTGGCATCTATCATCGGTCAAGTCGCTGTCTTCATTGCAGGCTTTGCGGCTGCTTTGGCTATACTGCACCAAGAAGATAGCTGGTTCTGCTCCATCAAGGACGGCCTGGCATACGTGAATGGTGAAAACTCAACCGCTTTGCCCAACTGCGAAGTCTTCGAGAACTACGATATGGAAGCACTTGAGCACTCGTACGAAGACACGACGACCTGGTTATTCGTGCATTTGGCTTACATCGTGGTCGCGATCGCCTTTGACGTCTTGAAAGACCCCTTTCGTCAGCCGTTCTACACCAACCGCATTTTCTCCACGTTGGCGGTACTGGTACTCGCCGTGAACCTTTGGTTCTTGCTCGATACTTCAGGCGTGATCAACGAGACGTTCCAGGTCATGCCGATCCCGTCCTCCTTTCGAGTGAAGCTTTTGCTACTTTTTCTCGCGGAGCTTGTCATTGGAAGTGCGTGGGAGTTGGTGGCAACCCGCTTCTTGCCAAAATGGGTCTCCAAGAACAAGAACACTGTACCCTCAGATAGGATTGAATAAACGAGAGCCCTTCGCGGGGACTGAGATAGCAGTGTAATTACCATTGGCACCTTTTTCGGATAATTTGCTTGATATATAGGCAACGATCAACGGGTTTCGACTTCTTCTAGTTGCCAAGTCTCTCGTTTCTGGAGGCAAGATGACGCTTGTTGCAACTGTGGTGGCTGGAGATGATGAAGTGTGGGCATTTCTGACACGTGTATCCCAAACCGAAACTATTCAACGTGCGTTGAAAACTCTAGCTACGAAGGATTGTGTTGGGCAAGTGAACGGTGTGTACACGATGTGTAGCCAATTCGACGTCCAATCTGCGCTACTCAGTGCGATCGAACACGATGCCTACCGCGTCCTCTAGTTGCTGTGGAGCACCAGTCATGGTCTCTTGCGGAACACTTTATCTCGAGCACAGATCGTCGGAGAAGCGTTGAAAAGAGCTGCCATAAACGACCGAGCTCTCTTGTGGTGATTATGACGTTGGACTTGCACTGCAGCTTGCAGCCGTGAACAATAGATTGGATTTCATGAAACTTCTGTATAAGAAGTGTAGTGCGTTTGCCATTGATCTGCGTTGGATCACGCTACTGAGAATGGTAACTGGGATATCGTACACATCGTTTCTGGAAAGTGCTCGATGTACCGTGTAGGGAACACATTGGTGAAAGCAGCTTTGAGTTCTCGCTGGGATGTGATTGAGGAGCTGTACGATCACTGTGACGAAAATTGCTGTCTCATTGGATCCGCAATCAAACTTGCCATTGCTAGTGGCCCTGAATATTGTGAAACTTCTGTATCAAAAGTGCAAAGCGATCGACGCTGAATATGCGCTGGACCTTGCTGTCCATGGCAACCATTGGGATATGGTGAAGCTCATATACCCAAAGTGTAGAGTTCACAGTGGTTGGTGCGCTCTAGAGAAAGCAGCCGATCTGGGTCATTGGGATTTGGTCGAGTTCATGTACGGAAGCAGGGGGGGACTTCATGTTGTAACAGCACTAGAAAAAGCGGCTGCGCAGGCCAAATGGGATCTAGTGAAGCGGATGCACGAAAAATCAAGAGCGCAATCAGTCGAGGCGGCACGCAGGAAAGTAGCAGAAGTGGGTCGATGGGACGTGATCGATTTCCTGTTCACAAAATCAGGATACGTTACTGAAAATGCCTTGAGTCTGCTGGTCGATGGGACATTGTGAAACTTCTTTATAACAAGGCGGGATCATACTATGCTGACATTGCCCTTCAAAATGCAGCTGCTAACGATCGTCTGGATATGGTCGAGATTCTCAGCGAAAAATGCGGGGTCCATGATATCGGGCGTAGTATGAAAAAAGCTGCAGCAAACAGCCATTGGCGCATCGTTAAGCACCTGTACAATTTCCATAGAGCCGAGGTGACGATGTTCTTCCCGTTAATCGGTTCAGTTTTTCGAAAAGCTGCCGTCGAGGACCAGCTCGATATTGTAAAATTGGTGTAGGATGAATGCTACAAAATGGACACTGGTGCTGCAGCGGACGAGGGTCCTGCCGCGGTCAAAGCGGTTTTGGTTGAGATGCGCGGGACGCCATATATGTCACACGTGCGGTGAAGCTAGCGCGTTCTCGGATCAACCGCGAAGACCTCACCGCCGCGATGATTGCAAAAGGAGGTCGAGGTTTCTCATTCCTCCTGCCAAAACTGGTTAAACTGTCAAGACTTCATGGAATTCAGTGGCAGAACCGCTAAAGTCTTTTCGTGCAACTACCAGTCAAACGTTGCGTTACCTTGAGGAGAAAAAGCTGGTTTCATGGCTTTCGCAAATGCTTGTTTTCTCGAACCGCAACCAGACGCCTCGTAGACTTTGAGTGCATTGTGAAGTTGCTCACTGAGAAGAAACACACAATGAGGTCAGAATAAAAAATATCAACATATAATTCGTCTTGCACGAACCGCAGCGACTGCACTCGCTCAGCACTTGGTGGGTGCGTTGAGAAGTACTTGAACTGCGATCCCTTGTCAATCTGACCCAGCGAGGTGTTCATTTGGATACTTGCGCGAGGGTCATAGCACGCCTGCGCCATCAGCCTCAGTCCAATCGAGTCGGCCTCCAACTCGAGTTTGCGCGAAAACGGCAGATCCACCGCGAGTTTCACCATCTGAACAGCAAAACGTCAGTACCCGATGCACCTAAACGTATAAAAAAACTTTCAGACGCACAAGATCGCTGATCTGTCCGTAGTCGGGAAACACGACCGCCAGCAGTCCGTAAACCAGCAAACTGAAGGAAATCTTCTCCGCGCCGTGTCCTATCTCCACAATATATATAACATATAATTACGTGTTAATCACCAATTGTCACCTCCTGAGCATCAAGACCTGTAACCCACGAGCCAAACCGTGAGCAGCTTCGTGGAACATGACGGCGGCCAGCGCGTCCTCGCTGCTCAGAACCTTGAACAGTCCCGAGTGCACAAAGACCTTCCCCCCAGGCAGGCAAAAGGCGTTGGGCTCCTTGGCCTCAATCACATGGAACTTCCACTTCATGAATGGAGCCTCCGACTCCTGCGCGATCTTTCGCCCCACGCGCGTCACCGCCCGAGACATCTACAGATAAGTAGAAATGCATCAAGTTAGCAGAGTGTTCACGACGAATTACGACTAAGACGCCGGACCGGATGCGACGGCGGCAGCAGGCGAGAGCTGCTCAGGATCTCGCGATACGCTTGCTCGCCTAGTCGCTCTTCGTGCTCCGGCGAGAGGAACATGACGCGGCGGCGCCCGTTGAGCTGCATCGTCTCCACATGAGTCGCGACGTACACTTAGATAAGAGTTAGTGGCCATAAATTAAATAGCAGCTAAATATAATAAATGCGTACATCCGCCAATAGCAGTGGCGCCCACCACCACCGCCTTCAGATACGGCGGCATGTGCTGCCAGTCCTCTCGCCAATGGCGCCCTCCCCTGCGCATCCGATACATCTTCAATTGAAAGTTTCCGTAATAGAAACGCATTTCTCATTAGTCCAAAGTTATAGAAACGATTTTCTCATTGGCCACAAGTGGTTTCATTTCAACAAATCATTGCACGTTCCCTACTGTCAGTATCACTTCATCCATCACCAAGAGACCGCGTAAGTATGTGGCAGCGCCTTCTCCTCGCGCGGCGGCCCGCGGCGGCTTTATTGAGCGCACCGCCTCGTCAACACTGTGCTATTGCCCCGCTCTCTCGTCTGCTGTCATCAGCAGCCTCTGATTGCAGCCGCCGCATCCTGTGCGTGGACGTGCCCGAGCAGGTGGCCGAGGCCTCATGTGTGCAGGAGCTGGTACAGCGCGGCCACATCGTAGACCAGATACGCGCGGCCTCGGACGAGTACCTGACGTCGGTGGCGGCGGATTATGACGCGTTGGTCGTGGCGCCCGGCACGAAGCTGCCGCGCGAGCTGCTGCGCGTCGGCGCCAGGAACAAACTGCAGCTGGTGGCGGTGCCCTCGGCCGCCATCCCTAGCGAGGACATCGACCTCATGGAGGCCACCAATCAGGGCGTGATGCTGCTGCAACTGGAGCCCAAGCAGGTGGGCGATCGCTCCTCGGTGGAGGCGGAGATTGGCCTCAGTCTCCTCATTCAGCTGGCGCGTCACCTGCCGCGCAGTGTCGCATCCATGCGCTCCGGCGCACCGTTCGACCGCCAGCAGTTCGCGGGCACGGAGCTCGCGGGCAAGAACTTGGGCATCGTGGGCATTGGTCAGGCAGGACGGCGCGTGGTGGACATGGCCCACGCACTCGGCCTCAAGGTGTTCGGCTTTGACCCCAACTTGAACCAGGAGGCGGCGGAGCTCATGGGCGTCAAGTGCGTCTCCTTGGACGAGCTGTACGAGACGAGCGACTTCATTACGTTCCATGCGCCGCTCACGGCGCGTACGCGGGGCATGTTTGGCGACGAGGCACTGGACAAGTGTAAGCCTGGAGTAAAGATCGTGTCGGTGGCCGAGTACAAGGGAAGCCACGGCCTGCTGGATGAGAACACTTTGCTGCGTGGATTGGAGTCCGGCAAGATCAGTGGCGTGGCGCTGGACCTGCTGCAGTCGGCGGGATCGAAGGACGGAGGAGACCTGTCCCCGACCTGGCAGCAGCTCATGAAGCACGATAACGTTATCTCACGCACCCACGCTGATGGCTCAGCATCGGAGGACGTGTTGCAGGGCCGCAAGTACCGTCTTCTGGCGGAGAACGTCGGTGACGCCCTGGCACAGCGCTACTATCGTGGTGTCGCCAACGGCGTGTTCATGCCGCTGACGCTGCTGCCGGAGATGAAGCCGTTCCTGGAGCTGAGCGAGTCGCTGGGTCGCTTCGTGCACCAGCTCACTTTATCAGCGGACCCGAAGGACCGCATCACGAACGTGTCCCTGGCCGCCACTGGCGGTTTCCAGATCGATATTACCACCCCTCAGGCTCGTCAGGTGCTTCAGAACGCACTGCTCAAGGGTATGCTCGAGAGCATGCGTGAGCACAAGCAAGACGCCGAGGACCAAGAGCAACCCGAGGTTGGACTTCTGAACGCGTCGCTGCTTGCCATGGCGAAAGGAATCGACGTTCGTCAGGGCGAGTTGAAGAGCGATCCGGCAGCAGTGCGTCGTCACCTGAAGAACTGCTTGGCTGTGGTGGTTGAGACCAAGAACAAGGACCACCTCCTCGTGAAGGGCAGCGTATTTGGCGAGGACCCGCGAGTCGTGCGTGTGAACGAGTATTCAGACTTCCCGGCCTTCCGCCCCAAGGGCAACCTGCTGGTGTTCAACAATGAGGACGTGCCCGGTGCTATCGCTGGCATCCTCAGCGAGCTATCGGAGGCCAAGATCAACATTGCTAACTTTGGTCTTGCGCGCCAGGCTAATACCGAGCACCCGCTCGGCATCCTTGCGCTTGACTCTGTGCCTTCCAACGAGACGCTCAGCGCGCTCAAGAAGCTGCCCAGTGTGCGTAGCGTTCGTTTTGCGCAAGTTTAAGGTCACACGTTGCAACTGCAGCAGGCCTTGCAAATAAGCAAGGGTTGAGTCCTTGTAGTTGGTGGCGATGCTCGAGCAATGGGCCAGTGTAGTGAAGAAAGGCTCGAAAAAAGACAACAAACAGCAACTCAGGAGCAGCGAGTTCTCTTTTTATCCAGCACCACCAGCGGCTACAATTTCTTGCGCTGAAGATGCAACTCACACGAAAAATATACAGACATGGAGCACTATCCAGCGCTGTCTCCTGAAAGTAATCCGGCCGTAAAATACCCAGACTAAGCACTTCACGCGGAAGTTGCGCCGTCTGCTGCCGCTGAAGTCTGTATGATTGACTGTGAGCGGCGTCGCTCTTTTTTCTCGAGGGAAGCCACATACAACTGCTTCTTGTCCGTCGAGGTCTGCAGGAACCGCTTCATCGTGCTGTAGACGAAAGGACTCATGGACTCGGTCTCGTGCTGTAAATGGAAACAAAGTGTCAGGAAGTTAAATCCACGCAACACGAGCAGCAGGATAACAGACCTCATAGCAGTGCATCATGACTGCCATTGAAGCCGAGAAGAGAGCCACCTCGCCGTATTTGAAGCCCGAGCAGATCCTGCGGTCGTGCAGAATCATAGCCAAGCTATCAAGAGCGCGCGGCAACACATACAGCGCCAGCTCTACTCGTAGAAAAGCACACACGACGTCAGTTCATCGGCACAGCATACATTACGATCACTCCCATGCGTACCAGAGCGTCGGCTCTTGGGCTCTAGAAGGATGGTCGTCGAGGCTCCAAGTCCGGCCAAATAATAGATGAAGCGGTGGTCCTTGCTGACCACCCGACGATGCAAGCACACCAGAGACAGATAGAGCGACACGAAGGACGCCAGGAAGCAATTGGAGCGCGTCGCGTTCAATGTCGAGCGCACAAGAGTTCGAAACGGCGCACGCAGGAAGCGTTTGAAGTGGATGACCACGCCTGGTACGATGAAGAGTGACAGGTAGAGTGGGAAGGTCTTTAGGAACGCGCGCTTGAAGCACAGCAACGTTCCAACCGCACACGAGTCGGCATTTGGGTGGAGAAGTCTGCATGGCACAATGTCCGTCGGCAGCGGGAAATCCCTCGGGATACCAGGTTTCCTGTCCAACAATTTCTGCAGTGTAGCGGCGTTCACGGGTAGTCTGCGGTTCACCTGTTGCACCAGCTCCAGCGTCTCCAGCTCCACGGGGCCTGTTCTCTGAATGAACCTGAAGTACTCGGGTGGCAGCGTCCTGGGTCTCATCACATAGGCGTACATGACTTGGGCACTTGAAAGGGAAAAGAGCAGCGCGTCGCCATACTGCCAATTGCTGCCCCAGAAGTGCCATCTCTTCTGTCTCTTGGCCGTGTTGTAGCCACACTGCAGCGCTCTTGTGAGAGCGTAAAGCGCCAGTGACCGACGTCGCTTAGCGTCCACAAAACCCAGCGCCAGAGCCGCAATGGCCCCCGCGCCCAGCGCCGACACCTCTTTGAGTTTCTTGTCGTCCTGCAGCTGTTTCCTGGACAGCAGAAGCCGCAGAATCACGGGCAGCAGCGCCCTGAGTCCTCGGTAGCCGCCCGTGAACCAGCCCAGGAAGAGTCCGAGCCTCACTGCGTCCAGTCTAAAGGCCAAGTGCTTCTCGTCCAGCAGCTGCCGCAGATCCGTCACCGCCTTCCAGTCGCGCCGTTGCAACAGCTTAAGCAGCCGCAGCAGCGCCGCGATGCCCGCGCGCGTGTTGTAGGCCAAGAGGAAGTTGCTGGTGCCGAGGCGCAGCGCCTCCAGCAGCTCCTGACCGAGCGTCTCGCCCTCGTCTCCGTCTTGCTGCTCGCTGGCCAGCGTCCGCGCCGCCAGTTGCTCGGCCTCGGTGTCCATCGCGTCCTCTGCGCCGCCTTCGTCGTCCGAGCGACTGAACAAACTGATGTCGGACGCCGTCACGTGCAGATTTGAGGCCGCGGACGGCACGCGCGGCGGCAGCGCGGACGGGAAGGACGACGCCATGAGCTCCGACGGACGATCTGCCGATCCGACTATGGCGCTTGAGGATTCCAAGTGTTTATGTGAACAGCCAATCGGTGCTGCACTGCGTCATGAGGTTGTCGGCCGTGACGCCCGTCCGAGCACTTCAACTTGCCTTCAACTTGGACGAGCTCTCTGAATTCAATTACAATTACCTACTACTGCCTAGTGGACGGAGTCTCGCCATCTACAACGTCTCCACGAACGTCATGAGGTCCGCGCTGTCGCCGCCCGAAGCGCTGGCGTTGCCTTGGCCTGACGTGCCCTGGCCGGAGATGCCGTCGTCCCAGTCCAGCAGATCCATGCCGCCGAAGCTGGTGGGGGACAGCGCGCTGGAGAAGTCCATCAGTCCCGAGGAGGTCCCAGAGGGGGTCGGCATCTGCAGCAGGTCGTTGCCCATGTTGCCGTAGAGCGACTCGTCCAGACCCAAGGTCAGACCGGCACTGATGGACGGGCTCTCACCTCGGGAAGGTGGGGCTTGCTGGTTCTGTTGCTGCGATTGAGGCTGCTGAGGCTTCTGCGGCTGCTGTGCTGTGGTCTGCTGCGGCCGAGCGGCCCCCTGCTGGCCCATTTGCTGTTGCGTCTGCTGACCACTCTGTTGGTTGGCGGCGTTTTGACTATTCTGTTGCTGCTTGATCTGGTTAGCCTGCTGAGCTGAGTACTGCGCCTGCTGCTGGGGACCCTTCTGCTGCATGTGCTGCTGCTGCTGCATCATCTGCTGTTGTTGCTGGTGCTGCATCATTTGCTGCTGACGCGCTTGCACCTGCATCCGCTGCTGCTGCTGCTGTTGCTGCATTTGTTGAGCGCGCTGCTGCATGATATACTGTTGCTGCTGCTTCTGCTGCGGGGTTTGCTGGTTCTGGGCATTCTGGTGCTGCGTTTGGCCAGCGGTCTGCGGCTGCGTCATCGCACTACTGAAGCCACTCGAAGTACCAGCTGCCGTTGTGGAGGAGGATCCGGAACTTGTCGGTGCTCCCGATGACGTAGGAGCCCCAGGAGCGTCAGATGCGTTCGGCTGACCGCTGTTACTGTTGCTATCACCAATTGGGTAGCTTCGCTTGTCCGTCTCCGTGCGCAGCTTCTTCAGGTACGGGTTCACGATCTTGACAATGTACTTGAAGACTTTATCCAGCTCTTCAATCTTCCGCGGAGGGTGCGTCGCCTTGTCCTCACTCAAAATGTTGGCACACAGCTCAACGTAACTCAGCAGATACCGCAGCTTCTTCTTCTGCTCCGTCTCGTCGTGGCCCTTCATGTGATCCACGTACTTCTTGAAGGCGCTGTGCACCTTCTCCACATCCCCCTGGTGCTTGGCTCGCAGCGCTGCGTGTTGGCGCCAGTACTCGTCCACTGAGTTGGACGTCGTCTCCGTCTTAACGGGTGCTGGGCCCTGCGTCGCGGGTTTTCCCTGCTGCTGCTGCTGCTGAGCTCCCGGGTGGGGTCCAGGGCCGCCGAACTGGCTGTGACCCGGGTAGCTGCCCACCTGGGCGCCTCTCTGGCTCAGGTTGAGCGTGTTGTAGTACGAGAAGTCGAGTCTCGAGAGCATGCCCTGGTTGGGCAGCGCCTGCGCCGCCAAGGCCGCGGCCATGTCCGACTGCTGCGCACGCAGGGACTTGAGGCGCGTGAAGATCTTGTTGATGTAGACCTCCTGCGTGGGCGACTCCTTGTACAGGGACAGTTCGTACCACGACACGTTCATCCAGAGCTTGATGCCCGGGACGGGGTCGGCCGACACGCGCACCATCTCGTTGTAGATCTTGGCGATGAGGTTGGCGCGGTGTTCGCGCGTGAGCTGGATGCGCCAATCAGCGCTCGGGGGCATCTGGTTCAGCATCATCTGCGGCTGCCCGTACATGGCCATGGGCTGCGGGTTGCCGCTCATGCCCACGCTCATGGGCATCGACATGCCCATCGAGTGTGGGTCCATCGCAGCTTGTCGTTCTCCGCGTCTTTTTTCCTACTGAGTCGGAGTCTTCGAGTCGGCACTTGGCTTCACTATGGACTGGACACTTGAAGCGAGAACGTTCGGCGATTGGTCGAAAGCCAGTCTCGTGCGTCGATTCGCTGAAAACGGACAAATCTTCGACCAATCGACAGATGGCTTCAAGGGCTGCATCTTGCAAAAAGGCAACATGTATTGAGATGCGATGAAGTTCTTGCTACCTACGCCTACGCGACGCAATCGACCGCTCAAAAGCGCGTGGACGCCAGGTCCGGCCGTGCGCGGTTGCACACCTCGCAGTAGAAGTTGGACATAGAGTTGAAGAACGTGCAGCCGCCCTGCTCGCCGGCGCACACCCACTTGCCCCGAGGCACGCCGCGCTGGCCGTCCATGTCGAGCTCGCAGATGGTGCAGCACACGTCGTCGGGCTGGTTGATGAACGTGCAGTTGCCACAGCGCCAGCCCTGCTGCTGCTGCTGGCGTTGCAGGTCCTCCTCCTGGTGTTTCGGGTTGGGCTCGCTGCACGCGCCGCACACGTCCGCAGCGCCGTCGTTCACGTAGGTGCACACGGGACAACCCCACGAAGTCTCGGCGCCAAGACCTGCCGCTGATCGAGCGTTTTCTTGCTCGTCACGCAGCAGTGCGCCCTTCATTTCGTCGCGAGAGATACCGAAGGCCGCACAGATTGTCTCCATTGGGATCCCCTGCTCGTGCCCCTTCTCACCGTCCGTGAAGCGAGCGTCTGCGATCAGACCGATGATCTCGTTGAGCTCCTTGGACGAGAACCCCAATTGGAAGCTCTCGAAGCACTTGTGGACTTCTTCCGCGCTCAGGCGACTGTCTTCGTCTTCATCAAATCGGCGCAGCGCCACTGCCAGGTGGAGAGCAGCCATGGTCGGCTTCGGGTCTTTGCCCTTCTCTTTCTTCTTCTGGTACTGGCGCTGTTTTCGTAGCAGGCTCTGCTGGAATTGTTGCAGCCGCGCGCGAGCAGTTAACAAATGCCACTCGCTCTGAGCCGTGAACACCTTCGCTAGCGGCGTATCTCCCCACAAGTGACGCTCACGACGGCGTAGACGCAAAAGACACTCGAAGAACTCGTGACGCAGTGAAATGGGGACGGTTGCCAGTCCGTCTAACAACAACTCGAGCTCTTGAGGGAAGTAGTACATCTCGTTGTTGAAAAAGCGCAGACACTGCACTCCAACAGCGATGGATCGCTGGCGAGGCGCCACGTCGGTGAGAGTAGTCGCCGTCGACTTGGACGCCCATGACGCGAAGAACGATGAGCTCTCGACGAGTTCGCCCTCGCTTGTACGCAGTTGTACCTGACTCACCTGGAACACGGGGTGCTTCTTGTGAATCATGCGACGAATTGTCTCTCCTTCAGCAAGCGACAACGTCGCCAAGTACACTGGCATCGTACTTGTCGTGACAGCCACAGCATCTTTGACCGTGGAAGAAACCGCGTCAGGACTCGTAGTGACCATTTCCGCTGCCGCCTGGAGAGCCTTCACCGCGATTTCGTTTGCGCTGCCATCACCTGACGCTTCTGCAGCCATGAAGGTCATAAAGAGCTGCTGCACTACCGTCTTCATTGCTTCTTGGTGGAGCAGTGGTGACCACTCGAGAATGAGTCCGACGTTCTTCACTCGTCGTTCACCAAGTCCCACCCAACGTCGTCGGAAAAAGTTTCCAGACATTAACAACTCTGGCGGGAATGCAATCTGGGGGCACTCTGCATGAGCCTGGAATTGCAAGAACGGATAGAAGACGTTTGTCTCTTCTTCTTGGTGTTGTTGTATGGCCGTCTTCATCTCTTCGTCTCCAGTAGACCCCGCACCAATACCTGCAGGCGGTTGACCAAGAACGGTAGCGCTCCATGGAATTGGATGCTCGTCATCACGCGTGAACGCGCTCATCTTCTGTTCCTCCTGCTCTGCTTCCTCCTCAGCCTCTTCTTCTGCTTCGGCCTCATTTTCGTGCACAACCTCAGCCGTGAGGCGCAGGTCACCTTGTTCAGATCCATCTTCCGCGAGCATTTGCTGACTTCCCGATGAGTGTGCCAGCCGCTGCTTCACAGCGGTCACGCGCGTTGTCTCTTCAGATGTCTTCAAGAAATCTTCGTGAGTCTCAATTAGTTTTCCAATGACATCCGATAGTTGTTTCTTCATCGGCACGGCAGCGTCAACAGTGTAAGAAATCTCCACCCGGAAGATTGCGATGCATTTGCGAAGCCAAGCCTTGACCGTGTCATCTTCGCGGCCAACAAAGCGACGCAATCGAGAGGATAACGAAGCATCCTTGCTTGTAGCAGCAGCAATTTCATCCAACAATGAGTGGAGAGCTCGTCTGCGCCAAGTGTTGTGCAATTCCTGGAGGGACAGCTGGACAAGCTGCATAGACTCCATGCGCATCGAATTGATGAGAAGCCATGCTGGTACCAGCAAAAGGAATTCATCCAGCCGTTTCTGCGCTGAACCCTGTGTACTCAATTCCACCTGGGCAAGCTTCATCTCATGACGGATACGATTCTCAACCTCAGGAATGAGGAAGAGGCAAACGGACTGTCCCGTAGCAATGCCGCGCATACGGTAAGCTCCCTGGGCATAGTCGCGGAAGGTCATATCCTTGCCTAGTGTAACGACAGCACGCGCGTTAACGCCCTGCTTAATATCCATTCCTGTCGTGTGAACTTGATCGTAAAAAGTAAAGCGCTTGCTTGGACTCAATCCACACTGCACTAATGGCATGGGTGCATTGTGGTCACGCAGCAAGATCATTTGTCGGTCATCTTCGTCCAGATATACCACTCCTTCCATTTCGTTTGGCAACTCGGCTAGCAGAAAAGCGGCAACCTCCTGGTTGTCAAAGCCCGTGATCAGTGCACCCGTGTCAATAAGCGCATGCACTGGTGGCTGGGCGTGAGCAATATCCAGTAGCAAGCTCCGGGCCGTCCAATTCACCTTTCGCTCAATGGACACGATGTGCTTATTGGTAAGAGCTTCAAAAATACTGCCATCACTTCGCGGTTCGTAATAACACTCACCAAGATCCATCGGTAGCAAGTTTGAAGGTGTTCCCGAAAAGCCAATGCGCTTGGCAAACAAAGAATTGCTGCCAAGCTCATGTCCACAAGCCGAGATCTTCAGCTTCTGGAAGTTCATGCAAGACGGGAAGACGTGCTGTCGGACGTAGTAATACACCACGCCCGCGAGCTTGGCTACCAGGAAGTGCAGTCGCCCCACTTGAGCAGAATCGCGAAGCTGGAAAAGTGGCAGTGGCAACACGCCACCAGACGCCTCTTGCTTTTCGGACGAAAGCGCGGCCAGACCTATCCGTACCCATTCGCGGAACATGGCACACGCTGGACGTTGGTCACGTGGTCCAAGCTGACGACTGAAGTCTTGCTTCAACTGTGATACGATGCGAACGAGATCTGACACGCGGATACCTTCGTAGCGATAAGCAAGAATGGTTAACCCGATCAGAACATCGGGATGCGCAAATTCGGACGAGCGACTTGGCACATCTTTTCCGATGAATGGAACGGCTAGCATCAAACGCGAGTGCGCGTTGCCTCCACTATTTCCTGACACAGCAGCCGCCTGATGCTCACCTCTTAGGAGACCATATGATACACGGTTGATCTTGGAAAGCACGTGAGGCAGAATTGTTCGCAACCAGTCACGCGCGAGGTTAAGAAGTTTGATCGAAGATTCCGACAGACCGTTTTCAATATCAGCACGAAGGGAAGCATCCGTATGAAGCTCCGTGCGTGGACACTCCAAATAGTACTTGATTCGATCAACGGATACTTCCATTTTCCCCATACGGAACAGCTTCAACAACCATTCAATTGCAATTTCAGAGAGCAAAGGGAGCATACGTGCCTCGTAAAAGTCCATATCCAGTAGCACAAGATGCGGGAAGCGCTGTAGTGTGTGAGCAGCGTAACCGTCGTCCAGCGCAGCGTGTAATCGCGGGATTACTCCAGATGGGTCCTTAGTATCCGGTGTTGCTAAGACAGCATCAATCAAGTAAATGGGCAATTCCCAACGGTTAGCAGCAAGATCGATGGGGAACTTGTTGCCGATTGGGAAGTTGAGCTCCGATCGCAACGGGTGCAGAAGCACATCCACCTCGTCCATGATCAAAATACCACTTTGCCAGAGCCTTAGCGTTTTGTGTAGCTCATCAGCCATTTCTGAACGGTCTTCCAGAACGCGCCTCAGGCGTCTGATATTTTGTGACGCAGAAGTAAGTGGAAGCTCAATGATGTCAGAAGATTCATCGAGTGAGTGTAGCAGCTCCACGAGCTTCAACATCATTGACTTGATCGATTCAGGAGAGGCGCACACCACATCCCCATGACGTCGAGCCCGGTTCAGCTTCGTAAACATCTGCAGCGCAGCAGCCGGATCGTCACTAATTGCGCGATCGAACTCGAACGTAAAAATGCGTTTGCGAAGGACGCGATTGCTGAACCGACTCCGTAGCACCTGCCGAGACTGCTCCAGAAGTGCCGTTGGCATGACATGAGTCACGAGATGCTCCTTGTCAGCGAGAATGTAGGTTAGCAAAGGTCCCACCACCGTAGTCTTTCCAGCACCCATGATCATTTGCTGTACACGTGAATTCCCCTTCGCCAGGCTGGTTAAGAAACTGTCGATCATTTGAACCTGTCGGTCGCGCAGCAAGATATCAAACACGTATTCAAACACCAAAAAACGTGGGTCGAAGCGCCACCCCGAAGCAGCGCTTTCAGCTTGGCCATGGAGGTAATACCGTTTCGAAAGCAACATGTCAGCCAAGTCTCGAGAAGCTTGACGCGTCGTTTTCACTCTGCCTGACCAATCCTCCCCGCTTTGTGGGATGGTAAGACCGTTAAGATTCTTGACGAGAGCGCGAGTCGCCTGTACAGTTCGGTTGATGTGCACAATGCGACTGCAGAGGAAGAGCACAAGCAAGATCTTCTCCACAAGGTCTGATGTCACATTCACCGCAAACGGATTACGAGCCTTGAGATCTGCTTCAAACGAATCGGATGCCAACAGTGATGTGAGGAAGTCGAAAGTTACTCGAGGGTAAAGACCAACATGCCGCTCCATCACAAAACGGTCGGCAGCGACAACTTGGTCCGCATTTCCACGAATATCACCGCGGATCTCGTTCAACAGCATTTCAAGCATTGCAATGGCCTCCTCGACCATTTTGCGGTCACTCGCTCTCATTTTTTCACAGAGATGAATCAGCTTCTGAAGATTCTCGACAGTGGAACTGCTTGGACCCTGCCCACCAGGTGACAGCAAATTCACCGGAGTTATACCCGTGATAAAGGCATCTTTACTTTCGTTCACCGCTTGTGCGTTAATAGCAATATCATCGCCGAGCCGCTTTAGTAAATCCTTTGCAGCCACAGTTTGGGCCGCAGGGTGCTGCGATAGGTCAAAGGGTAACGCTGCCCCAACTTCAGCCTCTGGGTCGCAAAAGGTGATGAAGCGTTTCACGTCAATAGCTTCCAGGGGGAACTCAGGGTTAATAGGGCAGCTTATTGCTTCCCTGAAATGCCTCTCACCACACGATGCATTCGACGCATCGAAATTCTTTGACTCGTCCGTAGCAGTGATGGGTATCTCAAACACATGCTCAGCAGAATTATGGAGCTGACTAAATTGTGCCTTAATCGGCGCAATCACACGATTTTGGTGGTCCTCAGACTCAAGCTTGGATTGGAACTCCATCTCACCAAAATCGAAAAAGTGTTTCAGCATTGTTCCAACTGTCATCTTTGAGTACAGGTTTGCTCCACGAGAGAGTAGGTGCACACTTTCTTGATCACAAGGAGATGATGGCCATCCTCCAGCGGGATGCGAGATCACCATCGCCAATTGTGCCACTGCGTACGACGGAGCGCACTATTCTTCGCCATCATCCACAGTCTCACGACCCCACCTTGACAGCTTTAAGTGCAAAAAGCGTGTGAACAAGTCACCAAACGACCGCGTGCAGTCGTCCCCACCCATACGAACGACAAGTTGCTGATTGAGACACTCATATAAAAAGAGGAATCCCAGGCCCCGATTTGTTCCACTTAACTCGTCGCCGACAACTGCGCAGTTCCAGACGAGTTTTCCAGCCTCTTCATCATCGATCAAAAACTTGTTGTCGATCCCGGCTCCATGCTTTGGTCGATTATACCGTACTGTCGAAAGTTTTTTGCCATGAGCGGCAAGATAACCTTTGCTGTACAAGCATAACTTCATCCAGGGCTGCCCACCGACGCGTGACCGTGTCAACTTGAAATCAATCTTTGTTGCGCCATCCGCTTTTGCATGATCACAAAACTCCTTTCGAAGCAGCAGCAGAGGAGATCGCTGGTGGCATTCTGCAAGGGCCTCCTTCTCTTCTTCTTGCGTTAATTTGCAAGAAGCGTCTACGTGGCCAGTCGTGGCAAGGTAGTCGTGTAACTCGCCACTTAGTTTCCACGGAGCCTTGTTATCGCTATAAGCGATGCCCAGCGATAGTCGGATACGACACGCACATGCATTGGGGTGACGATCGTTAAGCGTCTTGGACAACTGATCGAACACTCGTTTTTCCTCGTCTGTAAACTTCACGTCCACGTTGCACCCCAGGATCAACTCCATCGCTGCTGCGTAATTTCGCGTCAACAAACTCGTAAGGATAAGGTACAGCGTTGAGCTGAGTGAAGAAGGGAGCAGGAACGTGTTGCTTGAATGCACAGGATAAGTGTAGAATCTTGTCTCCATCGCCTGCTGCCAGCCTACAGACCCTCGGTCGCTAACAAGGATAGAGGAAAACGGTTCCCCACGTATCGTCGGGCGGTATAAATCGTGATTGGGGCAGATAAGTTTCAAGTCTGTGGTGTCTGACTCGAGAACGAAGCAATCCGGTGCAATCTCAATTAACCCCCGCAGGTATTTGGAGGTTTCTTCTGGCATTGCAACAGTCAGATCACTCACAAACCATCCATTTTGATCCATTACATTGAGGCGGACGCGACCAGACAGCGGATCCTTGATCGGTTGCAGCTTCAATTTCAATCTTGGAAGCTCAATGAATGCGATAGAAGATAGTCCACCAGGTATGCTTTGAGCGTCTTTGTTGGTACACCAGACAAGTATGTGTGAAAGATCTTCCACTCGACTGAGGAGTACAGACAGCGCAAGAATTTCCTCGTTCTCGCGCGCGGAGCTAGCTTCGAGCATACTAAGGAGATAGAAGGTTTCCCCGACAGTTTCTTCAACGATTTCCAGCGCCTCGTTATCTTCTTCAGCATCTTTGGTCTCCTCTTCGTCAACTTGCATGGGTGTTGGGGCTTCTTCTCTGGATGCACTCGATTCCAACACATTGGTATTATACCCTTCGGCCCGTTTAATTTCGTCGCGATTAACAGGATCAGAAATCCATGCTTTTGCCAGCTCCAGGTCTTTGGAAAAAAGACCCAGTGCATACTCAACTGCAACCCGTGAAGGTGACCCTTCCAGGCTCATCAGCAGTCCAATATTTTGCTCATGCTGCTCTTCCGGGCTTAGAGCGACCTCCCCCGACACAGCGGCTTCTTCAGCGGCAACAATCTTCATCTGGTTATTCTCATCCAACAACCATTGCGCCGCTAAGCCCACGTTATTACGATTTTCACGCAATGCAAGACCGCATCCGGCGTACGAGAATCCCAGAGCCATAAGTTGGACCACGTCGTCGTCGCTGATTTCAACATGTCCTTGCGATGGAGGGAATCGGTCGCGAGACGCGTCGGTCGGCGCTTTTCCGGGCACTCGGACTGGGGCAGGCGGAGGTTGCATTTGGCTTGTGTTTGCAAACCCATCTTTCTCGTGCTTATCGCGATGAATACGTGAAAACGAAGTCATGATGGATTTTCGACTGACAAAGGCCTGTCCAGATTCCGTCATATCGACCTCAACCCGATATCGAAACCACTGCGATTTTGGGTCCACTGGTTCTCCTCGGATGCGCCCATCTTCTCCCAACCAGAAGCGAAAGTTTTCAAGCAAGCAACTCGGAACAATACCCTGCAGAAGACGTGGTGGGACGAACTGCTCAGTGCCATTGAGCAAGTGATTCTTGCGGAGAATCACGAGAGACCCGCCAAGTAACTGCCGCTCCGTAGGCTCGCCACTAGCCCGCAACAGAGCGGGGTCTACAGGGCCTTGGTCGGGAGAAATATTCAAAGCAAAACTGTGAAGACTCAGCCGTGAATTCGATGTGAAAATGAGCTTACGATAGAGACGACGACCATGCGACACGAGTGCGTAGATGTGCATCACCTGCATCGTTCGATACGCCACAATTTCCTTAAATGTCGCCATTTTCTCCTTATCCTTATCATCCGAGCCTCGGTCCAACCCAATTAAGTGTACGCGAGTAGCATTAGCGGGCAATGGATCAGTGGGTAGGAATAGCGTATAAGGCAACTTCTTATCATCAGGTACAGGCGGGTACATGAGGCGAAGCGCATTGCCCACCAAGTCCACAAACCACTGTTCGTCAGCGTGGGGATGTTCCTTCTCCGAATAAATATCAAAGGGTCGCGAAAAGACTTTGCCTAGGTAGCGGAATCCATCATCACCAAGTTTCTTGGGCTTCTGCTCTTCCGTCCCTTGTGCTGGTTGCGGCGGAGCACGAACAACACGAGGAGTACCACACACATCGCAGGTGGCATTAGGATTATCACCGTTGAAATTCGCGCACGTGCAAGCCGAGCACTCCCAATACATTTTGAGCTCTTGAGAATTTTCGTTCGAATCGTCCAAACTACCCGCAGTTCCAGGTTCATATACCACAGGAGCGCCGACACCTTGGTCAATCTCGTGAGTTGGATCATCCCACTCGACAAGCTGGAAATCCGTCCCAACAATATTTACCCACAACCGATGGTCTTGACGCGCAACCAGACCGCAGTGAAGGGATTTGTTCCCAAAGATGGCCATGAAATCTGCATACTGCGTCATCGAGTCCGGAACAGGTTTCAACTCGTCATTTCTCCATAATATTTCTCCTGTCTGAGCATCCAACTTCAATTCTTGTTGACGGCAGCTGAATTTTCCTGCACCTCCAATATCGGATTCTTCGATCCATTCCCAAGTGTCAGTTTGTTCATCCGTGCGCAGTGCAATCCGCACAATATTTCCCAGAACTTTGTTGCGATTAGCCTTTGGCGCGCCGACCATCCATTGAACAATTGAACGGCGGTGCAACTGAATTGTTTCAAAGATCTCTGCCTCGAGAACATCGCCTGGTGGTAATTGAAGCTCTTTACCGTCACTGTTGCGTAGAGCAACGATACTCGGTGCTTGAATTGTCTGCATCCCAATTTTTAAGTACAAAGGCCGACCCTTCAAGTACTTTTCAAGGGATTTCTGGCCAACGTTTGCCGTATCGATACCTTGGGCCTGAAGCCAGCGAAGTAGCCGCTCCTCAGCCGACAATCCATCTTTTTCGTCGCCACTGTCCGTGGAGAGCTTCATTCCGAAGCAATGCCAGTTATGGACGTACGCAATGGAACCGATCATTTCGGAGATTTTCTGAGCATCATATTCAGTAGGCCGCAAGCTCACATGAAGAATCACAAGGTACGAATGGATTACGCACGCCGTTTGAAGATTGTTGGCTTCTTCTGCTTCCTGCCTCCACTTGTTAAGAGTGATGTGCGCGAAACCAAACACGTAAGCCATCAGCTGAGATCGATATCCCGACAGCTTCTCAATACGAGCTCGGTCGGCACCATCAACACACTGGTCGAGAGCAAACGTCATGTAACGAAGGACATCTACACCCAGCTTAATCATAAAAAGAATGAAGCGGGCGTCCGCCGAATGCACCGATGCCTCACCTAACTCCTTCACCGCGTCCAGCATCTTCAGCAAGGGAGCAATAATCGCTTCTGGGGCATGAATCAGCTCATTCAGAAGCAGCCCATTCATCGTACCGAGGTGATCTTCGCACTTCTGGTGATGAACTCTAGCATCAAATGTCCGTTTGATGGCTTCCTCATGCATCACGAGGTTTGATTTTCGCAACGGGATGTGCGAGATTTCTTCAGCTTTATCATCAGAGACCCAGTCACCACCCTCGAATAAAACACCGCGAAATAGTTGCTGCAGCATCGGGTTGAACAAATACGTCACACGGTCACGCGATGAGAAGAACGATGCAACAAGAGGAATTCGTGTGTATGGCACCGTCAAGTAGCTCATCAGGTACTCCGACTCTTCTGCTGAAAGTGTACCATGGTACGTAGGCAGGTCCGTCAAATGCATGATGTCGTCCTCAGTAATTACTGTAGGAAGGCTTCCGGCGGATCCATTACTCGAACTCTTAACAAGAAGAGCACCCAAGTTTGCAGGACTCGTTATAATTGGGCCCTCGCCAAAGTATACCTTCCTCTCCATGAACCCTTCCACTTCCACATCAGCGATGTCTTGATCACTTCCTCGGAAGTTCACTACCTCCCATTTCAGTGAAGCATGCAAAATTTTGTTGAGCCCACGCATCCCGAAGAAGTTCCTACGGTGGGTTGACGATGAGTCGTCAAACGATAGCTGCCACATTTGCCAGTGTTGATGCGCTGTACGGCGCCGCATCAGCTCAATTTCCTTCGTCTCCATTGTAGCTAAGAATTTTACCACCATGACTAAGTCCCGAGTCAAACCCACTTCCGGGTGATCATCCGCCATAGGTGTGGTATCGCTACAGAACCACTCCATCAACGCTTCCATTTCAGTAGGTGGAGTCTCGTTATTCGGGTCGATTAGCTGATAGTGATATCGCTCCATCAGCTGGCGGAAGAACAGTAGCGTCGTTGAATACTTCTTCACCTCGATTTTGTCCTCCGGCATATGATAATCAAAAAGCTGTCGCTTGCCCTTCGAGTCATGGCTGTGAAAGTAGGCAAGCACTCGACCTCGAACGACGCAAAAATTTGGACGCGCAAATTCCATCGCTGAAGTCATTTTCTGGATTGAGAAGTTAGCCTTGCAAAATGTGTGCGCCAGCACGTAACCGCTTTCCTCCTCCATCATCAACGAAATTTCAAGCGGATCATCAGCTGCTGGGGTGCGAATTAAGGAGTCGAAAATACACAACACGCACAGTGCAGCAAGTGCGCGCTCGGAATCAAACTGACGGGTTGGTTGCTCCATCGACTGCCACACCGAACCGAGAATCATCAATAACGAATGGAGGTGGTTCAGGCACCGAAGCTGCATATCTTTGGCAACAGGCTGGCGCCACATGCAAGTAGACGAAGCAACCCCCTCTACAGTCAACGGCTCAGGCATCGGCAACACCTCGACCAGGACACTTGTGACAAGCTGAATAACCTCATGATGTAAGGACATTCGAGAAGATGACGAACCCTCAGCGGCTCGCTTCAAGAGAGATTCGCACAAAGCCTCACACCGAACAAATGCAGCAACCGCAAGTGGAATGGATGTGACGCGCTCAGGTACATCCAGAAAGTTACTGAGAATAGGGACTTCAAGCTCGGAAGCATTTCCCGCATACTCGCTCTCCTTTCCTTGCAGTTGCAGCAGTTCAGCATTTGCGTGAGGAGCGAAAGGAAACGTTTCTTCCAGCGTAGCGGTGTCACGTTTGTTGCTGCTGTCTGAGTTAGCAGTAATCCCTACAGATTCTATCAGTCGCTCCGTTTGGCCCATCAGTTTGTTTACGTGGCTCAGACCTGAATCTTGAATGTTCTTCCGTTCATGGTGCTGCAGCGTTTTCAGTCCAATTTGTTTGACACCCATGGTAATGCACTTGATTTCAGAGACTGAAAGGGTTGACTTCGGTAGCTCAAAATCTTCACTTGTCCACGGATAAAACGCGCCGGTTGGATCTGACGCCACCAGCTCCTTGCCCATCGGTGTCAATATGGACCCACCGATCCCTCGTAAAATGAGCTGAGGTACCTTCGAAACATTAAATGTCTGGATGAGCTGCTTTCGAGCCTCCATTTCTGAGAAGGGCACCACAAGCCACGTGTGCCCTGGCAAGCTGTCAACAAAGGTCGTGTAGTCCGCCTGCTCTTGATCAACCGAGACGACGATCACAATAAACTTTTTGTTCGCAGCATGCAGACTCTCGCTCAGTACAGTGAGCACTCTCGTCAACTTCTGGCAAGCTGCCGACGTAGACTGGGCGAAATAGATACCAACGACAGCATCTGGGTCAATCTCCGACACGGTATGAGTTCCCTGCAGCGAATCTTGCAGTGAGATGGTGGACAGCGTGCGCAGGGCATTTTCTAGTGTTCCCTCGGGGATCGCTTTTGCTGGGTTTTCGGCACTTTCCAGGCCCTGGACAACTTGCTGAAATAGACGGTAGCGCAGCTTATACAGGATAGCGTACTCCACCTCGTCATTCGTGAAGGCACGACTACGGAGACAGAGATAGCGCACTGCTTCAATAACGCTCTTGCAGAAGCCCAATTGACTGCGTTGGGCCGTGTGCACACCTCCCAGGGCCGCATTTGTCCAGTCCGTCGGCGCACGTTGCTCCGTCGTTTCGCTAGCCAAGGGCAGTAAATTGTCGCCTGCAAGCCACGGCAGCAACACGTCGTAAATGGTCTCCACGCGATGGTACTCGGACGGAGGTTTGCGCACCCAAAGCGAGAACAGCAGCGTCCAGAAGGCCATGTCCAAGAAGCGACTGGCCGGGATGGCGCTGATCTGGATGCACGACTGCACACGGATCTTGTCGGCGCCACGCTCCACCTTGCAGGGGTGGTACATCTCGGCTCCAGGGCCTTTGTTGCACACTGTGAACGAGTATTCCCCGGCATCGCTGGTTTTCTCCACCACGTAAATGATGGAATGGCTGGTGACGTTGCCCACGTATCCCCCAGGCACCAGCACAGGCTCGCCCACCTGCAGCTTTGAGAGTTCCGCCTTCCACTCAGCCAAAAAGTCTTGGAACTGCGCGGCGTCCTCCACCTTGGCGCCCTTCTCGGCCCACTGACCACAGAACGCTAACTGGGGTAGCAGTGTCGTCTGCAGCGCACGCTCCTGCTCCACCGTGAGTGAGAACGTCACAGGGTCGTCTGCGGCGGTTTGTTGCGGTTGTAGCAACTGCATGAGGCCGCCCAGTGCTCCCACGAGCGCCTGCGGGTCCCCTCCAGCCTCGTACGGCGTAGCCCGCAGGTACGGGTCGCCGAACATGCCCAGGAAGGCCGCGGAGCGCCACACTGCCATCGCTCTAGCCCTTCTTCTTCTCCTTTCACTTGCACCTTCAACCCAAAGAGAAGAACGGGAAATGACCCGGGAAAAGATCGCGACTGGAGGAAATGGTCTGATTGGTAAACAAAGCGCACCACAGATTGGACAAAATTCGGAGCAGATCTTGAAAAGATACATGGTGTTGACCACATCACTTGTCGAGTATAACTGGGCGAATGGCCCAGTTTATACTGTTGGAGGCTGGTGACGAATCTGAGTACGAATGCGGAGCAGCAGGCTTGCCGCCATACGGGGCCGCTGTCACCTCCAGCACAAGGATGTTCGCGCGCTACTCCAGCGCCATCCTGGACTTGTTAAAAAATCTCATTCCGCCTGTCTTGCCTTGCTGGCCACCGCCACGTACGTCAGCATTTGACGTTGTCGTCTCGTCGTCTCCCACGATTGGCTGTGACACGGAGCGAAAGGGCGCCGAACCGCTGGCCGCGACTGAAGCACTGGCCACATGCAAATTTGGCCACCGTGCAGGGTCACTTCCGTTTTCGCCTCCTGGCCGCCGCATCGCCCGCGTCCTCAATCGCCTCGACAATTCTCGCCACCAACCGACGACGCGACTGAGCCGCCATGGTGCTGACGGCGGCAAAACTTGTGTGCAACAACCTCGACGGCGTGAGTGAGCTGTCGCACGTGTGGGCGGCCATGGACCAGTACCTCGACTACTCCGGTTCGTGGACGCTGGAGCGCGCGGCGGCGCAGGGGATGAAGTTCCTGGTGCAGCACCTGGCGCTGGCGACGCCCAAGCAGCCGCAGGACTCTGGTAACTCGCTCGTCATGGACTTCGCAGCCTGCAACGGCCACCTCGACATCCTCACGTGGCTGCACAACACGGAGCAGCTGAGCGGCTGTTCCACGCGCGCGATGGACGACGCCGCCAAGAACGGCCACCTCCCGATCGTGCAGTGGCTGAGCCAGCACCGCAGCGAAGGATGCACCACCAAGGCCATGGACTACGCTGCTAGCAGCGGCCACCTGCCAGTCGTGCAATGGCTGCACCAGCATCGCACTGAGGGCTGCACCACTCGCGCGATGGACCTGGCGGCTCAGAACGGACAGCTGCATGTGTTGCAGTGGCTGAACGATAACCGCAGCGAAGGATGCACGTCCAGCGCTGTCAACTACGCTGCCACGGAAGGATACCTGCACATTGTGCGCTGGCTGTGCGAAGCTCGCAAGGAGGAGTGCTCGTCAACCGCCATGGTTAATGCTGCGCGTGGCGGTCACCTGTACATCCTCGAGTATTTGGGTGAGCACTTCCCTCAACTGTTTGAGAGCATCGGTCCCAAGATGGTCCACGCCGCCATCGCGAATGGCCAAGCTGCAGTTCTCACGTGGCTCATTGCGATGCTGCCTGTCAAGTCGCTGAAGTGCGAAGAGGCTGCTGGGTCGTGGATGGACGTTGCGTCCGAGTACGGCCAGGTCGGCATCCTCAAGTGGTTTCACGACCACGCGACTGCGCTGCCCATGAGCGTTGATGGCCACCTTCCTGCGTGCACCGTGGAGGCAATCGAGAAGGCGGCACGTAATGGCCACAGCGACGTGTTGGTGTACCTGTTTGAGAACGATCTGGCGAACCTCACGGTCGAATCGGACGCCATGAACGCGCTGGTGGCTGCCGTCGAAGGTGGCCACCGCAACTGCGTCGAGTGGCTGGTGGCGCACTTCCGCGAGCTGTATGCGCAGAGCTCGTCTGCGTCGACTGTGGCCATGAACGCTGCCGCCGCAGTTGGTCACGTAGATATCCTCCAATACCTGCGGGATGAGCCTACCACATGCAAGTGGCAGACCAGCGCCAAGGCTGTAGACGAGGCTGCTCGCCAGGGCTTCGTGGATGTGTTGCGTTGGCTGCACTTTGACCGCTGCAACTGCATCGAGGAGGAGCAACCGATTGACGAAGAGTCCAGCGACGAGGATGAAGCAGCTCCGACCGACTCACGCTGGACTCCGGCGGCACTGGAGCTGGCGGCCACGAACGGTCACCTTTCGGCGGTCCAGTGGCTCACTGAGCACCACCGCGAGGTCTGCAGCGGATTCGAAGCGTTCAACGCGGCGGCCTACATGGACCACCTGGAAGTCGCACAGTTCCTCTACAGCGACGTCCGCAGCTCGTGCTCCGTGGAGCAGGCGCTGGAGCACGCAGAGGAAGGCGGCGCCGAGGACACGCTCGCCTGGCTTGAGAGTCTCAACTGACTGACAATGGTTGCTCCATCTTTTTAGAGAGTTTTTTTGTAGATTTATAGAAAATTTAAATAATCTCCTAGAGTATTCAATTGCACCATGGAGCACCGTGTCGTCGCTTTCGCCGCGGCCTCGCGAGCGTGTGTGACGCTTCTGGCGCTGGCAACGTCGGCCATCGTGACACCCTACGACACCTCGTCCCACCTACAGGTGGGCGCGTCCCCCCTCGCTGCGCTGAGCAACTGGGACGGCGTCTACTTCACGCACATCGCGTTGCACGGCTACGACTCCGAGCACTTTCACGCCTTCTTCCCGCTCTATCCGCTGCTAGTGCGGTGGCTTGCTCGTTTGCTGCCTCTGCAACCGGTGTCGGCCATCCTCGCCAGCGGATGGTTCGTCAGCAACGTGAGCTTCGTGCTGTCTGCGCTCTTCCTCTATCGCTTGGGTCGCGTCGTGTTGCAGGACGAAGCCGTCGCGCGACGAGCAGCCTACCTCTTTTGCGTGGCGCCCTCCAGCATCTTCATGTCGGCTGTCTACTCGGAGAGTCTCATGTGTCTACTGAGCTTCAGCGGCTTGTACTTCTTGGCGAGGCACGCAGAAGCCCCAAAACCGCGTCGAGCCTTTCGCGATCTCGTGTACTGCTCGCTGCTCTTCGGTGCGGCCTCCGCGACCCGATCCAACGGCATTTTGCTTTCATGTACGTTCTGGCTGGGATACGTTCACTAATTAATTGCTCCTCACTGACAGTGTGATTGGCGTTGGTTGTAGTGTTCGTTGCATGGCATCGCGTGACAGTTTCGCCGTCACCGAAAGAGCTGTTCCGGTTCTTAGGCTTTTGGATACGCACCGCGGCTCTCGGTGTACTTGCTGTTGCGCCGCAAGTCGTGTATTTCGTCACAGCAATGGTGCCCTATTGTCCGTCACTTTTCCAGCGGTTCGGCGGGGAGGTGTCTGGGAATGCCTCTATGGAGGACCGCAGCTGGTGTGCCGAGGTGATGCCCAACTTCTCCGCTATGTACATGTTCATCCAGAGCGAGTACTGGAATGTGGGCCTCTTCCGCTACTACGAGCTGAAACAGATACCCAACTTCCTCCTTGCTGCGCCGATCATCGTGCTTAGCTTGCACGCGCTGCAAGGGTATTTTCGAGGTAGCGTCGTGCCAGGACGAGCTAGCATGACATCTCAGCAGCAAGGTCGCGGTTGGCGAGGCACAACGCTGACTCCGTATTACGTGCATTGGCTTTTCTTGGTGGTGAACGCGCTGCTTGTTGTGCACATCCAGGTGACGACACGGTTGTTGTGTGCCTGCCCACCGTTGTTTTGGCACCCTGCTGAGTTACTGTGTGACTCGGTGGCAAAAAGGAAAGCTACATCCGGCCTGACAATCTACGGTCGACTCGTAGTGGGCTACTTTCTACTCTACACGGTGCTGGGGAGCGTGCTCTTCCCTTCCTTCTACCCGTGGACATAGTTCACAACTTGGGATCGAAACAAACGAATGACTGCATGTTTCGTAGCAAAATAATCATCCTCCACTAGACCCCCCAATGGTGCGTTCCCATATATCCATAATACCCTTACGAGCTGCGCTCTCCTTCGCGAAATCTTGTTTTCAAGCTTGGTCGTTTTCACCGCAACGACGACTTCTTGATTTTAAGCTTTTTCGCCAGACGATCGCGCGCTGAGCTGGTCTTGCGTTTGCGGCCACCATGATCGTGTCTATTGTGGCTACTGTAGCTGCCACCTCCCCCAGACGGCGGGGTGAGAGGTAGCGGGGGCCGTACGTCCACAGGCCGCGAAGACGAGGTCTCCGTTCTCGCTGAAGCAGGAGAATAACCTCGAAGCATCAGCCCTTTGCCTCTTGGTGATGGCGTCACGGCAGCTGGAGGCGGAGCATTATGCTCCACATCGCTCGATTCCGAGTGCGAATGCGTCTTCCTTGAAGGCGACGAGCTGGTACCTAGCGGTCTTCCATGCTTCTGATGCGAAGTCGTAGATGAACGTCCTCTTTCTCTCTCGTCTCTGCGTTTCACGCGTCCGTGGTTGCGATCACGTCTTGTAGACTCAGACGACGCGTGTCGAGGCGCAGCCGACGGTGGTGGCGGCGTTGGTGGTGGTGGAGGAGGGGTAGACGGAGGAGAGACAGCCGGAACAGGAGGGGGCACCACTTGAGCGAGTGGCGCTCTTCTCTCCGTCTTTGGCGATTGCCGGGTTTCAGCACGTCTACTCCTGTGCGTACGAGTTGGAGTTATCAAGGTATCGATCGAACGAGCAGATGACCGCACATCCACCTCAACCACAGCAGATGCATCTTTGCTTTTTCGCTGGTGTTGCGACGACTCAGTGTGACTTCGCTTGCGCTGTCTTTCACGACTTCCGCTCCCCTTCGACGCAGACTTGCGTCGACGTGCCTTTTTCACGCAGCGAGGACACTGGTAGTCGTCCGCAGGTTCCTCGGCCATGGGGATACCGACGCACATCGTGTGCTGCCACGTCTTGCAGCTTTCGCATTCCACCATACGCTGCCCATCATCGTGATTTGGGCGTCGGCGTACTTCACACACACAATCAAACATCCAACCGCAGCGGAAACACAGGAACTTTTCTTGCGCGACAGCCTCCGGCTGCTTGTCTGCGCATTTGGCATGCACCCAGTGTGAGCAGCTATCGCACTGGATCATGGAGGTTCCGTCGTCGTAGTTCTTTTCTTGCAGTCCGCAGGAACAGTCCACCATCCACTCATCCTCCGTCATTTCTTGGTGCTGCGTCGCGGGGGCCATCTTTGCGTCGAGAGTGCCAGTGTTCCTGTTCGTGTGAACCCTCTCGAGGTGCGTCGACCTGTTGGACGCCACGTCACTCGGTTTAGAGTGTCGTCGTTTGGATTGCGGTACCTTTTTCTTCTTCTTGGAGCGTTTTGCTTGTTCACGCCGTTCCTGCTGCCTTTGTTTGGCATCGGCAATGACCTCCTTCTTGAGCTTGTCCGTCAGTTGCAGCTCCTTGTGCGCTGCTTGCTGTCGGAACGCGATAAGAGCGTCTACAGGGGCCGCGGGCAGTCGCGGGTACGAGTTCTCCACGTCAGAGCTTCCATCGCTCTCGCCGCTCAAGTCCTCGTCTGTGGGGTCAACTCCAAGAGCCTTGTCCTTCTCGTCGTCAGTGTCGATCATGACCCCATCGTCCTCTTCCTGGTCGCTCTCATCAGCAGCTGAGCTGTCACTGCTGCTGCTGGAGTCGCTGCTGTTCCCGTCTTCTTCGTCTTCTTTTTTCTTCTTTTGGTCATCTCCCCCACCACCAGCTCCTCCGTTGCCCCCGTTAACAGGTGGTGGCGGTGCTTCATCTTCACTGTCACTGGAGCTATTGGAGCTGTCACTGGAGCTGGAACTGGCGCTGCTGTCATTGCTGCTGCTACTGGACGAGGACGGACAGGGACTGCTCGTCGGTCGCTGTCGCTCACTGTCCTCCCCGCTGTCCTCCTGTCGACGAGTTGACGTCGTCTCTGCGTCCACTAGGACCCTGTTGTGCGCCCCTAGAGCCGCCGTCAGCAACCGTCCGAGCCACTCGGAAGACGCCAGTTTGGGCGCCTTGGAACGCACGTGCAGCGCACGCATCTCAACGTCTCCGCCGCGGAACAGCATGAGCGGCACACTCAACATCTTACGCGCCCTGCTCCGCCTGTCCCCAGAGCCTCACACGCACAGAGACGCAGATGCCACGCGTGACCAGCCTGAGCCTTGCTGCGGTCTCCGTTCACTTGACCTGAGTATGCAAACGGGCGCTAGGGCTGGGTCTCCGCTATTCAAGGGTACGATTTGCTAAATCGCACCCTGATTTACGGGGCGGTGTGTAGCACACCAACCAGTCAGCGGATACCGAGGACAGGAATGGCCGGTCAGTGGAAGCTGTTGCACCGCTCTGCGCTGCTGCTGGAGCGCGGCATCGCGCCCACGGGTCTGACGCTGGGTCTGCGTCGCTTCGGCACACCGTCAGTACCCAAGCCTCGCGCGCGCGGCCAGTTCAAGAACGGCAAACGCCAGCCACAGGTGTCGGAGCCGCTCGCTAAGCCCCACATCAACAGACAGAAGCCCAAGAAGCGCCGTCCGCACAAGACCGAGGACCAGGAGGCGCCCGTGTTCACCAACAAGTTCCAGAACCTGCTAAGCTTCGCGTTCGATGACGTGCAGCAGAAGGACGCGCCGCCAGCCAAGCACAAGAGCGTCCGCAGCAGCGACACGTCGTCGCTGGACCTGCTGGACGGCATCGGAGCCTCCGCCAAGAAGGACGACGGCCCAGAGCTCACGTTGTCACAGCTGGGACTCGACACGTTGGAGAACGACGACACGTTCACCAAGAGGCAGCCCAAACACCCGCGGCAGAAGCCCAAGAAGACCAAACTCTTCTCGGGAGACAAAGACCCGTCCACAGTGTTGGCAGCACTGGGTATCCCTTCCGATGGAGAGGGCGTCCGGAGTGAAGGTCCGCCCTCCAGTCGCAAGTCCATCAAGATGAACACGAAGCGCAAGAAAGGGACGCGCAACCTGCTCAAGAACTTCCAGTTCGAGAACAGCATATTCGACGAGGCTTCGGATCTGTTTGGGGATGTGAACTGGGAAGATCGCAGCGACTCCGAGGACCGCGAACGGCGTCGGTTCCAGCGGCAACAGCGGAAGGATGCGAAGCGCAAGCCCAAGCAGGAGCTGCCTGCCCAAGAAGTGGAGATCCCTCCGACGCTTACGGTCAAGGACCTTGCAGAGCGGATGTGTGTCAAGGCCCGCGTCGTGTTCCGCGCGCTAAAGGATCTGGGTGAAAACGGGCTCAAAGAAGAGTCGGTGATCGCCAGCGACATTGCCGAGCTCGTGGTGGACTCTCTCAACATGATCCCTGTGTTGCTTCCACCGGATTTCGTTGATCTGGAACTGACACCACTACCGGAGGACTGCTCAAACTTCCCTGTTCGTCCACCTATCGTGTCAGTAATGGGCCACGTTGATCACGGAAAAACCACACTGCTGGACGCGCTGCGCAAGTCGAAGGTGGCTGCGACGGAGGCCGGTGGCATCACGCAGCGCATCGGTGCTTTTTCGGTGGAAATGGGCAAGAAATATGGTTCACAGTCGAAGGTGACTTTCATTGATACACCTGGTCACGCAGCATTTCGCAACATGCGCTCGCGCGGATCAGAGCTTACGGATCTACTCGTGCTGGTCGTAGCAGCAGATGACGGTGTGCGTCCGCAGACTGTGGAAGTAGCACGCCTGGCCATCAAGAACAACGTGCCGCTCGTGGTGGCTGTCACCAAGATGGACATGCATGAGCACGACAAGGTCGAGGTGACGAATCGTCTGGGTAGCGAGCTGTTGAACCAAGGCATCGTTGTTGAGAGCATGGGTGGAGACACTCCTATGGTGTGTGTATCCGGCAAGACTGGCGAGGGCCTTGATCAGCTGAAGGAAGTTATTGCTCTCCATGCCGAGATGCTGGACCTACGTGCCGACAGCTCGGTTACAGGCGAGGCTATCGTGCTCGAAGCGAACGTCGCACGAGGTGTTGGTACTCAAGTGGATACTATTGTGAAGTGGGGGACACTCAAGCAGGGTTCTTTTGTGGTTTGCGGATTGGAGTACGGAAAGGTACGCGCGTTGGTGGACCAGGCAGGCAAGCGTGTGAAACAAATGACGCCTGGCCATCCCGTCCGTGTAATTGGCCTAAAGGGGCTGCCTGAAGGTGGAGTTGCGTTGTTATCTGTGCCGACTGAAGATCGCGCCAAGGAGGTCGTGGCAGCGCGTCAAGCCATGATCGACTGGGACCAAATGGCGAATGCCGAAGAGGAAGAGGCAGACAATGAGAATGAGAATGACGATAGTTACCCGCGTCGTCGCCGCCGTTTCGGTGGTGCGCGCCGCAAGTGGGAGCAAGTGGAAGTGCGAAGACGTGAGGCAGCTGAAGAGGCAAAGCGTGTGGCTGCGCTGAAACCGGGAGACGAGGGATACATCGCTAATGTGGTTCCTATCATCGTGAAGACAGACTCTGTTGGTGTCATCTCTGCTATTGACGAGCTTATTGCATCCCTGCCGAGTGACGAGGCGGCGATCAAGTGTATCATGTCCGCTGTAGGACCGGTAACGTCCTCTGATCTCGTTATGGCTGAAGCTACTGGTGCTACCATCTACTCGTTCAATATCAAGCACCCGGCTTCCATTGATCAAGAGGCACTGCAGAAGCAAGTGACTTTGCGTCAACATCGCGTCGTGTACAGTCTGTTGGATGACATCAAGGAGTTGCTGCAAGACAATCTCGATGGTGTGGTGGTGCACGAAGTTATTGGCTCGGCAGAGGTGGTTCAGTCCATTCCGATCTCTACTTCCGGAACCCGCACCACTAACATCGCTGGCTGTAAGGTGACTTCTGGGTCGCTCAACATGCAGGCGAAGTACCGACTGGTGCGTGATGGCGAAACAGTCTTCGAAAACGTGGACATGGCGTCCATGCGTCACTTCCAGCAGAAGGTGTCAGAAGTCAACAAGGGTCAGGAGTGCGGTCTCCAGCTTGCAGGCACGGACGATTTCCAGCCAGGCGACGTGCTCGAGGCTTACACTACCAAAGTGGTGAAGCCTGAAATCTAGATTTGTCGAGGCTCTCCACCTTTGTGTCTTAGATGTTAGGATCCAGCTCACCGCCCACCCAGAAGAGCACTACATAGATGATTTGGCACACTAGCAAGGCACTGCAGGAGTAACCCATAAAACCACACTGTGACGATAAATGCGCTCACGAATGATGGGAGAAAGATCGTTTCTACAATCGAGTTGCAATCTCCTCGTGCGCACTGTTTACTACTTCAAGTATCCCTTACCAGCACTGCCGCCAAAAATGGTCGACTCATGCCGCGTGGCGCAGACTCACTCCGTGAGGAGCACACACAAGTCTTGAAACTCTTGGGGTGTCCTATTCCAGGCTCTGCGATGTTGCTCAGCTTCAGTCGCTTGAAATAGTAAACCTGGTCGCCATGGCCGCAAACCTCCGAGCACGAATGATTACTGTGATCGAAACGGATGCAACCTCCCGAGCTTGCTGTAGCACATTCGGCTCATTTGCAGTTTTGACTCCGACTTCCAGCAACGGCAGCTCAAACCCTGCAAACTCGACCAGATCAAAAAACTCCAACAAACCCAACCGAGCAAGAGCGAACACGTCCGATGGGGGAGTTAGAGAAACCGGGTGGGTCGACTCGCCCGAGGCCAGGGAAGCAAACCTTCCTGCGTACACAGCAAACCCTGCTGTCCAAGAGCTGGTTGCTGAAAAAGCGGCACTGGGTGGCCATGCTGATGGAGATTTTACTGCCGGTGCTCTTCATCCTCATGATCTCCGCACTCAAGTCGCTCTCAAAGGACGTCCAAGTTCCGGCTGGTTGGAGTAGCACCGCATCCACCAAGTCCTTCTCGCTGCTTGGGAACGGATATCTCGCTCAGGAGCCGACCATGAACGGGCTTTTGTTCTACATGGGCGTGCGTGCGTCATCAGAGCTGCACAACATGACAGAGTTATCTAAAGAGGACCAGAAAGAGTGTGAATTCAGCATTGGATATGGTGGAAATGTGAGCACGGATACTTCGTCGGGGTATTCGGTGCTTCCGGCCTGCCGGGACTACGTGACGCCGTACAAGCTGGCCATTGCCCCGGATAACACTTTCACGCGCAACTATTTCTTTGAGACCGTCAAGAAATGGTACCCAAGGGTATCAGTGAACGGCACAGTGAAGGTGACGTTGCCAAGTTTGGAGGACAGTGTCATGTTCTTTGATTCCGACAAGGCTTTGGAGTCTTACGTGAAGGAAGTTGGGTACGGCAAAACTTTCGACACACCGTTTGTGTATGCTGCGCTGGTGTTTGACGAGTACCCAGCAGACGAACAAATCGGCACTTTCCAGTCGATTGAGTACTCGGTGCGCATGAACTCGACAGTGGGGAGACGAGGTGCTCCAGGAACTGTGCCACGCACCCTTGGGGATCCCGCATTTGAGTCTCCCTTCCAGCGTACAATTGAGCAGACGTACTATACATCGTACACAACACGCGGCTTCATGACGCTGCAAACTCTCGTGGCACGCTTCGTGAACTGCATGCCCGAGTGGGATTCATCAACCAAGACCACGACTGGTGTGTGCAAGCAGAAGCTTTCTACGGCCGTGTCCAGCACTGATAACGATGCCCGCTTATTCCACGCTGTGGATGGTGACGAGCTGCTAAATGCTGCATTACCCGCAGTTATGGGGAATACGACGCCTTGGCAGGGTCAGCTTCTAGCTCCTGAACGTGAACAACTTCTTGTTCCGCTACGCCAGGCGCCGCAACCATACTTCGCAACAACTGTGGCCCCGTTCGCAATTGAAAGCTTTCTCTCGGCACCTTTTTACGATCAGGTCAGCTCCGTATTCCCGCTTGTCTTCGTGCTGGCATATCTCTATGCTATCTCGCGCGTGCTCGTGGTGCTAATCCAGGAGAAGGAGACCCGCTCACGCGAGTATCTCAAAATCCTGGGCATGTCTGAAAGCGCAATTATCCTGTCGTGGTACATCACGTACTTGATCATCTTCACTCTGAGCGCCATTATCCAAGCAATTGCTAGTTCCGCTGGACTCTTTCCAAACAGCGATCCTGGCCTGATCTTCATCTTCTTCCTGCTCTTTTCGCTTAGCGTGCTCGCGTTCGGTTTCTTCATGAGCACACTTTTCTCGCGCTCACGAACTGGTTCATTTGCTGGCATGGTGCTCTTCTTTTTCATGTACTTCGTCTCCAGTGGCTTCTCGTCCACGTCCTCGATCGGTTCCAAGACTGGGGCGTGTTTACTGCCGCCCGTGGCGCTTGCATTTGGCGTTCAGACGCTAGCTACCGCCGAATCTACTGGCGTGGGCATGAGCTTCGAGTCGTCCAGCACTATCGTCAACAACTTTAAGTTTGGCTCCGCGATCGGAATGCTCTTCTTAGACATCATTCTCTACACGCTTGCAGGGCTTTATCTTGAGCGTGTCATTCCCCGCGAATACGGCACCGTCGAGAAATGGTACTTCCCACTTCAGCCAAGCTATTGGATGCAAGCCTTGCGCACGAAGACAAGTAGCAGCAAGGTTAATGATGTGGCCAACAATGTTGTCAACGGAAGCCATGCAGTTCTCGACATCGAGAATCCCAATATGGAACCCGCCAGTGAGGAACTACGCCACCAAGAGAAATCAGGTGAAGCCTTGGTGATCCGCGATATCAAGAAGGAGTTCGTCGTACCGGGAGGAATCAAGCGTGCTGTTCGTGGCGTGAGTCTCGCCATGTACAAGGATCAAATCACGTGTTTGCTGGGCCACAACGGCGCAGGGAAAACCACGCTTATCTCCATGCTTACAGGCATGATTGCACCTTCTTCCGGTGATGCATCATTCCGCGGGATGTCACTCGTGCATGACATGGCTGAAATTCGGCAATCACTTGGGCTATGCTTCCAGCACGACGTGCTCTACAATGAACTTACCGTGCAGGAGCATTTGCTCTTTTACGGAAAAGTTAAGGGTTATCGCGGTACGGCGCTCACGGAAGAGGTTGATACCAAGATCAAAGAAGTCGGTCTAACTGAGAAGCGGCACGTCTTTGCTGGTTCTCTCTCGGGTGGTATGAAGAGAAAGCTATCAGTGGCTATCTGCCTGCTCGGTGACAGCTCGCTTGTATTCCTGGACGAACCAACGAGTGGCATGGACCCATACAGCCGACGCAGCACCTGGGAAATTCTGCTTAACAATCGTGCCAACCGTGTCATGGTCCTCACGACCCACTTCATGGATGAGGCCGACATTCTGGGCGACCGCATTGCAATCATGGCCGAAGGTCAACTGCGGTGCTGTGGTTCTTCACTCTTCTTGAAAAATCGCTATGGTGCCGGATACAATTTCACGTTGGTCAAGAGCAGTGACCCCGCTGCTCCCTGCAAGGAAACTCAGCTTCAATCGCTTGTTACTTCACGCGTACCTACAGCCAAAGTGCTGAGCAATGTTGGTGCAGAAATCGCTTTTCAGCTGCCTTTGGACAGCACAACTTCGTTCCCCCTGCTTTTTGAGGAGCTCGACGAAAAAATGGGCGAGTTGGGGGTCCTTTCGTATGGCATTTCAGTGACAACGCTAGAGGAAGTCTTCATCAAAGTAGCTGAGGCCGGTGATGAAGACAACCAACACACGCTCAACAAAGATGCCGCAAGTCCCAACGCCACTCATGCTGCATTACCCGGCGGTCCATCCATTGCCAACATCACCGGATTTACGATGTTTCTCGTTCATTTATCAGCGCTACTACAGAAACGTTTCAGGATTGCGAAACGTGATCGGCGAGTCATCATCTTCAGTGCTCTTCTCCCCGTGACGCTGCTTGCCGCAGGATTCATTATCCTGAAAACCAGTTCACTTACCCGCTCAGACGTGAAGCTTGCACTGAGCACCGACGGCTTTGAAGCTGCAGTACCGAGTGTACCATATTTCTGCGAGGCCGATGGTTCCCAATGGTGCTCGAAAACCATGGACTCGCTCTATACGGGTGGTGATCCGTCCCCCTTCTCAAGCGCCGATATTTCTTCACCTCCATACACGACTTGGCCAACCTCAGTGTTCGGCGTGGATTATACTGAAGCAGATCTTGCCAGTCCGAGTAACCCCAACAGCAGCGAATACTGTCTGCGTTTGGGAGACAAGATCTACCAACGTGCTTTTGGAAAGGCCGACGGTGACACTACGAAAGTCACTCAAACTCCTGTAAAGGGGCAGTATGGTGGCTATCTTGTACATGCCTCTGAGTCGGAGCGCGTATTTGGTTATCACCTCTTCGTGAACACAACCGCAGCACATGGTGCTGTGATCTTCAAGGCGTTGATGGATCAAGCCCTTTATCGCTTCATGGCTGGTGGTGCCTCTGCATCCACTAACGTAACGCTCAAGGCAAACACGTACCCTCTACCCATGACAGCAGCGACGCAGGCGTTGTTCGGATCGTTCCTGGCATTTACTGCCTGTATCTTCATCGTTATCGCCTTCGCTTTCTTCCCGGCTTCGATCGTGGGATTCCTCGTGAAAGAGAAGCAGGCCGAGCACAACTCCAAGCACCAGCAACTCGTGTCTGGCGTGAGTCTGCCAGCGTTCTGGCTGGCAAACTACCTATGGGACTTGTTCACCTACATTATCCCGCTCGTTGCGGCAATTGTGCTCATCCAGATCTTCGACATTGCGGCTTTCACGGGCAACGACTGCGTGAGCTGCACGAGCGAGACGTTCCCGGCAATTGTGCTACTCTTCATCCTCTTTGGACTGGCAATTTGCCCGTTTACCTACTGTCTCTCGTATTTCTTCAAGGAACACGCCTCCGCACAAACGTACACCATCATGATAAACTTTTTGCTGGGAGTTGTGCTGATGGTCGTGTCTTTCATCTTGGACGTTATCAGCACGAGCAGCGCTGATGCCAACAAAGTGCTCAAGTTCATCTGGCGGCTCAGCCCGCTCTTCAATCTGGGCAGTGCATTGCTCAACCAGTGCACCAGTGAAATTGGTGCTGCCTTCGGACGAACGTCGGGAACTATTAGTCCTTTCAAAATGGACGTCATGGGCTGGGAGTTGCTGTATCTGGCACTGGATTCCGTCCTCTTCTTCACGATTGCTGTTGGCATTGACTTTTTGCTGAGTTTCCCAAAGATCAAGGCTGCAATTTTCACGGACCCCGTTCTACAGGACCCACCGCACGAGGAGGACGAAGATGTAGCCCGTGAGGCTGAACGCGTGCGCAGTGGTGGGGCTGACGGAGATGCTGTCAAACTGCTTGGCATTCGCAAAGTGTACATGGGCAACAAAGTTGCCGTCCGAAACTTGTCCTTTGGCCTGCCCAAGGGTGAGTGTTTCGGCTACTTGGGCATCAACGGTGCAGGAAAAACTACAACCATGAAAATGATGACCGGCGACATTCTCCCGACGTCAGGTAGCGGTACGCTTGGTGGTTTCGACATCCTCAGCGAGCAACTGGATGTACGCCGTCTAATCGGCTACTGCCCGCAGTTCGACGCACTGTTCGAGCTGATGTCTGTACGAGAACACTTGGAGCTCTTTGCTCGCATCAAGGGTGTAGCACGTGCTGACCTGAACGGTGTGGTCAAGACTCTCATGCACCAGATGAACCTGGACGACTTCGAAAACAAACTGGCTGGCACGCTTAGTGGCGGTAACAAACGCAAACTCTCCGTTGCCATCGCGCTCATCGGATCGCCATCAATTGTTTTCTTGGATGAGCCCTCCACAGGCATGGACCCGGTGTCACGCCGCTTCATGTGGAATGTCATCGCCGATATCTCGACACAACGTAAGGAATCGACGATCATTCTCACCACGCACAGCATGGAGGAGTGCGAGGCTCTGTGCACTCGCGTGGGTATCATGGTCGGAGGCCGTCTGCGTTGCCTTGGTAGTGTGCAGCACTTGAAACACCGCTTTGGAGACGGCCTTATGCTTGAGCTGAAGCTTCTGGGCACACCCATGCACGACATTGATGAACGCGTGGCTGCCGTGTTTGGAGGTAGCACCTCACCGACGACATTCCCGCGTGCCGAGCTGCGAGCCAAATGCGAGGCACTTGGTAACGCGTCTTGGGCCGACAAGATAGTGATGAGCCATGCCACGGGTTACGCGTTGGCGACAGCACTTGATCGAGATGGCGCCATGCGGCTTGGCATGCTCTGTGCGTGGTGGGCTGCAGAGGAGCGCTTCCTGGCATTGGATGCATTCCTCAATGAGAGCTTCGCAGTTGATGGCACCACTGGTGTGAAGCTGCTGGAACGCCAAAATGATCTTTGCCGCTACAAACTTACCGGCCAAGTGCCGCGACTGGCAAGTGTGTTTAGACGGGTTGAGGGCAGCAAGCAACAGCTGGGTATCCGCGAGTACGCTGTCTCGCAGACCACGCTTGAACAGATCTTCAACAACTTCGCGAGTCAGCAAAGCGAGGAGAAGGGCGTAGCGCGCGGTATCGGTGGCTAGACGAGGAAGACCCTCCTTCATGCAAAACAATTCATACACACTGATCAATTATCCATTCCACCAGTTAGTTGGCGAAGCAAAATGCATTGATGTGCAAGCTCAGAGAGAACGCTTATCTTGTTCTGCGAGAAGGAGCTTGAAAATGACACGGCTCTCCTTCGTTGTCTATGGCAGGGGTATTTACAGGTTTGCAGGCATGACACAGTTACCGTACAGGGCCTCGTACGTCTCGCGCTCGCGACTGTCAATGGATAAGAGATGAAGCAAATGTTGTTAGCCACTGCACACCATTGGCCAGTTCAAACAAGTGGATACGTACATGAGCGAGTCGCTGCCGTCCGCACGCAGGAGAACCTCAGGGGCACGAAGCTTTCCGTTGTACTGGAATCCCATCGAGTGCGAGTGCGCACCAGTGTCGTGGATGACGAACAGGTCGCCCACCTGCGCCTTGGGCAGCGGGCGGTCTTTCGCGAACCAGTCGTTGTTTTCGCACAGCGTGCCCACAACGTGTGACGGGGACACTTCCTCGTTCTCGCGCGCCGGGATCGAGATCTCGTGGTACGCGCCGTACATGCCAGGACGCATGAGGTGCGCCATGCAGGCGTCGACGCCGTAGTAGCGGCCGTATGTCTCCTTGATCGCCTCGCAGCGGGTAACCAGCCAGCCGAACGGGCCCGTCATGAAGCGGCCGTTCTCCATGCAGAGGCGCGGGAGCGTCTCAAGGCCGTGCTCCTGCATAGCCTCGTCGAACACCTCACGCAGCATCTTGGCGATGGCCTCGACGTTCACAGGCTCCTGGTCCTTCCGGTACGGGATGCCCAGCCCACCGCCAATGTTCATGAACTCGAACTCGATGCCGAGCTCCTTCTTGAGCTGCACGATGGTGCTGAAGAGCACCGTGACGGTCTCGCGCCAGTACTCCTGGTTCATGACGCACGAGCCCGTCATCATGTGGATACCGAAGCGCGTGGCGCCGGCCTGCTGCGCCTTGCGGTAGGCCTCGACGATCTGGAACGGAGGCACGCCGAACTTGGCGTCAGGTCCGCCGAGCACGTTGGACTTGGTCTCCGAGTCGGTGCGGCCGATGCCCGGGTTGAGGCGGAAGCTCATGAGCTCGGGACACTTGCCACGCACGGCCACGAGGCTGTCCACGAGCGACACGTCGTCCAGGTTCATGATGACGCCCTGGTCGAAGGCCGTGGCCAGGTCCTTCTTCGCCGTGAAGTTGGAGGTGAAGATGACCTTCTCGCCGGCCACGCCCAGCTCCTTGCAGATGTGCAGCTCGGCCGACGAGCTGCAATCCATACCACAGCCTTCCTGGTGCAGCAGCTTGAGGATGGCCGGGTTGGGCAGCGCCTTGACGGCGTAGAACTGCTGGAAGTCCGGGAAGTGCGCGCGGAAGGCGGCCAGCAGGCGGCGCGCGTTGTCGCGGATCAGCTGCTCGTCGTAGATCTGCAGCGGCGTGCCGTAGTTGGCGGCCAGCGCGTCCAGGCGCTCGACGGACGTGGGGAGCGGCAGCGGCATATTCGTCTCGGAGTTGGTCAGTTGGAGTGTGACGTCCGCCGTCGGCCACGCATTTCTTCAAGATGGCTTCACTGGAGCTCTTCCAATCAAAGCGAGGGATGAGCCAACTTTGGTACAGCAGAGCAAGAATTGGTACACATCAGATACGGCAAGTCAATTATTTCTGAGGATGCATAATGCTTGTAAATAGCACCCAAACCTTTTCTAGATTGAATCAGTTTATCAAGGTTACCTGTTTCTACGAGGGTAACTTGCGGCAAGTGCCTGCCCACTACACCCAGCCTTCGGACAGCAGTAGGTTACATCTACATGGCTTTGCTAGTTAAGGCCGTGGCCTGGTCAAGCATATAGTCTCCACTGCTGAATGCACGTTTCACCAAGCTTTCACAGCGAGAGCCCGTCATCAAAATGCTGGATTGGAATGTCTTCAGGAACCCTGCAGCGTCAATCGTGTTTAATTGGTCACGAGCACCAAAAGCGGTCCCAGCCCAACAGCATCTCGTATCCAGATCTTGAGCAGGTTTGCAACCTTATCTCGGATCGATCGAGTTCCTTCTGCATGCCATCCTTGCATTACCGCCACCGTCGTCTCCACCGAGAGCAATCAAAGTTTGGACTCCGAACGCGTAGTGTTTCTAGCCGCAGCGCTGCATACTCACCGCTCTCCGGACGTTCACATCTAGAACGTGCGCAGGCCCTCGTTAACTCTCCTTGCCCGCCACGATCGCAGTGCAATTATACCCGTGCCAACTCGTCCAGCCTCGAGTGTCAAGTCTGCGAGTTTGCCCTCGCTGCCTCTTCTCTTCCCATGGCTGCACACGTTGCAAAGCTCAAGCAAGAATCTTGCCGCAAGATCGGTGTCCGCCGCGCTGGGCATTGTGCTGCCGAGATGACGCCACGCGGTGGATTCGCGTTGGCGCTGCCGCTACGACGAAGATGATGTTCAGGAACTGTCGTAGTATTATTGTGGCCATTAAGATGGAACGGAGACCCTACGTTGGCGATAAGAAGATACACTTGGGCCATCCAGGGCGGCGAGCAGCAGCGTTGCCTCGTTGCTTGCTATTGAAAAAAGCAAAGAGAGCCCCCGCACGCACTCCGTCCAGTCGCTTGCTTGCTCCTTCCCACTGACGAATCGACTCAACTCATTTACAGCGTCTTCTTCTCAGCCTCGACGGCCTTGGTCTTCCGCGAGCTCAGGCAGTAGTTGACGACGAAGAAATTCATGAAGAGCCAGAACAGTGACTGCACGTAGATGAGGTACATGACCGAGATCTTGTACGGCATGCCGGGGCACGAGCGAGAGACCATGAGGTAGCCCTGCGCGTTCATGAGCAGGAACTGGATCATCTGGACCGTCGTCAGGTACGGCTTCCACCAGATCTTGCGCGTGTGCGAGCTCACGAAGTAGTACATGTACATGATCGCATGGACACCGCCATTAAGAACTATGGTCATGTAAAGATCGCCATCGTATGAGGTGCGAAAGTTGGCCCAGTAGCACTATAGACACAGCGGAAAAAAACATACAGCCCGTCAGTTTCCCGTGATATGATTGGGGTGGGCCCCACCGTGGAGAGGGGGGGGTCCGCATCGGAGCAAGCGCGGACCCATTATACAGAGCAGAAAAAGACTTACGAAAAAGACGGTGACGTGGTGGTAGACGTGAAGCACCGAGAGCTGCTTCCACTTCTTGCCCATGACAATGAAGAAGGTGTCACACATGTCCAAGACCTTGGACAGATAGAAGATGTACATGAGGTTGCCCATGACGGGGTTTTCGTGGTTGAAGGCATTGCACGGGGTGGCCGAGTAATCCTGCGAGGATGGAAACAGAAGGAACACGTCAGTAATCGGTCCTGGCAACGACAGGACAAGGGGAAGACCCCACGTACATTGCGGCGGGCCTGCAGGATGGCCTCGACGGTCATGTACGAGCACAGCACGACTTGGATGGGGTTGTAGATGAACTGGAGCGGGGCCGTGTTGAGTGCGGGCACACCGGACTTCATGACGAGCTGCAGAGAGCAAAAGCGCGGGACATGGTCAGCATTCGCGCTGTTCGTTGCGTGTAGGAGGAGAGACTTACCGTCGCCACCACCACGAAGGTGAGGTAGCCCACGCAGAGCGCGAAGACCGTGCCGAAGTCGGCGAGGAAGTAGTCCTGCATGGGGGACTGGCGATACCGCAACGTCGGGTCGACCCAGTCCATGAGCATGACGTCCATGCCGGCGGCCCATTGCTTGTAGCTCTCAAGGAGTGCACTGGCCATCTTGTGCTGCTGCTGAAGGCTGGAAAGGAGGAAAGCGGTGTCCGAGCTGCTGAGCACCAAAGAGGAAGTGACTCGGTGCTGGGGGGGGGGCTGCAAAGGCCCGGGTTTGATACTGGTCACTTGGCTGGCGGCCATTCAAACATACGTCAGCATCAGTTCTGGCAGGTGGGCGCCTGATTTCGCTCGCTCTATGACTTGTCCTTTGTAAAGCCTGTCTTTAACCGCAGGCGAAGCGTTACGAAGAGGTATCGAGTGTCGAAGGTCTGGAGGCTAGAACCGGGTCATATGGATACAGAGTCGAGCGCCGCGAAGCGCCTCAACATCAAGTCTGACACGTCGCCGCGTGCATTGCTCTCGAGCCCTCGCCGCGGTCCTCGCCTCATCTTGGCGTGGCTGGTGCAGCACAGCCGACACAGCACCAGCGACGGGGGTGCTAATCGTTTGCGTTGCGGCGACGCCGACGGAGCTTCAGGAGACGCTGGAGCTCGCAGCTCACTCGCGACTGCACCCCTGCGAGCGGACGGTGAGGGCTCTCGCTGCCGCAGCGTGTCGCACTAGAGGAATGAATCCGCCGGCTGCAGGTCTGGTTGCCGCCGCGCTCCTTCACTCCAGGGGTGAAGGAGCGCAGAGAGGGATCGCTTGTGCCTTCGCATCAAGTGCTGGAGTTTTGGCCCGCGCTATGCAAGTGTGAACTGGAACAGCCGGCGCGATGGATACAAAACTAACTGGCGATCTCTGCACACGAAGCGGGTAATCGAAGCGCAAGTTTTCGCGAGAGAGCATGACCGCGGGCGGCCATTATGCGCTTACTCCATCGCGGGCGGGCTCGGCTACCGAGGCGAACGCATACAAGTATGCGCTACAGGACAATGCAGCAGAAGCTCGCATCGGCGTGCAGTCAACCGTTTGTCTCGAAAAGTGTCTTGCATGCAAGTTGCTGCCGCCGACGGCGCGGTTCTCTGCAAACTTCACAGTTCGCGCGCAGATGCGTTGGGAAGCGAGCCCGTCTCGAGCGAGGCTTGGCGCTGGAAAGGCCCCGCACCGCCGTCGTGCAAGCGAAGGAGTCGAGCGCGCCGGCGGTGGTGAGCCCGGCAACCGCACGACATGCGGTGCTTTGCCCAACTGGTATGTGGCAGGCTCTGATTGGCTGGCCGGCGTCTACATGGACCATCCATTGTCCGTTTCGGATCGCGAACGTCCAGATTGAAGTGCGCTTGGTGTATCCTGCTGCCTTTCACGGTGCGCCAAGCAGCGAAGGTTGCCTATCAAGCGCTGCCTGCCACGCACTTGCGGCCGGCGAGATAGACATAGACGCCACGCTCGACTACAGCGAGGGCGCCAGCTGCACCGTATCAAGTTCGACAGGATGGGATCCCCTCGTGCTCTGCACTACCAGTATGACTCTAGGACGCTCGCCACCGGCGGATTACCGACGGTGGCTGTTTGCAGCAACGCCGCCGCCGGCCTGCTAACGCGCCATTTCCATGCTCATGACTTGCAGAGTCTGTAGACGAAAGCCCGTGCCACTCTGCATTAATCGGCTCGTCAAAGCCGCTACGCTAAAACTTTGCGCCAAGGTGTGGGGGTGCACCGAGGAGATCACAAGGTTGAAAGAGCCTACGTGCATTCAGCCAGCATCTCTCAGCGAGCAGCGCGCACATAGTAGTATTATACCAAATGTTACCAGTAGTAATATACACATAACACTGATTGTAATATTTTCAAGTAAATCTCGTAGTATTTATTATAGCACTACCGATTCCAACCATGGGTGTATTTTAATATAATACATTATTTTATTGTATTACTACGTAATAATTAACTGTATTATACTATACTGTATCAATAATATCGTGGCGTATTACTACTATAATTTATTGACAAGTTTGTCCACCACTGACCCTCACCGTACATTTGACTTCAAGCGACGTCACAGAGTCTCGAGATTAAGGCGGCGTCAACTCAAGTTGAATTATATTGATCTCGACAAGACACTCGCACCCAGCAGCCTACAGCCGTCATCTACCGGTACGAACAAGCTTCCTTCTCCCTCTTTATTGCGTCTTCTTCTTGTTGGACTTGCGCGGCTTCGAGCAGTACGACTTGACGAAGAAGTTCATGAACAGCCAGAAGAGCGACTGGATGTAGATGAGGTAGATGACCGGGACCTTGTGCGGGAAGTTCTCGCACGAGCGTGACACCATGAGGTATCCCTGCACGTTCATCGTGACGAACTGGATCAACTGCATGGCCGTGAGGTACTTCTTCCACCAGATGTCGCGCGTGTGCGCGCTCACGAAGTAGTACATGTACATGATGGTGTGGATAAACCCATTAAGAATCACCGTCGCGAAAATATCACCGTCGTAGCTGACGCGCAGATTCATATAGTAGATCTGTTGGTCGGGGCAGGCAGCGAGAACAACGCGTTAAAACTAATCTTCTCAAACAATGGCACGGAACAAGATGAAGCAGCGGCGGAGGCCACGACACTCACCGCGAAGATGGTCAGGTGGTGGTACACATGCAAAAAGGAGAGCTGCTTCCACTTCTTGCCGAGGATGATGAAGATCGTGTCAAAGAAATCCAGGATCTTGGACAGGTAGAACATGTACATCACATTGCCCATGACCGGCCTCTCAGCGTTGAAAGGGTTGCAGGGCGTGGCCGAGTAGCCCTGCAAGTATATAGCGTTGCAAGAAGGAACGAGCAAATGAACCGTGAGTTGCAAGTTCGCCGCACGGGTGGTTTGGGTGTGGAGCAAACAATTTTCGGAGGGAACGTACGTTGCGGTAGGCGAGGATGCCGGCCTCCATGCACATATATGAGCACAGCACGACCTGCAGCGGGTTGTAGATGAACTGCAACGGGCTGGTCTTGATGGCAGGGACGCCCGCCTTCATCACGAGCTGGAGGAGACAGATGAAACAAGTCGTTTGATCAGCGCATTCATCCAATTTTAATCAGAGTCGCTGGTTGACTAACGCACCGTGCCGATGACGACGAAGGCCACATAGGCGACGCAGATGGCGAAGGCCGTGGCGAAGTCGGCGCCGGGCAGATCCTGCAGAGGTGAGAGCTTGTACTGGCCCGACGGGTCCGCCCAGTCGAGGAAGAGTGTCTCCTGGACGTCAGCCCATTCCTTGTAGCTAGCCCAAAGTGCAGAAGCCATCGCTGATCGGTTGCAAGTGGTGAAGTCTGCGGGGCACAGCTCGAATTGCGTTCTGGCAAGGGCGAGCTTTACTGCGTAAACGGCCGTCGAGGGATACGGTCCACACGATCGCCCAACGGGTGAAGCCATTCCATTGGTAGAAAACGGGGTAATTATGCGCCGCACGATGGAAAAAACTGAGTTTTCATCATCTGGTCCAGCCTCATGACGTGTTGCACCTCTTGCTGACCCCGTGAGGACACATGGGCCCTATGATGGGGGCCACTTGGCGAGCATGATTACAGCGCATGGCATGCTCATCTTCCAGAACGCTGCGAGCGAGCACCTTGCCGACGAAGCCCATGGTCTCCGATATGGTAATATCGCGTCTAGGTACGCTTCAATATCGTACCTAGTCGGTACAGTCTAGTACGGCGACAGTTGCATCTGATTCACCCGGTTCGCGACTGCGGCTGTTGCGAGCTTCTCACACTGCAAGGGAAGGAAAGGAGCGACGGCGCCTCATGCGGCTCTGTGCGACGCCCCTATTGTTAGCGCTCGCTGCGCATGGTGTCACTTCCGAGGTGGCGGTGTGCTCGCTGCCCGCCAGAGCGCTGTTCATCGCGGACGGCAGCGCACTCGTGGCGTGCGTGGCAAGTGGCTCCTCTACGTTCTCGGCCAAGTGCCAGACTGCATGCAGCTGCAGACGACTCGCGAACGATCCGAACGTCTATGGCGTGTGCCTTAACAGCAGCGCCACTTTCGAGTGCAGCGCAGCAGAGAACGCGACGGAGTGCACACAAGGTATGGAGTCCACGCTGGTAGACGGTGACTCGGGCAATTTGGTGCAATGACGTACTTACGCTGCTTCTGTTGCTATTGTCAGCATCCACGACATCATATTTAGGCGCAGGATCAATGTCGGCAAGTGCTACGGAGATTGCGGGGGAGCTGGCTAGTGGCAGTGGTAGCAGCGGAGGAGAATTGGAGGCGTGGCAGTGGGCGCTCATCGGGTTGGCGATTGCATTTGTTCTGGGACTGCTGATCTTCCTCGTCAACTGGTTCAAACACCGACCGCTGCGTGGTGACAATCGCAGAGAAGTTGTCGAGGCGGTCGAGCACAGTCGCTCGCAGCCCAAAGACGACATTAACGGGCTGCCGCTTGCGCTGCGAGAGAGTCAAGCAGGAACTGCAACGAGCAACCGCGAAAGCGCGGCGAGGAGCACGACGCGCTCGCACGACACGAATCCATCACAGATATCGGGCTTTTCGGGTGGAAGCTACCATACGTACGCTGGGAACCCCATGAGCAGCACGCTGACGGATACCGAGGTGGTGGCGCAGCATCAGGAGCGCGCATTCTCGCCAATCAGTGATTCATCTCATTCAATCGGCTCATCAGACTATTCGCAGGGTGTAGACACGACTACGACCCCAAATACTGCGTTGCTGGCACGCACGCGTGACCAAAGAGGCAGTGGTGACTCAGATAGCCAAGTGTATCCGTCATTCAGCAGCTATTCCGTCTCGAGTGGCATGGACTCGTTTTCCAGCGAATTGACCGTCGAGGGCGGCTCAGACATGGAGACGGGTGGCAGCAGCGCCCCGCGCAAAAAGTCAATCGAGTTTTAAGTATTAGGCAACACTATTTAGGCATTGGCGTGGCCTCCGGAGGTGCAACGCTTTCATTCTGATAATTTGATCCGCTGCTAAATATGCGTGTGAGCGTGACCCTCTTATCCGACAATAAGCCAGGGTGGTATTGGATGCAGACAAGTTTGGACGCCTCGACTCTTTTTTTCTTAGCTCGAGCTAAGAATGGAGGCACTGTGTGCTTGCTGTGACTGGTGTGTGTTGTTTAATGGGACCGTTTTCGCCTTGTTCATCGGTAGAGCCGCTGCATGAGATCAATCCTCAATTTGCTCTCAAGCGCCTGCTTCGACTCTTCGCCTGCCGACTTCCAGTCTCGCTTTCTCCTCAACCTACCAGTCATGGAGTCGCGTTTGTCCGGAACGAGCAGCATGAAGAACATGAAGATCTCAATGGAGAGCGAGCGGATGTTCGCCGATATCGAGGATGAAATGCAGTCTCAGTCTCCTTCGAGGGAAATGCGTCGCTCGTCATCGCGCATCATGTCGCCAAGCAATTCGAACACGTCGATTTCCAACGGCAGTCGCGTGAGTGTCAAGGAGCAGCTGTACTCGTTGGAATGCAAGGTGCAGTCGCATGAAGACACAATTCAGAAGCTCATGTCGATCCACCAGGCAGACAAGTCGCTGCTCTTGACCAAGATCGAAGAGATCACGGACCGAACAAGTGAGGAGCTGCACAAGCTTCGCGTCGACTACCAGAAGAAGCTCAACACTGCCAGTGAGGAGATCGAGCGGCTTAACAAGTGCCTAAATGTTCAACGTGGGCACATTACCACATTGCAGGAGCAGTGCCAGTCCCTGCACAAGCACGTTGTGCAGGTCGACGACGACGTCACCAAGCTTGCCACCGAGGTGCTAGGAGAATAACTTCACGCCCACACTGCACAGCACAGCACACCCTTCGATTCTACAGCAAATAACTAATGCAATATATTGAGCTTTTAACACTGCATACGCTCAATCCGAGTCCATTAGCTGAAGTAGAACTCGCATCATTTCAGCAGAGATATCCGACTCCTTTGCTGCGTTGGCACGAGACACCCGTGGGTCAGCGAGCAAGTCATTAAGTCGGCGGCGAGTGGACTGCGTAGCAAAGAAGGCTTCCTCGACGATAGCGATGAAAATATTTAGTACCACGTACATGAACAACGAGATGAACGAGTACAGGTACACTTTCCCTGACACGATGAAGTTGTGGAGCTCCATCGCATCAAACGTGTCCATGATGATGTCTCCATTCATGAGCGAGAACAAAGTGATCATCGAGGCACTTAGTGTGCCAAACTCCTCGATTTTGTTGCCGAAGTAGATCGTCCCGAAGAGAGCATACCCGAAGAAAATCGGAGAAACACCTAGCAAGAACTGCAGCACACGAGGCGTTCCCCACTTGAGCGTCAAAACGATCGAATATATGTGTCGGTTGTGCTCCAGGTATCCGACAAGGCAGCTCCAGAGTAACAGCAACGCTGTCGCATGGAGTAATCGATGCCAAAAGCGAATCGGCATGTGAGCCTGCAGGAAAAGTAAACTCCACATCGTACTTGCAAGCAAAAGTGCTAGCGAAAAGAATACCAGTACTTGTCTGTAATATAAGAGGAAAAAAGCAAGTCAGCACACAGCATTAGCAATAAAAGGAATCTTGAGAATGAATACGTACAAGCCGTTAAGAAGCTTGAGCTTGAGTGCAAACGGGATATCAGTCCACGACTCAAATGGGATCCTGTCATGACGTCGCGGGCAGTCTTCATTGACGTCGTCTTCATAGGCAGCGATGTCGTGAAGCCCTCTACCTTCTTTTTCACAATAGCCTGTGGCGTGAGTCCTCAGTAAACCTCTCGCCCGTGCCATGCTGTGCATACAAATCACACCGGTCAGGTTGATTTACGACCTCCGTAGCGTGATACATTATAAGTCACCGTACATGTGAAAGGATCGCCGCAGAGCCTTAGCACTGAGAGCCATGTACAGAAGCGAGACCAGTGCTACGACGACATGCATCCATACGAAGCTTTGTCGGGCCGTAATCCAGAATGGACGCGGGTGTGTGCTCGCGCATCGTGACACTCGACAATCCTCCAGCTGAACGTGAATCTGGGCGCTTTCGACTACTTGGAAGCCCACATTCACTTGCCATTCGAAGCATTCTTCGTAGAAATTCCCAAACTGGTGGTCACGCAGCGGAAACGAAAACTTGACAGCTCGTAGTGAGCGAAATAAATGTTTTTTCTGCCACAGTGTCATTTTCGGGTCAAAAGGGCCCACAGTATCGTCGTCCCTGGAGACCAGGTATTCCTGTGTCTCCAATTCACCATGTGGAAGCACACGGGTGACGGTCAGTGTGAGTGGTTGAATTTCGCCAGCAGAAGTTCGAAGGTACTCGTAATTGGCAACGGAGGCGTTGCCGATGGAGAAGTACGAGTCGCGGAGATAGTGCACGGCCGTCATCGTGCGGTTAATCGTGTAGAAATCCCGCTGGAAGCGCGGTCTGTCTGACAAACGTCATCACGGACGTAAAGTAAGCTAAACGGAACAGAGCAGGAGCGCAGAGCGCAACCAGTTAGTTATGGACAGCGACATACACGACACCAATGTCAGCGGCAGGCGGCAGAAAGAAGAATGCCCTGCGTCCAATTGCATCGGACAAGCGCACAGTCAGTTGTCTATCATTAAGCTACATCAGCGGTAAACATACAACGCAGCACGCGTACCAGTTGCGGTGTGAAGCGCGCATGTAGGCGGCATTCTGCGCGTCGTAGAGCTGCATCTGCGCAAACGTGAGCAGCACCAGCGCCACGTGCAGCGTCAGTTTATACGGGAAGCGGCCGTGCGCGGCCCACTTCTCCCAGGGCGAAAGCACTAGCCGCTCCACCGCGCCCATCGAAGACGTGCGTTTTCGTTGCGCGGGCTCCTCCTCGTCGTGCAGCAGCCCGCGCCGTAGCTCTGCCTCGAGTCCCGCACCAGATTCAGCCATCAGGTCTTTGGTGAAGTTGCATTGCTGAGTTCTGGCGGGTGTCACACCATAAACCTATGATGTATCATACCGGTGTGACGTACGGCAGTTTCGGTAGTTGTCAAGACCGTTTTGAGAGAAAGGGCCAAAGTGCATCGATCAGATTGCTTTGGCGCCGAGGCGAGACGATGGCCCCTCTCCTGGAAGGTAAACGGGCTGCAGCAGCTGCGACCGTGACGACACTGCAGATGGCGGCATGGGTGCAAGTGCTCGCGGCGGAAACTCCTCTGGGCAGTGCAGAGGGTGAGGCCAAGGGGGATGTGGGCGAGGAACCAGAGGCAGAGGAAATCGCAGGCAACGATGGCGACACGGCAGCGAATGACGAGCTGGTGCCTGCAGGATTAACGGATACGCAGGGTGACGCGAATCCTGATGCCCTGGTACTAGTGGGGACTGCCAGTCCTCCCGCTAAGCAGCACACGTCTCAGGCGACATCCAAGGGAGAGGAATCTACCGATAGTCCCGTCGAAAGAGATCCAATCATTGACTTGGGCAACGCGACTGCAAACACGGAGGAAGAAACGCTTACAACGACGCTGCCGACGGAGACTACTGAGCCTCTTGCAACAGAGACGCCGACCGAGCCACTGCCAAAGACAATCGAGCCTGCAACGATTGCGGAGGCCACGACCAAGCCGTCTCTACGCACCCAGGACCCGGCCGTGAACTCGAATGTCGTAACGAACAACACTGCCGAAACGCGTGCTCCCGGTTATCTGGATCAGGGCACTAACCCGGTGGTGCTGATTGCGCTGGGGGTTATATGCTGTATTTTCCTGCTGCTCTGGGGACGCAAGAGGCGATCAAGTGCAACCAGCAGCTCCGGCACGCCTGGAGGCACAAACTCTAAGGGACCCAACGTTCAGTACACGCAAGTACCGGACGAGCAACCGTTTAGCCACAGCCAGGATGACGATGATGAGTACTGTGACGACTACGAGGAGGACACTTTTGCCAACGATCGCGACAATTGGGATGACTGGGAGGGCAACTCCTCGCAGACGCAAGCGTCCCAGCTAAATCCATTTGCTGCAGCACCCAGTGCCCCGCGCCCGACGACACCGCTCCAAATCAACAGTAACTCCAGTCCTTTCAAGCTCACCCAGCCTCTACCTCCCCCACCGCAGCAGCAGCAACAGCATCGCGTACAGCTTCAGGAAACTGCGATTGCAGGTAAAAGCGACTTACTGCCTTCCAGTGTCGAATCCAACAGTTCCAGTGACTCATTCGAGGTCGTGGCAGAGGAGGCACATGCACCGCCTGCTAGTAGCCGTGGTGCAGCCGCTGACGGGGAAAAGGAGAGCGAAAGCGTGGACGACCTATTTAGTGTACGTATTGTTTCCCTGTGTAATTTGGTTTGATCTTGTGCTGACGTGTGAATGTCTGCTTACAGCAATTTGGTATGGTGCCGACTTTCAAGAAGAGTGCAGTAGTCCCGCCTCCGCCTGCAGCAACAAGCGCGACCCCTGTTTCCCAATCTGCAACGGCGACAGCGCTGTCTTCCCCAGCTTCGTTGCCTACTGCAGCTGAGGCATCGGCATTGTTTGCGGCTGAGATGGATGACGAGCTCACCGCTGTAGATGCGGCCGACGAATGGGGTGAAGACGATGAGTGGGTCAAGGGAATTTGATCGTTCTGCATGTGAGAAATCGTGTCGAACAGCATAAACAGCAACGCACATATATTTCAAATCTTTTTGATGATCTACATGGGATACAAATTGGCCACACTGCAGGAAAATTAAACTTCCCGTATCGCCGGACCGGACAGACTGCCACGAGCCATTGGTGTTTCTTCGCTCATGGCGTAGGAACCACCGGAGACTGGAGTGCCACTTTGCTGCTGTTGCAGAAGAACCAGTTCGCTGGTTGCAGCCTTCCCTGCCTCAAGACTCAGCCCTCGCAGCCGAGTAGCGTCGTTGATATCTAGCCCCCCACCACTTGACGTGCTCTCGCGGCGAGCGTATCCCGGAATGAGCTCGGGTGGGCCTTCCCACAGTTTGATAAGAATGCCGCGCCGCCACCCCACAATCACCAGCATGCCAAGCGTGCAGGGAACCAAGTACATCAGCGCTGGTTGACCGCTGCCCGTAGCCACCACGGCGACGTTTGCCAGCAGTAATCCAACCGTGTAGCCCCACATGAGCAGACAGAAGAGCCCTCGACGGCACGGATTGCGCTCCCTAGCGCTGCCCAACTCGGCCCCTGACATGTCCAAGCGATTTACACCAGCTGTAGCCGCGGACGAAGCATTGAGAATACTATCAACCGGCCGACGCCCGAACATCTTGCCGTGCGGAGGAGTCAAACGTCCAAATAATTGTCCACGGGTAGCGTAGTCGTAGCGAGCGCAAAACACTAGCAACAAGCCGGGCAACACGATGTCACCAAGACCGAGAAGTGATGAGCCCGAGCGCCAATCCAGTATCTTGGGGACTCGAAGCAGGATCGGCATCGACTCGGAACGACAGTTGTGCTCAGTATCGGTCGGATAGCGCAGACAGTAGCCGCTGGACACACCACCTGTGGCAGTACTTTGCGCGCCACCAGTAGCCACCTTGATCATAACGCTTTCCTTAAAAATGTAGGGTGAAATGAAGACCATGAAGACATCGTACATAAATACTAGCACCAGCAGCACCGTAGCCACCTTGAGGTTTGGCAGGCGCGCAGTTCGTAGGAACACGAGGCAGAAGCAGACTCCAAAAATGTCCTGGAAGACCCACGAATATGACTGGAAGCGCGTGAAAAACCATAATAACACGATCCCAAACGAGAATACTAGCGCCAGGAGATCCCCCACGCTCCACACTGCGGGGGCTAGTATGTCTTCCCACTGCCACAAAACATCACCCCATGGGAGCTTGTGCAAGAATTTTACCGGGAGGCGCCGCATGAGCGGCTCCCAGATGCTCTGGAATGTGGCGGACACGGCACCGATGCCGAAGAGAACCACCACCACGATCACCACGTCGACGAAGAATAGCAACACGAGGAAGCCTGAACCGAGGACTAAGAATGCGAGTGCATGCCACGAATTCAAATCGAGTTGTTCTTGTTCCGGAGCTTGTTCATCGTGTTCCTCGTATGCCACTCGAGCTTGGGAGATGGCGTCCGAAGAGGTGGCATCAGCTGCGATGAGCGCCGCCTTCAGCTGAGCCTTTGTGCGTTCGTAGGCCGCGCCTTTATACGATCCAACGAGCACCGTTGCGCAGGCAACGATCCAAAGAATCACTTGGGCTGGGTCCACGACTGGTGGATCGCGCTCGTACACCGATATCAGCAACTGGTTATCCTCCTCCCCGCTTCCCGACACCAGCATCTCTTTCAGCGAGTCGCCGTCGGCAATGGAAACCCGCACCACAACAATATCGCTCACCTGGTCCTTGTCCGTAATAACGTCTGTCGTACCAAACCCCATGAGATCAGGAATATCCCAGACACAGCACACCTGCTTGTCGGCGGCTCCCGATGGAACGCACATGTGCGACGAGCACTTGTTGTAGCCCGTGCAGGAGCGGACACTCACGGCGTCTCCCCAGGAGGAGGCCGTAAAGTCGGAGATATCGGCGTTCCAGGCGGCCTTGCCGGAGCCACGAGAGCAGCTAAACTCCATTTGCTTTTCCTCCTCGGTGACATCCGCGACGCTTGAGCGGTTGTAGAGCTGCTCCAACGTGTCTGTGACGATGAGGACGGCAGCCCCCAGCTCTTGCGCATACAGCGCCTTCTCCGCAAACGTGCAGCGTCCGCGGTCCACCAGCAGCACAAAGGGCTCATCAGGTAGCCCGATCAGTGCTGTGATAGCGGAGCCCGACGTGCTGGCGGCCGAGGCGTTCCCGCTGGCATTGAGCAGCTGCTCCTTGGGTGTGCAGCCGTAGCCGTCGCCCAGGCCGGTCGCGTTGTACACGAGCGGGTAGAAGGCGTGTCGCGCTCCGTCCTTGAGCTTCTGAGCCTGCAGCGACGCGCCCCAGTCTTCGTCCGCGGCGCTCGACGCGTAGAACACTGCCTCCGACTTCTTGACGTTCACGACGGCCGACAGGATGGACTGCGCCGGGTTCGAGGCCGCACAGGACGTCGTCACCGCGGCGGCCAGCAACAGCATCAGCATCGCGCGCAGCAGGAAGAGCGCCATGAGAGACCGTCTCTATGCAGGGCTTTCCCTAATAAGACTTCTGTGGGCACCTGCAATGCTGCCGACCCGGTCGATGTGGAGCTCAATGCGGTGCACCCACGGCTTGACGACAGTTTCTGAACATAGCGAGTTCAGCATCGCACGAGGGGTATGTGATGAAAGGAGGGGTGTCACCCGTATGAACATATAAAAAATGTGTACATTTGGGTGCTCGGACGCAGACGACCTCGGCTCTGAACGCGGTACAGTGTACCACGTTCAGAGAGTGGGATCGTGCCGGCTTTGGCCAATCAGCGCGCCAGAGAAACGAACGGCCGCTATTTCGACCGGTTTTGGTGTGGCCCACGCGACGGGAGCGACGCAACGGCCGACGTTGGGCCATTTGAACGGAGCCCGAGCGCGCGGAAAGTGACAGCCTCCATTTCCGCTCTCGTCCTCGTCTTCGACGCCCGATGGACCCGCACGCCGTGAACGCGATGGGCATGCAGGGTGGCATGTCCATGCCTATGTCGATGGCCATGGCCGGCGCGAACGGCGCGAACCCGCAGGCCATGGGTATGAACGGAATGGCCATGAACGCCTACGGCGTCCCTCAGCAGCAGCAGCAGCAGCCGCAGCAGATGATGATGAACATGAACCAGATGAACATGGGCTCCATGGCCATGAAGATGAACCCCAACGCCATGAACCCGTCCACTGCCGCCGCGGGCGCAGGCATGCAGGCGGCTGGTGCCCAGAGCAGCGCTGGCGCCGACTGGCGAATCCAGCTCACGCGCGAACACCGCGCGAACCTCATCGCCAAGATGTACGTGTGACAAATGCTTGTTTTGTGTTCGATTGCTCTCCGTTCTGACCGTAGCGTTGCTATCCCCTCCAGCTACAACGAAATGGTGCGCGTGTCCGCCGACCCCGTACCGGGTATCAAGCTCTGGATGAACGTGTCATGGTATGAGCTGACGCTCTATAAGGAGTCGCGGACGCAGGAAGAGTATATCAGCAAGATTTTCACTCGCCTCAAGTCTCTGCGCGCGCAACAGACTGACATGAACGCGGTGATGGCGGCGCAAACGCTGCCTAACCAGGGCATGCTGTCTAGGCTGGACTTCTCGTACTACAACACGCTCAACCTAAACCAGCGCACAGGCGCTACAGGTGCGAATGGGACCCAGGTTGGAGGATATCCTGGCCACCCGCAGTTTGGCGGTCCTGCCAGTGCCCAGCAGCCTCAGCCGGGTAAGCCTGTGGCGATGAGTGCTGGAGGTGCGCCTGCGAACCCTGCGGCACCCAACGGGTCGAATACCACACCCCGGACAACAAAACCAGAGGGCGGGATTCCTGCTGATATGACCGCGGAGTACTGGCGCCAACACGCAGCGCTCAAGTCCAAGTATCATGATGATGTTGAGAAAGTGCACAGTGCGTTTAAGAAGTACGTGGATCATATGAAGGGCCACGACGAGACAGAGCAAAAGAAGAAGTTGCGGTATCTTCTCAGCTACGTGCAGCTGTGTGCAAGCATTCTGAACGAGGACAAGACGACGCATGCCCCGCGCAAGATCGAGGAGTTGGACAAGGTGTACAAGTACATCGTAAAAATCGTGAACCCGTATTTAAAGAAGCTGCGTACGGAGACGGACAAGCGCAGCTTCACTCCGAATGCCGGCAGTGAGAGCGGTCCCAACCCGGCGGGGATGAACCCTTCCACGGTAGGGAACCCCGCTGCTAGCGTTGGCCCTCCCGCATCTGCCGGTCCCGCTGGGACTACGGTCAACACTTCTGGTGGACCCAATGGGGCTATGCACATGCAGCACCAGCAGCAAGGCCAGTCCAACCAGCAGCAACAACAACAGCAGCAGCAGCAACAGCAGAATATGTCGTTGCAGCAGAAGCAGCAGCAGTATCTCATGCAGCAGCGCGCTCAACAGATGCAGCAGCAGCAACAGCGGATGCAGGCGCAAGCGCGTCAGCAGCAAATGATGCAGCAACAGCACATGATGCAGCAACACCAGAAGGCCCACTCGGCGCAGTCAAGCCAAGCTAATATGCCGAATGCGCAGCAGAATAGCCAGAATTCTGGAGCGCAGCAGACTCCCCAGCAGAAGCAGCAACTAGCTCAGCAAACTCAACACACTCAGCAAGGTCCGAGTGGCCAGCAGCAATCTGCTCAGCCCCAACCGGGTGCTTCACAGCAATCCCAGCAACCTCGCCAACCTCAGCAGCAGTCTCAGCCCCAACAACAATCTCAATCGCAGCAGTCTCAGTCCCAGCCGCAGCAGTCTCAGTCACAGCCACAATCTCAGCAGCAAAAGGCGCAGCCGCCCCAGCAGACACAGCAAGCGGCTGCTACCTCTCGTGGCGAGACCTCGTCATTGAATCTGGACGATTCGCTGTATGGGGGAATGGATAGCAGTGGCCTCTTGCAGATGCCTGGCAACCTGGCATCATCTGGATCATCGTCGGGTTTCATGAGCTTTACAAACGATCTCTCGCCGACAAATTTTTCGGGCATGGATCTGTTAGATATGGACGGCTTTATGGGCCAGGAAGGAAGCAACAGCAGTTCCGGACAGAACAGCAACAATAGCAGTGGAGGAAACAACACACACGCAGGCGATGGAGGCGACTCGGACCTTATGTTCATGGAAGCTCTTTAATTCAAAGCCTAAGTGAGTGAACATTGAGTTGTATATGTGCTAGTGGTTTGCCTAATGCAGTCGGCTTCGGTAGTACTGAATCGGTATGGTTTTGCTTACTGTGCCGACGTGAAGTTAGCTAGCTACCTGGAGCCATACTGTACCGACTGACGACGGTGCACTTGCACCAACAAGTCTGTTGATTTTCTTGCAAGGCGAGGCCATCGTATCGCCGAGCCGAGACTCGCACCTCGGCTCGCCAATGGCGTCATCGAGCAAAGCCGGTTCTCGACTTGAGTCAAGAGTTGTTGTCTGTCGTACGGCATGGCCGGCACCGCAACAACGAAACGAGGTGAGCTTGAGAGGCGACTTTTGCCTCCTGTGTGTGCTTTGGGGGGGGGGGCTCGCCGGCCGGCCGCACATGCAACGGCATGTTCCTGCAACAAAAGCGCTCAAGTGATCATGATGTGGTCGTCGCAAAACTTATCTTGTTCTGAATTTTGACGTCCGGCTATCGGCGGTAACATGCTATATTACAGTTTGTCTTATCCCTACGCTACATTGAGATGCATCCCATGTATTCATCTGTTTACGCAGGCTAGTCTGTATTTCAGTTCCCGATGGTTTATGCTCGACCCACATGCCAGAAAGCGACTTGTGGAGTTGTGGCGGCAGTTCTTCCCCTCGCGTGCCGCCGTCAGAGCTCGCCAGCAAGGGATCCGGTGGGAGCTTCCAGCAGTCTCATTTCCGTCTTTCACCCAGACCTTGCGCAGTGCCAAGTCGAATCGCTAGCGCGAAGTATACCCAGCAAATGGCCAATAGGAACACTGCGCGGCTGCTGAAGCCCACGAGCAGCACACAGAGCATGGCCAGCGCACTGTCGCTCCAGCCGGCGCAGCTCACGAGCGCATCCGTGACCCACGCCGTCGAGGAGGACCTGGAGTCACAGGCGCGTGCGTCGCTCAGTCTGTTCGGCTTCGGCGCCAAGGATTCCGTCAACTGGAGCCCCGTGAGCGCCAGCGCGGCTGCGGCAGCGGCGTCCGCCACTGAGAACCCGGGCACAGGCGGCGCGATTAAAGTGCGTGTCATGGAGCGTGTGTGCCCCATCGGTACCAACACTTTCCTCTGGAACACCATGAACTCGCTCGTCAACGGCGGCGAAGGAGGAGACGACCCCGCGGCTTCAGGCGCAGACCCAGCAGCTGCGAACGGCAACGGCAGCAACGGCGTCAACGGAGCGAGTGCGTGGGAAAACGATGCGTCGGACTGGGACTCCGCGTCATCGGCTGCTGGACTCGGCAACGTGTTCGCTTCAAAAGTGCTGCAGCAGTATCTCGTCAAGTGTGTGGCGCTGCTGCCGTCGTCGCTGGAGGAGGTCGTGGATCTACTCGTGCGCTCGGACAGAGAGGACATGGAGCTGCCCATGCAACACCTTGTGGGGGTTCGCACGAGCTCGTCAGCATTCGTATACCACCGCAAAAAAAGCGTCTGCGTCGCGGCAACAATAATACCACCAGTGGAAATGCGAACAATGGCATTCCTCAGCGAATGGCTTCTCAAACAACAACACTGGACTGCGACAGCGAGTCTTCCTATTCGGACTCAGATTTGGAAAGCGAAGAAGATGTACAGCCCTTTACAGGTTTCAGCCGAGAATCCACGGCCGGACGTTCTCGAGGTGCTCGCGGTGATTCACTAGAGGCCGACCGATCCATAAACGGTTTGACTTCTACGATAAGGGGGACGAACTCGGGGCCGTACTTGTCCCCTACTTACATGGAAGATTATCGCGCAGCAATGGCGACGTCGGGTCACCAAGGAAACCTTAGCATCAAGTGGGTTGTTGGTGAAAAGTCGAGTCGAATGTTCGCGTCGCGGACTACTTACTGCCTCCTAGATTACGAGTGTTTCTTGGTGAACGACTGGGACGACAGTGCTGATCCATCGCCGATGTACGTACGCACGCTGCAATCTTGCTACAGCCCACACTGCCAGCCGTGGCTGGACGAGGTTGGCTCCAAACCAACGGACCTCCAGCCTACAGGTTTCATGGTTCGCGAGGCTCGCGGTCGTGACGGCTACGTAGAGGTACAATTTGTGGCTTCGATTTTGGAGAAAGCACAATTGCCGATGGCGTCTCGGCGAGCAAAGCTTCGGGCACTCTGCGCCAGGATTGCACGACTGGAGGAGGTGCTCACAAGCCGACGCTTATCACAGTCACTCCTCGTGAATGCGCCTCACTGGGTGCACAATCGTGAGCGTCTAGGTTGCCGTATTTGTGATGCAAAATTTGGTCTTTCGCGTCGTCGTCACCACTGCCGTTTGTGCGGTGAGATCTGCTGTTCTGAGTGCTGCCCGAAAATGGATGTTGCGCTCCCCGACGTGGGTTCTACAAGTGTGCGCGTGTGCATTGGGTGCGTTCAGAAGCGCCGCAAGAGTTGCGAATTGGCGGCGTCTTCATCCAGCGCGCCGACGATGGTCTCTACGTTGTCTCCGACAAAAAGTGCTAGCCTTACAACTCCACCACCGCCAGGGCACCCATCGCTTCGTTCAGCCTCATCATCACCGTCTGACTATTACCTTTCATCCTCATCGAGCTATGGCTCCAGTTTCACAACGGCCAGCAGTTTGGGTGAACGTAAGCACTCCCTTGCCTCCTCGGTTTTTCACAAGATGAAGAGTAGCTCACTGAGCTAATGAAATGTAACTTGAGGGGAGAATTGTATCGCCAGCCGCTAAGAAAAGTAAGAAACTCGAGACGAGAGATGTTGAAGCTTAACACAAACGTCATTTTACCAACCCGCTAATTATACTTGACTTGTCAGGTGACCATTTCGGGCGAGCTACCCACTCCACTTTATTGTGCTAGATTCTTGACCCGTGATGACGAGGAAAAGCGGCGCAACCCATGGCCCGACGCCACCCTCAAACAATAACAGCAGAACCACACGATTCGTGACGCGATTACAAGCATTCCGCGACTTCGAGGTTTCTTACAGAACGTGTGTCGCTATCTTCGTGCTCGTCCTGGTTGGTATCAGTGCTATCCCGGTCAAAGAGTACTACCTTGGAAGCTATGTCACCAAAGCTCTCGATGAAGTTCGCGATGAAATTGCTGCGCGACAACTAAGCAAGCTGGGCGTTGTCGTTAACAGCGTGCACTACTTCGACACGTTCGATCGAAAACTGCTTCCTCTCATTGACCTCGACACAAAGTCAAAACTCACACGCACAGCATCAGGCGCGCTCTCGCTGACCGACTTCCTTGTTCGTGCCAACCTTCGTCGAGCCGATCTACTCGCCAGTCTACCAGGAGATATTTTGACACTACCTGTTAATCTTATGGAAGACTTGTACGCGCCTCTATGCGGGCCAGTGTCAGCCTCTTTATCATCCTGGGAGACGCCGCCGCAGCTTCTCTTCGGAAACTGGTTCCCTTTGATTCGGCACGAGTTCTGTCGGGATCTCCACGACAAATTCCCACGGCATCGGTTCTTTAATCACCGCGACAAAGCACCGATTGATGCGCAGCTGAAGCATGTCGGCAACGTTACCCTCGGCCTGATCACTGTTGTCAATATGTCCGAAGTATACTTACGCCACTTTGACGATGCACTGGTTATCCGAAAAATTATGAAAAGCGTGCAAGAAGGATACATGGACTTGGAACTACCAGAGTACTTGACTGAGGTCGCCGAGGGAATTATGGATTTGTATCGAGAAGGAATTTCGCTGGCAGACGTCATAGCTTTATTGCCCGGATCGTTTGACACCGACCACGTGGCTCTAGTAGATGTGCTAGGTGTCAGCTCCTTACTCGCGTATTATCTGGAGCCGCAGCAGCTTTCTGTAGGAGTTAACGTGAATGGAGAGGCTGCCATTTTGGCCGAAGTAACTCATGCCACCGCATCCTTCTTCACGCCGGACTTTCTAATCAACACAGTCGGGATGCACTTGGTATCGACAATGCACTTAGCACCATTCTGGAACTGCGCGATTCAGCACACAACCATGAAAAAATCGATTGCTGTCGCTGATGTTGATGAAGCGGCAATGCAGCAGTGCGGAAGCGACATGGCGTTTATCATCCCCGCTTTCGCTGTGAACCTGATGTTCCTTTTTCAAAAGGATGAGCGCGATTATAGTAAACTAGATAACATAACCACGTACACACTGGGGCGCAGAAGAGAATCAGCTGATGACTACGTGGCACTGGAAATCCCGGAAATACTTGAGGATTCTGTGTTGTTTTCAATGGATGGGTCAAAGTGGAAAAAATCTCGCGACGGCGTCGATACTACATCTCCGACACCACCAACCCCTTACGGGTACCTATACACGCCAGACTGTCGCGAAATTGTCGACTTCGTCATGCAGCAGAGCGGTCGAAACGTTCAAAAGTACCAAGCGTACCTGGGCGACGGACTTGGGAACTGCGGGTTTCGAGATTCGCAGGAGACGGAGCTACAAAGCCTGTGCAGGTTGTTCATGACATCAAAAGAGATTTTGTTTCGTGCTCTCAACGGTAGCCTCATCGATCTCCCCACCTGCGCATCATTAATCGTTGCAGATTCGAGTATAGAGATTCGGGCTCTTGAGCAAAGCAACTTGCGCCAGATTGAGTGGTATATGACTGATTCCACGATGCTAACACGGCGTATCCGCATTCAAGACAATACAAGCCGCCAGATCCGCACGTTCCTACTGATTCTCAATTTGATCGGTGCATCACACTACGCGATCGAGTATATCGTCATCCTCAAGAGTGTCTGGGTATTTATACGTAACAGTGTATATCGACCTGCGGCGGAGGCACACTCACAATCTCGCGTTGGGAGCCTCGACCTCTTCAAGAATGCTGCCCCACTCGTGAAAATTGGCATCTTCGAGTTGCTTCAGTGCGACCCGGCAGACGGAGCTCTGGGCCACCCAGGTACTATGGTGCTGCTTTATCTAGGTGCCATCGGGTCTCTCAGCAACATTTTCTTGCTCAGTTGTACTGCCCAGCTTTCAACACGAGAGGGCAGCATTGTCATCTACTGCGCGCCAGCCATCCCGATGCGGAGTCTCACACTCGTGCTTACGACACTCAGCAGTAGCTACTGGGTCATCCGCGTCACACTACAGACGCGGTCACTGGCGATACGTCTCGATCATGCTGCACGTAACGACTTTGTGCGCTTTTGGTCGTTAAACGCAGTGGCGGTGCTAGTGATCCACTTTTCATGCAAGGCAGGAGCTGATCTTTTCTTTCGAGACGCTGAGCTTCATTCGGACCCTCATCTGTACGCCCTTTTCGGAGGATCATTGGTGGTTGTCACGGTCTCGATAGGATTTCTACTTGTGCACCTTGCGTCTTCCGACGCGTCGAAGCTACGCATTATGCTGCAACAACGATCAACGAGAGCATTGTGGCATGAACCCTCTGTCCGAGACGCCAGTGGGCGAGCCTTTGTTGCTAAATGGAGCACGCGAGGCCTCGGCTCGGTGTTGTATCACTGCGCGAGCCCCCAGATCGCACGACAGCTTGAGGCATTTGGCAGCCGTCAACAATTCGGCTCAGTTTTAACCAGGAAGCTGAAGAAAGTTGTGACCTTCAGCAACATTCAGCCGAGTGGCATACGAATGCACCAGTTTGTTGCTGTCCACTGTGCAGCAGGAGCCCATACACACTTGCAGACCGTCAAATGGTATCTCGAATCGAGCGAGCATGGAGGTGTTACAACAGTAACTCCGAAATCGAAGACAGCTCGGGTGGCACCGACTGAAATACGCGGGCGTTCTTGCGAGGGATTGTCATGGGCAGGAGCAAATGTAGTTAAAGAGGAGGCGTCAACCTAACTGAATTCGCTTGACTACATGTAGAATGCCTGTGAAGAGATCCGTGTTACTCCCGAGCACACTTCAGCATGGCATCTCGCACCTTGAATAACCCTCGACCCGCAGAAGCTAGTGGTCTACTTTTTCAGCCGTTCCTTTGTGCGCTGAACGGCCCTGTGCAGAGGACGCTTCACCACCTCCTTGGTGCGCTTGACAACCGCCTCAGTTCGCTCTATCACAGCCTCGGTGCGTTCCACCGCCTTGCGAAGTGGCCGCTCCACAGATTTCGGAAGAGGTTTGAATGCCCCAGTCTTCGTTAAGTATCCATACAAGTACTCGGATCCTGACAAGAACGTAGTCGTACCAACAACACCGCTGCCCACGCAAACAATACATACAAATCAGTGGCAAACCTCGAGGATACTGCACGGTAGAGGAACGAACGTACAAGAGGAGATTCAGCGCCGAATCCGGGGGAATATGCCAGGCAGCGTTGGTCAGCGCAAGTCCAAAGACCGATAATTGCAGTGCCGTATTCACTTTGCTCAACATTGACGGCTTCACCTCAAAGGCTTCGCTGTCGGACGTATCAAAAAACCCTGAGGACTCATCTTTAGTCTTCAACCGGTGATAGAATGTTCCACCAATCAGCATTCCGTCGCGACCCAAGATAAGCGCGGCTAGAGGCAACGGCAGCAACCCCGTCCACATCATGCTGAGCGACAACGTGCCGATCAGCAGTTTGTCTGCAAAAGGGTCCAGGAACGAGCCGACTATAGATTCCTGGTGAAAGGTTCTCGCGATGAAGCCGTCCAGCCAGTCAGAGACACCTGCCACCGCCAGCACTGCAACCAAAAGCAAGAAGCAAAAGTTGATAAGCTTATCAAACGTGCTGGCTAAAATGATCAGATCTCAAACATACAGCCGATGGCTGAGACGTGGTCTCCTTGAACGATGAGGTATGCCAGGTACGGCGTGGTCAGGATCCTAGCAGCCGTAATAACGTTCGGCACATTCACTACTTGATGCATTGCCTGCCAGAAGTAAATTGCACGCCTTTCCGTTAGACAAACAACACTGTTGCACCCAATCAAAACTTGGTCGTACTAGATTTCTGGCCGTCTCCATGTCCTTCTTGAGCTTCTTTTTGAGGATCTTTGACGCCGTCTTTGCTTCTAGCTCCCTCTGATGCTGCATTTGCTCATCTGAGTCCTTCAACGGTGTTGCACTCATTGATCTATGCAGCACCAGCGTCCGCGGAGTAGCTTTGTCTGCTGTACCCCAGAGCTGCCCACGAGCCCTTGAGTGAGAAAACAGCACAGAAAACACTCGGCAGTCATGACTGAGTGGCGTGGCGAGTGAAACCCGAAGTGGTAACGCTCGCCAGCGCCCCAGAGACCGCCCAGGCGCCACCGCAGCCAGTAGCAAGCGCGGTGTCATTGGTGTCAAGTCGCCGTCCAAGTGAGGGTGGCGCACTGAAATGATCGCTTTATGTCGTGTAAGAAACACTAGATAGAGGACCCTGCATTGAAGAAGAAAACATTGGAACGCGTACACAAGTCGTAAATGTATACCAGGAAGCTGGAAGAGAGAACCAAGCGGAGGTCAACGACGACGATTACTCATTGTGGAAAGGAAGTTTGATTATAAAAGTAAACAGCACGCTAGGAGCCTTACACGTAAACTGAAAACGTAAGTACTCAGCGTCGCTAGACAAAGCGTTGGCAACAATAGATCGTTCCCGGGGTCAGCTCATAAGAGCAGGGCGAAAAGATTTAGCGATTGCGCTTCCGCTGCCACCTCACTTGAGCAACGGGTAGTACGCATCGTAGTCCTCCATGGCATGCGCAGCTCGCAAGTTCCGGCGCTTGACAACCACCACCGCCACCGCGACAACCAGTGCGCCAGCACCCAAAAGCGCTGCTACCATTGAGGGTGTCGCTGTGCTCTTCCAGTTGCCTTCACCTAGCAGCGCCATCACGAGCTGGGACGGAAGTGACAATGGCGCGCACCGCTGAACTCCGTCCACGCCCGACTCCGGTAGTGCCACACAGAACAGTTTGTTGCTGCAGTCCTCGCAGCACTCACCTGACAAGGTCTTCTCGTGAGTCACAGCGCTCTCTGTCGTGTACACACTTCCACCGCACGCTTCAAACGGCCCGGGGGTTCCCGACGGGGATAAACACTCGCCAGCCTTACACACGGCTTCCGCGCCGTAGGTTTCGACTTCTGCCGGGTCACAGTCGGTGATTGAGACCGAGTGCGTGCACGGCTCGGTCTCAACCGTGGAAGAGTCGTAGTGTGTGAATGTGAAGTCACACTCAAGCAAGACGTCCGTATTTGTGGTCGTGCTGGGGTCGTGCACCAATTCGAACGCCAACTCTTTGGTCACCTCGATACGGCCGTACGGCCCCGGGGTCCACGCCAGCGACATCGGCCCCTTAGAAACACTGGCCAATGCTCCAGATCCCGCCAGCTTCACGTAGCACTTGACGTCCGTGTATTTGCCCTTCACAGTATTGGCGTTGTGTGTCAGGCCAGCCTCACTGTCGTAGGCGAACTTCATCAATACGAAGTCACTCCCCGGGTACGCGCACATGTGCGAATCGACGGTGCATGGCTCGGCGGTGAGCTCTGTCCACATGTCCTTGAACTGTAAGCACACATCGTGCGGACTGTGCGGGTGTAGCACCACGTTGAAAGTTTCCGCATACACCAGGCCACAATGCGTCCACGCTTCCACGTACACCGCGGTCTCGGCCTCGGTGAAAGTTAGTGGTGCAGTGTCGTCCCATGTGCTCCAGGCCTCTAGACCGACCGAGTAGCGCCAGAATACGTAGTTATCCACGTCATAGGAGCTGTCCACCGTCACGTCCCACTTGGACGAGTGCTCGAACAAATCGCCTAGTGTCGGCGTGTACGAGCACCCACCACCGAATGATGTGCACGTAATGCTGCGGTGAATGTCCTTAGTGCCAGGGGTGATTGGGGTGGGTAGTCCAGCAATGATCGTTGCTGTTTTCGCGTTAGCCGGATCCGTAATTTTTGCCTCAGACGTGACGAGATCCTCAGTTGACATCTGGAGGCAGTGGCCAAACGAACACGAATCCGATGTGGCCGTCTTCTTCTCCATGTTCTCGAGCGCCGTGCCGCAGTGGTAGTCGTAGTAGTGCTCTTGCAGCGTAAGAGCCTTGAAGCAGCACCGAGTGCACTTGAGCTGGTTCATTTCCAGCTCTGATAGCAGGAACGGACTAGCGGTCGGCATGCCCTGCACTAGATCGGCAACGAAGTCGGCATCGAAGCACGTGGTGTCGATCGATCTCAGCTCCGTTGGAGACGTCTCGAAGAAGTCCTGCAATGCAGCAACGGTGACATCACAACGCTCGTTTGCGCCCGTGGTCGGGTCGTATGCGCCGTTGTTGACAACATTCTCAGGGCTGTGGAATGCCGCAAACTTTGCTTCCTCCGCGATGGCTGCGTCAAGATTGGACGCAGAATACAGCACCGGGTTAGCTTGAGCGTCGCTTGTCTCGCACTGGTCCTTCACGGTCGGTGGGTAGTTGTCAACAATGGCAATGCAGCCCGTGCATGTGGAATGGTAGCGGTAGTCCGTCGCAGTTAACGCCAAGTCAAAGACACCAAACGAGCTGAAGGTAACCTCGTTTTCAAGGTTCGCTGGCGTGAGTGCGTAGTCCTTCCAAGGCGCTTTGTGCGTTGTGCCGGTGATATCCCCCTCTCTAGTTGCAGTGATGGCAATCGCAGGGTCAGTGTTGGTTGCGTCGTTCTCGTTTGTGCGTGCGTCGTTCACGTAGCTGTCCTTGGGAACAGGGGCGTGCACAAGGCAATCGTCCTTCAGTTTGAGGGATTCCTTTTCCGGGTCGGACCATGGGCAGTGAAAGCCTGCGTTGTCTGTCTTCCAATAGCACGTCGGCACGCACACACCGTCTTCAACATGTTCTCCTTCCGGGCACGAGCACACTCCTCTTACAGGTGCCTGTCCATACGGACACGAGCAGACTCCCCCGATAAGCGTTTGGTCTCCTGGGCAAGAACACACATCGTTGACAAGCAGCTGACCTCCTCCAAGACACGAACACACGCCATCGACAAGAGTCTGGTCGCCAGGACACGAGCATACCCCATCAATAAGATTTTGGTCACCAGGACACGAGCACAAGTTGTTCACGAGTGTCTGATCACCGGGGCAAGAGCAAGCATTGTTGACAAGTGTCTGATCGCCGAGGCATGAGCAAACATCGTCAAGAAGCTTTTGGTCTCCAGGACACGAACACACATCGTTAATGAGCTTCTGGTTGCCGGGGCACGAACACAAATTGTTGACGAGCGTCTGATCTCCTTGACACGCGCAAGCACCGCCGACGAGCGTCTGGCCACCAGGGCAGGAGCATGTACCGTCAACGAGTGTTTGATCTCCTGGGCACGAGCACGTAAGGCCCACAAACGTCTGGTCGCCGGGGCACGAGCAAAGCCCGTTGATAAGCTGCTGGTCACCAGGGCAACCACACACGTCGTTGATGAGTTTCTGGTCGCCGGGGCATGAGCACACGTCGTTGACGAGTTGTTGATCACCTGGGCATGAACAAGCTCCGTTGACAAGCTTCTGGTCCCCAGGACACGAGCACAAATTATTGACGAGAGTCTGGTCACCCGGGCACGAGCACACATTGCTGACAAGCGACTGGTCTCCGAGACAAGAGCATTTGCCGTCGATGAGCTGTTGGTCCCCTGGACACGAGCATTTACCGTCAACGAGCGTTTGATCCCCAGGGCACGAGCACACGTTGTTGGCTAGTTTTTGGTCTCCAGAACAAGAGCAAACGTTGTCGATAAGGGTCTGGTCTCCTGGACAGGAGCATTTATCATTGACAAGCGTTTGATCTCCAGAACACGAGCACTTATCGTCGATGAGCTTCTGATCACCAGGACACGAGCATTTATCATCAACCAGTGTTTGGTCGCCAGGGCAAGAGCAAACGTCGGTGATAAGCGTCTGGTCTCCTTTGCATGAACATTTATCGTCGACAAGCGTCTGATCCCCAGGACACGAGCACTTATCGTTGACGAGCTTCTCGTCACCAGGGCACGAGCATTTACCATCAACTAGTGTCTGGTCTCCTGGGCATGAGCAAACATCGCTGACCAGAGTCTGGTCACCTGGGCACGCACACGCACCGTCGACAAACTTCTGGTTACCAGGACAGGAGCACAGCCCAGCAATAAGCCCCTGTCCTACTGGGCACGAGCAAGCGCCGTCGATAAGCTTTTGATCACCAGGACACGAGCACAAATTATCCAAAAGAATCTGGTCTCCTGGACATGAACACTTATTGTCGATGAGCTGCTGGTCACCAAGGCAGGAACACTTATCATCGATGAGGTTCTGATCGCCGGGACACGAACATTTATCAGCAACAAGAGTCTGGTCTCCAGGACACGAGCACAGATTGTTGACAAGGGTCTGATCACCGTGACACGCGCACAAACCGTCGATTAGTGTCTGGTCGCCTGGGCACGAGCACACACCATTGACAAGCTGCTGATCACCGGGGCAGCCGCATACGCCGCTGATGAGCTTTTGGTCTCCAGGACATGAACACACACCGTCCACCAAGTCCTGATCACCAGGACACGAGCAAACATTGCCGACAACCGTTTGATCACCAGGACACGAGCACAAGTTGTTGACGAGTTTCTGATCTGCTGGGCATGAGCAAACATTGCTGACTAGCTTCTGGTCTCCGGGGCATCCGCAAACATTGTCGATGAGTTTCTCGTCACCAGGACATGAGCATTTATCACCGACAAGCGTTTGGTCTCCCGGACACGAGCACAATCCGTTGGCAAGCTTTTCGTCTCCAGGACAGGAGCACACGTTGTTTACAAGGGTCTGATCACCCGGGCACGAGCACACACCATTAACAAGCTGCTGATCACCGGGGCAACCGCATACGCCACTGATGAGCTTCTGGTCACCAGGACATGAGCATATCCCACCTGCAAGCTTCTGGTCTCCTGGGCATGAACACAAACCATTGGCAAGCTTCTGGTCACCAGGACACGAGCACAAATTGTCGACGAGAGCCTGGTCTCCTGGACACGAGCACGAGCCATCAATGAGCGTCTGGTCTCCTGGGCATTTGCACACCCCACCAACGAGTGATTGGCCTCCAGGGCACGAGCAAACACCACCAACATCCGAGAGACCCGCTGGGCACGAGCACTTGCATTTGTTGTCACTGCGACAGGAGACGGCGTCCACCGGTGTGGGGCAGTCGACCAGGTTGCGGATGGACACCGGAATGGCCAAGTTGATGCCCGAAAGCGTCGTAACGACGATGTCAGTGGGCAAGACGCCACAATCGAGCGATTTACACACACGAACCACCACGGCCCCCGTCACCGTGGAGGGGTCCGTCCCGCTCAAAACCTCGATTTTAGGTTGTGACGAGAAGCTGGCAGGCGTGGAGTCGGCGGCGAGTGAATAGCCGTATGTGTCGCTATGACACTTGATGTACTTGAACGTCTTAGACTTGTACTCGGCGTTGGAAATGGACCACTTTTTCATGAGCCACAGCTTGATGTACTCGTCGAAGTCGAGACACAGGGAGACGGTGATTTGCAGGTCGTACTTCTCCTTCACCGCGCACGACGATCCCGAAACCGGGGACAGAAGCGCCAAGAGCTCGGTCGACGTCTCCAGTAGCGTGGAGTTGGTGCCATCTTGGGGCTCCGCTTCCTCAGCCACGGCGGTTCGGTAGCGAAGCAGGCCGTCCTCCCAGACATCCCCTTCCAGTTTGACGGGCTCAGAAACGACCTCTTTGTGGGCCACGACGGCAGTCGTCAATGCGACTGCGCATGCACTCAACAGTGCGAAGACGCGCATGGTCCGCGATTAATCACAAAATGGAGGATAGGCTTGGACTTGAACACGGAGGAAGTTGTGGATCGCTCGCGGCAGATTCGAGAGTGATCTTCAGAGACCGAAAAAGACTGCGACGAGCAGCATCGCCACCAGTACGTTGCGATCTTCGGCACCTCGAGACTCTTGGGCATGAGACTCTTAGCAAGAGACTCTTAGAGGGGACGCTAGCTTGGAAACGACTCAAGATATGCCTTTTCAAGCATCCAATTCCTATGCAAAAAAACTTGGCCATTGTTAATCTTGCCGTTATCTTGTCCTCCTGAAGAGGCGAAGAGGAGAAACTCCTAAAGATCCCCGTCGACTCATGCATGACTCATGAGTCAAGCCCAGCCGCCGGGAAAATATGCAGTAGGTACAACTGTGTTATCTGATGCTGTGGTAAGGTCTGGAAGGCAACGCGAAGTGCTTGCTTGATTTTTTTTATCATCTCTGCGTTAGCAATGCCAACTTGACAGCATGCGGTTCTGTTGATATAGAAGAATACGCTGCAAGATTGAACTTGAAACTGAGGTACATTAATTAAGGCCACTTAGCTTCACCTAACGCCACCTAATACGCTGCAAGATGGACTGTTCTGTACGATCCGAGGACTTTCTGCGTGTGTGTGTCTTCTTCTCCGCTGCACGTCGTCTGCTTGCGTCTCGTCTATTCCTTGGTTTTTCTGACCAAGTTGACGGATCGCAGCATTCCGTCACGTACGATGGCGTCCAAGCTTCGAATCTGAAAAGTTGTTTTCAATGCAACAACAAAAACGAAATCAAGGAACGAGACCCACCGAAATCTTGTGAGAGCAAGAAATAGTTAGTGATCTGCATAGTGATATCCCCAGTAGCTTCTAGACAACCACTTACCAAGTTGTAAAGACGAAGGTCCTAATTTTTGCTGAATGTCTCGCTCAGGTGAAGGAAGAGCAGCGCAAGTTTTCGACCGCTGCAGTGCAAGATGATCGCGACGAGCACTTCGGTCGTAATCTCGCACAGGAACCGCTTGTCGACGCTGAAGGCCGTTGCCATCATAACGGGAACGATCGCATCTGCATACTAAACAAACGTTAGTCAACCGCTTCACTTGATCTATCAAAGCTCCGACCTGTCCCCACCAAAGAAAGGAGCAAGACGCTGCTAAAGAGGATAGCTAAGTCTTTCACCAACAGAAAGGAATCTCGAGCCTGCCCAGCTCCAGAATGTACAGAAGTATTTCTTGACCTTGGAGATCGGGATTTCCTTGGTCTGCGACTCAAAAGAGCTCGCGTAATTGGGTCTTTCTGAAGTTGTCGAGAATTTGGAGCGTTAGCTGGTTGCATGCAGTTAAAAGGTCCTTTTGGGAAAACCTACATATGTGCGCGGAGGAAATCGGGGTACTGCGTTGCGAATCGTTTGAGAGATTGGATGGAGGCGAAATCTTCACCACACGGCATCTTGGTGTTCTCCATACTGCCGACCTGTGTGCGGTCTTGGACACACGTGGAGGTCACCAGGCCCCACATGCTGCGGCGATGTTGATATCGGTCTTGGTGGCAGACACCAGGCACGGCGACGCATCTCCCATTCCCGGCCCACGCTGGGGGGACTTCGTCCGAGAAGCGAGATCTTCTGAAGAGGCGCTGGAGGTGAAGTCGGCCCGCCCACTGAGACCACTACGCCAATTCAGCTTTTTTAATTCAGTTTGATTCGGCAAAATTCGCAGTACAAATAACGAAATCTCGAGCTTAAAAGATAAATTTGTCATCATATAAATATTGAAATATCACTATTGGTAATTACAGCGCGCTATGAGTCAATTATTGTAGGATAAACCTTATTATGGAGGAGACCCAATCCCACAGCAGTCGCAGCCGACAGCGGCCCATAGCCGCCCACAGCTTTCGCAGCGGCAATATACAACACGCAGCAGTAGCAGCGTGCAGCAGCAGACCGCCAACTCTGCCATTACCCAATCGCCTTCAGCCCGCACACCACAGCCAGCCAGCCCGCAGCGTGCAGCCAGCCACTCCGCAGCCAGCCACTCCGCAGCCAGCCAGTCCGCAACCAGCCCACAGCGCCCGTACTCAGCCAGCCAGTCCGCAGCCAGCCAGTCCGCAACCAGCCCACAGCGCCCGTACTCAGCCAGCCAGCCCAGCACTCAGACAAATAAGTTTTTTTTTTTAAATGAATGTTATTTGAATTAACTTTGCGATTGTCCCTTGCTTGTCTTTAGCAGTCCTAGGTTAATCCAAATACATGACTGACGAGAAGTTGGATACTGCTCTAGATCATCTAGAGGACAAGTCTCTTACGTCGACAATGAATCCTGTTGATGAAGGTAAGCACCACTACTTCGCGGCTACTATGATCGAGCAAGGCACTCTTCGCAAAGTGAAGTTCATCACTGGTCAACGCGATTATGTAACACGCACGGTTACTAGCATGGTTGATAATGATCAGACTGTGTTACTTGAACCATTCTACAATGCTAATGGTATCGACTTGCGCGCTAACTCGGTTACTCAATTCAGATTGTTTCGTACTCAAGTGATCGCTCGTATCAATGCCGAACGTAAAGCTATCGACGATGCATTCAATGATTTACTCAAGATTGAGATTGATGTTCACAACGAAGGCTTGAAGCGTTGTGACAAGCGTAGCTTCTATAAAGAGAAGCAGCGTACTCACAAGTTTCGTTTGAGCGAGTTTCCTGTTAAATGGAAAAGCACTCTCGGGTTTGAATACACGATCAACCCATACGTCTCGCTTGATGATGTTGTCAACGTTGTAGTTGGCACGAATAATGCAACTCAGATGAGCCCGTTGGCTTCGGATGAAGAAGATACTGAGTAGATCAACTCAGTTGGCTTCGGATGAATTTACTTTTTTTGTAGATTTGCAAAATTGATGATTCCATTTAATAATATACACTCCACCATGTCGATCACACTCGGTCCTATCTACAATGCCCAGAGCACAAGATTCGCGAGTGGAGCATTACGATCCAGCTCTTTACTCAAACTGATAAGATAGTTGCTATCACGGATGATCATAGTACGGTGACGATCAAAGATGGTTACTATGCTACGTACCATACTTGTTCTGGGTATGCGAACATGAAGATGACACTGTCTACGCCAACCGTGGTGCTGGTTGGGAAGAACATTGGCAAGAAGAATGAAACCAATGTATTGACACAAGCCTACAAGGAGTGTCAGAGCAAGTATGCTGCTAAGGTCAAGGCTGGTTACTCGGAGACAGTGACTCAAGCGACAAGCGCGGAACCAACTGGACACGTGCCGTTCCCTATGGCTGTCAAGTCTTGGAAGGATCATAAGGCAAAGCTGGTGTATCCCTTATACATTCAGCCCAAGCTTGATGGCATTCGCATGATTACAAAGTATGCAAACGGAGAAGTAACTCTTTATACGCGTCGCTTGCATGATATCATCGGGTTCCAACAAATCAAACAAGATCTGAAGCAGATGTTTGATGCATCCGGGCACACGACGTTTACTATTGATGGCGAGCTATACGTTCACGGCATGAATCTACAAACGATCAGCGGGTTGGTACGCAGTGAGTCTATTGATGAAGCAAAGAAAGAAGCTCTGCAGTATTATGTGTTTGATTGCTTTGATGTCGCGCAGCCGACGCTTGACTTCGGTTCGCGCATAGCTACGCTCACTCAGTTTGTCGATTCATCCAAATCAACTATGATTGTGCTGAACGATACCATTCAGGTTGAGACATCCGCTGATGCCGACGCATATTACGATCGTGTTACGCAAGACGGGTACGAAGGTGTGATCTACAAGTCAAACAATCGTCCTTATGAGTTTGACTTCAACAAAGAGAAACGATCTTCATGGTACTTGAAACGTAAGAAACAAGACGACGCGGAGTTTGCTATCGTTGGATACACTCAAGGCAAAGGCAAGGATCTAGGATGTATTGTGTTCGAGCTACAAGACCCGAACAACAAAACGTTCAACAGTGTACCTAATGGCACCTACGACTATCGCAAGCTGCTATTCAAACAAGCAGAGCAATCATTCGACACCAATTTCAAAGGCAAACTTGCTAAAGTAGTGTTTGACGATCTAAGCAAAGACGGCGTTCCTCTCCGCGGACGCATCGTGCAGATTGGTCGTGATCTAACATTTGACTAGATAAGTGGTTAATCCATTTTTTTTATAAATCCTGTAATATAACTTATAATGGGTCGTAGCAACGTGATCGCAGTAGACATTGTCCTATTGCTAATTCTTGTCGTTACTATCTTGGCATGCACATTTGCCTTTAGCGGTAATACAACAACGGTACACCCGCCTGCGCATGTTACGCCTCCTGTGATCACTACTACATCAATACCAAGCTCTAGTACTAGAACTAATGTTACGGTCAACACTCCAATCGTCCCGCCCACTACAACCACTGTATAACAATCGTGCGCGTTTTACATTTTTATCGTTGCATTGATATAAGATAATCATGTTTAGCGAATGGGCGGATCCGCTTGATATTAACAACTATTATGGAGGGATCAATGCATTGATATCAGATGTGAAAGCATCGCCGAACGCAACTATGTATGGCAACGTTCCTGTGCAACAGCCCGCGCGAGCCGCAGTCGAGCTGAAGCCTGAACAACCTACCGGCGTCGTTGTCAATGCGGCTCCTTCTACCAAAAGCGGATTTGAGGTTCTTCCAGGATCAATGGTGGATAACCATCCTGTCGGTCGACAGCCGCTTTACAATATTCTTCGATCTGGTCCTCCTACTAAACAAGAAACATTTGATGTTGGACATAGTAAACAAGGAATGGATCGAATGTTCGATCGACTTGATTGGTCACACATTGTTATGTTTGTAGTATTAGTCTTTTGCTTTGCTATGTTACTCCAACTTCGCGCACAGCTAACTAGCGCTAATCTGACAATTCAGACGTTCCAGACGCTGCTGACGATGCTCTCTCGTCCTCAGTCATGATTGAATCAATATCTGTAATGTCGCCTAGCAGGAGTGGCGTCATTGGCATAATCGAGGTAAGTATAGGATCCATGTCAAGCGGTAGCTGGATGTACTCTTCGACGCAGACCTCTGCGATCGGTTGATCTTGCCACAAATCATCTGTGGTGAACGGATTGTTGATGTTGTACGTGAGCGTTTGGTCGTCCGGGTGGAGAGGCTCATCCACCAGCATATTCGTTTTTTTGTCAGAATATGCATATCGGCAGTTATCAAAGACTGATGGGTTCAGCTGTTCAAATTCTTCTTTGCCAGGAAACCGTTGCGCCAACGGAGGCTCGATAGCAGAGGTTATCAATTGTTCGCGATATAGATACCACTCGGCCGTCGCGTCTGCAAGCAAATCATCATAGTTCTGACTTGGCCAATACTTTGATAGTAACGCATCCCCAAAGAAGTCGCTCTCGAGCAGAGGAGGCATCTCAAATGATGGCGGTTCTGCCAGTAACTTTGGAAACGCCAAATGGTACTTCTGTTCGTAGAAGGAATGCGAGAACTGATTGAACACGAAGTAGAACCGGCATGGATTCCTCCCTGTCCGTATCGCCATATCATGAAGCAAGTTTGTTCTCGTCGGCATCCAGGACACATGGTTGCGGGGATCTTGGATGAAACCCAAATCGTGACGAGCAGCCGCAGGGAGTATGTTTGCTTTAATCAATGATTCCAGCTTATTCGATATCTTGCTGGCGTTAGCAAACAAGCGCGACTTTCGCAAGATCCTTCCGGCGTGGTACTGTTCAATGAATTGACGATCAACAAAATCAAGGTGAGCAGTGTCTTCTTTGCTTGGCAAGGCGATCCAAAACATCTTCTCCCATCGCGCCATCGCGTACTCTGGCATTGACTCGTGAACCACGTTGATGAATGATCGTAACTGCGGATGCGGCTGACTCTCATAGAACTTGATGATCCTAAATGGCAATGCATCTGTAATGAGCGAGCGCCACGGTTGCGCGATAAGTAATCGCACAAGCGACTCGACAGAGATGTAGCAAGCGCCGTGCTGCAACTTCAGCTGCAGGTTCTTCGAAGGTATCTGCATGTGATGATACGGAGTGTAGGCTACAAACCCATCTGCCATCTGAATCAAGTCTAACTGCTGAATAATGTCATCCATGTGAAGCTTTGACTGCGCGATCTTCGGCTTCTTCGCAAGCGGGACAATCATCTTCGCGACGCCTTGATGATACGCGCGAACCTTTCTCTTCTTCGCAATTGTGTCTTGCGTCTTCATAGGAGCGTCGTGTTCGGCAACCGCAGTCGGAATGTTTAGTTTAAAGTTGGCGACAGGCCGCATAGATCGAACACCGGTGATCGCAACTGATCGCAATACTCCAATCTCTGTTCCGGACGTAGCTCTTCCAGTGATGAACGAGCTCATAAGAGATCCGATGATGTCTCCAAATAGTGTCGTATCGGTTTGTTCCTTGCCGCCAACGTTGATTCGGAGGTTCGTCACCTCAGCGCTTGGTTCACATAATCAGAGAAGGACCTCTCAATATGGTCGGCCGCCACCGACAAGTCTCTGATAGCAAATGCATCCTTCATGTAGAGCAAGCGAGTTGTAGAATGACCGCTTGCTCTATCGGCAAGCATCTCGGAAGAAGATCATATAATTATTCGAACGATAAACCTCATATCCATTCAAAAGCACTATCGCTGAACCGAAGTTACATATGCGACTGAGCAGTGGCCTTCCGATCTGTCCGTTTCCACTGACAGCACTAACGACCTAATTCCTCATCTCCTATAGTAATTGGTTTAGTATGTCGTGAAGCGCCCTCTGACAGTGATATGGTCAGTCAATGAAGTTGTTTCTATAGATCTCATATGCAATACTTGAAACGCAGGCGTTAGCTCCACGAACGGTTTTGGCGTCATTGAAGATCTTGCTTCTACATGCATGTCATCGTGTGCATTCTGAATAGATAGATTACTCTTCTACGCTTTGGGTGGACAGAGGGCGGAGCTGGCATCTTGGAAGATGGTATACTACACAAGTACTATCTGCACTAATATCGTTGTTGTACTACAATGCTAGTGAACGGTCCCTCTCCAATCGAATAGTGAATCTGATCGTCATGTCACAACACCGCTAGCCAATCAGAGATGGCGAGCCTAATGGAGAAGCTAAGAAGCTGCACCGACGCAAAAGCTAAGAAGCTAGCTTATGCATCGCCCATCTCCTTACACGAGCCAATCAGCGGCGGCGTTCCCAACAGAGAAGCTAAGAAGCTAGCTTATGCATGGCCCATCCCCTACACGAGCCAATCAGATCACTCAGGTTCCCAAGAAGCTAGCTTCTCCACTCCGCTGTACTGTTGTTGTTCACAAAGCGATAAGCTGGACAAGGATAAGCTAACAAGCTGACCAGTGGAGAAGCTAAGAAGCTAACAAGCTGACCTACGCGCAAAGAGGCAAGATCAAGAATGGGACCTGCTCCGAACAAGGGAGCCTGCTGGGTAAGTTATTGCTTGAATGATAACTATTTGATAATCGTTCTAACACTTCGATAGCTTTTGTTTCTGCGATGGAGTTGGGAAACAGATATCGGCATGGAGGTGACGCAAGCAGGGTCCAACTTCATTGTTACTGACATCAGGGAGTTTGGACCTGCGTGGCGTGCCGGAGCGTCAATTGGTGATCGCATAAGGGCATACAGCCAATCCGTATCATTCAAGCCATACACAAGATGGAACGCAAGCGCACTCGCCGAAGTCAACTCGTTTGCGGCCGACTCCGCATTCGGAATCCAGTTTTGGAAAACGATGAATGTACAAGGGCTGCAACACTGTCGATCGGAGTATTTGCTACGGAAGAAGGTAAGCCTTGTTGATCTTTATCATGCAAGAAGGATACTAACATATTGTGAAGTCTGGAAACAGAGGCAAGCAACAGTTCAATTTGTCCGATGCGATCGACAAATGGGATCGCAAGAACTTCAACTACGCTGAGCTGCACGCTAACCAAGGACGACTCGCAGCGCCAAGTGGAGTTTCGAGCGTTCCTATCATGTCGAGTGCGATGCCTGCGAGTGATTCCGTGTCGAGCCCAATTCCCGTTTCGAGTGGAGTTCTTGTCGCGCCAAGTGGAGTTCCTGCGTCGAGCCCAATTCCTGTTTCGAGTGGAGTTCCTGTCGCGCCAAGTGGAGTTTCGAGTGGAGTTCCTGCGTCGAGCCCAATGCTCATGAGTGATTTTGCCGAACATGACATCGAGTTTGATGATTACGAAATGAATTCTCCACAAGAAGAGTTGGAATACGCGGCGGTGATTTGGTTTCAACAGATTGGTGGGCGTCGTACCAAATTCACGATCCAACATGGTTGGCTGGATACGATCACTGGAGAAGATATGTACAACCCAAGCAAGAACCTTCAGCGCCACTGGCTGACAAGTGACATGGTTTCATTCTTTGGACAGCGATACGCGCAGCCGATTCCGTTTCAGCGACTTCGCATTCTGGAAGCACAGGCTTACTCTACAATGGTCGAGCAAAAGAATCTGAAGTCATGGGAACGAGCGACTCACGGCGATGCTATGGCTTGCCTACCTGTTTGCAACAACAACCATTGGACGTTGATCATTGTGCTTCTCACGTCGGTTACTCCGCGCGTGTTCCACTTGAGGACAGTTTAAATGTTAATGGCAAGGTTCCTCCGGTTGCCAAGGCGGTTGGCAAACTACTTTCAGTCTCCGCGAAACCAATTTCGGTCCCCATTCAGCAGAATATGAATGACTGTGGCGTTCATGTGGTTAGCCACATGACGACTTTAGTGAGATTGATGAACAAGGTCAGCGATAACGATCTTTCGACTTACATGGAGCCGCTACAGTTTGCCAATGTGTTGACTAGAGATGCCTTGAAGTGTGATCTTGTCAATGCAGTTGAAGAAACAATATGCGAGCATTCATATTGGGCGCAGTGTCCGTTGGATGGCGATGAGTGGATGTGGTGGCCTTGTTGATGCTCCTCGCACGAGTTCGGCTCAAGACGTGGTGTACAGCTTCAAGGAGACGGCTTCCTTGTTGCGTGGTATAGCAGAGATGTGAATGACGTGATGTGTATCCCGCAAAGCCGCATTTGCCCGCTTAAGTACTTGACAGTCGAAGATGTGTGTTTGCTGTGCGCCTATGAAGACGACGAAAAGGTAATGTTGCAAGAGGCGTATCACCAGACTAGTCTTTGAAGGAGTCTAAGTTGTCTTCTGTGTCATCTGCACTAACATCATATCCATCAAACATATCCAATTCTTCACCTTCTTCAACTACAGTTGTTTCTACTTCATTATCTTCTTCACTTATTGCTGCATTTACTGTCTTTAGCTTAGCAAAGTTGTATTCTTTATGACGAGAGTCTTGTAGATCTATTTTCTTAATACTGAACTCTAACAGCTTACTAGTAGCACTATCGCCCTTCTCGAGTAAATCATATACTCTTTGAAACAGTTCAATATGCAATTGATCCGCGTTTGTGTCATTGGGGGACGCGGGCAGGTTCTCTAGTTTACTTGATTTATGATTAGCATCACTATTGAAGTTAGTTTTGATAAATGCGAAGAACAACGGATCTGGATGACTGCGCGTATCAATCGATACGTTCTTTGCAGACACATAATGCGAATACAAGAGACGCACATACGATTCAATAATATCTATCGAACGCTCGCCGCTTGCGTCATTTGCCGATGAACATCAGCTCGGTTACGTTGCACAACTTGGAGATGCTGTTCGAAAGCGATTCGAGCTTTACCATATCAGGCTTTGATTTGCTATCACGTACAACAGCCTTATCTACTACTTTAGCATAAGACATGATACTTGACACGTCTTCAACCAGCTCGGTGACTATAGAGTGGCGATAGGTATCGTACGTCTTCACATACTTCTTGTAGTACTTTGCATCTTGATTGTCTAGTTGATCTTTGGTCGCTCTGCACTGCGCGCATGCATTAACTTCAAACACATGAGCATCCTTGACAGGACACGATAGTGTATACAATCCAAAGAACGCTTGCATTTGCATTTGCTCGTTAAGCTTACCTTCTATTTCATGATTCTTGCTAGGAGATGCCTTTTCAATATCGAGTTTGCAAATGCGGCAAGTGTATATGAGCTTTGATCCAGTCTTGGTGACTGACCAATGGTGCAGACGGATAGATTCGTCCGTGACAAGACAATAAGCTATCTGATAGTTCTTTAAGGCAAAATCATATTCGCGTGCGTTTTCAACCGGAAGGTACTGAGTAGGTGCTCTGCGCTTACTTTTGAGTCTCGCGCTGAGTTGACGCTCGTATTGTTGTATAAACTCACTCGGCGCAGCAGCAACAATTGATGTGTATCTACCATTAAGTGGTTCTTCCGATGCAAAGTCTACAATGTTCTGATATGCTGCATCAATGTACTTACCTAGCTCATTAGATGCTTTCGAAGGGGGAGTGTATATCCCAGTATACAATGCATGAGTCGCTAGTCGTACTGCATCTCGCCTCTTAGGATATAACTTATCTAAGTCGATACCAGTAAGCTCCCATGCGTCTCTGTCGCACTTCCAGTGATTCGCGCGCTGATACATATGTGTAGCGTATGCTATTAGCGGGCTACTTGTTATATCTAATGCGAGCCTGTCACGCGGAGTCGATGATTTCAGTTGAATTGACTCGTCCGCGAATGTGCGGTTCATGAACTTGAAAGCCTCGATCAACATTGTTTTAGTCTTATCGTCGGTGATACCAACTCGCTTCAATGCTGCAATCGTCTGTACGATCTTCAATGCGGTGATCAATTCATCCTTGAGTGCGGCGCCGCCACTTGTAGAACCTTCTCCCGGTTCGCCGCCGGCAGGAATATTGACTGGCTCAGTAGGATCTGTCTCGACTGGATCTTCTTCATCGTCAAGAGCTTCTGCCGGCTCGACCTTACGGCTATCAGATATCTTCTTGTTACCTTGAATTAAGATATTGGATGAAGACTTCAGTTTATGAATATTGATCGAGATCAAACTAGCTAATGCATAGACTGTTCCTAAGAAGCGAACCAAGTGTTCGATGTTGTTGCGTTCGCTCTTGGTTGCTCTGTCAACGAATCGCATGATTTCGGATTTGCATTCGTTGAAGATGAGTTTGGTGATCGCCTTCTTGCTCATCGGCATAATCGCCTGATTCATGTTATAGGCTACTACTGCTGATACAGCCAAATAGATTATTGATTCGTTTGGATCTTCTTGGTTGGCCGTCTGTGATCCATCGTTGGTGTGCACGGTTGCTTGTATAGCATCATCCGTTTTGCCTAGCTCTCCGCCACAAAACTTGCAGTAGTATGTAAACATCACATCTGTGTCTTCATCACCAGTCCGCTTCTGATTGATTAATTTGTATTGATTGATAATCTTCTGGCGGATCCAGTATCCTTGGTCATGATCTAGCGCATTGTCTTTCTTGTCAGCAACTTGGAGAGCATCGTATAGATCTACTTCGTGCGCGCACAGGAGCGGATAGGAGCATAGCTTACAAGAATATATTTTATCTTCGTCAAGAGAATCGTAGTTAATGTAATTGGCGATCGCTGCATATGCATGTGTCTCGCCGAATGCTGCTGATTTGAACTCTTTCATGTATTGAAGGTGATCACACTTATTGTGAAGCAAAGCATACTGCGCCGCCAGATCCTTTTCTAAAAGCAACTTAACCGCTTCTTGGTCCTTCTTAGGAAGCTTATCTATTGCAAATCTATTGAACCGAACAAACAGCGCTCGGCGATCTGTATAGTCAAAGTAGAACGGAAACCGCTCGCGAGTGATCTTCTCGGCTCTCGTGTTTAGTAAAGCTTGATAAGTCATATCACGAATGTTTGCTTGTACATGTAGCTTCTGTTCCTTGATGTATGCTAAGTTGGCGAGTTGCTTTATAACTTCAGCAGATGCAAATCCAAAAGTTCGATTTGATCATACAGTAACCAATTGGCGGTAAGTCGTAATGCTTCGTAGAATGACATTGTATAAGTAGAATCGATTTGCTGAACTGCTGTAGTATTGAGTTTGTCTAGAAATGTTAATTTGTTATACGGCTCTATGCGTCCGATTTGGGCTAAGCTTGTTGCTGCCTTGTGTTTGATTAATGATAATACGCTAGATGTCATATCATTGAGTTTGTATGCGATTAATCGATTGATAGTATTGAACAGGGAAGCGTCTTCATAGTATTTCGGTTTGATTAAGTAAATAGGTCCGCGGGAGGTAGCTTGTGTTTCAATCTCGGGCATGTACGATAGATCTATTGCCGACGGAGTGTAGTCTAGTGGTAGCGTTCGAAAGTACTTCCATGGGAAGATTGAGTGTGATAGATGATTAACCAGTCGAGAAGGAAACGACAATCCAAGTAATCTGTACTTGTCGCAAATCATTAGCGCGGCAGAAGTAGCTTTAGCGCGTTTCGGATCATATTGTATTGCTTGCGACACAACTTGGCTAGTTAGCGCAATGCCGGTGTTACTACTCGGCGTTGCTATGACAGGAATCGCATACAGTAATGCTTTCTTTAGTCCGAGTAGGTGCATGTCAGCAGGTGCTTTGATATTGATTCATTCATTATCAAGAAACGTAGTTACTGCAATATCTCGAATAGTGTCGCGGCTGTATCCAGCGGGCCGTAGGATGTTGCTTAGTATCGTAGTTGTTTCTAAAACACTTGTGTCTTGAGAGCTAGCAACATACGGCCCAATATCTTTGGATGAAGCCATGATGAATTCAGTATATATTGAATTCAAGAAATGTCGTGGATGTGTTGATAGAATTGTTAACAGTTCGTTTATCCTAATGCATATAAATATAATATAACCATGAAGGCTAATCTAACTAGAAAGGGATCGCAGCCTATTGATCATAAAACGGTTCTTACATTGCTTGACGTGGTCTGATCATGTGTTGTTGATATTGCTTTTAACCATCTTTACGATAGAGCTATTGCTATCCACGAGAAGACCAGTACTGGCCTAGCGGAGTGTTACCGACAAGTGCTATCTACTTACATCAGTGATAGTAACTCGCCTAGGTTCGTCAGTATGTTGCTGAACTCGATTCACCATTACACTCGCATATCAACTATCTACAGTACTATCTCGTATCCTGATTGTATCAATCTATACGCATCTCTGTTCGTGCCGCAGATGTACGTAGGTTCTCTTACCGCAGATCAAAAACTTAATATCTTGTCAATGTTGTTTGGCGATACTGTTAGAGAGTTTGCAAATGCAATCATTCAACAATACATCAGTTCTATCATTGATGATCACAACGATTCATCTAACATTGAAGAGCTACAAGATTGCATTCTTAAGATACTTCTTCACGAACGCGACGTTAGCTACGAGCGCTTCGTACAATCGCAGAAATTCACTAAGAAGGTTACCATCGCACCAAACTCTAAGACACTTGTGATGACACGTTTGACTAGAGCCTTCAAGAAGTCAGTCGCTGAACGCGCTGTTTTGAGAAAAAAGAATAATACGATCTCTCGTAAGCATGCAGCACTAGCAAAACAGTTTGCAGAAATGAAAGACATGTTCTTGAAGCAGCTTGCGGTTCACAAGGAGCAAACCAAACTACTAGACACGCTCAAAGCACAACTCGCGGCTACTCAGAAGGCACCTGTGGAGCCTGTAGATGATAAGTCAGATGAAAGTGATGACGATGGCCTCTTTGCAGTTCAATCGATTCAGTACGTGTGAGTAGATTTTATTTTTTTATTCATAAGTAGCTGTTAGCGAATGCTCTACGATAGGCTCATCGATAGGTTCGCTTATGTCAATCACGGATCTGTTCAAGCGATAGTGATGCTTGATAATGATATTGTTCATGGCTATCCCTGTTGCTACTATAGCATATGTGATTAGTATATGTTGAATAGTAACTGCGGCTATTGATCGACCTTTGCGCTTGACAAAAGCTTTACCATATAAGAAGTCAATACTCCAAATGATAAGTAGTATTATGATTGAAACAATAAACGGGTTGAAGACCAGCGGCTTCAGGCATGGGCTCTTCCATATGTATTCAGCAACACTAGATGTTACACGTTTTGCCGACAAAACCGGTGATGATTTGCTATCAGACATCGTTTTCAGCCTCTATATATACAAAATCAATCAAAATTGATTTCAGTACTGTTTAATATACCAACGCACTACAATGGCATCTAAGAACACCCCCACCAAGCGCATCACGGCGACATCGTTCTTGACGCAGTCGAATCAGCTGTGCGTGGAGCTGAGTAAGTTTGTCATGGATCCTGTTGAAGTGCATGCGTACCTTGAAAGGTTTGCTCCGGTGACTACGCCATCAAGTGAAAGCATTCAATCGTTCGCAAAGCTTCACCACAAGGCTTCTGATGGAGATGCAATCAAGATGAAAACGTTTGGTACCGACCAGACGGCAATGTTCAATGAACACATCCGCACCTTTGCGTTTGACAAAACTGTCAAATTGATCAATACGACTATAATGCCGATCGCAAGTGTTCCACAAACAGCGGATCGCATTGATCTAGTGACTCGCTTCACGTATGGGTTACTCAATCACTCTAACTGGGTGCTACAAGTGGATCTTGTTCGATCTCTTACGAACCCGCTAGAGTTTGCAACTAAGCTGACTAGCGCGAAGGAGCAACTAGTAGATCTTCCCTTGGCGAAGATGGATCCATCTGCATATGAATATGTGCTAACTACGTTGGCGCGAGTCGAGAAGGAGAGCACCTCGCAAGACGATATACTTGATTTGATCAATGACGTGACAAGCATCGAAGGTAGTGAGAACAGTGAATACCAAGAATCAATCTATCAGTTGGCGAGAGACGTTTATCGTGATGCTGTAACTATCTCTCAGTTCAAGCGCCAGTCCGGGTTCTAGCGATTGTGCTCCAACGCAGTTGAGTTGAGTCGTCCCATATACTTCAAGCAAGTGTTGGCAAAGATAGATACATTCTATCTGACAGACAAGATGGATGGGACGCGCGCGATGCTTATCATCGATGAGGTCTATCGTCGAAGCGGCAAACGCAGGATCTTCCTCGGCGCGAACATCAAAGCTGTTTCGGATCAAGTGTATGAGATTGCAACGTTTGTCAAACCGAGCGGATCCAAAACAATTGAAACAGATCATACAGTCCTTGATGTTGAAATGATGACTGATGATAAAGGCCGTCACACCTTTTACAGTTTCGATGTGATCGCACTTGCATCAAAGCGAGTTGCCAACCTGCCATTCAAGAATCGTTTTGAGAAGTTTGATGAAGTAAAGACATTGATGGAGAAGCACGATGTAGGAACTATCAAAACGTTTATCAAACTCGCGAAGGATACTTATGGTAAACAGATCAAAGAGTTCTATGATATCAAGCGTGCGTATCACATCGATGGCCTTATCTTTACGCCCGAAGGTGAGTACTACAAGGTGGCAGTGAAGCAGCGCAAGAACAAGTACGAACGCATCTACAACTCTGACTACTCCACTACTGTCTCGTTCAAGTGGAAGCCTCTAGATCAGTTAACGATTGACTTCTACTTGATGAAGCATGCATCTAAGAAGGATACCTACATGTTATGCTCTGGCGTTGTCGCAACAACGTTCAAGCGTTTACAATTGTCCTTCTTCGAAGGGTACAAAGCGCCAGAAGCTCCTAACAGCCATAGATACTTTCCCTTTCAGTTCGAACCATCCGATGGAGACTTCAATGTACAATGGATGCCTTCGAAGGATGACCTTGCGCTATGTAACGTTGCTTGCAAAACGTTTGATGGCATGGTTGGGGAGTTTGCGTTCGCGGACAAACGTGGCAAGCTAGACAAGCCTAAGCTACTCCGGTTGCGTACTGATCGAGTTCATGGTATCGCAAAGGGGGAGTACTATGGCAATGCCTTGCGTTACGCAGAACTGATCTGGCACTCTATCAACTATCCACTGACGATTGACGCTTTATGCAAACCTTCCGATGTTGGCTACTTCGCGTCTGATGACAATGGTTGGTTCAAAGCACAACGAAGCTTCAACAGCTTTGTCAAGTCTTATCTACTTGAAACATATCTGTACACGCAAACGAAAAGTAAAGCGCGCATCATGGATCTGATGGCAGGCAGAGGACAAGATTTAAGTCGTGCGATCGATACTGGTTATGATGAAGTGATCCTACTTGATCGAGACTGACGCAGTCTATGAGTTGCTAGAGCGAAAGTACAATCTTCGCGTCAAGCGCAAAGAAGCCACTGCCAACATTCATATCAAGCGCGCCGACTTCGAAGAATCATCCGAGACCAATATCAAAGCACTGAAGATCCCCGCGGGGAGCGTAGACTCATCGATGATCAACTTTGGCCTTCACTACATTTGTCACAAAGCTGGTCCTGATCAGTTGGATCCTTTGACTGAGTTTGCTAAGTTCAATGCTCACTACTTGAAACCAGGAGCAAGATTGATGATCACTGCGTACAACGGCGAAGATGTATTCAAGCTACTGACCGCTGCACCGGAATGGTCACTCAATGAGAATGGTAGAATCAAATACTCAATCAAAAGGGCATTCAGCTCAGACGAGCTCACGGACAACGATCAGGCCATTGATGTGCTACTGCCGTTCAGTGGAGCTATGTACTATCGCGAGTACCTGGTGAACTATGATTATGTTCAAAAGGTGTTTGAGGCGAATCACTTCAAACTAGTGAAGACGGACGGCTTTGGATCTCTCTTGCGCTCGTACAAGAAACAAAACGCGAGAGGCTACAACTGAATGACAGCGGAAGATCGTGAGTATGTATCACTTTATGGATACATGATCTTCGAACGTGTCTAGATGCTATTTTAGCTTTTTTTTGGGTTATCACAAAATCGCAATTGTCATAACCTAATATACACGATGCCTATCATCTCCGAGTGTCATGCCTATCTTGAATCAAACGCAACCGGGAACTGGCATGAAACGTTCCGCCTCAAAGATCCAAAAACCGAAAACTACATGCACCCGATCCAGCGTAGCATGCTAGTACTGCGAGTAGAGACTCGATCCAAACGCAGAGCGTTCTACTGGCTGTACAGCATTCAAGATGCATTGAAGTTCAATCAGTTCGTAGGACTGAACTTGAAGATGGAAGCTCATGAACTGATCATCACTCCGCGTTGCCGCATGTTCTTTGATACTGACTTGAAACTAAATGAGTTTCAGAAAAGTGAATTAGCCGAAAGCATCAACATCGAACTCTCTACTGACAACGAAGCGTATGTGATGGAGACAATTGGGAAGCAACTAGCAATCGCGTTCAAAGAGGCAACGCTGATATCGCTTGAAGAGCATGGTGTTGACATTGATTCTAAAGACTCTTCTCTGTCTCGCTTCGATTGGTTATCAACACTGCGCAATCGCCCATTAGCGAATGATGGATACAAGATCAGCATTCATATTGTTACAAACCTGATGTTGTCGCTCAAAGCGTGTGCTGCAGTTGTTGATCATATCAAAACTAGTGTGATCAGAGACAACACGGAGGTACTCATGATCGACGATGACATTGTTGATCTCTTGATTGATTCAATCGATGCAACTCAGTATCATCGCAACGGATCACTTAGCTTACCATTCGGCACCAAGCAATGCGCGCATGGTGATTCAACTAATTGGATCGATCATGACTACAGCACTGCTGGTCAACACTACTTCGTAACGATTGATGATATCTTCACCATTGATGATGTGGATCTATATAACATCATCAACGATGTTGCGTACTCAGGCGAAGCAGCTGATCCCGCGTTTGTAGAAGAAGTGCTGAAGCATGTTAACAACATAAGCGACTACTCCGATCGCGCATGGGACACCTCAACGTCTATACTTCGCAAGTCAACAATGTATGTCAAACGATATGCGCCCAGCATGTGTTCAATGTGCGATCGAGTTCATGACAATGACAATACACTCTTCTTGATATTCAACTCTGAACGAGGAGTTTCTTCTTGGAAGTGCGTCCGCCGTCCAGACGTGAAAGCAATCGTATTCTATCAAAGTAGTATTGATGATACTACTACTGATGTTGAAGCATTCGCGAGCAAGTGTCGCCGAGAAGAGCACTTGCTCCGCCGAGGTCTACTTCGGCTAAGTCTGTTCCGCCGAGGTCTACTCGCCGAGGTCTACTTCAGCTAAGTTTGCTCCGACTAGAGTGTCTACTTCGGCTCAGTCTACTCCGGTGTTTACTCCAAAAGTACAAATCGGAGCAGAGGCAAACGCGGATACAGAAGCATTTGCTAAACGCTATAAGCAGCTGCCGCGGCTTCCTGAGTATGAACCTGAAGAGCCATATGTCTACATTACTAGATGTGAACCACGTCCATTGTTCAATCGTTCATTTGAAGTGCTACCACCAGAAGCGCAAGGGCGCGCGATCTCTCCGGCGGCATCCGAAGTAGACACTGATGAAGAAGCGCCTGTTGTCAAACAAGTGATGCGTATTCAAACGAGACAAAAAGGCTCCGCGCGCATAGGACGCACTAAGAAGCCAATCGTAATCAATGATGAGTCAAGCGATTCAGAAGAAGAAGTCGTCAAGGCTAAGCCCAAGCGCGCCACCATCCTTCGACGCCGTTGAAGCTACTTTTCTTTTTTGTTCAACGTAAGCATGAAACTCATCAAGAACGTATCGATAGTTAGAATGCAATAGCTTCTCATCAATAGTGCCGTCAATCTTAAAGTAATGACTATCTTCAGGAACAAAGGCTCCGCGTGTTTTACATTTTGGTGCATTAGGATAAGATTTCTTCGGCTTGAGTGCATTAGCAGTAGTTGGATCCATTATGCGCTCTAGCATGAATATCTTCGCTTCAGGGAAGTTGTCACGTCCATAACAATTCACAGCCGGCCACCACAGTGCATCTGAATCTTTGGAGCGCATATCATCGACGATCGTAATCAAATCTACATAGAACGAGGAGTAAGGCTCTTCGTTTATGTAGATACGATCGCGCAGTAACTCCATGAGTATGTAGTCAGGCGATGCTACACATACGCTGACTGTGTCTGATAGTTTCATTCGGTTGCAATTCACACGAGCGCCATACGTGTCGACAAACTCTAAATCTCCTACTAACTGTGATATTGGTTTAGTGTTGATGATTGGACGCGACGTGATAGGATTCTCAATATATTGCTTGAGCTTATCTATCTCACAGCATAGCATGCGCGCGGGAAGGCCATTCGGAATGTCAATCACGAATGTATCATTCACTATCTTCCATCGCGGAGTTGCTTTCAAAGAATCAATAAGTAGTACGAGTCCTATGTATCCTGCGACGCACGTAGCGCCAGTATACAAGAACGCATCTGGATCCAGCTGATCAAACTCGGATTCATTGATTTGTAACAAGTCATGCGGAACAACAACGCTCCTAGACGGGAGCGACTTCGCGCGAGTCGCTTCAATGGGATACAGATTGCGTAGCGTATCATTTCGTGAGATAGCTTTCTTTATGCGGTTGAAGATGTTTAAAGAGAGCCCGGTATCATTGAGAAGATGCGATAGCGATTGTCTTTGATCAATGAATTGATAATGTGGATGAACAACTCGAAGGTGATCAACATCAAGATAAGGGATGCGGCTGTAACAATCAGACGGAACGTATGTCGCGTCAAGAAACACTATGTTCTTCATCCACACGCGTACTGTTGTGATATGAAATGCATTGATAACGTTTATGTCTGGTAAGCCATCTTTGCATAATATCTCCGCCAACGCATTCGCATGATCTAAGTTCTTGTCTGAGATGATATCGTAGTCTGGAAGATCATCATCATCATAAATCGATTCTCCCTTTGCGCGCAACGCAAGATCGATTGCCATGCCGCCAGTCAATATTAGTTTATGCGCGGATACATACTCTTCTGTTAGTTTGATGGCACGGTCGATGAGTGGCTTGTAATGACTATGTTGATAAAGTACAATATCTGGATCTTGCATCGCGAAGTCTTTATTTGCTATACTATATGATATAGAGTACGGATACGTTGAAAGCAGTATGGTGTACAATCCACTCGATGTCATTAATGGGCTTTCAGTCATGCGCTACTGGGGGAGTGCTGCACTGTGGCAGCACCTCAATGTGGTGTATTAGCAGCGGCGCCTCTGGTTTGAAGAGGTTGCCCTGGGAGTGGCGTGGTGGGTTTAGAGCTTGTCGGGTAGAGCGCAAATTCGCGAATGCCCACTACCACTAATCAGAACTGCCTACTGTCGGTTAACTTGGTCGCTTGAAACTCCTTCGTTGTTTTGGAAGGTGTATGGTCGCAAAATGCCAGTAGCAATATTCCTGAAAGCTTCTCTTCCGCATCTATTGCGGAAAACACACAATTTACAAACAAGATAAGTCAACGTTAGGCGATTTCACGAAACTTCTTGATTATGTAAGAGGCAACACAGCAAGCTACTGTACGAATCTTAACTTCGGTACTCGGAACGTGTATACAGGACGGGTAGCGTCTGTGCTGCTTGTAGGTATGAACTATTCTGGTAATAAACTAACACCGCAGTTGTTCGATTTGAACGCATCCGAGTTCGCGCGAGTGGCGGCGCAGTCGGGTCGCCTAGATGACTATACAAATAATAAAAGCTACTTCAGTGAAACAAACACGTATAGTGATAATCGCACGAGTGGCAGCATCCAACAATGGTGTGTTTTCCGCAATAGATGCGGAAGAGAAGCTTTCAGGAATATTGCTACTGGCATTTTGCGACCATACACCTTCCAAAACAACGAAGGAGTTTCAAGCGACCAAGTTAACCGACAGTAGGCAGTTCTGATCAGTGGTAGTGGGCATTCGCGAATTTGCGCTCTACCCGACAAGCTCTAAACCCACCACGCCACTCCCAGGGCAACCTCTTCAAACCAGAGGCGCCGCTGCTAATACACCACATTGAGGTGCTGCCACAGTGCAGCACTCCCCCAGTAGCACATGACTGAAAACAGGGTTCAATGTTACCTTCACCGAGCTTGCACAGATGAATGGGGCCATCTCCAAGTCAATGACTCTGTGGTATGGTGGCGTGTCAGCGGCGGGCATTAAGGAGCCTTCGCAGTTTGATTGCTGGACCACTACAGATCAACAGTACGCGGGGTACGATAAGAACACATCAGCGTTTGAATCATCTAGTGTAACAGAGCTCACAAACCTTTTCTTTACGATCTCAGTCATTGATGAGATACAAGCGCGCTACGGATATCGCCAACCGGATCGGACTCGCCCATACAGTCTTATGAACTGGATCTTAGCATCTGATACTGGTAAAGCGAGTACTGGTTGTCGCTACTACAAGATTCTTTATCTACCAGAGTTTGATTGCATGGCGCACGTAGGAGTAGTAAACACTCCGAGCTATATGACTCAGCCTTATGTGTTGAGTCCATTGTTTAGTGCCATGATCAACTCAATGGTTTCATACGCAGAGAACGGCGCTCGCGTTGGTGATCCTAACGGCATGAGCTCTATCACTGCATATCATCATTTTCATTCAACGCTATTGAATAAAGGCGATATACAACTTGTAGGGCAATACATATACTCAAAGGACTTTGCATACAAGCTACACTTGCGCGGTAACGGCGACCTGTACGTATGGGAGTTGCCAATCAAGGTTAGCGGACTTAATGCTCCAACATATGCGATACTAGATCCAAAGAGCTGGAGCCGAACACAAAACAACTTTGTAGGATGCTGCCTTGCGCTACAAAGTGATTACAACATGGTTGTATACGCCAATCCGTCAATTGGGGTTTCAAACAATGGTACCAACATACCAACAGTATCGATAGGAGGAATGACGCAAGCTATATCTGCTACAGGTACAGATAACAATAAGCTCGCCGCTATATCACAAACGTATAGTTTGCTCATGTTACCAAAAGGTGCTGCCGTCATGACTACGATGGGATCATCAACCAATAACAGAGCGATCTACATGGGAGGTGCAAACGCCATCAACTACACGTATACCGACACTAAGCTAGATCCGGATTGTGCTAATGATGGGGCTACAACAAGGATAATGCGATCACCGCGGCGAATAGCAATATCGCATCAATCACTACTGCTAGCGATACCAAGAACTGGTGTTACGCATCGCCTTTAGTGAAAGCGATTGACTATAAGGACGGAGGCGTTATCTACCGCGATGCTAATATGCAACTCATTGTTACTGGCTACGGACTAGACCGCATAACCAACTTCAAGACGTATGATGTCATTTACAACCTTATGATAGGAGCATTTATGCAAAAGAAACGATCTCTAGGATATAGTCTGAACTCCGGTTTGTTGAACACGATTCAGTTAGGATACTGTTGGAGAGGCGATCGGTTTGCTACTGATGCAACATGCGTGAGTGGTCTTCAAACCTTGAAGTCAGCAGGTAGCGACTGGGCGCGTTAGATTGATTACAAGATGCGACAGATATGTGCGAGTGGGTATGATGCAAAGTACAACAGCGCGTGTGCTATCATCTCTCCGGCTCCTTCGGCATCAAGTGTGATCAGATCATTAGTACAGAAGGATAGTAGGTTTGGCACTCTGACTACCGATCAAACCGGCCTTACATACAATCCGTATGGTAGTCCTGATATTGGATCGATCATGATCAACTCGTCCAACTACACTACGCAAGAGCTAGACTTGTTGTTCAACAAGCTTGACAAGAACACATGTATCCCAGCTTGGCAGAAACTGTACGCGACTGCCGCGGGCGTGACGCCGTTCGCAAATGTTAACTTTGATACGCATCCTAATGCAAACGTGTATAAGCTCCCTGCGATCAAAGCTGAGCATAGTACAATAGTAGTCTTCAAGACTATAACTGGCGTAATGTGCACCACTGGTGAAATGGACTTTCCGTACAACACTACAGTAACATCATACACTGCTGTAGATAAGTTTTGGTCGCGGGTCTTAGTATCAGGAGTGATTGATCCAAATAGTAACTGGGCGTGGAGCTCCTTTGGGCCGACTCTACTAACTGATGTACAATCGATCGTTGGATCTAGTTATGCCAAGCTTACATCGAATCTCTATGATACCATTTCAATCAATATTACAAACTCGATAGGTCCTGCCAACGCGCTAGTGTTTATCAAATCACTTAGTTCAGCCAAGCTTGTTGCGTATCTAAGATCGATCCAAACTTCAAACGCCAAAGACATTATCTTCCAAGGATCCATTTGTAACTTGATACCAGAAGCATGTTATCAGGAAGCAACCGCATACGTCACCAATACTTCATTCGACAATATCAGTAACGCTTGGTGCGACGTAGCAGTGAACTCGATCACAAACAACTCTAAGAACATGTCCAATATGTCTGAAACCTCCTCCAAGGCATTGAAGCAAGTATGCGAGTCAGCTTATGCACGAGTCAATTGCGCAACGCCGCAAAGCAGGTACGGCTTTAGAAACAGAGCAATCGCTCCACGTCCGGCGAGATGCGGGATTGAATCGTACACAGATCTACATAACTCAAATGAAGCATTCAGTGGCAGCGCAAGTTGCAAAGAGGTTTGCGCTACTGCTCCTGCAGGCGGGGATCTATACAATGCATGCAAGACAGGTTCTATCGCATACTGCGGAGCAGACTCTAACATTGTAACTGATGTATGCCGCGCTGACGCGAAACTATATTCTGAAGTTGATTCTCTACTAACTGCATGGTGTAGCAACAGTACAAGCAAGAGCAATCCATTCTATGCAACGTATTGCCCAACCGCTGTCGTAACATCATCTCCAGTCATCGCTCCGACTGTAACTACAGTACGTTCAACTCCAGTCATCACTCCAACTGTGCCAATATCAACTATCACTCCTTCGGCGTCACCAGACACAATAGTAAACGTTCCAATTACTGGATCTACTACCGCAGCGCAAACGCCACTAGTAGCGACAACAGGAACGTCTACAGGATCATCGACAGGTGCATCGACAACAGGAGCGTCTACAGTATCTCCGTCTACTGTATCAACTAGCGGAGCAACAACAGGATCATCAACAACAGGATCCCCGGCTACTGTATCAACTAGCGGAGCAACAACAGGATCATCAACAACAGGATCCCCGGCTACTGTATCAACTAGCGGAGCAGCGACGGCTGCGCCTACGACGAGTACTGCGGTCGCGAGAACAGCGCTTAGTACAACGGAGGCTGCACTGAAGGCGGCCAGACAAAAGAAGTCATATGATCCAGAGACGGCAAACATCGTACTAGGTATCATCATGAGTATCGTTGGATTGCTTATTCTTGTACTAGCGGCTAAAGGAATGATGTCTTATAAGGCTCCAGCTAAGTCAAACTTGATTAGTGCAATACCGCAAATGATGAACGGAATTGATATCGGACAAATATAAATATACGTAACCATAATCATGAAAGCTATTCTAACTGAGACAGGATTTGCATTTAATGCTACTGAGTACATTGCCACTTACGGCAATGCTATCTTCTTGAAGCTTCTTCGCAAGTACACTATCCGCACCATTGATCGTATTACGAAAGTACCTAGGATCACTATACTCTATGTGATTGCCAAGGGCATGGGATTCAAAGTGATTGAGCTGCCTCGCTTCATCATGAATGACTTAGTTGCTAATGGGAGACCTTCTGCGCGCAAGCCTATCACTGATGTGCAAATACATTTGCCATAAGTAAATGAGATTGATACTGTTGAGTACACTGGCAAGAGCAATCCAAATCAATTGATCGTAGTTGAACATGTCGTCAAACAGTTCCGTGACAATCAAGTATATGGTACTACGATTCGTTTGCGCGCGGGTACTGGCAAGAGCTTCGTCGCGAAGGACATCATCAGCCGTATGAAGATGAAGACGCTCATCGTTGTTCCTAACACATATCTTCTTGATCAATGGGTAGGACTGCTTGGAGAGTACTTCCCGCAAGCAACCATAGGCACTTTATACGGAAAACATAAAAAAGATGGTGAGATCATAGTAGCGATCATCTATACGATTGCAAGTTTGGATCAGTTTGAAATCAATGAGAAGAAGAAGTCGTCAATAGGCAAACGTTGCGTGAAGACGGTAACGAAAATTCAAGTTGATGATATCTTGAAGCAGGTCGGCCTTACGATCATGGACGAAAGCCAAATGTATTGTTCGAAAGAGTTTCGAAAGGTATTCAAACGAATTCACTCGCGCTATACGATAGGGCTTAGCGCTACTCCTGACATTCGCGAAGACAAGCTAGACCGTGTCCATCAATCATGGTTGGGACCAATCTTAGAAGCTGAGGAGTTTCCCGGTTTCAATGTTGCGCAAGATTCATTTGAGTCAACTACAATGTTGATAGACTATCATGCACTCAATGATCATTGTAAGTTTAACATTCGCGATGACGGCATGATCGACTATAACTCTATTGTTGAAGCGATCGTGACAGACCCGTATCGAAACCAATTGCTCATTGATCGCGTTGTTCAATTGATGCAACAAGGACTGTTCACATTTGTGTTCAGTGATAGACGAGCACACTTGGAACTCTTATATGATCAACTCGCGCAACGTTGCAACCAAGATGGAACTGCCGCCGCGCTTGAGATACCCGAATCATCGAAGAAAGTGATTCTGTATGGCGGCGCAAGCGAAGAAACCATTGATGAAGCAAAACGCATAGGAACTGTCATCTTCACAACATTTGCTTATTCAAGTACAGGCGTTTCTATCACGAAGATGAATGCGCTGGTGTTAGCCACGCCAAGAAGAAGCAATATGAAACAAATCATTAACCGCGTGCACCGGTTCGGTTCTGATCAAACGATTCGCAGAACTATCATCGATGTTTGTGACGCCAACTTGCCGATCAAGGGCCAACAGCGGGAACGCTTGAAGGCGTACCATGATCGCGGATGTGTCATTGTTCGATCAACTGTGAACGCCACTGATATAACATTATCTAATATACAATGACTGTTGTAGCTATCATATTGCTCACGCATACAGCTATATGCTCGATCATTACTGGAGGGATCATTATAAAGATAATTCGAGCACTGCGATGCCGGCAACAATCACAATGATTCCAATTGCAAGTGCTCGTATGAGTACTTTAGTTCTAGCTTTAGCCTTCAATTGTGATCTAGCGATACAACTATGATATTCTTTGATTGCTACGACGTTAGATTTAATGGTTTCTACAAACGCGGCAATGTCTTTTGTCACTTGGCGGTAACTCGTATTCATGAAATCAAAATAGCGATTCATGTCATCATCACAAACGATCGGTTGCGACTGGAGCCAATAGTAGTTGCACTTACTAATCGTTTTCAGTTCGAGGCGTATCTGGGCAGATGATTGCGACGTCATAGCGATTATGTTACGAATCTCTATCAAGAAGGGATCTACTATGTCCGATCCTAGGTTGACTGCTTGAATCGTTTTCAACGTATTCCTTGATGGCGCTGATAGTAGATGAATCGAGTTATTCAGTGTATACAAGTGATGATCTAAGCGCGCGTCATGATGCAACCTAGCAAGCTCATTCAAAGACATGATTAGAAACGTATTCTATATATTATTTGCGATTCATCGGATATGATAAGAAACGCAAAATTGAACAGTATCACTATTAGAATAACAATCGACTCAAAATGCCTCTTCCTGCTATCCCTGAGCACCAGCAGTACATCGAGCACAGTACATTCATTGTGATTGATGCAGGAGCCATTCTTGGACACTCTGCCATGCCTACGCTGGAAGCAGGAACTCAACAAATTACAATGAAAAGAGTTGCCGTGTTGGCGCTGCTGACAATCGGCGGAGTATCGTTTATCATGTCGAGCGTTTACAATGCAACCCACTCAACACTGCTGATAACAATTGTCGGGATGTTGTTCCTCTTGCTGATTTACAAATGTTACTTGGTCGCGACTGTCGTTGCTGCCGCGGAGTTGATTGAGTCTCCGACATGAAACGTTGGCTTGCATGGCAAGACACGAGATCAATATACTTGTTTGCGTTTAAGTTAACGTATCTTCTTTTTGTGCTAGATTGCATGATGAAATCATTTATATCATTGATGTAATAAAAGAAACGCTTTACGAGCATGAGCTTCGTCGCGCCGGACGGACCTCATCCGCTTGACGCCCGGACGTCAAGTATTTGCGATCGGTTCCGAAGAGGTGTCGCCAAGAGTAACATCATCCGAAACGCAGCAAGAGCTGTAAGGGGTAACAAAGTTGCTATTGTCAATCCTAATGTAAAGATGCAAGCGCTCGCTAAGAAGGCTTGGTACAAGAAGCTGGGTTATCGACTCATTATCTTAGTAGAGTTTGCGATATGGTGGTTTGTGTTTGATCAATGGCTAAGATCGAGTCCTGAATCATTTGCAATTGGCAATCGTGGTGATTACCATCCGGCTTCTACTACGACAAACGCATTTTACTTCTTCACGACAACATTATCTACCGTTGGCTACGGAGATATCGCGCCGCAAACGAACGCTGCTAAGCTGGCTGTAAGTTTCTTCCAGTTGTACACGACAATGGTATCGCTCGGCGTGGTATGGATCATGGCCGAGAACAGTATGGCCAAGAAGTTTAACATTCAATATCTGAAGAATCAGGTTCATGAGCGCAGAGGAGCCACTTCAAAACAATCATCTGATACATCCGACATCGCGCAGGTCGCATACTGAAGCGACTAAGATCAGCGTCGCGCATCCGCCCGAGCTAGAAACGCATGTAGAGACATTCGAGGCCTCATAGATCTGAATAATGCTCTGTATAGCCGTCTGAACTGTACTTTTTTTATAATTGCCTAATATACCAACGTGGTCAAAATTGAATAGTTTACACGTTAATATACCCACAAGCGTGCGCAGGTTACACTTTCAAAACTCTTCACTCCCCGTCAACTATGTCGTTCACTCTTGATCAAGAACAGTTGATTCCTATCATTGAGTCTGCCCTTACCAAGGACAGTGTCATTGGAGCCACGCTTAAGTCGTTTGATCATTTCGTTGAAAATGGTATTCGACAGATCGCTACACAAGTGTTTGACTTGCGTTTCGATCTCGATGCTAAGGATACGGTGGAGCGCGATGGAACTATTGAGAAGTACTCTCTTGAGATCACGATCGATGATGTTCGCATCAGCAATCCTTCCAAGTATGATCCTTCCACGCAACACAACTCTCCAATGTTCCCGAATAAAGCTTTGTTGAAAGACCTTACGTATTGCTCCGGCGTGTACGTTGATGTTACTATTGTCGCCAAGGCGTTTCATTCTAATGAAACCACCAGCGTCGAGAAGAGTAACATTGACAACACAATGATATGCAAGCTACCGACCATGGTCAAGAGTAAGATGTGCAACACGTACAACCGCTCGAACGAAGCGCTGATTCATCTCCAAGAAGATCCTTCTGATCTTGGCGGATACTGTGTGATCAAAGGCAATCGGTACATCATCATCAATAAGGAAAGCATGAAGTACAACGAAAGCCGCGAGTTTGCGAACGAAGGACATAAAAATGAACGTTGCCGCGCTGACATCATCAGCAAACCAGGCGACGCTTTTGAAAACTCTTTCAATTGTGTACTCAAGCTGTTGACAAACAATTCAATTGTTATCAATATGAGTATGGCTGGTTTCAAAGATATTGAAGTTCCATTCTTCATGTTCTTCCGCGCGCTCGGTGTTTACTCTTCAAAGGATATCATCTCGTACATCACGTATTCGTTCAATGATGCAGAGCCGATCACGCAGCGCATGCTGAACATCCTGGAACAAGCATTGACGAACACGTACGCAGACATGAATGCTATTCTCAAGAATGAGTTTCCGCACCGCAAGGGAGAGCCTGCAGGATCAGTCAACGTCATCACTAACCAGGACGACACCTTGCGTATCTTGACGCGATGCAGTAAGTACTTTGACTCGTACAGATCTAAGTTACGTGCCGCCGGAGAAGAAGACGCATTGAACATTGAACGCTTCTTGCTCAGCAAGCTGGAACAGAACATTGATCAGAAGTTCTTGCCGCACATTGGGCTTACCCCCGCGGACCGCAAGAAGAAGGCGGCGTACCTTGGTCACATGATTCATAGAATGCTTCTTGTCAACCTTGGCGTGTTGCAACCAACTGATCGAGACTCGTACAAGAACAAACGCATCAATGATGCAGGCATGTCATACTCGCGAGTCTTCAAGACACAGTTCAACTTCATGGTGGTCATGAAGCTGAAGCGCCAGTACATGAAAGACTTCAAGGACAATAGTTTCTCTGACATCAATCTAATGGCGCTTTTCAAAAGTGCCATCAAGGCAGATGACTTCGAGAAGGCGCTGATGAACGCAATCGTGAGTGGAGACAAGACATTGACTGTTAATAAGTTAACATTCAAGAATCGACTCTCGTCACAACAGCTGCACCATAAGAACAAGCTGAATGTACTAACCACGCTTCGCAGCATTGACACTCCGGACAAGGGCAACAGCGTCAAATCATCTGAGCGTGCTATCTTGCTACGGCAGGTACATCCGACCGGCACAGGATACATCTGTGGTATCACGTCAGCAGACACTGGTGCGAAGGTTGGCATGAGCAAGCAGCTAAGCATCTCCGCTGATATCACTGCAGCATCTTCATCTGAAGTGTTGAAACATATCATTCTTGAAGATGAAGATCTCATTCAGATTCAAATCATTCCTAAGGGCATGACGCTACTCACGAAGCATAATCTTCACAAGGTGTTCGTGAACGGTGACTGGCTAGGATGCGTGCAAGACTTCGCAAGCTTCTTAATGCGATACCGCTTGAAGCGCCGCGAGGGCGAGATCAATATGTTTACTACGGTGTCGCACAACATCATTGCCAATGAGATTCGTCTCTGGGTTGACTCCTGGCGATTGATCCGTCCGCTACTCATCGTACGAAACAACATTGGCGAGAGTGGATACACGCATACCAAGTTCCGCCAATGGATTGACTTCACTGATGATCATGTGAAGAAGCTACAGACGGGTGCTATTGACATTGATGATCTAGCTACTGATGGTACTTATCACCAGAGGAGCACGAGAACACATATATTGCATTCGAGCATGATCGCTTCAAGCAACACCTTACCAACCCACTGCATCGCTACTCGCATGTCGACATCCCGCAAGGGAACATGGGACTGGTTGCACTGACAAGCGTCTTCGCGAATCACAATCAGGCTGCACGTATTGTGTTCCAGACGAATCAAGTCAAACAGACTAACAGCTGGGCACTCAAGAACTGGGCGTTCGCCGCGCACAAGGATCTCTATCATCAAGTATATGTTGAGGATCCTCTTATGAGTACATTCGCGTATCGCCACATCCCGCCGATGTGTACCAACGTGATTGTTGCAATCTCAATCTACGGAGGCTTCAACCAAGAAGACTCTTTGATCGTGAACAAGTCTTCTGTTGATAGAGGACTCTTCGACGCAGCGCATCTGACGTATGACAAGTGTGATATTGAACAAAACGAAATCATCTGTCGTCCCGATCCAAGCAACACTGCTGACATCAAGAGTTACAGTAACTACGAGAAGCTCGTGAATGGACTCATCCAGGAAGGAACGTATGTTCAAGAAGGCGACGGCTTAGTAGGCAAAGTAGCAAAGCTACAGAAGGGAGATATGAAAGATCCCAATGTGATCTACTCTAACCGTAGCATGGTGTACCGACACAAGGAACCAGCTTACATCTGGAGAGTGATCCACACGCTGAACCATGATGATCACGAGATGGTCAAGATTGTGTTCCAAACGTTCAGAAGCATTTAACTAGGATGTATGTTCTGCTTGACGCCTAAGCATGAGGTGCTCACTACTAGAGGATGGATCCCTATTGCTAAGATGACTAAGCAACACAAGATCGCAACTATGAGTCCGAAAGGAAAGTTCCGATATGAACAACCAAGTGAGGTAAATGTCTTTGATTACCAAGGAAATATTTACAAAGTGTCAAATGCTGCGGTTGAATGCGAGACTACAAGATGTATGCCAAGATTGAAGACACAGACGAGTTTGAGTTGATCGAAGCACAAGACCTTACTGATCATGATTATCAAGTAAAGAACTCTATGCCACCACCAACGATCGCTATCCAGCCTACGTTCACCTTACCAACAGGAGAAGAAGTCAAAATGAATGATTGGCTTCTGTTCCTCGGTATCTACCTTTGCGAAGGACATGTCGACAAAGGCATCATGATCCGCATCAACGCCCACAAGGAACGAGTTATGACTGCTCTGATAGATGTACTTCCAAAGCTGCACCAAGAGTATAATATCTATCCTGGTACGCCTAACGATGTGTATTTACTAAGCAAAGGACAGTTCCTAGCTAGGTCGCTCATGCCGCTTGGCAAGGGAGTAGAGAAACGATTTCCTGATTATGTCTGGAGCATGAATGCGCGCCAGTCTAGGATCTTGCTTGACGCAATGGTACTTGGAGATGGAGACTATCGTAAAGGATACAATGGGTTCTACTTCTCATCAGGGTCAATTGATCTAGCCGATGGAGTACAGCGACTTGCACTTCACTCAGGACTTGGGTCGCGAGTAGAGATCAAACGCCCCGCTGGCGAAGTACTGAAGATCAAAGGAGTAGAGACTGTTCGCAAGACGAATGCTTATCGAGTGTCGTTCTACTGCAATCAGACAACTCAAGCACCATGGATCCGAACCAAACACGCGAAGTTGGTAGAGTATGATGGCAAGGTCTATTGCCCTACTGTCAAATCTGGTGTCTTTCTCACCAGACTCAACGGAAAGGATCATTGGACGTAGCGCAAGTCAACTCAATCATGATACATTTGCGTTTCGCGGGCGGGTACTACAAGACGTGTCGTCTTCTATGATACTCAATCATGATCCTGTTTGCGTTTCGCGGACAGGCGCTACAAGGCGGATATTGCTCTAGACAAATGCATCAATATGCAAGTTCCATTGTTGCGCGGCAGTACCATTGAGTTCGTACGCTCGCACTGCATCGCCCTTCGTGTAGGGACCACCGTTCTCGAGCGCGCAGCTGTTGGAACGGTTGATGACTAGACCTCGCTAGGGACAATCGAACACGATGACCCATTTGTAGTTCTTAGAGTTTCCGTTTCCGGACCAGAGTCCAAACAGAGTTGAATGCTCTTTGTCGCTTCTAGCAAACATTGCTAACTTCGTATCTCTGCATGGACAGAGCGATCCTGTCTTTTGGTTGTACTCAAACTGAAAAGCAGGTTTCGTGAGATCGTAGTTCTGACTTGACTTCACTAAGATCGTGTCTGGAGTGTTATACAAAGTGTTTCGAGATCCTTTGTTGTCGTAGATTGAAACACGAACCTTGCGATTCACTGTTTGATAGGTATGCACCTTGCCGGCAACATCAGTGAAGGTCACAGGCGATAGGTACGAGCTAATGTTACTGCTGTTGATCTTCATCAAATCATTGAAATGAATGGTTGCGTCGGAGTCGTTGCCTTTGCGCGGATATCCATATAGACATTCCTTCTTAGCGAACGGATGGGTGGTCACCACTATCATCATTACAATGATAACACCAAGAAGCAATATCATGCATAGTGGCAATACGGTTGTTATGCTTAAACCTGTCATAGCTCTATATTCATGCAATTTATACTTTTCGAAGTTATATCAAACTCAGTATAAACATGATTCGTCGCTACATCAGCACTTCACGAGTTTGCGTCTCGCGAGAGGTTGCTCACGCCCGGCTCACCCAAGCTCTAGAACAAAGTATCATTGACATCAAAGCAATGCATACAGATATGGAACGACGCATGTTCAACAATGAACGAATGGTGTCAGCCGTTGCCAAAGACATTGAAGACATTGGTGCTCAACTCAATCGTTTACACATACGAGTTGATGATCTCATTGATCATCTGAATGGAATCAGATCGTAATACGCTTACGAGTCTTGCGCGGTTTACTAGACGGAGCGCTAGTTAGCTCCAATACGGGTGAACCGGGTGCTTCGGCGATTGTCGGTTCAGCAACCGGTGCTTCAGCGATAGTACCCGCCGCGTCTAGCTCTGCGTTTGTCCATTCCACTTTCTTGCCGCCATCGTATGAACGGGCGTAACGATATTGAATGAGATACTCGTTCACATTAGTTAAGCCAGACTCATCGATAGGATCAATAGTGTTGAGCTGAGCCAAGACGCGACCATACTTATCAAACTTGCCTAGCGTGACTCTGATTACCTTATCTCTAATCAACTCATTCAACGCTTCAATGCCTTTCAAGCAAACGTCTACTTCAGTCTGTATCGCTGAATGTAACTCGGGCGCGTCGATCCCGTCTACGCGAAGGTTCGTTTTGATCATTTGTGAATTGAACTCGAACACATCAGTTACTGTATCCGGATCATGCACGTTGGCTGCTCGAGCGTATGTATCGATGCCATCAAACGAAAACCGCGGAACGGATGATGTGTCGAGCTCGGTTAGCCGTTGGAGCAAATCCATTATTTGCAAAACTGATATTGAGAGGTGGCTCATTTATATATACTACGACCGAAACAAAACAAAAAGATATTATAGATTCACAGTCTTGATATACTTTATAAGTGATAGTTCACGATGGAAACGCCTTCTCGGCGACGAGTTATGACGATTCATACTCGTCAAGAGATGGCAGCCGGAAAGGTTGCTAAACCAGTTAAGCATGTTTATGTTGATGATCCAAATGATAGCCCATTTGATGATTCAGATGATGAATCACGCGCAACTGCGGCCGCGACTAAGAAATGGGACAAGGAGCTCAAGCATGATCCGTTCTATCAGTTCATACAGATGCCGATCACTGTAACGTTTGAAAAGGTTGAGAAGCGTATCAAGAAGATGATTGAAACCATTCCAGCCAATTAGCAACGCATCGCAGAGACGACGCTAGCGCCAAACATCAAAACCGTGCGCGGAGTGATCACTGGGGAGCAGAGCGGTCTTACTGTTGTTGATATCAAACATAATAGTACGTTGTTCACTGAAGAACTACTAAAGGATACGTTGAACACGGCAACACCGAACAACGGAGTGCATTTGTATTACAAATATGATTCTCGCCTTCATAGTATATACGATACGCTTCCGGGAGTATCGGTCTACAACGAAGAACGTTACGTCATCACAGGTGGCGACTATCATTGTAAGAACAAGTACAAACCTATCATTGCCATGCCCGATGCATTGTTCGAAACGTTACACGGCGCTCAGCTACAACCGGAGAGAACTCATCATGCTTGCGGTAAGCTGTTTGCTATCTTAGACAAAGAATGGTTCAACTCGAAAGAGCATTTACGTTACTTAACACATGTAATGCGAAACGCAAAGACAACCAGACCAGTCATCATCGCAACGTTCCGTGAAGTGATTGCTCATCACATGGGATGGTTTGATCAATACAAATTGGAGCTTCTTCTAGAGGAACCTACGAGTTATGTTGATAAGCGTTCTACACTTGAATTGCTTGAACGAGATATCATACGTGATCTCGGTAAATCAGAGTTTGATCGCAGAGTTGCTGAGATCCCCGCTCCGGTTGTTGATCCATATCCGCGGTTGGTTCATGTCGATGGCACGATCACAAAGCTAAGTGATATCAAAGCTATCTATCCAAACTTGACAGCTACTAAGGTAGTCGCGCTCAATGGAGCGTATAAGCTTTCGACAAAGAAGATATGCAGGTATTGTAACAATCTGTATATCAGAGACTGTTGTACTAGACATCATCATTCGAAACGGTCTACAGCACAATACATCATAAACGTACGTATCGTGGAATAAGACAATTTGCTTTTTATGTTTTGTTACTTGGCAATTCAGCTTGCGGCAAATCAAGCTGTTATCCGGGGTTATCCAGAACTATTCTGCAGATGATAACAACTTACTTAGAGTTACTGTAGATACTAATATTGCCTGCCTATAGTGTGTGCACAACACGGACCAGCTGTTCTGGCGGATTCTGTTCAATTCTTAAAATTGAATGATTCGCATATTAGTATATCATTGACTGCGCGAGATGGCAACCCCTTATCATTTGATTCTTGAACCATTGCGCGCAACTGGGCTGTTTCAGATGTTACGTTGCTGTAACGTGTCGTTCCAAACATGCTTATGGATTGGCACTGTGATGTATCGTTTCATAGTTGATTCATTGTTTCTCGATTTGTTTCGTTTGGCAGGTACTACTCATTGGATCGGTAAAGCTATCGGCACTATACTAGGCTTATGCTTGACTGTGCTAACGTTTCTACTTGGAGATCCAAGATTCGTATGCTTTGTACTTGATCATATAATAAACATTTCGATCGATGGCTGTATCAATATACAATCATCATTCTTTGTAACATTAGCGATCATGGCGATTCTTGTGAAGTTCTGGCATTCTCTTAAGGACGCTATCGCAGACTTTGATCTGAAGGACGCGCAAGCAAAGAATGAAGAAGCGCAACGTAAGTACGAAGCAACTCAAAAGAAGATTCTTAATCAGTTGGAGATGCTAGTCGCGCAGAAGCAAAGCATTGAAGAGACTACTGGTGAATCATTGAAGGCGTTTCGCCCCGTATCATTCAAGAGCAACGTGAACAACTTTACACAGTTATCACTCAAGCATTGGATCATGCGATTGCAGACTTTGATGGCATCACGATGCAATACAATGCTCTTGAAGCGGCTCGCTGCATGGAGAATGAATCAGACTCTGAAGAAGACATTGAAGATGTTCTGAAAGCTGTTCGTGTTATCGAAACAGAGAATAGATACGAATAGAGTATCTCTCTTTTTTTTTCGTGTTATCGAAACAGAGAATAGATACGAATGGAGTATATCTCTTTTTTTTTCCCGTGTTATCGAAACAGAGAATAGATACGAATAGAGTATATCTCTTGTTTTGCTCTAGAGAGCCATTTAACGAGTTCTCATTCTGACCTCAAAATTGAAGTTCTCACAGATTAATATACTAATAACCTCAAAAGACTTCATATCTACCATGAACGCTACTTACATCATCGAGTTCCTCTCGCCACACTGGTCGCTTGGCACTAGTCACGAGACAACGCACAAGAAATCACGTATTGTGGCTATCTGTTCTTCCCAGAAAGATATGAGAGATGCGTTGGAGAAGATGTATCAATCATACATCAATGACCACGATTACAAAGAAATGGAGATTGTGTCGAAACTTGTCAAGAAGCAATGCATCTTGAGCTACGCTCGTGCAGTTCACGAAATCGCGTGGATCGTCTATAAGCTGCCTGAGACGTCGGGCCACTTCATTACTACTGAAGGACTGACTCCTGAATCAATCTGGACGATTGAAGAAGAGTAAAAGCATGCTTCACTTAGATAATGCTAATCTAGCAATTGTCTTTTTTTGCTCTAGAGCTATTCTGACCTCAAAATAACAAATGCGGCTCCTTAATAGTATAAATCATTTCAAAACGCAATAATGGCTGTCCTTCTTGCATCTGTGAGCAAGACTCTGTCGCACGAGTTTGATGGACTAGTGACTGAGCTGATCTCATCGTTCTTGCAACCGGCGACCCTTGATCGCGCAGGATCGATTGCAGTGCTTACGAAGTTCACGAACCTACCGATCACTCAGACAACGTTTGATACAGCGATCGCGACGAACAACCTTGACGTAATCAAGTGGCTCCACGTGGAGAGAGGTTTTGTTCTTGGCGACGACAATGTTGATAGCTTTGGCATTGCTGCGGAACGCGGATACACGGATGTCGTTACGTTCTTAGCTCCAACTGACATTACACGTGGCGCATACACATACGCGTTGTTCGCTGCCGCTGAGTATGGTCGCTACGAGATTGTAGATATGCTAAGTGGTACGTGCAACTCAAACGAGATTCGAATTGCGAACATCACTGCGATTGTAGCGAATCATTATGAGCTTTCCAAGATGCTCATAACGAAGCATATGATTCAGTTTCCACAAAGAGCGTAGAGAGAAGATGAGTGAACATCTTTTTTATGCACCAGAGCCTCTAAAGCTATTCTTAAAATTGAAGTCTCCACAGATTAATATATCAATCACAACAATGACTGCTACTTCGATTCTCGCATCTGTGGCTAACGCGCTATGCAATGACTTTGATGGGCTGGTGTTTGAACTAGTTTCATCGTTTCTTCAACCAGTTACGCTGAATCGTGCAAGCTCTATGATGGTGTTTACGAAGTTTAAAGATCTGCCATGCCCGCAAACTGCTATGACCTTGGCAGTGAAGAATAATGATTTGGATGTTATTGAATGGCTGCTCGCAGAGAAAGCTCTCACCTTGAAGAAGAAAGCGAGTTACAAAGCAATCAAACAAGCAATCAATAATGATCGATTCAACTTGATTGAGCTTATATGCGCTACCAACCATATGACTATCAATATCTATTCATTGATGAAGATGATAATTTATACAAAGAAGTGGAAAGCGTTTGAGCTTCTTCATGTATATGCCAGCGCTCATATGAATGGCACAGCCTTAATCGAAGCTGCACGAGATGGACAGCACGAGATTGTAAATCACTTGTTGAATCAAGTTCGTAATGAATGTTACTTTTCACTGGCATTGGATGCTGCCGCTGCTCAAGGTCATTGCGCAATCGCGAGTCTCTTGTGTACCAAGACGTTGGGCTCGTCTATAAGCTGCGCGTTAGACAAAGCGATGCGTTGTAATCAATCTGAAATGGTAAAGCTGCTGATCACTCGTTGTGGAGGTTTTGAACACTGGTGTGCGCTATCTGGCGCTGTACGTAACAACCAATGTGACTACGTCAAGCTCTTGATACCAACTCAATTGCTAATCTTCTTGAACCCATCTTTGGCGATTGCTATTGAAAACGGATTTACTGAAATCGCAACAATGATCACCAGCGCGATTGAGCAACACTAAAGGTCTTTTAGCTTTTTTGTTTTAAATTGAACATCAAACATATAAGTATATCAACACCATGATTTTGAACTATGCTCAAGCTAAGCAATATGTCAATCGCCTTGCGGAGCTCCTCAGTTATGCTAAAGACACCACTGCGACATTGGCTGATGTCAAAGAAGATGTTGCAGTAACTACTGACAAGGTTGATACTGCGCTCGAGTATCGCTTCGTGAAGCTCGACTGCGGCCAACTCGATTATGTAACTCGCAACTGTTGTTCAGCATTGCACAATAGCGCGTCTCTTGTGTAACAACTCTGTGGTGCACTCTTTTTTGTGTTTCGAGTCAGTTCGAGCCTTGATGGGTGCTGCGTCGCAATCAAGGTTTTTCAAAAAACACTAAAACCCCAAAACCTCAAGTGCTTCTTCCATGCGATCCATTCATTCACGATGGACGAGATTGTTCTCGAATCTCATTCCGAAACGGACGACTCTCGAGAGACACAGTTGATCCCGTCCGAAGATGAATCTGTGAAGACGCAGTCGCTCCCGTCCGACGATGAACCACAAACTCCGCCCCATGGTCATGATGAAGCGTCCCCGTTGATGTCGCCTCCGACTATACAATCCCCGCTGATGTCGCATCCGACAAATGAACCTCCGCCGCCAACGATGGAATCTCTGCAGATGTCCCCGCCAACGATGAACCTTCCAGAATATGTTTCGCCGGCTCCGTTCCCGACCGAGTACTCGCAATCACCTCCGCTATCAGAACCAGCGTCGCCTTCATGTGCGGAACCCATTGATCCACCCCCGCGCGACGTGAGCGGCACGAGGAGGAGTATCGCTGCCGAGGGTCTCGGTGGTGCTAGTACTTCTGCTCAGCCGCTTACGTTGACATCCAGATTGACTAGTAAGGTTGCCGAGGAGCTCGGTGGCCAGTATGATCCTTTTCACGAAGAGATCAAACATACTAATCCCATCTGGATGGCAGGATACCTTCCGCACATGGTCGGCTGGCAAGTGGACGGCATTGGAACAAAACTGTTCGACACGTCCAGTTTGATCGGCATGGGAGATAGCTTTGTGTACCAGCTAGAACCGTCTATGCGAGACAAGTTCTACTTTAACGCTCACGATTGTTTTATAGAATTGTTTTGCCGATGGAAGCTGTTCAAGAGGCGCGAGCTGGGAGGAGATCGCGTGCACCCAGACGACCGGGCCATCGCGTGGAACGCCTTCGTGATCCAGTTCCGCCGTGACCCTGTCCATTGGGCGCTTCGTTACCAAAACGTTCACGATCGCTTCCTGACACACTCTCTACTCGGAATGAAGATGGCGGTTCACGAAGAGTCGCGCAACTGCGGTCGGCGGTGTCGCGTTCCCTCCAACATGTATTGTGAGTTTTGCTACAACGGAGTAGCCGCCCCGCCCTTTAGGGTTTAGGGTCCATATACACGAGAGGACAGTATAGTGAAATCAAGACAAACCGGAGAAGGGTAGGCCGGTGCTCCGTGTCCTCCATTTATTGGCTCGGCTTTCCTATATGAACGCTCCGGGTCTTCTCCGAGGTGAGTGTCCTCCCATTTTTGGCTCGGGTTTCCTATATGAAAACTCCGCGACCATTTTCGGTCAATTTATCATGTTCGGGGGGCCATACAAACTCGAAGTCATGCATAGAAATCCAAGTCATTCAGGGTTAGTGCATAAACCTCGACAGCACAGCTTCCTAGCCAATCAGGAGATAGAAAAACTACCATCGTCAGGAGTGATCCGTTTCCAACGGAAAGCTCTCTACCGAGCAAATTCAAAAACTGAGTTCGATTCCGGTTAGCCTCTTGCTAGCTCGGCTCTCTCTCTCTGCTCGCTGCCCTACCTAGACCTCTTCTCCTTTACGTACCTCGGCGCGGTCGCCAACCTGGTCGAGTCGTCGTGTCTTGCCTGATCAGTCGTGTAAAGACCTGTAGCCTCCGAGAGCCAGAAGGAGGGTTCCGCTGGAGCAGCCGGCGGATCACTTCCCCCTCCACGTGAAGTCGGTAATCAGGGTCGCGGCTGGCGCGGTTGGCGTCGGCGGGGGGCACGCTGGGCTGGACGTTCGTCATCGCGGTCGGGACCCGCCAACGCGGCCGCCATGTCGCGGCGGGACCGAGCTTCAGGCTGGTCGTCGACGAAAACCTGAAAAAGGCCCGGCACATCCTGCTTGATGATGTCGGCTGGTTCCCATGACGCCTCGATGTCGTCAAGACCGAACCACTTGACGAATACCTCCCAACGGTGCGAGTCCGGGCTCAGCCGACAGTCGAGCAGCGCTTCAACCAGATGTCCACCCTCGCCGTAGATTGCCTGCTCTTGGAGCTCCTCCACGCGCCCACGGGCGGCGTCGCGATAAAGCTGAAGTCGGGAGGCATGGCGGATAGTGACAGCGAATGGCTCGATAATATCTTGGACCTCGAAAGTGTAGTCATTCAGCGCCTTGAGGATGCGCTTAGGGCCGCGCCACACCAAGGCCAGTTTGTGCCCACTGCGCCCAGTTGCTGTCGCCGCCAGGACGAAATCACCTTCGCTAAACTTGTGAAGCCGCACACCTTGGCGACGCGCATGCCGCTCCCGCGCCGCACGCCGGCGCTTCTCGCTGGCACTCACCATTTCCGCATGCATATTATCCAACGCCTCGCGAACAGCGGTGAGATGACTGCGAACTTCCGAGTCGACCCACTCGAGGGTTGCCTGCGTTGGAGATCGAGGGTGCAAAATGCTGCGAAGCTGGGAGTCAGCCGGTAACGCTGTGAACGCTGTCAGGGGTGAGCGGCCATCCAGCCTGTCCGCGGGCATAGCGTTAAGCGCCGCTTGCACCACCGGTAGTACTGCAGGCCAATCTTGAACATGCATCCTGCGCTCACTTAGAAGAGCCTTCACGCTCTTAAGAACCTCTCGGTTCACCACTTCGACGGTGCCATTCGCCCACGGCGTGTAGGCAGTGGTGAAATGATGGTGCGCACCCAGGGCGCGTTGCAGGCGTTCGACCACTTGGTTCCGAAAATGCGCCCCCTGGTCGGAGACCCACTGATGCACAACGCCAAAACGCTTGAACCAATCGATGAGACCCTGGTACGCGTGGTCGGATGTCGCGTGCGTACATGCCAACAACTCGACGAACCCGCTCATTCCGTCCTTAAGGACCAATACGTACTTGACGCCACTCGTGCTCATGATCATGGTCAGGAAATCGAAGTGCAACACCTCGTTGGGGCGCGTCGCTCGCAATGTTTCGCCAAACGGACGCGGAATGCGCCCGCCTGCGGCCACCATGCAATGTAGGCACTCGTTGACAAACGTGGTTACGTCGGGGCCCATCGTGGGCCAGAAGAAACACGTCGAGAGCGACTTAAGTGTCGCGGCCGCCCCGCGATGGCCACTGGCTCCTGCGTGCGCCACCACGCATAGACGCTGTTGCAATTCACCCGAATCGGGCGGAATCCATACTTGCCCGGTGGATGTCATCTGTAATTGCCGCTCCTCGTTCCACTGTACACCGGGGTGCGCCGCCGCTCCGGCAGCTTGCTGCACGGCTCGGATCTCCTGCTCGGACGGCCACACGAAATCTGCTTCTTCTAGCGGGGACACGCGTTCGACGACTGCGAGGCGAGCCGCTCGGATGGCCGTTCGCGTTGCTTCTAGTGGAGGCCCCGCGCCCCAGCGGCTCAGCAGGTCGCCCCACGCATTTTCCTCGCCTGGCACGTGTTCGATTACGTAGCGGAAAGACATGAGCGCGAGCGCCCAACGTTGTAGCTTGTCAGCTTGGTAGCGCGCCATCATCCCATCGGTCGCATAGGGGTTAAAGATATAGACCAAGTTACGGTGATCCGTAAAGAGATGAAATCCACGAGGGCGCAATAAGAGTACTCCAGTCGACGCACAGCCTCGACAATTGCGAATGCCTCTTTTTCGATGGTGGGCCATCGCTGCGCGGCACCGACAAAACGGCCACTGAGGAACGCAAGTGGGCGGTGATGTTGCTCCGCCCGCGGCAGCTTGAGCTCCTCCGGGTCAAGCATCGTGACGACGGCGCCCCAGTAGTCGTTGCTGGCGTCGGAGTATAGGCACAGGTCGGCCGTAGGACTCGGGTGAGCAAGTGGCACCATATTGAGGAGCGCGTCCCGGACAGCTTCCACTCCGGCCATTTCGTCTGCGCCCCAGCTGACATCTTCCAATCTGACTCGGGCTAACTTGACCTTCTTCCTCGAGCCCGCGATCTGCGCCGCCCGGTCTAGTGCGTCGTACAGGACTGCCGTGATGCGCGTGAATTCTGGAATGCTCTGCCGCATCCAGTTCACGGCGCACAAAAACTGCTGGAGGTCTCCGGCTGTCTGCGGCGCCTGCATCTCGACCAATCCCTGGATTCGCTCTGGACAGTGTCGCACACCTTGAGCTGATATCATTCGCCCACACCACTTCACTTCCGTCGCGAAGAACTGACACTTCTTCGCGTGGAGTTTGAGGCCAAACTTTTCGCAGCGCTCTAGCACCTTGTCCAGCACTTCGAGGAGCGAAGCTTCATCTTCAGCATAGCCTAGTATATCATCCAGCCAGGCCAAAATGCACGTCCCGAGCAGATCTCCGAAGATCTCTTCTACTACGCCTTGGCAGTAGGCTACCGCATCCGTGGCGCCCATGGGCACCCGCGTCGGCGTGTAGATGCCCCGGTGAGTTACGAACGAGTAGATCTCCTGGGAATCAGGGTGTAGCGGTAGTTGCCAGTACCCACGAAACCAGTCGAGGACAAAGAACACCTTGGCGCCCTCCAGCTCACCGATCACGACCTCCAGCACTGGCATAGGCCATGGCATGGGCTCTGTGCGCTCGTTGACACTGCGCGTGTCGATTGTCATGCGTGGATCCGCCAGCGGGTCATCAGCCTGTTCCTTCTTCTTGACAATCCGAGGTGCGGAGGCCCAGCGACTCCTATGGTTCTTGAAGATGAGTCCGTGCTTCATCAATGTGGTCGTGTGTCTGTCCAGAAAGGCGCGATCATTGGGTGAATAGCGGCGGGGCTGCGCCCTGGTCGGCGTCGCTCCGGGCTTCAGCCTGACTTGCATTGGCGCTACGCGGACAGGTGGGTCATGGCCGAACTCGAGCCGAAATGAATCCGCTCGCATCTGCAGGATGCCCCGAAGCTTGGCGCTGCCGTCGAGGGTCAGTCCCATCCTCGTTGCTATCTCCACCTTGGACTCCAGGTAGTGGGTTACTTCTGCAAGATTCGTCGGCTGCATACACGGTAGCGCTGTACGTGTCTCATGTCGGTAAATATCCTCTTCCTCTGCGTCTGGTCCTGGGTCTTGCGCCGCCACCGCCAATCGGTAAATGCGCTGGAGCGAGGTGGGTGAGGACTGGTCTTTGTCCACCTTCGGCGAAGTGTCTCCCCCGAGCTCCCATTCGGCCTGCGCATCCCGGGCTTCCACCAGTAGCTTGTCCGTGGAATAACCTAGAATCTTCATGATTGGGCGACCCACCGTCAGCTCCATTCTCGAGTTATCTTCTTCGACGAAGCAGGCCAAATTTCGCAACAGTAGAGGACCGGCCGACGTGGTGAGGACGATCTCGCTAAACGTCGCCATGCGTTGCACCACCACCTCGCGTCCCCCCACTGGACTCAGCCGCACAGGATGAATAGTTCGCACCGCAACTGGTTTTCCAGCCTGGCCAATCGAGTCGAGGACGCCGCGCGCAACTAGCGACGTGTCGGCGCCAGAGTCGAGGAGAAGTGCCTTGACGGGGACACCTTCTACGGCTGCCTCAACAGTGCCGCGGTCCTCGCCTGCGGTAAGTACCGAGTCGCTCGCTGTCACCACGTCGAACTTATTCATGCTGACGCCTCGTGTTCCGGCATGTTGCTCGCGCCTCCCTCGTAGCAATTCCACCGCCTCTTCCGACGAGCAGAGGGGGCACTGCCGTACTTGATGCTCTGAAGAGCCGCATTTTAGGCATGCCCCGCGCCCAGACCGTGTCTCTGGCGTCGGGCCCCGACTAGGTGATTCCTGCGGCCGCGTGGATTCTTGCGGCCGCGTGGACCCGTACCCACGGCCACCGCGTCCATGCTGATCGCCGCGCCCGCCACGAATACTCGGACTACCTTGAGCCCCGCGAGTTGGCGTGTTGTCACCACCACCAGCTCCTCTGCCGGTATTAGCACCTCGGCCACCATTCCCACCACGGCCACCGCTACCTGAGCGAGGCTGGTTTTGCGCTGACGGCCCCGGCTGTCCACCGGACACTTGCGCTGCATGCTCCCACGTCATAAATTCCTTCATTAACTGAGTCACCCAGGAGCAAAACGGCACCACCTCATGCTTGTACGTCCTGTTCTCCTGCAACGTCAGCTTCGTGTTGATAACAGCCTTGAACCCGGGGGGTGCAAGCGCCGCAGCAAGGTACTTCACTAAGCGGCGCTGTTCGTGCTGGAACGCGAGGTCCGTGAGGTTGAACCGGTCCAGTATAGCCTCCATATCCGATTGCAGGTTCATCATGCGGCTCTCGGGCTCGGGCCAACGCGTCTGCATCCGAAGCGCCTTCATAGCCTCGTCGACCGAGGTATAGTCCACGTGTAAGGGCGTCTTCGCTTGCAGGAAATAGGCCACCCATTGCTCTTCCGTGATTGCGCCCGGCAGCTGGTTGAACTCGTAGCGCGCAATCATACGCTTCGTCTTGGACTCGATGCAGGCGCCCACTGGCATGGCAAAAGCGCCGCTCCATTGCGTCTGAAGCGCATTGATTGCACCCAAATACGTCTCGTACTTGTGCATGAAATCACGGCGATCTTGCATTGAGCGTCCCTCGAACCGGGGTGGCTGCGGCAACGTTGGTGCCGCCGCTACGCGCGACGTACCCGCGTGTCCCATAGGTGATGCTTGACTTGCCGTCTCCATGACTTCGTCTTCCCTCTCGAAGGGGTTCGGGATCTGCAACCGCAGACCCGGGGAGCGCGGTGACCTCGATGCCGCGCTCTCCAGCTGCAATTCCGCGGCTCGAGCTGTCAGCTCGTCCACGTTGACGTCATCCTTGTCTCCCATCTTGGTCACGCGCGAAGTCGTTCACGCGGAGCTTGAACCGTGTAGAACTGAGAAACTAAAGTTAACTTTGATCCGTTTCCAACGGAAAGCTCTCTACCGAGCAAATTCAAAAACTGAGTTCGATTCCGGTTAGCCTCTTGCTAGCTCGGCTCTCTCTCTCTGCTCGCTGCCCTACCTAGACCTCTTCTCCTTTACGTACCTCGGCGCGGTCGCCAACCTGGTCGAGTCGTCGTGTCTTGCCTGATCAGTCGTGTAAAGACCTGTAGCCTCCGAGAGCCAGAAGGAGGGTTCCGCTGGAGCAGCCGGCGGATCAAGGAGTAGCTGAAAACTTGGGAATCCATGTGTATACATATGGCGAATTGAATGCACCGACTCGCGTGTGTCAAAGACTTGCCTCTCTGTACTTTTTACACACTTCTTTAATAGTAACGTTAGAGCATTGAAAACGTAGGATTCTACGTTTCAACATGTGCGGAGTTCAATGGTACTACTATTTCTCAACGGACGAGCCGTTATGGACTTTCTTACGACTTCCTCAATATCAACGTTAGAGCTCTGAAACATGGGGACTCTACGTTTCAGAATGTGCTCCGTTCCATGGTATTACTATCGTGCGATGACTACTCAACAAGGCGTTTGTATGGGGTAGAGGGTCCCTATACACGAGAGGACAGTATAGTGAAATCAAGACAAACCGGAGAAGGGTAGGCCGGTGCTCCGTGTCCTCCATTTATTGGCTCGGCTTTCCTATATGAACGCTCCGGGTCTTCTCCGAGGTGAGTGTCCTCCCATTTTTGGCTCGGGTTTCCTATATGAAAACTCCGCGACCATTTTCGGTCAATTTATCATGTTCGGGGGGCCATACAAACTCGAAGTCATGCATAGAAATCCAAGTCATTCAGGGTTAGTGCATAAACCTCGACAGCACAGCTTCATAGCCAATCAGGAGATAGAAAAACTACCATCGTCAGGAGTAGCTGAAAACTTGGGAATCCATGTTTATACATATGGCGAATTGAATGCACCGACTCGCGTGTGTCAAAGACTTGCCTCTCTGTACTTTGGAGGGGGAATAGTTGAGTGGTGATGAATGATGAATGATGTGTGTGTGTGTGTGTATGGAGAAGAAAATGTGAAGGGTGGAAAAGTATGAGCGGCACGTATGTGGAGCTGGAGGGGAAGGAGTTGAAGGCGGATGAGTGAGAAGTGTGTATGGAGATGGAGGGAAAAGAGTTGAAGGTGAATGAATGAGGAGTGTGTGCGTGTGGAGAGTCGATTAGTATAAGTAGTACGAGTTGAGATGGGGTGGGGGTATAGTTGAGGGTGGACAAATGAGGAGTTTATCCGTAAAGGTTGAGGATAAAGAATTGAGAGTGGACAAGTATGAACAGTATGCGTTGAAAGGGGGGGGGGGTATAGTTGATGTAGTTGAATGAGGAGTTCGTGTGAATATAGAGGGGAGAGGGATGAGGTAGATGAACGCCGCACATGTGTATGTGTGTGGAGAAAAAAAGAGGTTATGGATGGATACGTATGAGTAGTATGGGGTTCGATGGATGGATGGATGAATGAAGGGTGTGTGTGTGTGTGTGTGTATGTGCGTGCGTGCGTGCGTGCGTGTGAAGATGAAGGATAGAGTTGAAAGTAAAAAACAGTATGAGTAGTATGTGTTGAGATGAAGTGGACGTCATTTAAGGATATTGAATGTGGAGTGTGTGTCAGAAAGTAGAGGAGGTACAAGTGATAGTGGAAATGGAGAGTTTTAGGGTGGATACATAAGGAGAGTGTGTACGAAGGTTAAGGGAAAAACGTTGAGGGGGGATACATGAACAGTGTGTGTGTAGATGCAGGGGAAACAGTTACGGGTGTATGTGAGAAGATAGAGTAGAAATAGTTGAGGGTGCATTACTGAGGGGTAAATAAAAGAGTAGATTTCGGTAAAGTAAAATGAATAGTAGTATGGGAATGGCGAGAGTGTGTGAGGAAGAAGGTAAAAGAGTTGTAGGTAGATGAGGAAGGTAAGAAAAAGAGTAATTTGTGGAGAGGTAGGTGAAAGAGTAATAGTATGAGAGTGGGGAAAGTGTGTGGGTAAGTAGGTACGTAAAGAAACAGTTTGTGTAGAAGTAGGTGAAAAGTGGGATTAGAATGAGGATAGTGTTAGTGAAAGATTTTAGTGTTGATAAATTAGTTAGATTAGTGTGGATAAGAAAGAAGAGAGAAACAATTATGAATGTTAGATTGGGGGGAATAGGTGCGAATGTATATGAAGGAGGAATACTATTATGGAAGTGGAAGGAAAACGGTTGAAGATGGAGTGTGTGTGAAGATAGCGATGATGAGAGAATGAGAGTGGATAAATGAGGAGAAAATGTGTATGAATGCAGGTGTGAGGTTGTGGTTGAATGTGTGTGTATATGGAAGAGAAAGAGGTTGAATGATTGAAGGGTGTGTATGCATATAGAATGAAATAATGAGGTAGGTTGAGTGTAGAAAAAAGATGAAGAGTTTGAAGGTGGATAAACGACGAGCATGTATTAAAATGTTGTGCGTAGATGAATAAATAAAAGGGTAGGCAGAAGGAGAAATAGTAAGGTAGGATGAATTGGAATAAGAAAAAGATGTAATTTAAGGTGAAGAAGTTGGTTAAGGTATGAAAGAAGGAAATAAGTAAGAGTAAATATAGAGTGTGTGAAAATGGTTTGTATGTGTATATGAAGAGTATGTAGAAGTAGAATGGGTAGATATATATAGTAAGTGAATGAGGAGGAAAATGGGGTGAGGTGGATGTGGTGATTATAGAGAGTAAGAAAGGTGTTGATGTGGACTATATATATTGTGGCCCGGATGAACGTTCATCAGGGGTCCCCTGGGTCCCCAAAACCCCCAGTATTTTAGGCATCCGGGTCCCCAAAACATTCATCCGGGTCACCAGGAACCCAAATTACAGTATTTTGGGGATTTTGAAATAATATTTTGGGTTTCCAAAAAATATGTCAGATATGAAAAAGTAAACCTTAAACCTTATAACCCGTCAGAAATGATTGATCGGATAAGAAAGGTATTAGGTTTTGGAGATGATACTGTACAACCTGTATACAGAATACGTGCACTGCACTGGAATCCGGTGGAGGCTGTGGAGGCTAAATGACAGTTAAATGGCAGAACTGACAGTTAAACAGCATGTTTTACATGGA